>NC_137073.1:110024974-110624974 GCF_951640355.1 Cnephaeus nilssonii | reverse complement strand
GTGATTACTCGGTACAGTGTGCAATGTGAAGAGCTTTTAAGGAAAGAGTGATATTCACAGATTTGAAACGTCACTCTGATTGTACAGAGTTGGTTAAAGGGGGAAAACTCAGAATTGAGACCTGCCAGGAGGGAGGTTGTTGGACCTGCCCAGGTGAGAAGGTGCTGGTTCATGCTAGGTTGTCATGGAGAAGCAGAGACAGAGGAACTGGGGTAGGTTTTTGGAGCAGAATTGACAGGCCATGGTGGAAGGAGGACGTGGAGGAGAAATTGGAGATGACGCCGAGATTTCTGGCTTATTGACTAGAATCATGTGACACTGTTGACAGATGAGGAAGTGTTGGAGGATCAGGCACGGGAGCGGGGAAGGAACCAGAAGATTGGGCTCGGCCAGGCTCGAGTGCCTGTGAGACATCGGGACCCAAATGGGAACTAGGCAGGGGGTTAGCAAGCCTCGCGCTCAGAGATGCCCTCTCTTGGGTACACAGGCTCCAGCTCAGCCTGTCTGGGTTCCGGTCCTGGCTCTGCCGCTCACTGTGACCCCAACAGGTTTGTACCTCTGTTTCCTCATCTGAAAATGGGGCTGAATGATAGTATCCAACGAGGGTTGTTAGGGGCCTTACAATTCTTCGAACAATGCCTGGCACGTAACAGCTAATACTTATACACTATTTTTGTTGTCATTGTTCAGTTACGCACTTGGGAGCCATTAGATTCTGGATGTGGATGAGATTGTGGAGGGAGAGGGCTTAGGGAGCGAGCACTGAGGGAGGAGGAGTGGCCAGAGCAGGGGAGGAAACCCAGGATTGGGTGGGCCAGGCAGGGCTCTAGGAGAGACGGAGTGCTGGCGAAGAGGGCGTGGATTGCAGGTGAGAGGCTGGTCAGAGGACAAAAACGTTCATTGTCAGAGGAAGCGCGAGGATTGTTGGTGACTTTGACTAGGACGTTTCTGTGGAGTCTTGGGGGAAACCCCGGCCTGCGGGTCCAGGAATGAATGGCAGGTGAGGCAGCGTGGGTTGTGTGTGGGCAGGTCTTAAGAAGAAGTGGGTTTTGTTCAGGGGACAGAGCATTAGGGCAGGAAATGGGTGGGTGGGGGGGTGATAGCATCAAGATGAGAAATTCTAGCGCATGTTTGTGAGCTGGTGGGGATGATCCAGGAGGAATGCGGTGATGGGGAGGGGACAGGAGGGGGTGGCTGTGTCGTGAATACGTGGAGATGCGTCTCCCTCCCCATAAGAAACTATAGGACCCTGGAGCTTGGCAGTTGGGACCCATTCGTGTTTATACTCTTCCCAATAAGTCCCATCATGCTTTGCAGGAAAAAGATGAGCTGCGTAGAACTGAACTCTCTGACATGGATGTGCTTATTTTTGTCTTACAGTCTAAATGCCCGGCCGAAAACATTGACACCTCTGGGAAAACAGCTTTACATTACGCAGGTAACTTCCATTCCTGGTTTGGCTTCGGCCGTAGGACACACGAACCCTGCCTTTTCCTGACGCAAGCCATTGCACTGACCCTGTTCGAGTGTTCCTGGGGCTGCTTTCTGTCATCGCTCCTGGACATCCCACTTTATTCAGTTCGCAGAGTGTGTAGAGTTACTACGGAATAAACCTAGAATTCACCCATTGCCCACCAAACAACCAAAAAGAATGGTTTTAATGATATTTTCATTAACTTAAGGTGTTTTTTTTTAAACTAAGGGGTATTCATAAACATTCGTAGATTTCAAGTAATGTGTGATACAGATTTTTTATTTGGTATTCATTAATAACATCAATCCATTTATCAACATTTTGTTTTACTGTCTTACAACTTCAAGTGACAAAATGTTGACCCTGAACTCTGGGATGGCTAGATTTGCAAGCTTCTTTTAGGGCTAGTTATGGAAAAGCCAGATCCAATGTTTGCCTCCAGGCACCTGGCAGTCGCTGGCTTTAGGGCCGGCTAACACTGAAATTAAACGGTAATTGAAAGCATCTCTTATTGTACCTTCCTGGCGCCATTTCTCTTCGACGCAGCCAGAGTGAATGGAGGCAGGCTGGGTGGACCCCAGCCTCTTCCTCGGGGGGTGGTGCCCAGGCTGGGAGAGTGGCTTTGTGATCGGCTTGTGTTTGCTCCCCCTCCTCAGCGGCGCAGGGCTGCCTTCAAGCCGTGCAGGTTCTTTGCGAGCACAAGAGCCCCGTAAACCTCAAGGATTTGGTAAGTGCCAGGCGGCCACGCGGGGTGGAGGTGGACATGGTTTCTGGGGTACTGTGGGTGCTTCTGAGGGCCACTGGCACTTTAGAGAACTACGTGTTTGGCGAATTCTATGGCTTTTCAACCTAACTCTTCTTCTGCATCATGGATGTAAGCATTATCCCCCATTGGTCCCTAAGTCAGACATAAAACAGTTTTTAAAATTGATTTTAGAGAGAGAAGGAGGGAGAGAGGGAGGGGGAGAGAGAGAACGAGACCATTGATCAGCTGCCTCCGGCATGCACCCCTACTGGGGATCGAATCCGCAACCTGAGCATGTGCCCTGACTGGGAATTGAACCCATGACCTTTGCTCCAACCAACAGGGCCACACTGGCCAGGGCTAAATCAAACATTTTCTGCATGCACTTCCCATATATGCATATTTGGTATTTAAGGAGATATATATGTGGTCTCCCATCAACTTAAATATTAATAAGACGCAGTTTCTTGATTTTTAAAATAAGTCTAAGGAGGAGTTTTATTCTTTTCTTTTGGTGCCCATGCATCACTGGGTACTGCTGGTCAGGGTTTCCCAGCTGTGAAGACCACTTCTAGCCGATTCTAACCCTCCCGGGCTGTTGGGAGAATCCGTTGACATGCCTGTTGCTCCTGCTGACAGGGTTCCATTTCCTGTGGCTGCATGGGAATTGATAGATGCACACTTACACCTCATGGAGATACTGTGACGTGAGCATATGGAATCTGTACATACTTCACACTCCCTGAATTTCAGTACTCCCTGAATACCAGAAAGTATTATAACTGCTCAGAGATATTTTTTTAGAACTGTGTCTGAAATTCTACTTTAAAAGGAAACTTAATCCTTAAGCAGCAATCGTATTATAAGAAATCCCCATGCTAAAATAACTAGCACTATTGTAACTTACCTTTCTCCTTTGCCTACTTGAAAACATCTGCCTTGAACAGGACGGTTGACTGCATTTGTAGGGAATGTTCAAGAGGCAGAATGCCGGGGTTCTTGTTCCGGCATTAAGAAGGGTTCAGCGATCTGGAGAAAGGCTGTGTGTAACTTAAGTAAGAGTCCAGAGACAAAAGGTAATTTTGAAAGGCATTGGGGGGTCAGAGGAGCCTAGCTGAAGGAGCTAAGTTCTCCTTGTCTCAGGACCCCTTGCTTTTTATTAACACAATTTGTCCTAAGGCAAGGTGGAGATATACACATCAAGGGATAGGGTTAGGTACAGAATCCATTGTCAGATTGGGGAATTACTTCCGGCTGTTCAGGTGTTTGGCCAACAGGAGGCAATAACATGTAGATTAAGATGCCCTGAGCTGTCTCGAAGCAAATAATCAATTTATTGCATCCTTTTCAGGTCTGGGGAAATGCCTTTAGCCATTCCAGCAGGGATAACATATGTGACTCAGCCCTTGTTGAGTCCCCAAGTTCCATCAACCTTGTGGTGAAACTCTTGCAATTATGACATGCTGGAACTGGCTTCCGGCAGCAGAATGAAAACTTCTCTTGTGGTCTGTGTCATTTGAATTGGGCCCCTTCACTCCAGGATAATGGAAATAATATATATTCTTCTAGTATTTTTCCATTTGCTTTATATTGTCATGCTTAAATTCTTAATGTATATGTATATGAGTTGGGGATCTAACTTTCTTTTTAGGAGTTGCCAGTTGTCACACGGTAGCATATTGAGCCAATCGCTCCTTCCGTCCGCCTCTTTCTCTAGTCCTGTGTCAGTGATGGACAGACTCTTACCTTACGTTTGGATACCTGGGACAGTTATGGGAGAGGATGCCTTCCAAGGACATAGTAGTGGCATGGGGCCCAGGCAGTTCACGCGGAGAGGCTGCTGGAGGGCGGCGGGACCTCCAGCTGCCTTGGGAAGCAAGTCCTTCATTGCTCCAGAACCATCTCTGAGCAAACCTGGGATCTCTACGTGCCTGGAGCCTCGACATACTCTGTGTTCCACTCTCTCTCTGAGTGGTGGCCCAGGGAACAATCGACTCAGGAGGCAGGGCTCCGAGGAAAAGCTGAGTGAAATCCCGTGAGAAGAGTTGTGCTAAGATGTAGGGGCACAGATTATCACAGGGGGTCAGCCATAAGACCAACAGGACAATTCAGGACTAAATGTAGAAAGAAAAGGACCTTTGCAATTCTGGCATTGGTGTCAGCGTTAAAAATCTGGTCCGGCAGGCGTGGCTCAGTGGTTGATCATCGACCTATGAGCCAGGAGGTCACGGTTCGATTCCTGGTCAGGGCACATGCCCGGGTTGTGGGCTCGATCCCCAGTGTGGAGCGTGAGGAGGCAGCCGATCAATGATTCTCTCTCATCATTGATGTTTCTCTCTCTCTCCCCCTCTCCCTTCCTCTCTGAAGTCAATAAAAATATATTTTAAAGAAATAAAAATCTTACTCTGAATTTGTCTCCTAGGATGGGAATATACCCCTGCTTCTTGCAGTGCAAAATGGCCACAGTGAGGTCTGTCGCTTTCTTCTGGATCATGGAGCGGATGTAAATTCCAGGGACAAAAATGGAAGGTACCACAGAAGGAGAAACCACGTGATTTCAGGGATACGCACATTTTGAGAGTCTTTCAAAATATCAGAGCAGTATTTTGGACCATTTGTTAGGAAATGGTTTTTAACTTTGCTTTTTTATTTTCTGCCTTAATAATCAAGAATCTGTTTTGACTTAAAAAAAAATTTTTCCCAAATCTCTGGGAACATCATTGAATGTGTGATGAGATTATTAAGTAGTAAAGTGAATAAGCCATTTCTTATGCCTTTTCATGCAAAAGTAGAGTAAACATACTGGTTTCTTTTTTAAAATAATCCTAACAATGTATAGGTAATTTGAAATGCTTGAGGTGAAAAAAACATTGAGATTTGTGCCAGTCCTATTAAATTCCATCATATTTAGAAGATTTTGTTTAGAAGATTATGTCTCTATTATTTGGCCTAATATAGTGTAATGATTTGAATGAATCTGAGGTTTTAATAAACAACTACTCAATTTTATCTTGATAGCATTCCATTTTGAATTTCCTAGAAGATGAAGTAGAACAGTTTTGACAGCACTTAATCTTCTTTTCCCTCTTTGTGAGACACGTGAAATGATTTCCCAGCAATCAGTTCTAACTAGTACTAACTTGGTGTTTGCCTTTTCTTTAGAACTGCTCTGATGGTGGCCTGTGAGATCGGCAGCTCTAATGTCGTGGAGGCCTTAATTAAAAAGGGTGCAGACCTAACCCTTGTAGATTCTCTCGGACACAATGCCTTACATTATTCCAAACTCTCAGAAAATGCAGGAATTCAAAGCCTTCTGTTATCAAAAATCTCTCAGGATGCTGGTATGTGAAAGAAAATAGCCGGTGTTGTTTTAAGTGTGTCCACTCCATTTTCCCCAAAGGATAAAGGAATTTGTGCAATCTGATATCTTTTATTATTCTTTTAAACATATTCTTGAAGAAAAATGAAGTTTTAAGTATTGTGTGTATTGTGTGTATCCCCCACGCCCACTCCAAGTGGATATGAGTTATTATGATTCTTATAGTTCTTTTTTTCCCCCCACTTTTTCCTCTATAGATTTAAAGACACCAACAAAACCAAAGCAGGTATTTATCTTTGGGAGAGGGAAGTTTTTTCTTTTTCATCTTTGCTTGTGAGAATTTGAAAAATGTTCCGATTAAACCACTCTGTGGTCCTAGAAAAGTCATATAAAGACTCTGTTGAAAATATTTAAGGAGTGATATATCTTTAGCATAAATGATTCATCGTTATAAGGTGGTAAATATTTTCTAAATCGTTTACCCTATTTCCAAAGCTTGTCACTTTAAACCTGCTGATTATATATGTATCTTTTTCTGAAATGTACTAATATTTCCTATTGTTGTGAAAATGTTTGATGTGGTTTAAGCTCAGGATGAATAACAATCTTTTAAATATTTGGGATATCATATGGATTATAGACCCACATCCCTGACAAAGTTAGATAGTTAATGAAAATCAGAGGTTTAGCTTTTCCTTTTAATTGGGGCTGCTTCAAAATGTCATTCGTGTCACACCGAAATTGAGACATTTGCCCTGATATTTTGGAGCTTTTTCTAAAAGCATAGCCACTATTGTTATTTTTTAAAATATATTTTATTAATTTTTTACAGAGAGAAAGGGAGAGGGATAGAGAGTTAGAATCATGGATGAGAGAGAAACATCGATCAGCTGCCTCCTGCACATTCCCTACTGGGTAGGTGCCCGCAACCAAGGTACATGCCCTTGACCGGAATCGAACCTGGGACCCTTGAGTCCGCAGGCCAATGCTCTGTCCACTGAGCCAAACCGGTTAGGGCTGTTTCCTTTATTATTAACGAGATGTATCTTGGGCTGTTTATTTACACATCAGAGTTTTTGAAAAAATTATAAACACAGAACCCAGTACTGAATGTGTTACGCACCAACTGTGTTGCTTGTTTATCCAGAGCCTTTAGAGATGCGGCTTCCCTCGCCCCTGTGTTTACATTCTTTGGGGAACGGAATGGAAGTCATGCGGAGTGGGGGAAATACTGCTGCTCTGCGTTAAGAGGAGAGCTAGACTGGGACTGTGTCCTGGGTTCTAAACGGTGGCCCACAACTCCTCGTCCTCCACTCCCCCAGTTTTCCACCCCATCGCCAGCTGGTTTTGTCTTGTGTTTTTTATTTTCTTGCTGTTAAAGCATGGGCTGCCGAGAGAAAGCTGTGAGCATGCACACCCCTGACTTCTATGTGGGTAGATTTCTGGTCTTGATGCCGTGAGAAATGCATGAACCGTGGAGGTGTTTCTCCTTGTTGGATGAAGCTATGTGCTCAGACTTTACTAACCTCACTAACCCTCCTCCGTTCTCTGGCCTGTGACAACTTTCAGCATGACCAAGTGTCTAAAATAAGCTCAGAAAGAAGTGGAACTCCAAAAAAACGCAAAGCTCCACCACCTCCTATCAGTCCTGCCCAGGTAAACAGCACGCAGCCCGCCGGGAACGCGCACCCGCAGAGGCGCTGTCTTGTTCTGTGTGTCCGCCGAAAAGAGTGGTTTAGAGTTGAGCCTTTAAGGGCACAGGGAAGATTTTTCTTTACAAATTGTGGTCTGGAGGATTGTGATGATTAGAATGGAAATAAGGTTGATTCTTATTTCAAAACGGAAGAGTTGAGCCGCATCTATTTTTGAAAATATATTTTTATTGATTTCAGAGAGGAAGGGAGGAGGAGAGAGAGAGAGAGAGAAACATCAGTGATGAGAGAAACATTGATCGGCTGCCACGCTTTGTAAAATCTGGGGCATTTAAAAAACTAAATCCCGAGTAGAATAAAGGAATCGAGAAAAAAGCAAGCGAGTGCAAAGGGTTAAGGTTGACTTAAAAGCAGCTCTCATTCCTGGTTATAGTGACTACTGCATAGAGGAGGGAGCGCAGGTGTCTTTGAAATGGCAATAAAAACAGGCTGGGGTTTGTTATTTAAAGAATCATAGGCCATAAAAAGAATAATCCACATTCAAATAGTTGAGAGCAGTATCTCATCCGATAAGTCATTTTAGCTATGTGAGCATATTCATTAATAATATTCTCAACCTGCAATGTAAGTTTTATCGACTGTTAAAACTGATTCTAGTAAATATAGGAGCAAAGCCGTTTAGTTGTGTCCTGAAAACTTTCAGAAAGTATTTGAGGTTTCTGAATCGCACTGAGGATGTGTTACCCCCAGAATAATTGGGCCTGAGGAAAATTACTGTTCGATTGGTTTGCATGGCTGAAATGCGTTGATGCTGGTGGAGAAAAGACTTTGAAGAAGCCTTCTTCACCGGTGGTTTTCATTTTCTCTTTCTAGTTGAGTGATGTGTCTTCCCCGAGGTCAATAACTTCAACACCAATTTCAGGAAAGGAATCAGCATTTTTCGCTGAACCACCCTTCCAGGTATTTCCTTCCTGTGTTCAATTTGGCTCCTGAATTGTAGGAAACCTAGTAGGTTTGGTTTAAGTTATACGACACTGGGCAAAACAGAATATATTTCTCAGTGATTGGTTTACAAACTTCTCATCCCGAAGCACCCTTGATTATTTTCCTGGCGTGGACTCCATACCAAAAGAATAGGATAAATAAATTGCATTCATTAGCTAATAATGAATTTCTTCATTTAATAAAAAGGGACAGAGGGGAAGCTTACCTGACCGCCAGTCTTCTTACTAAACTGAGTTGATACAGTGCCAATCAGATGAAAAGTTACGTTGCTCTCTGATGTCTTACTGAGAGTAACTGTATATTTTAAATTGAACCTTTTTCCTGACTATAACAGTAATATGTATTTATTTTAGAAAAACTTTAAAAATCCATTAGGTTTTATTCCACCTGGTTGGAAATTATTTTTAGGAATGGGAGGGTATTTAATATCTATTTACCTAATAATCACTAGGAAATTACACTTGGGAAGAAAGTAAAGTTTCTTTTCTTTTTAAAAAAAATATATTTTATTGATTTTTTTTTTTTTTTTTTTTTACAGAGAGGAAGGGAGAGGGAGAGAGTTAGAAACATCAATGAGAGAGAAACATCGATCAGCTGCCTTCTGCACACCCCCTACTGGGGATGTGCCCGTAACCAAGGTACATGCCCTTGACCGGAATCGAACCTGGGACCCTTCAGTCCCCAGGCCAACTCTCTATCCACTGAGCCAAACCGGTTAGGGTGAAAGTAAAGTTCCTCAATGTTAAAATGAAATTTCAGTGGTTTAATTTTATTTTTATTTCCCCCATCTAAGAGTTACTAAAGATAAATTTTCTTTTAACTTGGAAGCACTTGGATCTGAAAAAGATTCTATCAACCCATCACTCCCCTCACTTTAACTAGATTTTACTAATAAACTCTTAAGATGAATATGTATGCAAGGCAAGGCAAGGAAGTTACACTCTTACAGTTAATACCCTAATATCGTCTCCTATGCTTATGGCTTCAAGGAGGCTATAATAGCACAAGTTGTTATTTTCCAAAATAGAATGTATAAAGACCTTGAAAAAACATAAGATAAAAAGTGACCCCAGTTAGAATGGCTAAACTTTAAAGAGATTAAAAATACCAACTGTTGGTGACAACGAAGGAGAATGAGATCTCTAGTGCTCTTGGTGGAAATGTCAGACGGTACAACTACTTGGGAAAAATGTTTGACACAGTTTTTTCTTAAGTTCAACATATGATCTAGCCATCCACTCATGGAGTTTACCGGTGAGAAATTAAAATGTATGCCTCAAAAAATCTTACACACGGATGTCTATAGCAGCTTTACTTGAGTATCCCAAAACTAGAAACAATCCAAATGCCCTTCAAGAAGTGAATGGATAGAGAGAATGCGATTTATCCATGTAACGGAATATTCCATGGCCATAAAAAAGAATGGAGTGCTGGCCAAGCAGTATTCTAGATGGATCTGGAAGTCATCGTGCTGGATGAAAGAGGCCAAACACAAAGAAATTCATACCCTGTGACATTTCGTTTATAAGAAACCTAGAAAAATGCAAAAAGGAGAGTGGTGGATGCCTGGGAATGGGATGGGCAGGGACTGGCTGTGGCGAGGCACGAGGAAGCTTTTATTTATTTATTTATTTATTTATTTATTTATTTATTTATTATTTTTTATTTTTTTTAAGCGGAAGCTTTTAGAGGTGATGGGCTATTCTGTATCTTGATTGTAGTGGTGGCTCCATGGGTGTCTATCTGTCAGAACTCCTCATATCACTGGATGCACTTTATTGTAGGTTAAGTAGTTGGAAAATAAAAACAGGCATACATTTTTTAAAGTGAAAAGACAGCTTTCGGTAACATCACCACTTGCCCAAAGTAAGCCACTTACATTTTAAGCATTTTGGCTTTTACAGAAGTTCCTTTGCTGAAAAATTCTCCCTTCTTGTGGCTGTGGCTCATGTAACATGAAATATGGTCATTTCTGGCCAGTCGCTGTACTTTGTTTTGAAATGACACTCTGACTTTGAAGTTACAGGAACGTTTGCAATATCTTAATAGATATTCAGGTACATAGGTTTAAAGGAAATCTTCAGGGGATTGATTGTCAGTCCAAGACCATACATTGAATTTTTATTTTGTGATAAAATTACCTTTATCTTCTCTGACAGGTCTTTACTAACATTTCTCTTAGAAATATTAATAATAACATATTAATAGCAGTTAATGTATAAAATGATAAAGCTAAAAAGTACTTCTCATGTATTTTAATCAGTATTTCCCAGATAGGTAAAACTTCTACTTGACTTCATTATGAAAGTACCAATTCAAGTTTTAGGATCTTAAAAGTTATTATCATCTTGGAAGATATTTGTATTATACTTACTAAATGAAATTTCTGGAAAATGCTTTGAGAAATTCTGGAACTTCTAATGTTTTAGCAATTACACTTAAGATAATTATCACTTCTATTCACTTATATTTTAAAATAGCTTCTTTTCTTGCTGGGCCGGTGTTGCTCAGTGGTTGAATGTAGACCTATGAACCAGAAGGTCACAGTTCAATCCCAGTCAGGGCACATGCCCGGGTTGTGAGCTCGATCCCCAGTAGGGGGTGTACAGAAAGCAGCCAATCAATGATTCTCTCTCATCACTGATCTTTCTTCCTCTCCCTCTCCCTCTCCCTCTCCCTCTCCCTTCTTCTCTGAAATCAATAAAAATATATTTAAATATATACTAGAATACCTTCTTTTCTTGGGATGTTTCTAGTAAGATAACACCAGGGAGGAAATTTTGCTTGATTCCTCTGCGGGACGTTACAATCAGGAATGTTCTTGTAAGTCATCTTTGTGTTCCAGCAGGCCGAGATCAGCTCCATACGGGAAAACAAAGACAGACTGAGTGACAGCACTGCAGGTAAGCTGGAAGGCATCTGCTTCTGTCCTTTTGACTCGCCTCTGTTCCATGAGAGCAGCGGCCAAGCGGGGCTCCTCTGAGTGGGCAGGCCGGAGAACCCCGGCGTGCCCTCCCCCGCCCCCAGAGCTGCCAGTGCCACCCGGCGGATGCCCGCTGTACCTCACGGCACCTTCACCTGGACTTGAAGGCGTCTCGGAGCCTGGATGTGAAAAAATGTATCTCTGTTGTCATTTGTCCCAAACTAAGTTTTAGCACTTCCTTCGATTATGAACACAGACAACAACCCAAGTGGTGTAAGCGGCCCGGTGACTTTGACACCAGGAGCTTCCGCAGGTAGCGTCCTCTCCTTGCTCTTGTTACAGCTGGCTTGAAGCAGCATTTACAGTATCTCTGCTAGAAATACTAGACCTGCTGCCAGGTCTTGTTATTCGTTCTGTTACAAAGTAAGTTCTTCGAGTACGGTAGCTGCCTCTTCTATGTTGCGTCCTGAAGGTTTGCTTTGAGACGAGGTCCGTGGGCTGCAAGCTGGCAGCTCTCCGTGAAGCTGAGCAGCAGGTGGCTTCCTGAAGGAAGAGCCAGCCGCGCCCCCGGTGTCTGCCACACCTAACTGCTCCGTGGGGTTTTCGGTTGGCACACGCAAAAGAGTGCCAATGAAGTCACACAGTCAGATTGTCTTCACCGAGTCAGGGTTTAGTTCATGGTGCTGAGTCCATCCTGCGGGTTTGCCCTCTAAGAATGTGGTATAGGACCTTTAGAATCAGTTTAAAATACAGGTTACTTCAAAGGTCCTTTTCTGCTCCGGTATTCAGTTTCTTAGTCTTAGCATTTCCTGGGTTTGGAGCCTTTAACTTAACGGATGAGAAATATTGGCCCTGGATGGTGCGGCTCAGTTGGTGTTGAGCATCGTCCCGTGCGCCAAAAGGTCGCTCGCTGGTTCCGTTCCTGGTTTCGGGCTCGATCCCCAGCGGGGGGTGTGCAGGAGGCAGCCGGTTGATGTTTCTCTCTCATATTAATGTTTCTTTCTCTCTTCCTCTCTCTCAAATCAATTAAAAAACATGTAGAATTCGTAAATATTAACTTTGTTATTCCCAGTAGAGACCGATGTTAACATTGCTGTAACAGTTGTTACATTGGACACTTTAAAACTCATCCATTGTATCTTGGAAGGGATTTCTGTTGCTTAGAATCACAGTCCTGCTCCCAATCCCCTGATTCATTCCGTGCTCACGTGCCTGCATGTCCTAAAGCTGCAGCGGGCACTAGGCGTCAGAAGTAAGCGTATCTAGGGAGAAACGTCATTTTGTACCTCTTCAAATGAAGAGAACGGCTTTTGTCTTTGCATTAAATGGCTGTGAACAACTTTTAAATGACAGGAAACAATTTAGATCAGTGCTATTCCGATCAGCCTATAAACTGTTGCCAGTGCACGATAAATTTAAGGAATCCGCACCAGAAAGTCATCAGCGACATCAGTAGGCATCCTGTTTTGTCCGGCCGACACTTTTTTCACAAGAAGACTTTCCAGATGAAGAAAGCAGTGCATTGAATTATGTTCTGGAGCACGTTCTTTGTCTCCATCCGTGAGCACGTTGAATAGCATTGCTTTAGATGCTATTGCAGCGTGATGACCGGTAGGCTGTCTACAAGCTGTGGTTTACCCACGGGGTTTACTGCGGATTTAGAGAAGACCGTAGCATGCTGCAGTGGTCAGCAGATACTTTGTGGAGGAGGCAGAGTTGACATGGCTCTCCTGAAGGGTGCCTCAGGGTTATCTAACCAAAGCGATGTTCCAGGGCAGCGGTATGGATGCAGAGTTAAAGAAGCAGCCTTGTGTTGAGAATATAGGGTCTGAGGGAAACCTTGAGTCTGAGGAGTAGGGGATACCAGAGGAAGAAATCATGAGTCGTAAACCTGAAACGGGAGATTCGGGCCAGATCATAGAGGTCCTAATGTAGATAAAGGGATTCGAGGATTTGGAGGGGGAGCAATTAAAGCACTTTGACCCGAAGGAATGGCCCAATCAAAGCATATTTTAGGGAGATTAGTCTGACAGTGGTGTGCAGGCTACATTTTTACTAGGGCGAGGGGAAAGACAGATTTATTGGAAGCTGTTTGCAAAGTTTCAGAGTAGCTGATAAAGTTTGAGCCTGTGTCATGGTGGTGGGGTTAAGAAGTGAGCCAGCTTCCCGAGGTATTTCTAAAAGGATTCTCGGAAATGGGACTCCTTAAGCACGGGAGGGGCAAAACGCAGCCACGCCATACTGAATCCAGTGAACGGGAAAATGTCTGATCCAGTCCGTCCGTCTTCAGGCGAGGTCTGTGCATCCAGGCACCTGGTATTGTGGTGGGAATACCCCAGGAAGGAAGCCCCAGGACCGAGAACTGCTGTTCACTTACCCAGCTGGTGGGGGCTCTCATTCTCAGTCAGGACTGGGAAGAACTGGATTGGGCAGAAAGGGAGTTTGTTAGAGGTCAGAGAAGTAACGGTTTAATTTTTAAACATTAGTTTGCATTGCCTTTCTCCTTTCCCCAGGTGCTGATAGCTTATTGGATATCAGTTCGGAAGCTGACCAACCAGATATTCTTGTCCTATTACAAGCCAAAGTTGCATCTCTAACTTTACACAATAAGGAATTACAAGATAAGTTGCAGGTAGGTAGATCGATCGCCACCACAGACTCTTCTGTCGGGTTAAGATACTGGGTTTTTCAGGGTTAGTCAGGAATATTTTATCTTAAACATTGTTTCTTCTTTTTTAATATAGTTAGCCTTAAGCATTTTATAGTTCCAGGTTATTTCTTTCTTGAAAGAATTATTCACTAGCCCTATTTCTGTAAGTTTCTAAATTGGTAAATTATATATAATTATATACATAGTATGATATATAATATGACAAATTATGTGTGTGTGTGTGTATAAAGATATGTGATTAGCCCTTCATTTAGTAAAGTTGACCATTTAGCAGATTTAAGAAGTAACTGTACTAAGCCCATTCATTGCCCATTTCAGCATAAATAATATGAGAAATAAAGGGAAATTGTGAGTCAGAGGCTTTGCAGCCAAAGCAAATCCACAGTTTTTAAAGTGGCGCTAAAAAATCTGTTCGAATAGAGCACAGAGGAGGCTTAGTGTCGGTAATCTGACTCCCGGGTCTCGGGTGATATTTTTTCACGAGGCCAGAGTACACCCGCGAAACGGTCCCGCTGCTCGCCCATACAGAGGTTCTGGGTGTGTTCTCTCCTCCCAGGTGCTTGCTCACCTCCCCGCACCGTGGGTGCCATTTCATTATTCTTGCCTTATTTTTTTTTAGGCCAAAACCCCCAAAGAGGCAGAAGCGGACCTGAGCTTTGACTCTTTCCATTCCACTCACACTGACTTGGCCCCGTCTCTCGGGAAACCTCGGGAACCCTCTCCCCCCAACTCCAGATCCCCTCCCCCGGCCTTTGCACATTCCCCGAGCCAGCCCCCGGCCGATGGCGAGGCCAGCACCCAGCAGCTCCAGGAGGCGCTGCGGGACCTGCGGAAGAGGCTGGAGCGCTCCGAGGCGGAGCGGCGGCAGCTGCAGGCCGAGCTCCAGGCCCGGAGGCCGGAGCCCGTGCGCTTGAACGACACCGAGGTTTCCGAGAACGGCTCCGACCTCAGCCAGAAACTGAAGGAAACGCAGAGCAAGTACGAGGAGGCGATGAAAGAAGTCCTGAGCGTGCAGAAGCAGATGAAGCTGGGCCTCGTGGCGCCCGAGAGCGTGGATTCTTACTCACACCTCGGGGGGCTGAGGGTCCCCGAGGAGGAGATGCGGGCGCTGAAGCAGGAGCTCCAGGACGCCCTGGAAGAAAGCGAGAGGAACAAGGAGAAAGTGAGAGCGTTAGAGGAGAAGCTGGCCGAGAGGGAGCAGGTGGGGGGGAACCAGCCGCCTGTGGAAGAGAACGAGGAAATGAGAAGCTCCTATGGCTCCGTTATTGAGACTGTGAATAAGGAGAAAGCGTTTCTGCTCGAGCGGTACCAGGAGGCCCAAGAAGAGATCGCGCAGCTGAAAGATGCTCTGAAAAGTCAGATGACCCAGGAGCCGGGCGATGACGCCGGGGACATGAAGGAGGCCATGAACAGGATGATCGATGAGCTCAACAAGCAGGTGAGCGAGCTGTCCCAGCTGTACAAGGAGGCGCAGGCCGAGCTGGAGGACTACCGCAAGAGGAAGTCCCTGGAGGACGTGTCCGCCGAGTACGTCCACCGCGCGGAGCACGAGCAGCTGATGCAGGCGGCCCGGCTGGCCAGGGCGCAGGCGGAGGAGGCGCTGGCCGAGGCGAAGGCCCAGTACGCCAAGGTGCTGGGCGAGCTGACGCAGCTCAAGCAGCTGGCCGACGCCCAGAAGGAGAACTCCGTGTCCATCACGGAGCACTTGCAGGTGATCACCACGCTGCGCACGGCCGCCAAGGAGATGGAGGGCAGGCTCGGCGGTCTCCAGGAGCTCCTGGCCGGCAGGGAGGTGGAGGTGGCCAACCTGGAGAAGCAGCTGGTGGAAGAGAAGGCGGCGCTGGCCGAGGCCATGGTGCCCAGGCCCGCCTACGAGAAGCTCCAGGCGTCCCTGGAGAGTGAAGTGAGCGCGTGGGCCTCGAAACTGAAGGATTCCGTGCGAGAGAGAGAGAAGGCCCAGTCAGAGGCTGCCCAGCTGAGAAGTGAGGCCTCACAGCTGAAGAGGGAAAAGGAAGCCCTTCAGACTCTCTTGAGAGCCAAAGAGCAAGAAGCCGGTGAGCTCGTGCAGAAGCTGCAGCGTGCGCAGGAGGAGCTGGCGGAGCTGCGGCGGCACTCGGAGAGCTCGTCCAGGCTGGAGGAGGACAAGGACAGGAAGGTTGGTGAGGGCCCTTGCTGTTGAGCTTCCGGCTAGTGAGCCCTGGGACCTTCTGTCGTCCACGTGTTTACCATTTGTTCACACTAACTTGTTGCGGACGCTCAGAGGCTCGGCACACGAATGAATCCCTCTGTCCCCAAAGCCACATTAGGGTAGTAGGCTAGACATTTATTTGAAAGAACGACGCTTCCCTTATCTTAAAGCATTTTCATATATGGGGTGCCTAATTTTTCTTGAGAAATGACTTTACAGAAGCTCTGCCAAGGGTCAGAGCTCAGAAGTAACCCCACAAACTGAGAAGCGCTTGTGACCGATCTTGAACTTGAGCGCTTGGAATCCAGACAGATTCCTCTGTCGTATGGAACCCAAATACTTCCAGACTTAAACCCGCTTCCCTAAGCTTCATGGGCTTTCCCGAGTCAGTATAAAAATTGCCTTTCCTGGCCCTCATTTTCACAGGTGTATGGGAGGGGAGGGGAGGAGGGATGTGGGGTGTGGGAGATGAGAGATGGGCTGGGTGTGGCCTGAGGAGGGGGGGCGGGAAGCGGAGGATGGTTCTGTGCTGAATCTGCGCTGCCTGCCAGTCCCCTGGGTCACACGCTCTGAGTGGCCTGGGCTAAAGCACTAGTGATCAGTTATTCCTTGATGATGATGGATGCTTCCAGAGAGCTTCCAAAGCCAAGGGGGCAGGGAGGGGGGGGGGGATTGTGTTTACTTTAAAACAAGATGTCCAGAGATATCAGGGTTTCTATAACGTATTCCTAATCGTCCATGCCAGCAAATAAAGAATGCCTAAAATCCTGTTTCTGTTAAGAAAAAACAAGAAAGGGAAATCAATGTTACTATAGTGTTATCTTTATGCATCAAAACACAGTATTTAATTGGGGGCCCTTATCCTATATAATAAAAGGCTAATATGCAAATTGTCCCCTCTACCGGGAGTTCGACTGGGAGTTTGACCAGGGGGTGGGGCCGGCTGGCCAACTGCCCGTGGCCCCTTCCCCTGGCCGGCCAGCCTCCCACATCCACTCCCCGGGCCTGGCTGGCCGGACCCCACCTGTGCACGAATTCGTGCACCGAGCCTCTAGTTTGAATATAACGGCCTTAGAAGGCTTCGTGGGTTTTTCTGATTCTGTTCTGTGTTTCATTTTAGGGGTTTCCTTTGAAATGTATAAAAGGAATTGTTCCAAAGTCTCAAGTCCTGGAGGCTAGCAGAGGCTGTGTTCAAGGCTTAGGAGTACCTGGAATTTTGCTTCTGCGGGCACATTCTTGCCTGCTGGTAACAGTTTTCCTTTCTCCCTAGATCAACGAGATGTCCAAGGAAGTCACCAAGCTGAAGGAGGCCCTGAACAGCCTCTCGCAGCTGTCCTACTCGGCCAGCTCCTCCAAGCGGCAGAGCCAGCAGCTGGAGGGGCTGCAGCAGCAGGTCAAGCAGCTCCAGGCCCAGCTGGCGGTGAGTGGGCCCGTCCCGCCCCGCCGGGTGGGGTGGAGGGCGAGGCCGACGGCACGCCCACCCCGCTGGGAGGGCAGGGGGGCGTGGCCGGGGTCCCAGCCTAAAGGAGTACTTCAGGGCGCAACTCACTGGTGCCCTCTTTGGTGAGGGCAGAAGAAGGAACTGGTCAAGTTTCCACTTACTATCTGCTGTGAGTGGGGGGATGTCTCTCTGAGGAGGAGGAATCGGCAGCACAGTGGAGTAGGCGTGATCTTCCATCCACCAGCTTTTCGCCCCTTCTCCATTTTTCTACAACAGTCATAACCGTCTCGGACAGTGGCGAGCACTTTGTCTTGCTCGGGGCCAGGATCCCTGGTAGTTGCGTTATCTTCGGGTCTGAAGCTGTTTCCTGGCCCCGCCCCTTTCTCACCCGGAAGGTCCTCTCCTGTCTGGATTAGTTTCCGATGACTATTTCCTATGACAGAGCAGCACACACTTGGTTTACAACAACACACACTATCTTAAGGTTCTGGAGGTCATCAGTCTTGCTGGACTGAAGTCAGGATGTCAGCAGGGCTGGTTCCCTCTGGAGGCTCTAGGGGAGATCCATGTCCTTGCCTTTCCCAGCTTTTAGAGGTCACGTGAATTCTTTTTTTTATATATATATATTTCATTGATTTCCTACAGAGAGGAAGAGAGAGGGATAGAGAGCTAGAAACATCGATGAGAGAGAGACATCGATCAGCTGCCTCCTGCACACCCCCTACTGGGGATGTGCCCGCAACCAAGGTACATGCCCTTGACCGGAATCGAACCTGGGACCCTTCAGTCCGCAGGCCGACGCTCTATCCACTGAGCCAAACTGGCCTCGGCACGTGAATTCCTTGGCGCATAGCCCATGCCGCCATCTTCAAAGGACAGCACTTCAACCCGTGGTTCTGTCCTCCCATCGCCTCCTTCCACCTTTGACCTTGCTCTCTCTCTTAAGGGCCCTTGTGATTGCATGGAAGGTGCACCCCAGTAATCAGGATACTCTTTCTCTCCGCCCCACAATCCTTAGTCACGCCGTAAGGTCCCGTTACCATGTAGGTAACAGGCCCTGGGATTAGGACGTGGACGTCTTCGGAGGGTCATCATTTAGTTACTGCAATACCCGTTAAGGTTTCGGTTGACAAGGGTATGTATCTTCCGTGTGAAACTGAGGGTTAGTCTGTCCTGGGCCATCCCTAGCTTCCCGTTGCAAACAGGACCTGGCTTTTCTGACTTCTTCAGGACAGAGCTGATACTGGCGAGTTCAGGTTCCTGCCGTCCTGACTCTGGCTGGCCGCCAAGGCCCACACCGGCTGTGCTGTGCTCCCAGCGCTAGCCCTGGAGGAACAGTCAGGGGAGAAGAAGGTGCTCCCCGCTCTGTTCTGCAGGTCATTTTTCTGAGACAGTGGTGATCACAGACGTGCAGAGAAAGTGCCAATGGTTTCTACAGTCATTCTTACAATTTCTCAACATGTGTGTAAGGAGTTCTTCTGTGTCGGTATTGTCCAAGGTACTGATGGTATGAAAATGAATGAGACACAGCCCCTGCCCTCACAGTTGGTATGTAATGTGGCTTGCCATATTCCTGATGTGGTAAGCATGCATCGATAGAGAGACGCCCAACATGCTGAGGGCAGAAGAAATGGGTGCTTACCCGGCCGGGGGGAGTCTCGAAAGGCTTCCTGCAGAAGGTGGTGCTCGTGCTGAGTCTCGAAGGGATGAGTAGGAGGCAGCAAGGACTGAGATGTGGCATTCAGTGCCCTGGGTAGCCTTGGCGAGAACACTTCCAGTGGAATGGCAGCCAGATGTGCGCTGCCTGCTGGAGAAGTGAGTGAGTGGTGAGGTGTCCGATGGGGCTGAAGAATCCCAGTGGGAGGTGGGGAAGCCTGAGGTAGGTCTGCTAGGAGGACAGGAGATGGCGGTCAGAGGGGGGATGCTCTGGGTTGAGTTTCAGAGGCAGTGACAGGCAGGGCCATGACCAGGAGATGAGTGGTGGAAGGAGGAGGCGCCAGTCCCTGAAGCTGAAGTGGAGGAACTGGGAAGCCAGGTGTTAGGTGGCTCCTCCATGCGGATGCTGCAGTCAACCCACTGCCGACAGGAGCCGGATGGGAAGGAAGGCAGGGGCCAGAGAGTTAGGAATGATTGCGTGGAGGCGACCGAAGGTGGGAGGAAGCCGCAGAGAGATACCAAGCACACCTGCTGATGGCGTGAACGTCAGAGGGCTGAGGTTTAAGGTTCTCCTTGAGTGGGAAGGACACACGGCACAGTGACAGGAAGGCGACGACAAGGAGGATGGGGAGACTGCTGCAGATGGTTGAAGTGACCCAGATATGGCGGTCTCCGTCTTCATCGTGAAGCAGGAGGAAGGGCCTCTCTTTAGGAGAGCTGAGAGCTAAGTGCGGCTCCTTGAAGTAGGCGCCGAGAGGGATTGGAACGATCGCGCCACAGGGAGACGTAGAGGCATCAGCAGCTCTGCCGAGGGAGCATGGAGAGCGATGCCACACGCCTGCTCGGTGCCCAGCAGCTCAGTCAATGTGCTTCCCGGGAGTATGTGGTACCAGCTACGGAGGGGGTGGTAGTAACTCCCTTTGAAAGAATGTATTTTTTTTAATATATTTTTTTATTGATTTTTTTACAGAGAGGAAGAGAGAGGGGTAGAGAGTTAGAAACATCGATGAGAGAGAAACATCGATCAGCTGCCTCCTGCACACTCCCCACTGGGTTATGTGCCTGCAACCAAGGTACATGCCCTTGACTGGAATCGAACCTGGGACCTTTCAGTCCACAGGCCGACGCTCTATCCACTGAGCCAAACCGGCTAGGGCATGAAAGAATGTATTTTTTAAAATTAAAATAATATTTGGCCATTGTAGAAAAGTTGGAAAAATGTAGAAAACTCTAAAAAAGTTCCAAAAAATAAATTGCTAATAATTCAACCACTCAGAGATGATTACTTTCTGCATTTAATCTATTTCCTTGCACTATTTACCTTGTGTGAATGTATCTGTATATTTGCATAAAGTATGTATATGTGTGTGTGCATATATGTGTGTGTGTGTGTGTGTATACACACACACACAAATTTGGGATTATAATAACTACTTCTTACATGAATTTTCTCCTAGAGTTGACATACAAAGACATAAAATAGTTGTTTTTTTTCCCCTGAGAATATTGACAAGTATTCAGAAACACACAAGCCCGTGAGCTCACAACAGTTTAAAAGCTTTCTGTGTGAGCACTGGATGGAGGGGGTCGCTTGGGGAGCATCTGGCCACAGCTCCCTGTAACAAAGTTAAATGGTCTCTTCCCAGGAGTGCAAGAAGCAACACCAGGAGGTCATATCGGTGTACAGGATGCATCTTCTGTATGCTGTGCAGGTATGGCAACGCCTGCAAAGTGTCGGGGTATCTTAAAGAAATACCGCAGTCCATGTTGCCCCAAGTCCCGTCTTCAAACCAGCAGAACGAATGAGAGTTCTAGGGGGAATCCTGTACCTTGGAAAGCTTTCCAATCCTTGCGCTCGGCTTTGGATTTTGTGTCGGGAACTCTCCTAACTACTGAGAGCAACCTGGGCGTTTCTGGAGAAATGAGGAGGACGCAGCTGCTGCTCCCACACCCGCCAGCTGCCCACCCTCAGGGGCAGGAGCCCGGTCTTGATGTTGGAGGCTTGCCGATATTGTCACTGTTGGTGGTTTGGCTTGCTGGGCTCATATTGGCTACGGAGACCCCAGAAACCCTTTGCTGGGGCTCTGTTAGCCTCAGCCTCGTCATCTTCCAGGGGTTCAAGAGCAGGGCCCTCCCAGGCTCAGTTCCCTAGAGAAATGTGGGAATGGCTAGGGATAACATTCCTTGGGAAGATCAGGGCCCAAAGGCTTCATCCCAGCCAGCCACCTCATTCCCTCGGCGGGACGGGACTTCACTGAGGTCCCACTGACTGTCTTCTGTTTGACCTTCTAGGGCCAGATGGATGAAGATGTCCAGAAAGTTCTGAAGCAGATCCTTACCATGTGTAAGACCCAGGCCCAGAAGAAGTAGAGCGGGCTCCTCGGCGGGAGGCTGCCCCTCGCCGCCCGTCTCGGGGTGGGATCAGAGTTGTTGGCGACCACTGCCGTTGTTCTCGCTCGTGGTGTGCACCGTGACCTCGCCTGGCTTCTTCCCTCCCAAGGCTGCTTCCGGGGGACCGGCCCGGGAGAAGACTGCCCCCTCAGAACCGCGGAGAGACTGGACAGCGGCAGAGGTGAAAGGCGGTGCCCGGCGCCTGGCCCGGGTGCTGGGGCCCGGGCACCGTCCTGCGGGCCTGACCGGCTCCGTCACCCCTGAGCGATACGTGGACACCTCCGCACAGTAAAGGGGAGCCCCCCTTCTGCCTCTGGTTTCCAATCCGCAAACATGGTTTGACTTCCAGCCACATGAGTGCAGCGCTGGGTATGCGGTGCCCGCCTGGGACCCTTGACCTCTGTCCTGTGGATTTGAAAACTCTAATTCCCTCTCTCCCCCCCCCCCCCCCCCCCCCCCCGTCTGCCTTAGGTGGCTCGTCACCGGCTGGTCAGTCTGAGCCTGATGAGCGCCGTTAACTAAAACATGAAGCTCAGAAACAGAAGCAGACTGCCCTTACAAAGTGTTTCGGGAAATCGTGGACGCACTGCAAACCCTCTATGCAAACTCGCCTTCTGCCGTTACCCGCGAAGCTCAGGAAATCCAGACGTTCGTGTTTCGACGAGGGACAGTAAACTGCGTGTTTACAGCCAAAAGAAATGCCTCATGGTTCTTAACCTCAATTTTTTAAAAGTGTTTTTCTTTTCTCTCTCTACAATATTTTTATTGGCTCTTAAAGATGTTTTCCTATCGAAACCCCTTGCGTAAGGGAAATTCACCTTAGACTATATTAACAAAATATTTTTTAGGTAACCATGCTTAAGACTTTTTAGAAATAGGACTTTTTCCTCAAAGTTGTCAGCGATAGCAAAAGGCAGTTGTATATTCCACACTCGGCGTGAGCTGCCAGACCCCTGAGAACTGAGCGCGTCTCTTAGAGAGCGAACCCTCCTCGTGCCCAGCGAACACTTGTGAACGCCCCGGCTCTGCCAGCGCCCAGGAAGGCTCTCTGGAAGAACTGTTCATCACCGTCCGTGTGCACCTTTGAGACAGGGACCCCAACAGGGTAACCATCAGGGTGCATAGCCAAGGTCTTTGGGGGGGAAATAGGTCTGTTCCCTTTCTTTACTTTCAGGTTAAAAAAAAAAAAAGTGTTCCTAACTTGCTTGCGACTTCCCTGCCAGCATGGCTCTTCCTGCGGGACGTAAACAGAAAACAGAACCCTGCCAGGAGTGTCAAGAAAGTGCAGGCCTGCTCCGACCGGGCCCGGAACCAGGGCCGCCTGGCCGGGCCGAGGGAGCTGGGCCGTGCTGGGTGCCGACCGATGACAGCAAAGCAAAAACGGCCTCCC
Source organism: Cnephaeus nilssonii (assembly GCF_951640355.1). Lineage (NCBI taxonomy): Eukaryota > Metazoa > Chordata > Mammalia > Chiroptera > Vespertilionidae > Cnephaeus > Cnephaeus nilssonii. Next base: position 110,602,119 of record NC_137073.1, on the reverse strand, counting down.
AGCTCCGGGTTACTTTCCTGCCTTGTTTATAGTTCAGCAGTTTGAAAAATGCTGCAAAGCAACGTGAAAGGACTTTCCGTCAGAGCACTTAAGGAAACACAGAACACACACACACACACACACACACACACACACACACGCAGAGAATGCTGCAGAGCATGAGACCAGAGAGACTGGGGTGCTTGACAAGCACAGCCTTCTATCGCGTCAGGATGCGTATTTATTACCAGCACTCTGGCTAACCATGGGAACGCCGGACGCCGTAGGTTTGCACGCTGCCTTTGTAATGTACTGCAGGTTTGACGGAAATAAACTTTGGTTCCATTTTGCATCGCTGCTGTTGCTTTCTGTGGCTCCTCCCAACCCTGAGCTCCCGTCTCCACAGGCAACAGCTATTTCCGTGCGATCTGAGACATTCCGTGGCATGTATTTAACTTTCCCCTGTAAATGAGGAAGCATGCTTTACACCCTCTCCTGGGCCTTAGTTTTTCCACTTAAAAAGTCTTGGAGACTGTTCTCTGCCAGCACACACATCTCATGCTTTTAAACCAGGTGTGGGGAACCTTTTTCTGCCAAGGGCCATTTGGGATATTTTTATAACACCATTCGAGGGCCATACGGAAATGATCAACTTAAAAATGAGCCTGCTGTGTTTGGTCAAATATTTAATTAACTCACCCCTAAGGCCTTGGCAGGGCCAGACCACATGATCTCCGGGCCTTATACAGCCCGTGGGCCAGACGTTCCCCACCCCTGCTGAACTGTTGCATAATATGTCATAGTATGGTTGTGCTATATTTTATTTAACTAGTTCCTCATCGATGGGCATTCAATCTACTTCCAGTGCTTAACAGCCCTGACAACGATGCACCGACTGTCCTATCTGTACACATCTACGCGTACGCGTGAGGATTTTCACCCTCTCTCACCATGCGATACAGGAGTGCAGAGGAACAGGAGTGGGATAGTGTATGCATCATCAGAGCGAGTGAGAAAGAGGGGCCTTTTTCTTCACAGTGGTTAAGAGTCATCAACTTATTTTCCGTACATAAGCCTAAGACGGACTCCAAAGCTTTTAATAATGAACCCCACCCATCTTAAGATAAACACATGATGTGCTGTGTGGAGAAAACACTCCCCCAACATGTTGAAGCACAGCCTCTTTCCATGGGACACAACTGGGGCATGTCGGGTGCTGACCGCAGCAGAAACATCATCCAGCAAAGATGGGGTGACACTTTTTGAGCAAAGTTAACAGGCAGGACAAAGAGCTAGCTGGAAAAGCAACAGACCCAGGCATGCAGGGAGAGATTTCTGCTCCCAGCTCAGCAGAGAACTGTCGAGCATCGTGGGAGCGTGTGGCATATCTGGGACCGGACAAGATGGTTGCCATACGTGAGCTGTGGGAGCTGGTGGAGGGAGCAATCCATGGGGGTTCCAGCCAGTGGGAAGGCTCCCGAGGAGTAAATCCCCAATAAATGGAGGTGTGTGAAAGGGAAGAAAAGAGACATTTCTGCACATTCATTATAGACCAGGCCCCCAAATGGGAAGAAACAGGACATTCAAGATTGGATGTACCCGATTATAAATGGAGCATGTGTGGGGGAGAAAGAGGAGCAGGTCGGCCAAATGATGTAAGATTTTATTTTTTTACTAGAGGCCTGGTGCATGAAATTCATGCACGGGGGGGGGGGGTGTCCCCTCAGCCCAGCCTGCACCCTCTCGCATCGGGAGCCCTTGGGGGATGTCCGACTGCTGCAGAGGCAGGGAGAGGGTCCCGCCATCACTGCTGCTCTGGCCAGCATTGAGCATCTTCCCCTTGGTGGTCAGTGCACATCACAGTGGCCGGTCGTTTCACAGTTTGGTCGATTTGCATGTTAGCCTTTTATTATATAGGATTATTTTTAATATGTTTTATTGATTTTTTACAGAGAGGAAGGGAGAGGGATAGAGAGCTAGAAACATCGATGAGAGAGAAACATCGACCAGCTGCCTCCTGCACACCCCCTACTGGGGATGTGCCCGCAACCAAGGTACATGCCCTTGACCGGAATCGAACCTGGGACCTTTCAGTCCGCAGGCCGACGCTCTATCCACTGAGCCAAACCGGTTTCGGCTGATGTAAGATGTTAACAGTCAGGGGGAGAGATGGGCAGGAAGGTTCCCTCTGTGCCACCTCCAGGTATTTTAAACCCGGGCCATTTCGTTCAGGTTAACCACTCTGGAAGGCAGAGCAACACCCCTTCCCTCCCCCGGCCCAAACAAGTCCATGTCCTAATTCCCAGAACCGGTGAATATCTGATGTCATATGGCAAAGGGGAATTACGTCTGCAAATAGAATTAAGGCTCACCATCAGCTGACCTTAGAAGGAGATGGTCCTGGTTATGCGGGTGGGCCTGAGGAGATCAGAAGGGCCTTTCAAGTGGGAGGAGTCCGTGCTACAGATGCTGCATTGCTGGCTCTGAAGGCGGAGAGTGAGGCCAGGAACCAGGGAACGCAGGGGTCTCTAGAAGCTGGAAGAGGCAAGAAAATAAAATTCTGCCCCAAGGCCCCTAGAAAGAACCAATCTTGTCTCCAGCCCAGCGACAGCCTCTGCAGGCTTCCGACCTCTGGAACGCTGAGATGATACATTGGTGGTAAGTCACCAAGTTGGACTGAACCCAGGTAAGGCCTCCATATAACCTTCTAAGATTTGGCGGGGAGGGGCACAAATCTGGTCTGCCGCTGCCCAAGACAAGCCTCGGGAGTAAGGTCCCTTGCTTATTAAACCCACCACCTCCCACCCTGAGTGATCTGCCTTTTTCTTTGGTCTCTCCCTGCCCTCCAAGTATGAGGACCTGTTTCTGATTACACCCAGGAAGCTCCCAAGGAGGTTGAGAGGCCAGAAAATGTGTTTTAAGAAATTACACAAGAGAGAGTTTATTTGGATTTCTTTGTTCTTAAGTTTCACAGTTCCTGGGGCAGGAATAGTTTGGAAATAATCACATTTGCTTTAGGGCTGGAAGAGTCTAGAAGTACCCTCTACACATGCTTCCTCTTTGTGACTTTTGCAACGGCAACGCTTGCCTCTCCCCTCAGGATCCACGAGGGAAGGGGAGTCAGCACCCTCTAAAACCACTGTCCACCCAGATTGCTAACAGCCCATTCCAGAGGGAGTGAACGAACCTAAAGCCCATTTACTCTACGGTTCACATTTGGGGACAGGGTGAAGATGGCAAGGCAAGGAAAAAGTATCACCAAGACTTGGGCCTCTCGGTCTTTACAGGCCTTTTACTTCGATTGCTAACGTTACAGAAGAGGGCCACGAGCTTCTGGTCAGAGCTAATCAACCGGAGGTGGGAGCAGAGCACGGCTGTCCGACGGGAATTCGGCGCCTGCCCTGGTTCTGCACTTCCCTGCACAATGCTCCGCTCGAGCAGGCGTTCAGGCCGGGGGCTGCAGTAACCACACTCAGAAACAGCCTCACGGCCATTTCCTAGAATCACAGGACACTGAACCTTTCAGTTTGATGAAGGTCAACTTAAGGAGTTAGGGACATAAGTGTTCGAGAACAGGAGACCATTCTTCCTTTTTTATTGCCATACACTAGAGGCCCGATGCACAAAAATTCGTGCAAGGGTAGGCCTTCCTTCCCCCGGCTGCGGGCACAGGCTTCCCTCTGGCACCTGGGACCTGGGCTTCCCTCGGGCCGCCCGCAGACATCCGGGACCCGAGCTGGCTTCCCTCCGGCACGGCTTGGTCAGGAAGGACGTCCAGAATGACATCCAGAAGGACATCCAGTCTAATTAGCATATTACCCTTTTATTATTATAGATGTTAGATGTTCACAGTCACAAACATCTGCAGTTTTACTCTCCTGGACCTGGGGAGGGTTTTTAGAAACAAGAGGTACAAATGATGGCCTGGGACTTGCCCCAGGCCACACAGAGTGAAAACCAAAACCATGACGTCTTGAAGCAAGTTCATGTTCTCATTATTGTTCCATGCTGAGAATTCTCGTTGGAAACAGAATAAAGGGCATGGGATCTTTAGAAAATTTGGGTTCAGGAACTTGAGGGTACAGATTTAAACCTTAAGCTGATAGGTCTTCCCAGTTTTCCCCAAGATATGTTTAAGCAACTCATAGAAATAACTACCTCCGGCCTAACTCAGAAAGGCCAGATATCTTGGCAGTCTTGGATCAATAGCAATTAAACTTCAACCTTAAAGCTGGAAAGAACAAACACCAAATGCAACCACCTTCCAAATTCCTAGTAAATATTTTCCTTCTCTCTCTACCAAGCCTGTTTGTTTGTTTGCTTGTTTGTTTTTTGAAAATGGGAGGGGCATAGCAACTCCAACTCACCTTGTCATAGGCCCTAATTCATTGTAGGGTTCATGATGGCAACACCTTTAAACATTAGGCTGCCAGAGCCCATGCTGGCCACAGTTGCCTCTGCAGATGTGTTATTGTCACTATTGTGTGTATTTAGGGCCACTGAAAGGCGTAGTATAAGAATACGTGGGCCCTGGCCCGGTGGTTCAGTTGATTGGAGCATCATCCTGTAGACCAGTGGTTCTCAACCTTTCTAATGCGGCGACCCTTTAATACAGTTCCTCATGTTGTGGTGACCCCCAACCATAAAATCATTTTCGTTGCTACTTCATAACTGTAATTTTGCTACTGTTATGAATCGTTATGTAAATATCTGTTTTCCAATGGTCTTAGGCGACCCTGCTAGCTGTTCTCAACCTGTGGGTTGAGACCCACAGGTTGAGAGCTGCTGCTGTAGAGCCTAAGACCATCAGAAAACACAGATATTTACATTATGATTCATTAACAGTAGCAAAATTACAGTTAGAAAGTAGCAACGAAAATAATTTTATGGTTGGGGGTCACCACAACATGAGGAACTGTATTAAAGGGTCGCGGCGTTAGAAATGGCGCCTTTGATTCCTGTCAAGGCCCAGGAGGCAACCTATCGATGTTTCTCTCTCTCAAATAAAAAACATACCCTGGGATAAGGATTTTTTAAAAAGAATGTGTGGCTGCACCGTTTGGGGCTGTGTGATATTTGCCAGATGTGACTCTCCCCTTGAAAATATGCTCTGAACTGCTAACCATCGGCGGAAGCCTGCTCCTTCCTTGAGCTGCCTGAGCCGTACACTCCGCTCTCCTAACCAGATGGCTCAAGTCTTACCGGAGAGGCTACCCAGGCGGTGCCAGCGCCGTCAGCAGTCACATCCGAGCCTTTCCTCTGTCCGGAGGCCTGAATGCCCCTGGAGCAACTGGGGTGCAGGGTGAGCAGAGGGGCGCGCGGGCGGTGCAGGGTGTCCCGAATACAGCCCAGAAGGTCGCAGCTTTCAACCGGTAGGTCCTGGAGCAGCGCTCCTGTCCACCCATCATGGGATTTACCTCCTTTTCCTGCATCTTCACCTCCGAGACAATAGGAGGTTTGGGAGCGACCCTGAGGTCGGGAGCGTCTCAGGAAAGCCGAGGGCTCCGGGGGGGGGGGGGGGGGGGAGGGGGGGGGGGAGATGCAAGCAAGAAACCTGGGGCGCCCTGGCCGGTTTGGCTCCGTGGGTGGAGCATCAGCCTGCGGACTGGAAGGTCCCAGGTTCGATTCCGGCCAAGGGCACAGGCCCAGGTGGCGGGCTTGGTCCCCGGTAGGGGGCGCGCAGGGGCCAGTTGGTCCATGATTCTTATCACTGATGTTTTTCTCTCTCTCTCTCCCTCTCCCTTCCTCTCTGAAATAAATAAAAATATATTTTTTAAAAAAAGAAAGAAAGAAACCTGGGGAATCTCGGATGGGATGTGGTCTCCGGGTCTGCGGAAAAGGAGGAAGCGATTAGCACTGGAGAGGCCAAGTTGGGTGTTATAATTCAGGGCCATGGTGAACCGCCTACGAACAGAATTTAGGAGTTTGGAGAGTGAAACCCCTCGCCCTGGCCATAGGTTTGGAAGTAGAGATCAGCAAGAGAAATGATGAAACTTGCCTTCTGGTTTGGGGATTGTAGATGGGCTAGTCAGAGAGATCTAGCTACTCCAGGCTCAGGGAATGCGTGACCGTCTGGTCCGCGAAATGGGGAGCGACTTGGGGGGCGTTATTGTCTAATAAATAACTGTGTCTTCTATTTGGGGTTGATTTAAGCGATAGGAATAGCCATGAGAGTTGAATTTCAAAAAGAATAATAAATCGAATTTTTTGTCATTAGTTTCAACCATTTACTCCTTCAGCTAAAGATAGCAACCCATCTATACACGTGTTTTAGCTCCTTAACTAGGGCCTCCTGTTAGATAGTGGGGTGGGCTGCGGACTAGGAGAATTAGCCAATGCACTGGCCACACCTTATTTAGTCCCTGAGAGCGGATTGCTGTGCCTGGATCCATCTTGCTCTCAGACCTGTAATAGCAATGTCAGACTTGAGCGGGAGACCATAGTTTTGATGACTCCGGGCTGTAAAGGGACTGGCTTTAAGGATGTATAAAGGGGGATGGTGGAGGTAACGTGGAGGAGCAATTAGAAGAAATGTATTAAATTAAGAGATTTAATTTGACAAATGTCTTTAATTTCTGCTTCCCAGGTTCTCCATACAGGAGTGTGAATAGTCTCTCTGTGGGTTTGGTATAGGTTACCTATGTATTTGAGCAGTTTCAGCTTCATGTTGATAGCATCCCACACAGGGGACACAGAACTGACTTCTAAGCCTTTCTTCCAGAGCCGGCCTCACACGTGAGTCTCGGTTGGAAGAAGGTGTGAGCTGGCCCCACTGGAATCCCTGCCGTCAGCAATGGTTCTAATTGGGACCTCCTGCCTCCACCTGCAGGAACCACAGAACACTGACGTCACACTCTCTCACTCACCTGGACACTGGGACCTCCCACTGGAGGCAAACCTGGTCACCTGCTTTTCCAGGATGCCTCTGGATGGGTTACAACAGGGCTCTGGACGGCTGGTAATATCATTTTTCAAACCAGGTATAAAAGATTACACTTGACATTTATTCCCCCACCCCTTTTTTTTAACCATTAACATTCATGACTTACCTAATCAGTGGAAAAGGAAGTTAAAATTTTTCTTAAACTATGCAGTGGTTGAACTTTTAAAAGCTATTATGAATACAAAGATGATTCCTTTGGGGGACTTAATTATAATTAATGAAAACCTCTGTTATTGCTCTTAAGTTCTCAGAATTCGATTTCTTCTGCATCACTTAATTGATTTTTCTGTTAATTTTTAGATATGGTTATCTCTTTTATTCTATAAAATTAACTCTTTTGACTTTTTTTTTTTTTTTTTTAAATCTCACCCAACTTGTATGGGCCCCAAATGGGGATCAAACCCGCAACCTGGGTATGTGCCCTGACTGGGAATCGAACCTGCGACCAGGACGACGCTCCAACCAACTGAGCCACATTGCTAGGGCTCTTTTGACTTTTATGTTTACCATTTCAATTACCATTCATAATTATGTTTCGGATTGAAGTCAGAGATCTACGTTGTGTGTGGGCGCATGTGTTTGTGTGAGAGAGAAATGCGGGGGGAGAGACTATTCAGCCCACTCAGCTCTTTCTCAACACCTGTGTTTCTAACACAGTTGAGGAGGCCATCTGCACTTGACCCAGTGTGAGTTCCCTTCCCTCTCCTTGGTGGGACAACATTCTCTTTACTTAGTTGGCCACTACATGAGGAAGCTTTTAAGAAATAGGAAAGAGAACATGGGAAGTCTAGCTTCAAAATGTCAGTTCCCTTCACCTTACGTCATTATATCTGTTTTCTTGCCTGGTTTCGATCAGCATCTTATCACAGGAAGGATCTTCGAGAACGTCCAGTTCAACCACCCTCAAGTCATGGAGCTAATCAAACAATACTAGCCAGTGTTAAAAGAGCAGCTACTAAGAGCAGGTACCATGCTAAGTGGTTTATGAGAATTATCTGATTAATCCCATAACCTCATCAGGCAGGTATTCATACTGACCTCATTTTTAGAGAAGGCAGTTAAGCCATGACTTGCGTAGGGTCAAAAGCTTAGTAAACAGTGGAGCTGTGGCTCTGATGCAGGTGGCTGGCTCACCTAATCTGTTTAATCTGAACCACCACGTTGCCGTCCTAATGCTGGGCATTGAGGGTGACATGAGTTTACAACCTATCGCTTTATTCCGTCACATTTATTTTAGAAATCAGATCCCTAGCCTCTGGTTTTGGGAGAGCTGTGTCCTCCAATGTTTCCTTGGTTGATATATGCCAAGGTCAAATCTGGTTCCATGTCTCTCTCTGGGCACACAAGTCAGCAAAACCAGATCCAGCACACCAGCAAACACAAGTTGTGTCCCGCTACTGGGTCCAAAGAGGCTGAAGATGCGAAAGCCAAGGCGAAGACCGGACACTGCATGGCTCTTCAGTAGCTCAGCCGATTAAGGAAAAAAATGGTGAAACAAAAAACTCACTATGTTTTAGTTTCCACTTAAAAGTATGTCCACGATTAGAGAAGCTCCGCCTTAATTGTCGATTGAAAGATGTGAAGGTGTGTGGGGTGTGGCTACAGTGTTTGGACAGGTTCAAGCCTCGGACTGATGAGAGGGCACAGTCCTCTCCTGGCCACGTGCAAGTCCCAGCCTGGAGGGCAGAGCCTCCCAGCACTATTATAGCCAACAGCTGGAGTTGTGAGCTTGAAACTATGGTCCGAACACATCGCTCCACGTGCCTGAGTGATACAGGCTGCAAGTAAACGAAGCTTGATCAGGTGCATTAGTTGAGCAGGATCGAAACCCACAAGGATGTTGTAAACATCTTGACCACGCCTTGTGGTCCGGGGCGCTGCTGGGTCCCCATCAGGGAGGTAGCGTGAGTCCCAGCTTTCCTTGCCTGTCTTTTCTCAATCCTTCACCGCCCCCTCCCAAGGTCACTGAACCTGGCTGAGCTGGCATGGCACACAAGGCGCTCTGGGGCTGAGTATGCCATGGCCGTGCCGGCTCGCCACAAAGGTGCTCTACTTTTTTTTTTTTTTTAATCCTCACCTGAGGATTTCCATTGATCTTTAGAGAGTGGAAGGGAGGCAGGAGATAGAGAGAGAGAGAGAGACAGAGAGAGAAAAATGTCAATGTGAGAGAGACACGTTGATTGGTTGCGTTCCGCATGTGCCCTGACCCAGGCCGGGATCAAACCTGCAACCCACATATGTGCCCTTGACTGGGAATCGGGAGTCAAACCTGTGACCTTTCGGTGCTCAGGCTGATGCTCTCACGACTGAGCACACCGGCCAGGACATCCCTTCATTTTTTTTAAAGCCTAAAATGGGCTGAAACAACTAACGCCTTGAAAAATTGCAAACCTTCAAGAGGGATGAAGTGCTTGCTGAGCTCCACTTAGTTTTGTTGTCATTAATCCTGCAACTGCTTTCAGATGGACAGAATTTATGAGCCGGCTCCCTGTGTAGGCGGGATGTGTGCGTCTGTGCGTGTTCATGCCTCGCTGCACATGTGTGTGTTTTACAGCCATCAGTCCTGCTCGCCTCATTTCCCAAGACTTTTCCAGCATTGGGGTCTAAGGGTCAAGCCAAAAGGCTGATTTCTCTCAATAAACAGTCTTCCAGCAAGGATTTAGTGAGAGACGTAAGTACAGGAAATGCTGTGGAGAGCACTCTGGGAGACAGAGTATGAGGTACAGAAGGCGCAGTCTCTGCCTTCGGAGAACTTGCAAGCTCCTGCGGAAGGTGCACTACATACACACAACTACGACGGGAGGCACCCACTCTTTTCACTCCTTTGTGTCAGGCGCCATTTCATCTCTCCGCTCAGAGCCCAGGTTCACTGTTCTCCTTCCCGCAGACCCTTCATTAAATCAGTCCTTGCAACAACTATACACCGTAGAAGGTATTGTCATTACCATCTTATAGGCCAGTGGTCGGCAAACTCCTTAGTCCACAGAGCCAAATACCAACAGTACAACGATTGAAATTTCTTTTGAGAGCCCAATTTTTTAAACTTAAACTTCTTCTAACGCCACTTCTTCAACATAGACTCGCCCAGGCCGTGGTATTTTGTGGAAGAGCCACACTCAAGGGGCCAAAGAGCCGCATGTGACTCGCGAGCCGCGGTTTGCTGGTCACTGTAATATAGGTGAATAAGGCACAGCTAGGTAGAGGAACTTGTCCAGGGCACACGGGTAGCAGTAAGTGGCTAAGCCAGGATCTGTCCCTGGGAAGTCTGGCTCTCCACCCTGTTCTTTGTCATCCTGCCATGCTGGAGATGATGGCCAAAGGCGACAGCAGGAATCTGCGAAGGCTGGGTGGCTTGGGCAGGTCCTGTCTGGCCTGAGTCAGAGCAAGGGACATCGGTGGCGGAATCACATCTCACATCCCAAACTAAAGCCAGATGACTGCTTGGTGGACAGCCGCCGGACCCCTTTTCCAGCTCATCAACACTCCCTGCAGGTCTGAACCTCGGGCTGCAGAGGTTCAGACCTGCAGGGAGTGTTGACGAGCTGGAAAAGGGGTCCGGCGGCTGCAGAGGGGCTGTCGCTGCCCCCTGGTGTTCACCTCGGGAACTGCTGCGCTGTTGGTGCGGAGGAGGGGTGTCCTTGGCCTGGGAGGGCAAGGAAAATTGCTTGGTCTTGGAGCAGACAGTGGAGCTGGGAGGCGATTAGGGAACCAGATCTCCAGTCTGTGAGCATCTTGCCTGCAGAGAGAAAAAAGTCTCATACATGTACATGGAGGCACTGGTATTGTTACATAAAGGAGGGCGTTTTCTTGAAATTAATACACAGCAAATTCATTTCAGAGTACTGAGACTGCCATGACCTTTCTCATGTAGGAAGTGCCATGAAAATATTACTACGAGGTGAGGTTTTTGTAAGCGTGAAAAGTGCTCTTTGCAAAGGTTGGAGAACATTTGTCTGCAGCAGGGGTCTCCAAACTCTGAGAATTAGCTTCCTGATCACTAGAAGAATCTGAGCAAACACGCTCTGTATAAGTATTCACTGTGTACAATGGTGCTGATACATTACGTAATGTAAAATTCATAAAAATCAAAAGCAAGGCTCAGCTAAGGAGGTAGCAGTGAAGTGTGACGTTCCCCTACACCTGTGGCACCTGGCACACCTGGAGACGTAAATGCACCTCACACTGGAGACCAGGGCGGATGCTGGGAGCTGAAAGGACTCATTTCCCCCTTTTGGGCTGACTTTGAAGTTTAATGAGCTGTTTTAAATCAAGATCCTCATTCAGTTTGCTTAAGCCGCGTTGGTCACCAGCCCCGCTTCATCTGAAGGACCCAAACGTGGGGCGTGGTCTGGTGGAGACAGGAACTACAGGACTCACTAGCTGCGAGCGCAGAGGATGGGATGTCCTTGGCCCTGGGCTCTCAGCGGGCACCGGGCACTGGGGGGCCGGAGGGGCCGGTGCGCAGAGCCGCAGAGCAGCCTTCTCCTGTTTCCGTTCAGAGCCCAGGCTCACTGTTCTCCTTCCCGCAGACCCAGGGAGGCAGCTCAGCTTGGTTCCCTCCCAAGGGCCCACCTGGCTGTGGGAACAGAGGGGAGTAATGGTGCTCGTTAGCGCTTGTACTTACAGAGGGCCTTCTCAGCTAGCTCGAACACCGCGCTCTGGCCTGGCCCGGCTCCTTCCCGGACCTCCTCCGTGCGTTTTGTAAAGGGACAGCTCCTGTGAGTATTGTTGTCATTTCACAGTTGGAGGATGGAGAAGCTTTGTGGGTTGAAAAGGTCACGTGGCATCCGCGGCAGAATTGGGGGAGGGATACTCAGCTCCCACTCCTGTCTGTCAGAGATTTTCAAACAGAGGCCTCCGACCGTTGCTGGGGTGGTTGCAAAGAAGCACTTGGGGAGATTCCTGGAGCCCGTGCCTCTAGAGCAGGGGTGGGGAGCCTTTTTTCTGCCAAGGGCCATCTGGATATTTATAACATCACTAGAGGCCCGGTGCACGAATTCGTGCACAGGTGGGGTCCCTCTGGGTAGCCTGCAGGGATCGGGCCGAAACCCGTAGTCAAACGCCACCTGCAGCTCCTACCGGCCGCTCCCACTCATCCCGGCCCCACTGTGCCTGCCTTGGGCTCGCGCCCAAACTCCTGGGAGAGACTTGCACTGCCACAGCAGCGCTCACCAGCCATGAGCCCTGCGTCTGGCGCCCTCCCAAGGGGAGTGGCCCATGGGATCAGCTGAAACTGGCTTTCCAATATCCCCTGAGGGTTCTGGATTGTGAGAGGGCACAGGCCGGGCTGAGGGACCCCACCAGTGCACGATTGGGCCAGGTAGGGACCGTGTGAGGGCTCCAGGGCATGTACAGCCCATCTCGCTCAGTCCTGATATGCCAGACCCTAGCAGCAAGCTAACCTACTGGTTGGAGCATCTGCCCCCTGGTGGTCAGTGCACGTCATAGCAAGCGGTTGAGCAGCCTTAGCATATCATTAGCATTTTACGCTTTGATTGGTTGTTCGGTTGTTCTGCCATTCCATTTATTTGCATATTACCCTTTCATTATACAGTATAGGATTTGCAGGCCATACAAAATTATCAACTTAAAAAAAATAGCATGCAATATTTGGTCAAACATTTAATTAACTCACCCCTAACACCTTGGCAAGGCCAGACCCCATGATTTCTTGGGCCACTCGAAGCCTGTGATTTCTCAGGCCACTCGAAGCTCATGTTCACGGTTCACCCTGAGCCTCTATGAGCCCCAGTCCCTCTCCTCTCTACACATCCCCCTGTCAATTTTTTTGGCCTGATGCTCAATTTGCAGAATTTGATATGTGGCCTTCCTCTGTGGTGCCCTTAGCTGGGGGCTGTTGAACATATGGGAAATAGAAGGATGTTTGGGAATTAAGGGGATTTTCTTTCCTGCTATTTGCCTCGCGCCAAAAACCTGCTTTGCTTGGACTTTCTACATTACCCCGAAAGTCCCTTTCAGCAGAATTAGCTCCTCTCTGACCCTCATAGGATCCGACTTGGGAAGCGTGAGTAACTGCTGACCTGCAGGAGACGCCTCTAGCGAAGATCTGGTGTAATGTCCAGCGTCCGTTCACTCGTCCCAGGCTCACCACCCTCCCAGCCTGGCTTCACCCAACCTCCACCGGAAGCCCGAGGCCCTGATCCTCTTCCAAGGAACTCGCCCTTCTTGACGATGAACATAAATGGGAACCAGAGAACAGAGTGAAGTGCCGTTTTCCAATGCTGCTGTGTTTTCCCACGGGGCCCTTCTGTTTGCTTATCAACTGCTGACCCTGGGCATGGGGGCGTCTGTGGGCCTGGCGTTTTCCTGGACTGTTTCACGGGCGGGGGGCGCTATTTCACCCTGCAGAAGGCAGAGAGAAGCAGGGAGCAGCTGGGAGAATTATATAAGGGAGGCCTTTGTGGATTGCACAGCTCAGAGAAAGACTAACAATTGCTTTGGGCGGTTAAGAGCGGGGCTTAGAGAAGCTTAGGCTTTTATGAACGAGGCCTGGAATTGCATGGTTGTTCTGAGCTCTGTGTTTGCTGGGAAAATATTCAGAGGAAACAAACAAAAAAAAGCAGAGTAAAATGATAATAAAAGAGGTTTGTATTTACCAACTGCTGATACCCGGGCCTGAGCTTTATGTGCAGGACCCCATTTAACCCTCAGAACCACCGCTGAGGTTGTTGGTACAGCTGTTACTGCATTAGAGAGAAGGCAAGGAAACTGAAGCTGGGGTTGAACACACTGAGTGGGTGGGCTTCAGTGTTGGGTCCATGATCTGACCTCACAGACTCTTAGTCCTTCCGCACACTGTTTCTCACCTTTATTCTAAAAGGATGTGGTTGTTTTGTTTTTAATGAATTGCCACCTACTTTTGTCATTATGTGTGACACCTTAAAAGTTGAGGAGGGAGGCCCTGGCCCACGTGGCTCAGTTGGTTGGAGCATCGTCCCATACACCGAAAGGTCTCGGGTTTGATTCCTGGACAGGGCACATATAATATCTCTCTCTCTCTCTCTCTCTCTCTCTCTCTCTCTCTCTCTCTCTCTCTTCTCTCCCTCCCTCCCTCTCTAAAAATCAATAAACACCTCCTCAGGTGAGGATTAAAAAAAGAGATGAGGCAGGAACACTTAACGAAGACAATGTTTTGGCGGCCCATGAAAGCTAGGCCCGGCATGTGCATTTTAAAGGAAGTTCTGTTCCTTATGGAAGCAAAGTTCCTGGGAGTTGTTCACGCCAGAACAAGACTTAACTGTTTTGCATTTGAGTTAGGGATCCTCTGAGAATCAGAATATTTGGATGTGACAGTAGGCCCATCAGATTATCAGAAGAAAAAAGGAATAATGAAAGGTTTAGTGTTCCCTAGATTTTTCAAATATCTTCACATCCTAAAAAGTGATCTGTCTCCAAAACTAAGCACTTGGCATCTGCAGGGCAGATGACTGATAGTCAGTAAATGAAACACACGAGTCATGCCTGCCTTCTCTAAACAGCCGTGAGTCTGGAAATCAAATGGGAAATGGCTGGGAGGTGATTAAATGTCCAGAGTTAAATCAAACCACCGACCTAAGTCCACGGCCATAAATGAGAGCCTAGTGAATGTCTACTACTGTCATACAGGGCATTGCCTACGCTTTCCGTGCCTAATGTGAAAGATAGCCTTGTTTCCTTTTTCAGAATAAATTCTAGTGTACATGTCATTCATTCATTCATTCATTCATTCATTCCACAGCATTTATTGAGTGCCAGGTTTGTGCATACGCTGTTCTTAAGTGTTTGAATGTTAACCAAGTATAACTGCATCCTGGGCACTGTTGTAAGTGCTTTCCATAATTTGCTGTATAAAGTCCTCACCAGGAGCCTAGGAGGAGGTATGTTTAGTGTTTTCATTATAATGGAACTAAAGGAGAGAAGAGCCAGGATTGGGTCATCTGAATCCGTAGCTCACCTTCTGTACCATAGAGTCGTGTTTAATAGTGACCAATTATCTGGTGGGGGCGAATCTCATGTCCCATTTTGAAGGTGGGGAAAATAGGCGGCATTGTGCGGGCCAGACAACTTGGCTGAGGTCTCCCTACATGCTCTTGATGAGAGGCGTTATCATTCTCTACCTTCTGCTCTTATGGTCAAGGGAATGAGTGGTCTGATCGGTCAAAAAAAATTTTTGTAAAGAATTACCAGATAACATGCTGGTATTCTTTTGATTGTTAAGTCTAATCTTCAGAAAAGGATAAACCTTTCCACTTAAAATAAATGTAACGATTGCAGAATGTCTTACATAAGATAATTTTATACACATAAATGTTTAATTCAACTTGGGAATATGAAGATGGGGGCAAGGGGAGAAGGGGAAGCAATATTGATTGTGTAGCTCCTGCATGTTAGGCGATTTTACAAATAATTTTAATCTCATCTGCACAACAACCTTCACAGCAATGTAGGCATCTTACCCTGGTTTGGAAGGAAATGCAGCCTCCTGGAGTTTGACCATAAAGCTAATCACCGTGGAAACCAGCTTTGAACTCCCCATGTTCTCATTGTGCCGTGCTATCTCTAGAAAGATAGGCCTTAATGAAATACTAGCTTATTCTCCTTTAAGATATTATATTCCCCATTTTGGGGGGGAAACTTGAAAACTAGGCAGATATGAAAGAGAAAATAAAAATAAATTGTAATATCACCACCCATAAATAAATTATGTGAACATTATATATGTGTGTATGTGTAGAAAATGTTCACACCAGTTATGTAAATATGCATGCCAGTATCATATTTTAAGTACAGTTTTATGACTTTTTTAAACTTAGCGTATTTTGAATGTACCCCCTTATTAGTCCTAAAAGAATACATGGTGTTCAATGTCTGAAGTTCTTTCCTGGATGATGTACCATGATTTATTCAACCTCCTCCTTTGGGGAGGATAGTTACAATGTTTTCTCTATCCTCTCTCATTTTAAACGAAGGAGGAATAAACTAAATCAAACAAAACAAAGCAAAAACTTTCTTAGGCCTGAAAGAGAGGGAGCCAGAGGTAATAAAATTTTATTTTGATTTTAGGAAATTTATGTTTATGGGTAAATTATCCCATCTTGTGGATTGCTGGAAGCCATTTTTCCCATTTGCTTTTTATAAAATTAGACTTAGCCGGACATATTAATGGGTTTGATGAATGGTAGGCAGTGGAATCCAGTGGGTAGAATGCAGGTTAATTGGAGTTTGTTTACAGCAAGGCTGGGTTTTGAGCCAACCACGGAGACGATTGGCCTATGAAGGCCAAATTGTTTAGTTCTTAGAATCAGCTTTGTGTCTGCAAAGCAAGTGGCCTCTCTCTGACTTTCCCTCTTCATTCCTTTTCTTTTTTTAAAAAAATGTTTTTATTGCATTTAGAAAGGGAGGGAGAGAGAAACATCAGTGAATCAATGACTGGCTGCCTCCTGCATGCCCCCTACTGAGGATTGAGCCCACAACCCGGGCATGTGCCCTGACCAGGAATCAAACCAGCAACCTCTCGGTGCATGGCATGGGACAAGCTCAACCAGCTGAGCCACGGGCCAGGGCGCTTCGTTCCTTTTCTAGGGGAGCCTCCTTGGCTGCCCACAGGTGGAACCCAGCTCTGGCCTACTTCGAAAGGGCAACTGGCAAGGTTATTGCTGCGAAGGGTGACAGGACATCGCATCTGCTCACTGCGTCCACGGAAATGGCTCGATGGAACAGCTGGGGAGGAGCCGCGACAGGCCATCCAGTACTCGCAGCGGGTTGGGGGCTGGCTGGAGCCCCAGCCAGCTGGCTTGTTTGGCCCTGGGCTGGTTCCCAGGGCCGGGGAAGCTTAGGCTTCTCGGAAGAACAAGGGGTGGGCTGGTGTCCACTTTAACCCGGACTTCCCTCCAGATTCACACAAGAGCCCCTCCTCAGCCCTCAGCCACCCGGGCAGAGGACGGGGCGCAGGGTGGGTGCATCTGCTGCATGACCTGATGGGAGGCAGCGCTTCCCCTCCCAGCTCCCCCCCCCCCCCCCCCGCGCCCCCGTGTCGGTGCTAGGAGAGGGAGCCCACTGCATGGGCGCAGGGAAAAAGCCATGTGGCAATGAACTTAGATCTGCAGCAAGTATAAAGGGCTTTACAATGAAGAATCATGATATTTTGAAAAATAATACAGTTGGAGGAATCATACTACTTGATTTTAAGATTTACCAAAAAGCAATAATAATAGAATTTGGTATCGGTAAAGGGATAGACAGAGATTGGAGTCATTGCAATACAAAAGAGTCTAGAAATAACCCTGTATAAATATGGCCAGTTAATTAAACAAAATATATATATATATATATATATATATATATATATATATATATATATATATATATATAATTGATTTCAGTGAGGAAGGGACAGGGAGAGAGAGAGAAACATCAATGATAAGAGAATCATTGATCGGCTGCCTCCTGCACACCCCACCCTGGGGATGGAGCCAGCAACCCGGGCATATTCCTTGACCAGAATCGAACCCGGGACCCTTCAGTCCCCAGGCCAATGCTCTATCCACTGAGCAAAACCGGCTAGGGCCGGTTAATTTTTTGACAAAAGTGCAAAAGCAGCTTAATGTGAAAAAAAATGAGATTGGAACATTGGTATCTACCAGGTGTACCGGTTAATAGTGCATATTTTTTTTCAATAGATGGAGTTACACATATGTTGATATATATGCGATTTAATATGTATGCTATTTTGTTGTATTGACAGCAAGCTTCAAAACTTCATATGCCAAATTTGCTGAAGGTGTTAACATCATAGATATTTTTACTCTTAAAAATGTCGAATTTTGTGCCCAAAAAAAGAGCACTTGCAGCAAGTTTAAATTCATTACTTTATTTTGAAGAAAAGTGCTGCTGAATACTTCGGGAAGCTTATGGCAAACATGCTCCATCTCAAGATACTTGTGAACGCTGGTTTAAATGCTTTAAAAGTGATGATTTCGACGTGAAAGACAAAGAACGTCCAGGTCAACCAAAAAAGTTTGAAGACCAACAATTACAAGCATTATTGGATGAAGATGCGTGTCAAACTCAAAAACAACTTGCAGAAAGATTAAACGTTGCTCAGCGAACAATTTCTGATCGTTTACAAGCAATGGGAAAGATTTTAAAGGAAGGAAAATGGGTGCCACATCAACTGAACGAAAGACAAATGGAAAACTGAAAAGTCATCAGTAAAATGTTGCTCCAACGGCACCAAATAAAGTCTTTTTTTGCATCGAATTGTGACTGGCAATGAAAAGTGGATTTATTTTGAGAATCCCAAACACACAAAATCATGGGTTGATCCAGGTCAACCATCAACATTGACTGCAAGGTCAAATCGATTTGGAAAGAAGACCATGCTCTGCGTTTGGTGGGATCAGGAAGGTGTGGTGTATTATGAGCTTCTAAAACCAGGTGAAACTGTTAATACTGATCGCTACCGACAACAAATAATCAATTTGAACCACACTTTGATGGTGAAATGACCAGAATGTGCCAGAAGACATGGTAAAGTAATTTTGCTTCATGATGACGCACCATCACACACTTCAAAACCAGTTAAAGACACGTTAAAAGATCTTGCCTGGGCAGTATTTACCCACCCACCATATTCACCAGACCTTGCTCCTTCAGATGACCACTTGTTCCGATCGATGGCACACGCACTTTCTGGGCAGCACTTCAAAACGTACGAAGAAGTGGAAAATTGGGTCTCTGAATGGTTTGCCTCAAAACAAGAAAAGTTCTATTGGGATGGTATCCACAAATTACCGGAAAGATGGGGAAATGTGCAGCTAGCGATGGGCATTACTTTGAATAAAGCACCTTTGATGTTTCTCTTGAAATTATCATGTTTTCTTTGATTACAAAATCCGCATTATTAACCGGTACACCTGGTAGTTAGGACCAAGATGTGTGAGGTTAGTTAGGACCCAAGTGGGTGAGGTTAGTTGGACCCAGGTGGGTGAGGTTAGATGGGACCCAGGTGGGTGAGGTTAGTTTGGACCCAGGTGGGTGAGGTTACTTTGGACTCAGTTGAGTGAGGTTAGTTGGGACACAGGTGGGTGAGGTTAGTTGGGACACAGAGGGTTTAGTTCAAACCCATGTGTGTGAGGTTAGTTAAGACCCGGGTGGGTTAGGTTAGTTCGGACCCAGGGGTTGTGAATTTAGTTCAGACCCAGTTGGGTGAGGTTAGTTAGGACCCAGGTGGGTGAGGTTAGATGGGACCCAAGTGGATGAGGTTAGTTTGGACCCAGGTGGGTGAGGTTAGTTAGGACCAAGATGAGTGAGGTTAGTTGGGACCTAGATGGGTGAGGTTAGTTAGTACGCAGGGGGTGTGTCTTTAGTTCGGACCCAGGTGGGTGAGGTTAGTTTGGACCCACGTGGGTGAGGTTAGTTGGGACCCACTTGGTGAGGTTAGTTCGGACCCAGGTGGGTGAGGTTAGTCAGACCCAGGTGGGTGAGGTTAGTTAGGACTCAGCTGGGTGAGGTTAGTTGGGACCTAGATGAGTGAGGTTAGTTAGTCGCAGGGGGTGTGACTTTAGTTCAGACCCAGGTGGGTGAGGTTAGTTAGGACTTATGTGTGTGAGCTTAGTTAGGTAGGACCCAGATGGGTGAGGTTAGTTAGGACCTTTGTGGGTGAGGTTAGTTAGGACCCAGGTGGGTGAGGTTAGTTAGGACCTTTGTGGGTGAGGTTAGTTGGGACCCAAGTGGGTGAGGTTAGTTAGGACTTAGGTGGGTG
Organism: Cnephaeus nilssonii; assembly: GCF_951640355.1. Taxonomy (NCBI): domain Eukaryota; kingdom Metazoa; phylum Chordata; class Mammalia; order Chiroptera; family Vespertilionidae; genus Cnephaeus; species Cnephaeus nilssonii. Next base: position 110,582,434 of record NC_137073.1, on the reverse strand, counting down.
AGGTTATGCTTTTTAAAAATTAAAAAAATATATATTTCTTTTAGAAATAGTCAGAGATTTAAATTTTGTCAAATAAAACCTTACATTTTCTTTAGAACCAACGTAGAGAGCTACCTAAGGTTTGGTTTTATGTGAAGGGGCGTAGCACATGCTTGCATTGAAGGTACAAGAATACTTTTGGAGCCCGGCTGGGTAGCTTCGTTGGTTAGAGCGTTGTCCAGATACACCAAGGTTGCGGGTTCGATCCCCAGTGAGGGCACATACAAGAATCAACTAATGAATGCATAAATAAGTGGAACAACAAATCGATATTTCTCTCTCTCTCTTTCTCCTTCCCTCCCTCTCTTCCTCACTCTCTATAGAACCAATAAATAACAACATTTAGGAAAAGAAGACTTTTATAGTTTGGTGAAGAATTTGGGCCTCACTTCAGTGCACAACGAAGACTTTATGACCAACGACTATCTCACCAGCAAACTGTTTTATCTGATCATAGAAACGTGACTTCCGCACACCCGTCTGCGCGTTCTTCTTTATGACGCCTGGCGGGGAAGAGCTCTAGTTCTGGAGACAGACAAACCTGGGACCAAGCCGCAGCCCCAGCACTTTGTAGCTGCCTGTGGTCCTGGTTTCCTCATCCGGAGAATGGGGCTGGGAACAGTACCACCTCTTAGTGTTGCTGTGAGAGGGACATAATGTATGTAGCTAGCACAGCGCCTGGCCCTGTAGTAGTCGTGTAACTCATAGCAGATAACAGCTATTTGTATTTTTACCGAGACCCAGGCTTTGGCTTTATTACCTTCGAGTGACACCACTGGTGTATGAAGCGAAAGGAGACAGAGGCTAGGAAATGAAAAGCTACCACCACGCTGATGTGAAACATCTCAAAGGCGAGCCTCTAGAAACATGCATGGCGTCATAGGCGAGACCGTCTGGCACAGTTACTTGAATCCAAAGAAGAGAATACATTCGCTGTGGAAATGAGTGTCCGCCCAGGGACTGAAGGTCTTAGGCAAGGGGATCCTGCCATCTTGTGGTGGGAGAGGCCCGGCGCTCCTCTCCAGTTGCTGCCCCCGCCCGGGGCCACTCGGACCTTCGCCCGCCTCTGATTAGATGAGAGCCCTGGGCACTTGATCTCATTTGTGCCCATTCTCCCAAATTGGAATCACCTGATCTTCTGGTTTGCCGAGAAGGAAGTTCAAGTGGCAGGTAGTGTTCTGTACCGTAGTGGAGAATGAATCAGTCTTAGTGGGTTTTACATATGAAAAAACCTCAAGTTGTTCATAAAATTTGGTCTCTCACATTTCTGTGGAACACATTGTTTCCCCACACAGGGCCTCTGAAAACCGCACTGTGCCGGCCTGAGCTCCGCATAGGAGGCGACTGAGGAACTCTTAATGGAAACCGTATTTCTGGACCAGATTGCTTCAGCTCCAGTCCAGCCCTCCGGTGTTGGGAGCCCAGAGCCCAGAAATCCTTAGGGCTGGAGGCGGGGAAGGCGGATCCTCTTTTCATTTCAGCACTTAGAAGGCCCCCGGGCTGTAAATCTCTGTGCTCGGAAGAAACCACCTGAAAATCAGGAACTATATAAAAGGCCCTAGATTAAATGTTTGTTTTGCAGCTGTGATTCAAAGTAATCGGGCAGCTCAGATACCCTTGGCTTGCTGTCTAAATCAGGGAAAGCGCTCCCTGCTCTCTAGGGAGAAAACTAAAGACGCTAGTACCAGTTCTGGAGGCCTTTTAGAAGAGCTGGTATTTTAGAGGTGTGGCCTCATGGTGAAAGCCGCCTCAGACTGAATTCAGCCCTCCAGCTCTTAGGTGCTGGAAGGAGGAGGAGGAGGCCAGAACCAAATAGAGTGCACTAACGTCTTCTCCTCTCCTCCAGGTCTTCTCCCGGCAGTAAAGAGGAAACCTCGGTACAAGGCAGCCGCCAGTAAAGCCAGCCTCGCCGGTAACAGAAATTCTGGGCCACAATGTGCATTTATCAACACTGAGAGCAGTGGCCGATCAAAAGCAGAACTAAGGACTCTGGGGGGAAAAGAGGCCTACGCAGCAGCAGCGCTACAGGTAAAATAACCTAGAGCTGTTGGGAGCCAGGAACCTCGTCTGTAATTTGAGGGGAAGCAATCTTTTCTTCGACACACGCTGTCTTTGGGTTAGTTTCTTTTCACTGGGACTCCATTTCCTCCCATTTCCCTTTTCCTAACTCTAATTCCATTCCTTTCAGTTCTCTCTCTCTTAGACATTCTACAATAACTAAGTAGTTTATTGGTGAATATTTGAACATACTATTTGGAAGTATTTTTAGTCAAAACCTGTTTGAGGTCAGCAAAACAGCTTTGTTTAATCTTAAACACCTGCCCTGATCTGATTTACTAAAGTCGTCCGATGTTAGTCATCGGGGCTTTTCGAGTCTTAGACGTGAAGAAGCCAGGGATGGGAGAGATCGGTTTGTTCAACGTCAGCCTGGTGATTACAAAGCCGACTTCCTGGATCACACAGACGATTCCTCTTCCCATCCCACTGCACTGAGCCCACAAAACTGGGTTAAATAGGCTGCTTTAGGAAAGAAATGCTCATGGAGATTGTTTAAAAAACACACACTCTTAGCCCCTGAACAAGTAAGTGTCTATCTAGAAGAAAAATAATTGGCAATCTCGAATTATGGCCTTTACATTTTTTTGTGTGTGTTCAGGGACAAAGGAGAAATCAGATTCTTTTGAGGTGGCACTATAAAGACTTTTATTTTTCCCGTTCCAGCCTTTCTCTCGGCTACCTGAGCTGACTTCATAGAGCTTGAAGTCCCTGTGTCTTTGGGGATCCAAGTGTCAATTTCTTTCACTCAGCGTTTATCAAACCACATTTTGGTACTTCATTTAAGAAATTCATTTCAGGCCCTAATTGGTTTGGCTCAGTGGGTAGAGCGTTGGCCTGCAGACTGAAGAGTCCCAGGTTCAATTCCGGTCAAGGGCATGTACCTTGGTTGCGGGCACATCCCCAGTAGGGGGTGTGCAGGAGGCAGCTGATCGAGGTCTCTCTCTCATCGATGTTTCTAACTCTCTGTCCCTCTCTCTTCCTCTCTGTAAAAAAAAATCAATAAAATAATTTAAAAAAAAAAGAAAGGAAAAAAAAAGATTCATTCCAGTCATTTGTTCAGTCTGTGAAACCTAATAGTCAGCACCCAAGGCATAGCACTGGGCAGTGTTCTGCTGTGGCGGAAGCACGTTATGCTAATTAACCCAATGGCTCTCCCTTAGCTACTTCCCAGAATGCTCTAGGCCTGGCACCCAGGACCAAGGTCTCGGTTGCAGGCTGGCTGAGGGGCGCTTATTCCATTGGCCTTCTGGCAGAGCCCAGTACGTCATGCTAACTTTAGTCCTGCCTGGAGATGGGGCTGCTCTTCTTACCCAGAACAGTCTGAGTTGTTTCCATTTTCACAGATCCAGCTGAAAATGAAGTTTCAACAATAACTGTGATTCAAAACAAAGTATCAGAGAAAGCGGCCATTCAGATTCCATTTTGGGTGACACTAAATTTTTAAAAAATTTTACTATTTGTCAGATCCCAGAGTCTTAAGATCTCCCAACTGACAAGCCTATATCAGTAAAATAGCATAAAATATAACATTTAAAATATGATTTTATGATGTAACCCTGTTGTTGCATTTGAACTTTGGTTTTACTATTTCTTGTTTTTCTTTAATGTCAGCTAGTTGCCAACCATTCATTTTCTGAGATTTTGATGTTAAAATGCTTTGTGAAATGGTGGTGATAATGAAAGGTACAGTTTTAATGTCCTCAGACCTTGACAAGGGGGCACCTGTGTTGGTCCCAAAAGTTTTAAAATTCACTATTTTGTGAAGTCCCCCACTTTTTAAAATCCTATCTAATAAAGAGGGAATATGCTAATGGACCATCACACCCTCATAAAGATGGTGGCGCCCACAGCCAATAAGGAGGGAATATGCTAATTGACTGCCACACCCTCAAAATGGCAGTGCCCACAGCCACAAGATGGTGGCGCCCAGTCCCCTCAGCCCCCCAGCCACCCAGGGCTGGTCTGAGGCACAGGCAAGCCTCAGATGGCGGCTGTCCAGCCGCCCAGGGCTGCCCGAGGCTCAGGTAACCATGGTTGGCCGAGGCTTGCGCTGCCGGCAGTGGCAGCAGCAGAGGTGTGATGGAGCGTCACCTTCCCCTGATCGCCTCCTGCCCCTGAAGGCTCCCAGACTGTGAGAGGGGGTAGGCTGAGCTGAGGGACCCCCCTCCTCCAGTGCATGAATTTTCATGCACCAGGCCTCTAGTATATATATATTTTTATTGATTTCAGAGAGGAAGGGAGAGGAAGAGAGAGATAGAAACATCAATGATGAGAGGGAATCATTGATTGGCTGCCTCCTGCATGCCCCCTTTTGGGGACTGAGCCGGCAACCCAGACATGTGCCCTTGACCGGAATCGAACCTGGGACCCTTCAGTCCGCAGGCCGATGCTCTATCCACTGAGCCAAACCGGCTAAGGCGTGAAGTCCCCCACTTTTAAGAAACCACATTAGAATGCTCAGTACACTACAGCCTAATGTAAAGTTGCATTCTCACTGGGGAAAACTAGTCCACTCTCTGATGTTTCTAACTGGTTGAGTCAATGTCGTCACACACAACTCTTACATTCTTCTCCATCAGCTAATGGCACTGACATTTTTAAGGGCATGAGCGTTAGCTATTTTCCTACAATCTTGGTGCCAAGTTAGAAACAAAACAAAACAAAACCAAAAACCAAGCCCAGATCAGATTGTCCCACACTCTGGTTTTAATAGACACTATTAGCAACCTGTCCTGTGTTTGGTGAAGCCTTCTGCTTCAGTTCACTCACCACAGTCCAGGAAAGGCCCACTTATGGTGAACTTGGTAATATTCCAGGGAGGGGACTCCTACCCAGTCAACAAGAAGCAACCAGAAATCCTTGGACACCATGGTAAGAAGCAAGACCTTTTAGGGGCAAGTGTCAGGCCGAGGCCCGAGAGTACAGGCTAGCAAGCATGTTAAACCCGAGGCCCACGGGCCGCATGCCTCGTTTATTTGGCCCATGTTAGCCTTTGAGTTTGTCATGCTTGGGCTACAGGCTTCATTCACCACATCCGTATCTCCTTTTCCTGCAAGGATGGGGAACTACTCTGAAATAATTTACTAAGTTCACATGCCCTGAATACTTGTAGTTTTACCAATGAGAGTCACTACTAATACCTACTAGATTGATCAACAAACTACTAATTTCAAAAGGAAAGCCTACTTCAAACGTTTGCTCTAACTATCCAGACCTCTGGCGGTGACATCCATGGCACCAGGGGCATCTGGAGCGGCTGCCTGTGGCATTTCTGGTCAGAGCACAGCCGTCCAGTCCTGGAGCAGGAAGTCCACGGCGGAGCTGCCAACTGCTGCGGGGGCGCATGTAGCCGACACGGTATAAACACCGTCCCATACATAACTGGGAAAAGGAGAAGACTATGCAATTTCCCAATTTCTCAGGACCCCAAAGGGTTTGTTTCCGGGCAGGGGGCAGGCACAGGCAGTGTGGAGGCGGGACAGGGGAGGGCAGGCACAGGCAGTGTGGGGGTGGGACAGGGAAAGGACGTGCTGGGCAGTCACTGTGACTAACTCCTACTAGGACTACTTGGTGACACCACAGAAATCCCAGGGCTTCTTATAAAATGACTAGTAGCCCGTTTGCACGAAGATTCGTGCAATAGACCTTCATTCACCTGGCTGCCTGCACCAGTTTTCTGCCGGCACCAGGGACCCAGGCCTAGGCTGTGGCCACCGCCTTCTGCCTTTTTCAGGGTCGGGGCTTGGCCCCGGGTGGTGGCCTTGGGCTTGGCGGCACCCAACATCCTTGCTAAGGATCGCAGGAGCCGACCCCCAGTGGTTTCCTGCCATCCGTGCAGGCTGCCCACTGGTGCCCAAGGCCGGGAAAGCCTCCGCCCCAGGCTTTCCTGGCCTTGGGCTCCCCGCACCCAGTGTCCCTGCTACCGATCACAGGAGCCGACCCCCAGTGGTTTCCTGCGATCGGTGCAGGCTCCCCGCTGGTGCCCAAGGCCCGGAAAGCCTCGGCCCCTGGGACCCCCGGGAGCCGCTGAATGGGCCCGGCCACGCCCCCCCGGGGTGCCGATGGGCCCGGCCACGCCCCCCGGGGTGCCGATCGCCCCAGGCACCCCCGGAGTGGTGGCATGGGCCCGGCCACGCCCCCCCGGGGTGCCGATCGCCCCAGGCACCCCCGGGAGCGGCGGCATGGGCCTGGCCACGCCCTCCTGGGGTGCTGATCGCCCCAGGCACCCCGGGGAGCGGCGGCATGGGCCCGGCCACGCCCCCCGGGGTGCCTATGGGCCCGGCCACGCCCCCCCGGGGTGCCGATCGCCCCAGGCACCGCCGGGAGCGGCGGCATGGGCCCAGCCACTTGGCACCGCCATCTTGAACTTCTCAACGGCGGATATGCCACCCGGAGTCCCGCCCCCAGCCTCCTGCCAGCCCAATCGTGGGCATAGCGGAGGTGCAGTCAATTTGCATGTTTCTCTATTATAAGGTAAGATTGTTACACTTATTTTTATTATAAAAAGTAGAATTTAACAAATGATTTTATTTTGAATCATTTTACCTACTAGAGGCCCAGTGCATGAATTTGTGCACGGGTTGGGGATCCGGCCGGCCTGCTGGCTGGGGGGAGAAGCCGTGGGCGGCTAGCCTGTCGGCCCTGCTCCTTGGTCAAACTCCCGGTCAAGGGGACAATTTGCATATTAACCTTTTATTATATAGGATCTGGGTGGAAGCACATTATCAAATAGGGAATAAACATATTAAAAATGGAAAAACAGTACTGAGCCATTCATGATAAGCGCAATTTTACTGAAATGGAAATGAAATAGACTTCAAAAAGGCAAAACTAAAGGTCTTCAAAGTAAGATAATGTTCTCTCTCTGATGCGGATTTGCAGTCACAGAGCGTCCTGCTCGGCTCAGGCAGCGCTCCCCTGGTGCTTTCATAGGGACCAGAACCAGGCTGACCTAGCCAATTCCTAGGTCACACAGAACACCCCCAAGTAGGAAATTCTTTATCACATCAGTAGTACCTCAATGTTAGCGATTTAAAAAAGAATCAAAATCATTAGCTTCTGAATTCTAAATAGCTAAAGATAGATGCAGCTAATATAAATCTTAAATGTGCAAAAATGCCAATCTCTTATTAAACCAGTTTATATTTTAAACTAGAGGCATGGTGCTCGAAATTCATGCACGGGGGTGGGGTGGTGTGTCCCTCAGCCCAGCCTGCACCCTCTCTAATCTGGGTCCCCCTGAGGGATGTCCGACTGCCTATTTAGGCCGATTCTGGTGGGGATCGGGCCTAAACGGGCAGTCGGACATCCCTCTCACAATCCAGGACTGCTGGCTCTCAACTGCTCACCTGCCTGCCTGATTGCCCCTAACTGCTTCTGCCTGTCAGCCTGATCACCCCTAACCACTCCCCTGCCAGCCTAATCAACACCTAACTGCTCCCCTGCCGGCCCGATTGCCCCTAACTGCCCTCCCCTGCTGGCCCAGTCGCCCCTAACTCCCCTCCCCTGCAGGCCTGGTTCCCCCCAACTGCCCTCTCCTGCAGGCCCGAGTCCCCCCCAACTGCCCTCCCCTGCCAGCCATCTTGTGTACACATGGGGCGGCCATCTTGTGTGTTGGAGTGATGGTCAATTTGCATATTACCTCTTTATTATATAGGATTCTTCATAGGTTCAACTTTAAAAAAACACACACATTAGATCAAAATAAATTCAGAGCTAAATAATGGGAATTAAATAGTGACTACCGTATTTTCTGGTGTATAAGACGACTGGGCGTATAGAAGATTTTCCTGGGTTAAAAAGTCGTCTTATACGCCGGAAAATACGGTAATAAGATGCTAAACAATAATCTGAAAGTGGAGGTTCTTTCATCTTATATTTACTGAATGCCTGTTATATGCTGTGTACCTTTCTAGTGACATACCAGTGAACAAAAATGAAAAATAACTGTGGTTTTCAATTTAAAGGGAAGCTGTAGTCCTTGACATGTTGGCTGATGGAATAGTTTCATAATTATGTTTGTTTATTGATTTCAGAGAGGGAGGGAGGGAGAGAGAGAGAGAGCGAGAGAGAGAGCGAGAGAAACACCAATGATGAGTGTCATTGATTAGCTGCCTCCTGCACACCCGCAACCCAGGCATGTGAATTATGTTTTAATTTGTTCTGTTCTTGTTGTTTATCTAAACAAAAAATATTTGGACATTTGGATTTATTCACTTCCTTCTTGAACACACACTATACTTTACAAAACTCCAACTTCTTTTGTGCCTACCAGCCAGGCATCCTGAGGTTGCCTGGGAGACGTGTTAGCTGGCGGGTACTCACCCTGGGCTCGACACACAGGCTGGGAATGTGTCTGGGAACGGTGCTTGCAGCTGTCCAGGGGGGCCTTTCTCTTAAGTGCTTGGCTCCAATTCTCTCCAAGCCAATCTCCCGGATGCCGTGTGGCCCATTTTACAGACGGCATTCCAAATATACCCTCCAGTTGTGGTGAATATTTAGCGGTTCTCAACCATCAATAGTAGGGGCCACTTTTACTTGGGGGGAGGGTGGTCACAATGACAGCCTTAGTAGGGCAGGACGAGGGAGGCTACATGAATCCTGCAATGGGATGAGTTTTTCCCCATGAAGAACCATCCCACCCAAAAGGCCAATCAATGGTGCCTTCCCACCTACAGACAGGAAGCTGTTGTCGCCCGGTACAGAAACTTCATTTTAGATATGTGATTTTTCCTACTAGAAAACAGGTCCGATAATTTTAGTATTATTCTTTATTAAATATCTACATCCACAAAATTATTTCATTGTGAATTACCCAAGAAATACAAAATCACTCCATGGCTTTCTCCACCTTGGTTTAGCTGAGAAACTCTTAAAGGGAAATAGAAGGAATTAATAAGTACTTACTGCAGGACTCACTACACTGGACAGTTTGGAGAACAAGAAAATCTGTAACTCTGAAGACTTTTATATCTCTTTCATTTCTTCAAAATGAATACTTTAAAAATAAATCATATATTCAGACTTGTTTGGTGATGCCTAAGTTTCAGAACGTTTGTGAAGAAATCACATAGAAAAACAGCCACTTCCATGCAATCAAATGCATTTTTTTTTTTTTTAAGTATCCTTTCACATAGTGGCTCTCAAACTTAGGCATACATCAGAATTTCCGGAGTTAGGGGGCTGCTTTGCTGGCCCACTTGCAGAGTTTTTGACAAGTTTCTATGTGATGCTGATGGTGCTGGTCTGGGCACTGCTTTAAGATATATTCTCCAGAATTCCAACTAATAAGCAATACCCATATGCCTTTGCTTTTCTAATAGTAAAAGAATATTTCTAATAAATAAAAGAACATTTCACATATGGCTCCATCAAACCTTAAATTTTCAGCCTTTTGAAATGTCCTACTTAAATAGAATATATAATTTATTCCTCATGGCTCATAAAAATTCCTGAGTTCAGAAAAACAGGACCACAGGATAGTCCAGTACTGGGTCATCTGTGACTACACAAAAACATCTACTTACACAGTGACTTAGGGCACAGGGATCTTGCTCCAGTCTCCTCCATGCCTCTTCCGTTTGGGAAATCTTATGATTCCGTACGAAATCATAAGAATGAGAACAAGACCTATCATGAATATAGACATAAAATGTCACAGTGCATTGTCATACTTAAGATTCTGAATCAGGAACTTCTTCATCAGGGCAGCAGTAATACTCCACAAAACATATCTGTCCATCTTCATTCCTAATCATATACTGTAATGAGAGGAATCCTCGGTTATCTGTCCGAATAGACACCTTGCACGACAGGACCAATGCCTTCGTAGAGGGCTTCAGTAAAGAAATCTTGTATCTGTAGAAGAGAAAATAAATAGCTGTTATTTGGACACATGTCCAACAGTGCTCAGAACTCCAAGAACAAAAGTTAGCCAGCAACTACCACGTAACAAATACAATAAAATCCAATACTTAGTCAATTTGCTAATATTTTCTCTTCGTTAAAAAGAATTTCATCCACTATAACCCCAAATCCCCAAGTAAACCCAGAATCTACTGTTTGTTTTTTTAAAATGCTACTTTTTTCAACAGATTAAAAGTTTTAAAATTTTTAAAAATTTATTTAATAGAAACTTGGTATTTAACTGCATCTTCATCACCAGAACTGACCTGTTAACTTGGGTTTCATTACAATTAAAGGACTCCATCAAATCAGAATCTTTGGGATAGTCAAGGTGGGAGCTTCCTGCATTCCCAAAGGTAGATAACCTGCAGGAGAAAATGAGGAAGCCATTGATTCACTGGTCCAGCAGTAAGCCACATCAGGATCCAAACAAAGAAGACACTTCCTTAAGCCATTCAGTTCCCCACCACGGAATCATTTCCCACAGCGGAGATGCAAGACAACCAGGAGCCTTCCGGCACCCATGCCGAGAGGTCATACAGGTGGGGACCCTCTCAAATACTCTGCTTACGTGCCTGGGATTTTAATTCTTATCACTGTTTAAGTAGGGTTCCACTGATTTCCATTTTGGTTAATATTTTAACAGACCTTGAGCCAAATATTTAACTGCCTAATGCCATGAGAGGGGCTTTCAGTTCTTCGAAAGTAGATATTTAAAACCCTTTACTCATTAATATTCTGACATTATTTCTACAACAGTTTAAGTAGTACAACAACGAAAAGACCACTAGTTTTTTAATTAGGAGACTGAGCTACTCATCTAGAAACCAACATTGCCTAACTATGCAGCTATGAAGATTAACTAGGGAGTTAATTTTCCTGATCTTGTGTTCTGATCAATAAAAGTGTCAGAGAAGAGTAAAAGCTCGCTAAAGTTCTGAAAATTCTAGGACCCTGGATAACACTCTATGTAAGTCCTGCGTCCTTAGCAAATGTGTCAATAGGAAGATGGAGTAACGGACATCGGCTGTAAGTGCACTTTAGTACCTGAAATATGGCTTGTCAGGAGACATGGTGATCTGCAGGACCTCACTCGTCATATCCAATTCGGAAAACGCTTCACGGAGCCCCTCTGACTGCAGAATAATTTTATTAATCACATTGGTGCTGCAGAAATCAAAATCCAGCGTTTCCTCAGGCTCCTGGGTATTGATCTTACAGACCGTCACCACTCCTCCTTCTTCCAGAAACAGCATCAAGGGGCAACCATAACCTTGGTAACACATTCGGAGTGCAGTTAAATTCCCTGCAATGGAAATGCATCACACTTTGGACTTAGCTGTATACCTGTGGGTTCAGGTTTTCGTCAAATGTCACATTGTCACATAAAGCTCCTCAAGAACACTTTATCCTGCCCCATTTCTAGCAGAAATGTATGTCTCTCTCTATAAGAATCACATCTGCCCTGATGTACATACTGTCATCAGGGAATTCCAAATCTAACTGCAAGAAAACTGGGAACAAAATGTGATGTAACTCTGAAATCCTTTTCCAGCTGGGCAAAACACCTCCAAAATACCTTATTGATTATATGTACACACAATTTCAGGACGGAGATACATGGTCTGATACTGCAAGTCATAGCTGTTGCAGAATAGACCATGCTGTTGCTTGAAGGTCCAATTTGTACAACAGTGGATTGCTTTGACATTATCTGTACTATAATGCCAGTGTATTCACTATAAGCAAGCATGTCAAACTCTCAGCTTGCGGGCCACGAGTTTGACATGCTTGACTTTAAGGATCCTTCCAATCTTTTCTTTCGGGAGACATTCTTTACATTTTCCCAAATTTTAAGATCAAATTGGGAGAAAAAGAGAGGATGGTTAATAGTGGTTAGGGTTTTAACACTGCAAACCATTAGACAGGAAGAGGAGTATGACAGGATATTCTAGCTCCTCTCCCTTCCTGAAAGATGGGAGGGCCACAGTGAGGAAGGGGGGAAGGCAGATGCTTTTATGAAAAACCAGCTGCATTAAAAAATGTAATTAATGCCCTAGCCAGTTTGGGCCTTGGCCTGCGGACGAAAGAGTCCTGGGTTCAATTCCGGTCAAGGGCACATACCTAGGTTGCAGGCTCCTCCGCTGTCCCGGCCCTGGTCAGGGCTCCCGTAGGGGGCAACCAATCGATGTGTTTCTCTCACATCGATATTTCTCTCTGTCTTTCCCTCTCTCTTTCCACTATCTCTAAAATTCAATGGAAAAATATCCTTGGGTGAGGATTAAAAAAAGAAAATGTATAACTAATAACAATGGAAGTGTCAGTATAAAATTAAAGTATATTTTCTAGAGAATCATAACTGAATTTTCCCTAGCTAATCTCAATTCCTTTCTTATGAAATAAAATCATTCTTCTGGGGACTCCTTGTAGTTTCACTAGTATATCCATAACAATGTAATTCCCTATTCATAAAAAATCCCTAAACAAATAAAACATAAATATTTTAAAGGAAAGAATTTAGGAAAATAGACAATTTATAAACAGGAGTTAATGGGAGAAAAGGGAAAATTTTTTGAAGGCAGTAAACTGAGAGTCAGGAGAATTGATTTCTATTTTTCTCTACCACTAACTGTAATTCTGGACAAGTTAGGGAAAAGAAGCAAATAAAACATATTTCACAAATGTTAAAGACAATTAAGAGAAGTTCAAGTCTTCTTTTGGTTAGTTCAAATTTAATATGTGTGCTGCTGAAGCGAGCACCAGTTCAAATTTCAACTTTGTAAGTTGAAAAAAGATGAATGTAAATACTTTTGCAAATATGAAAAGAACCATAAGCACATTTTCTATTAATACTATAAAAAGTGAGAATCCATGATTGTGACCATTGAAAAATGAATTGGCAATTCATTTTCTAAAGAAATGTTGATAGTATTTGAACTGCGTCCAGCACGGCCAGGTTTGGTGAGCCTGAGGAGGGGCGGTGAAGAATTAAAGACAGACAGACAAAGAGAATACAGCTGGAGCTAGGTGGATCTCTCGAGACTGGATGAAGACAGAGAGACCCAGCCTGCAAGCCCAAGCGATATTTTATAGTAAGAGCACAGAAAGCAAAACACGGGAAGTGGTCAACATGTTTACAATGTTCTTGTGAGTTTCACCTTGTTTTGGCAGCACCTGATGCACCTCCCACAGCCCATTAGCTACCTAGGAAGGAGCAAGGGAAGACTGTAAGGTCAAGCTTAATTATGCTAGGAGGGCTCTGCCCTCCAAGCTGGGACTTGTTTGTGGTCCTGCCACAGGTCAGTCCGAGGCTTGACCCTATAGCCGCTCCCTACAAGTACTTATATTCTAATAACGTTTCCTGTATTTTTTCTGGCCATTCTATGTCCAGAAAAATAGTTATTTATTATAATAATTAAATGGTTCACCTGGCATAGGACTTGATCCAAAAATAGATAAGCAGTCTAAAAGGACAGTTAAATTAATTCGGAAAGTAACAGGCTCTTCCTGAACTTTAAATTCCTGAAATATTCCAGCCTATGAAAAAAAGTAAACATGAAAAAATAATTATACTTAAGAATGAGACTTCACACATAAGGTTCTAGATTTCACTTTTATGTTTTTAAAAAAAACAATATTATGCTAACCCCATGAAAATAATTTCTGATTATCAATCAACACATCTTAAGCTTTTTCAACTATCATCCATTAGAATAACACTAGTCAAGCCCTCGCTGGTTTGGCTCAGTGGATAGAGCATTGGCCTGTGGACTGAAGGGTCCCAGGTTCGTTCCCCTCAAGGGCACATACCTGGGTTTCCGGCTGAATCCCCAGCAGGGGGCGTGCAGGAGGCAGCCGATCAATGATTCTCTCTCATCATTGATGTTTATATCTCTCTCTCCCTCTCCCTTCTTTTCTGAAATCAATAAAAATATATTTTTTAAAAAAAGAATAGCACTAGTCAATAGTTAATGGTATAATGGGGATTTAGGTCCATGCAAAACTTCATGTAGGGCTCTTCATCTAGTTTCTTGGATCTAAACTATCCCCCACGTGATTCTCCAGTCTCCTCTTTGGAGCCATCAATACAGCTAAGGTCACCTGGAAAATTGCCAAACAATTTGATAATGCATGAGTGATAGTTTTCAATTTCTTTTGAGAACAAGAACCATGTCTCATTTATCCCTGAAGTCATACTATGCACTTAGGTGTTCAAAAACATGCTAAATTAAATCTGAAATCTGAACCATACAGCTGTAACTTTGTAAGAACAAATACATTACATTATAACCAATAAAAGGGAAAACTACTTTTTAATAAGGGAGGTAGCAGTAAAGAGCACATCCTCTGAAAACAAATGTTCTGGGTTCTCATCCCAACTCAGCCACTTGCAGGCTATGGGACTGTTGGCCAATCACTTAAAACTGTGCCTCAGTTTCCACATACGTAAAATGGGAATAACAGCCTACCTTATACGACTATTGTGAGGATTAGATGAGTTTAAATACATAAAACACTCACAAGGGTGCTTGGACTCTTAAGTCTTGGGACATTTTTAGTTTTAACCATTCTCTCTCTAAAACACGGGGAAAGAATTTGTTACGGAGAGAAAAAAAACAAAAAACGAAAAACAAACGACCTGTTGTTTTCCAACTTAAATGACGTCCACTAAAGCCGTGGAATTCATTAAACTGGGTGCGGAATACCAAGGTCACCGGCTTACAGTGGCCTGCTGACCTACCTGGATAAAAGCATTTGCTTGCACACACTTGGCGTTTTCCACTGTCACCTTGATTCCATTTTTAGTAGCGAAGCAGGTGGCGTGCTCCCGGAAGTGGATGGCCTTCAGGACGGTGGAGAGATTCCTCACGTTGTCGAGGCTGGCCACCAGGCTGTAGCCACTCTCGTCTGGGACCCGCTGGTGGACGAGGGGCATCGTCCGCCGAAGTGGGCGCCAGGGACGCTCAGGCGCCGCACCTGCTCCCGCGGGCCACGCAGCGCACACCTGGGGGGAGCCCCCGAGACCGTCAACGCCGGCGGGACTCCCCGCCCGGCCCGCGCGGCGGCGGCGTGGGCGAGGAGCTGGGCCGAGCAGGGGCTGCACCCCCCTCCGCCACCCACGGCCTCTGGGCCTTCGGGGCCAGGGCGGGCGGCCCCCTGGTCTTCAGTAAGAGGGCAGGAATACAGGAAAAGTTGCGAATCAGGAAACTAGGTAACCGGTAAGGTAACCGTGCTGACAGCCAGCTTCGCCACGTCCAACGGGGGCCAAGGATCCCCACCGAGTTGGCCTGAGCTGTCCGGCGCCCGGGGACTCGGGGGGACGGGCCCCGATTTCTCAGAAGACCCACTTGGAGTCCCAGACAACTCGACTCCCCAGCCCGCCGCGGGGGGTTAGAGGACATCTGTGATCCCCGGGGCCCAGGCGCGGAAACCGTACCTTCGCGGTGGGGGTCCGGACGCCTGGGAGCCTCTCCCAGCCAGGTCACCGGGTAGGCGGGGTGCAGCTCCCGGGGAAACGGGGAGGAAGCGGACCGGCTCCCGCCACTGCTTTCAGATCGCCGGGCCACCTCGGCCACCGTCACCATAGAGCTGGGCGAGGCCTAGAGCGGCGACCGGAAGGAGGCGCCCAAGGCCGGCGGAGGACCCAGAGCCGAGGGCGCGGGACCATAGAGACGGGAAGCGGGAGCGAGCGGCCGGGCCGGAAGGAAGACCCAGAGCGGAGGCGGCGCGGCAAGATGGCGGCCACCAAGAGGAAGCGGCGTGGAGGCCTGGCGGCCCCGGCGAAGAGGCCGAGAAAGAACGGAAAAGATGCCAGGCCCCCAGCTAAGCAGCGCGACAAGGCAGAGGAGGCGGAGGAAGAAGACAGAAATCGCATCCCAGGCCCCGTTTGCAAGGTCTCAGAGGGCTACTCCCGGGTTTCCCCCGCGGCCGCGTCCTGCACCTTCCCCGGGGTGACCTACCTAACCGCGGCCGTGCGGACTTCCGAGGTGCTCCGTGTCCAGCTCTCTCGGCCGGACTGGCCGCCGCGTTCACATCTCACCCTCGTGCCCGAGGCTGCCCCGCGGGAGGCGTCCGGCCGAGCGACTGTGCGGGCTCCAGAGCTCTTCCCGGGCTCGCGGGAAATCGACTCCGGGAGCACTCGGTTCCAGTTCTGTTTTCTAGTCCCCCCCGCCCCCCCCCCCCCCATAAAGCTATTTCTAGGTGTTGGCTATATCCCTTAACAATCATTAGTCTTCCATGTTCTGCCATAGCCAACAGCTGGGGCCCTCAAGCAAATGCTGTCCTTGGGACTGGGACTTCGATTTTTTTTTTTTTAAATCCTCACCCGAGGATGTTTCTGTTGGTTTGTAGGGAGAGAGAGAAACATCGATGTGAGGGAAACTTCCGCCCGTTGCCTCCCGTACGGATCCCCGTCAGGAATGGAACCGCCACCCCTTTGGGGTCGGGATGATGCTCCCACCAGCGGAGCCCCCCGGCCAGCGCTGCCTCGTTTGGTTTCTAACTCCCGAGGGGCCACGAACGGGCGCGGGAGCAGAGGGTATGTTTTATTTACATTCAGCAGCCAACGTGCCAGGCACTGCACGGAGTCAGGTTTTCCCTGCCTTGGGATTGCAAAACCAGAACGCGACCTCTTTTTCCTGAAATGGGGGAGTTTAGAATTCATTTACGTTGATGGTATTTATTCAAAGGGAAGTGAACAGCTAGATCGAATACTGTGCAGACAAGAAGTGCTTTTGATTATCAATTCCTGTGTCCCCCAGCTTAGCGTATACTCTAGCACCTATAAGTGATAAAGAGATGGCCCTGTATGGTGTAGGGGCGAGCACTAGGAAGGGGATTAGCTCTGAGGAATGAAAGATGAGTTTAAATTCTAGCCTTGTTATTACCATTGAAATTGCGGACTTTTTCTCATCTGCATATCAGAGGAAGGAAATGTGATCACTTTTTGTGAAGATTGTAGTCTATTTTCAGTAAATGTTAGTGCTCTCATTCTTCCTTAAGGACCAAGAAAGAATATGATAGTAGCAGTGATCTCATACGAAATCTGATACCAGCGAGTCTTGATATGAAAAATGCTATTGAAGGACAGAAGATAGAGATTACTTTTCCCCGAGGATAATAGGGTAAAGGATCATAAAGGAATTATTTAGCCTCTGAGCTGGGTCTCAAAGTAAGGGCAGAATTTTGATATTCAGAAATGAGAGGGAACTGTACAAGGGAGAGAGAAGAAACTGATCAGAGGTGTTGAAGTGTGGGAAATGCTGAGAATTAAGAAAACTAAACCAGGTGCTCTTTCTCCCAGGAGCACACATCTCCTGAACTGTAAGGGGCCCAGGGGACTTGAACCAGGGGAGCAGTGGGCAGCAACAGCTCATCCCGGGCTAACCCCTGAACCTGTCTCAAGGCCCCTTTTTCTCTGACTCTTGCTGTGAGCTCATAGCCCCACCTCGGCTCATATTTTCCCCATAATGTTTCTCCAGAGCCAAAGCGTTTCCACCTGTTCTCGCTCCCGTTGCTTCATCTATCTTGAGCCCTTCCTTCTTTTCCTCCACAGCTTTAATAAACGTACTCTCAAAAAATAAAAATAAAACAAGGTAGAACCCGATTGGCTAAAGTGTACGGTTGATTTGGGATATGAGGTGAAAATATAAATGTGTTTTAGAATCCACTGGTAAGGCTATGTCATTTTGGACTTTGTCTAGAAAAACCTAGGAGGTAGGATGTGGTTGGAACTGAGCTTGAAGGTTAAGCTGGTGCTAGTCAGCCATGTCTGTTGGAGGGGCTCCTGGCCGGGAAGGCTAGCCATTTAGGAGATTTGCAGTAGGCATAGGATTATGAGGATCTGAAGGAGTGCAGTGGGTGTAGGAAAGGATTAAGAGCTGTTGCAAAGGAAATTGACAGCATTTAGTAGTGCTTGTGATAAGAAAGAATAAGAGCAAGGAAGATTCAAAGCCTGGGGGACTGAAATGATGGTGACAACATCAGAAAAAGAAAGAACATGGGAACTGACCAGATCTGCGATTTAGTATTCCAGAATTGAATTGGAGATGAGTAGGACTGGACAGAGTTCTTTACCGTTTTGAAGAGTTGACAGTTGATGCTATGGGAATGACTATGAGAACTCTCCTGGAGAGACAGAAGTAAAAGAGGCTAAGGAAGAATCTTTAGTCAGGAGGAGGAATTGAGACACTGAAGGAAACCAAAAGGGAAGGCAGCCAAGGAGAGGATTTCTGGGTGGCAGTTGAGGTCTGAATGCTGCTGAGAGATTGACTTAAAGTTTTGGTCAGGATTGTTTGGCTTGTACTTGAAGCGTTGTCTTTAAACAAACAAACAAACAAACAAACAAACAAGGTAGGTTCACTCTGAGATTTAAAAATCTTTTAACGTTTTATTTTTCTTTAGGGCAAGTGGAAAAATAAGGAACGGATTCTCATCTTTTCTTCCAGAGGGATAAATTTCAGAACAAGACATTTAATGCAAGACTTAAGAATGTTGATGCCTCATTCTAAAGCAGGTGCCTTTATGTTGTACTTATAATTTTATGTTTATAAACGTGCATATTTATATATTTCCAGTTCAAGTCACACATCAGTTTTTCAGTCTTGTGAGGTAAAGAACCAGTACTCGTTCTCAAAAGTGTATCTTTTTCAGTGCCAAGATTTTTCCAGTTAACATTTTGCCAGGAATTCTTTGCAAACTTTATTGAACACTAGAGGCCCAATGCACGAAATACGTGCAAGGGCCTTGGCTCTGGCCCCCTCCCGCTGCCTCTGCCTCACCTCCACCCGCTGTGGTTTGGTCCGGAAAGAAGGACATTTGGTCTAATTAGCATATTACACTTTTATTATTATAGATTCTCTTGACTTTCTTAAACAAATATCCTGATTCCTGGAACATTCTTGACGGTCCAGAAGACATACCTCCATAGTAATGTTCTCAGCCATCCTTGTTTGTCCTTTAAATGACTCAGGTCTGCTTTCTGCATTAAATTACAAACAACTGTCCTCATCTAAAGATTAATGGACTTGGAGCACGATTTCAGGCACCTTTAGGTGTCACTCAACCCCCTTATCAGTGCCCAGCTAATCTTCTTAGCACTGAGGTATCTTACAGGCAGCTGAAGAACATGTAGTTTTAAGTTTGGAACTGTTGCCAGTGCCATCATTGAGCTGTTTCTGTGTCTGTGTTGATTCTAGATAATAACTTAGGTCTTTCTTTAAGTCAGTGTTTCTTGAACTTGAACTCGGGTCTGCTGCTACATCTTCAGATCTCTGAAACTAATAAGAGAAATTTTTAATTTGTATCAGTTTTCTTTTTTCCTGTGATAATAAGAAATAATTTGTTTTATTAGTTTCCTTTAGCAACTGTGATTCATATTTAAAAGAAATTTTCATTACTTCAAGTTTTAGTTTGAATGTTTTGTAAACTGGAGTCCTAGAACATGGTATTCAGTTGTGAGAATTTTTTTACTTTTGAAAGGGATTCACAGAATACATAAAGTCAGAAAACACTGCTTAGATCATTGTTTATAATTCTCAAGGACTACTTTTAATTACTTTTTTTTTTTTTTAAGAGAGAAAAGAGGAGAGAGAAAGCGAGAGATAGAAACATTGCTGTGAGAGAAAAACATCAGTTGGTTGCCTCCTGCCTGGGCCCTGAGCCTGAGTCAAACACATTGCCTTTTGGTGCACAGGATGACATTCCAACCAATCCAGCCACCTGGCCAGGGCTCATTACTCATTTAAAAAGAATTAAGATCTTCAAGAGGTCGTGTTTTCAGATCTAATCATTTTGAATATTGATAAGATTGCATTAAAGTGAAGTTTACAAAAACACTTTAGAAATAATTTTCTAGAAAGCATGTGTGATTTGATTGAAGATGCTTAGAAATCTTGTAGTTACTTGCTTTTTCTTTTTTCTTACAGATACTAAAATGGATCGTAAAGATAAGTTATTTGTGATTAATGAGGTAATTTTAGAAAGTAATTAAAATATTCTGGGAACACTATATTTAGAAAGTCAATTATTCAATGACTTTTACATTGCTTTATAAAAGATACTCAGATTTTATTAAATCTTCAGTAATCTACCTTCTACATTGTTATAGTACTCACTGTCTATGTCTGATAGTTTAGTGCTTCTGTATGATTTCTTAATCGTTCCATTTATCTTGTTTCAACACCATGTTGATATTTCCTGAGGACAAGGACTCTAGCTCATTCTTTTTTCCTCATGTGTAATGTAGTGAGAAGTGCATACTTGGGTACACACACAGAATTATCAATCAACATGTATAAGATAAAAGTATTTTTAAAACCCCACATTGTAGAAAGTGGTTTGCCAGTGTTAAGTAGAGTGATGTATGTCGTACTTGCTCTTAAGATACTACAAAGTAGTAATGAGGTTAAATTTTCAAAGTTGTTGAAGAGACTAACCTTATATTTTAAAGCAGATTTTTAAAAACTTAGAAGAATTTTTAAAGATACTTTTCTTTAGCAGGTAGGCTTTTAAGCCATTCAGCACACATTTTTGAACCTGTGCTAGATCATGACATTAGGTGCTGTGCAAACTGTTCTACAGGGAAGCCCCCTTGTCACGGTGGAGCTTGCCTGGGGCGGGGGAGGAGGGGGGCGGCAGGCCAGCGCAGCCTTACAGTAGTAGTGAACACAGGGGAAGAAAGCAGGGCCTGGCTTTCCCGCAGCTGAGGTTGGACTGGAAAATGGTCAACGTAGTGTTGCCGTGTTCATTCCAAGCCAGAAAGAAAAGCATTGGACCTATGAACTTTTTAAGTTGTTAGGTTTAAAGTTTAGAGTTCATGAATACTACATCAGGTACCAGGTAGTTTATGAATTACTACAATACTACAGGATTTTATTCCTGTATTGCTTTTGTATATTTCTCAAGTGTGACTTTGTAAACCTTCAAGATGTTGAAGTTTAATTCAACTTAAAATAGGTTTTGTTCACTTCTGTCTTTCACCAATCCCTGAGTGATTTTACAGAACCGAACCACAGAAATGATAGTATAAATGAAGAAGAAAAAAAACCTAAGTTTCTTGATCTTAAAATTAAAAAAATGGAAGAGTTAAAAATCAGAATAACCATTATAAAGGATGTGTTTGGTTCTATAAGGACTGTATTTTCCTGAGTAGTGAGGCTCATAGTGTGCAGTATCCCTAGGGCATCTGTTTTCAGTCTTTGTAGCTTGTACATGAACTGGTCAGAAGAAGAGGTTCCCAGCAGTCAGAAGTGAGGCCAGTTTACTTTAAAATGCTGGGCCAAAAAGGGGAGATGTTTACACCAAGAGGCAGGCAGAGAATCTAGTTTACCTTGGGCAGAATACCTAAGAGGAATTGGAAAGGTTTCTTTTCATGAATGAATACAATTACTAGATTTAGACCTTTGTAGCTCATTAATTTGCTTAAGTTTTTTTTGAAGAATATTGGTATTAGCTACATTGAGTTGCTTTAGGTCTCATTTTATCTACTTAATTTCTTTATACTTTGCTCCATTTAGGTTTGTGAAATGAAAAACTGCAATAAATGTATCTATTTTGAAGCTAAGAAGAAACAAGATCTCTATATGTGGTAAGAGAATGTATTAAGTAAGATTGGTGTGGAACTTGTTCTTTTAAATGATTTATTCTTTGTACCTCTTACAGACTCCTTTCAGTCTTTTTTTTTCTTTTTGTAAAAAGACTGGGCCAGGGGATGAAGTGAACTCATTTGATTTCACAAAAGTTGTGAAACCTTAAAAAAAAAAAAGAATGTTGTGAGCACATTATAGTATCTTTTTAACTATAAATACAAAGTAAACATTTGCTACATTCTAAATTCTAATTAAAAGGCTTCCTTCCTATTTTTCAGGCTTTCAAATTCACCTCATGGACCATCTGCTAAATTCCTAGTTCAAAATAGTAAGTTGACGCAGTTTAAAATTTTATGAGAACATTGAAAACCTTTTGGAATAATTGTGCCAAAATTATAACTATTTTTCTTGTTAACATAATTTTCTCTAGTTCATACCCTCGCTGAACTAAAGATGACTGGAAACTGTTTGAAAGGTTCTCGGCCCCTTTTGTCCTTTGACCCTGTAAGTCTTGCAGTTAGTGTAAGAAGTCTAACTTTTCACTCTGCATGGTGGTTTCTCGAGGATATAGTTTGTTGTATTAGTCATTTTAGTGAACATCAAGCAGTTTTAAACAAAGCATTTTGCTGTTGACAATTAATATGCTCACTTTATTTTTATAGGCTTTTGATGAATTACCACATTATGCTTTGTTAAAAGAACTCTTAATTCAGGTAAATAGAAAGTACTTTTGGTAATATTTTATAAGTCGGTATCTTCCTTTGGACTTTTTCTTAACTCAGCGATCTAAAACTGAAACGGGTTGGATCGTAGAATAAGGAACTAAAATACTCTTTTTCCCCACTAGATCTTTAGTACGCCCCGCTACCATCCCAAAAGCCAACCATTTGTGGACCACGTGTTTACTTTCACTGTTTTGGACAATAGGATATGGTTTCGGAACTTTCAGGTTAGCTTTAATTAATTTTTATATTTTGAAATAAATTAGGACAAACAATACCACTACATATTGACCATATATTTCGTTTTTAAAAAAAGGAGATAGTTTGAAGATCCACGAAGCAATTGAGTTCTAAATTTGTGCTAGGTGCTGTAAAGGACACAGTAAAATGTAAGCAAAGTTAGAATCTCCCTGGGGTAGGGTTAAGACTTAGAAAAACAGTCTCTATAGAAGGCATTTAATGAGAACTATTAGGTGAGTCACACAGTGACTCATTCAGGAGGAGAGGTGATTCTGAAAGTCTTGAAGCAGGAATTTGGCAGGATAATAATAAATCTGCAGAGAGGTGGGGCGGCGGAAAAACATCCAAGGTTTCAGGCAGCACGTGAAGCAGACTGGGCTCTTCATGGGTTGTTATTTCAGGTACCTTGCAAAGGGAGCTCAGCATACTCCCTTCTTAACCTCTGAGGGCAGACACATCTGAACCATATAGAGTGTTACTATTTGTCGTTCAGAAGTGGCCTCAATCAGTAGCCATTCAAAAATAAATTTGACCCTGTACTATACTTTTATATACCTTTAACTTCATTTGATTAGGTTTACAAAAACAGTTTAGAGATTGATTTACATTTTTAAAGGGTCCCCTGTAGTATGCTTCAATACATTTTGTTACAGTAACCGCAGTTTTAAAAACATTGAACCAGAGGTTTTCAAGGGTCCATGCATTGTGAGAAGCAGGATATGAACCAAATTGAAGTTACTCAGTTTTAAAAGGATACTTAAAAGCCTTTATATTTTCTCCTGATAACTAATTGTAACTAATATATTTCAGGAAATGCTGATGATTTGGCACTTGCCAGGTTTAACCTCTACCTTATTTTTATTTTCAGTTTTTTAGGCACATTTGTAGTGAGGTTATAGCCAATATACCTTTTAGGAATAGTATACCCAAACCAAAATGAAATGTTTTCTTTTTATTAAAGATCATAGAAGAAGATGCTGCTCTTGTAGAAATAGGACCTCGCTTCGTCTTAAATCTCATCAAGATTTTCCAGGGAAGTTTTGGAGGACCAACTTTATATGAAAATCCTCACTACCAGTCACCAAACATGGTAAGCTGTTTTTGTTCAGTGGTCTTCCATGTTCCAAAACTCTGGCCAAAAGAATTTTTGTCAGGTAATTACTATTCTGTTAACTGTGAAACTGACTTTGGGTTTTGGTGCATACAGTCTTGCAAATTACTGTTGTTTTTTTTCAGTTGCCCCCAGGATTTAAGGGAAATAGGTTCCTAAGTTTATGTTCTTGCCACCATATGTAAAATGTTTATTCATATTTTGAAAACATCTAATGTGTTTTTTATTTTGTTTCTAGCATCGGCGTGTCATAAGATCCATCACAGCTGCAAAATATAAGGAGAAACAGCAAGTTAAAGAGGCACAAAAACTGAGAAAGAAAGAACCAAAGACTATTCTTCCACATGATCCCACTGCAGATGTTTTTGTTACACCAGCTGAGGAAAAACCTATAGAAATACAGTGGATAAAACCAGAGCCAAAAGTTGATTTGAAAGCAAGAAAGAAAAGGGTTTACAAAAGACAAAGAAAAATGAAACAGAAAGTGAACAGTGGAAATACAAAATGAATCACTGGATAACTAATTTTTCAGTTATTTTATATTTATTTTGTATTCAATGTGTAAATACTTTTATTATTCAGGACTGTCTTACATCTAATTAGTGTGGCATTTAAAAGAAAAAATTAAAATCTTGTGGCTTCAGTAGTATCTGTTTTTCTAAATAAAATATCCCTAGAACTCAATTTCTGTTCAAAGCTTATTTGGTATTATTAAAAATTTAGAGCATTTAAGGGTTAGGCCTGCCCTCTTAGATTAAAACTTTTTTTTTAATTTTTTTTTTGTTTAGCAAAGCTGGAATTTAAATTTATTGGGTCATTACTAGTAAAACAAAGCATTAGGCACTTTGAGAGTAGTTTCCCATGGTGAAGTAGGGGTTGACTGGGAGGAAGAAAGCATCTTACGAGGTTTGAGTCCCTGAGTCACCAATTAATGAGGCCTTGGACAAGCCAACCTCTGATCTTGTTTTCTCATCTCAAAAAGGTACAACAAAAATGCTTAGGTTTTGAGAATCGAATTAATACTTGCATTGAAAGCATTTTGTAAATTACATTTTAGAAGCAGTGGGTATAAATTACTTACAGATAGTAAAAGGAAGAAATACAAGGCAGTTGTTAGAAGGTACTAGAATATTTGAATTTCTCCCCTTATGAATTATTTGCAGCAAAAAGGATATATATGTATCCTCAGCAGTAGTATAGATACTACATAACTAATAAAATTGAGTCATGCATGTGGTGGTCTGTCATGCACTTTTATTTCCCATTTTCCCATGTCTATGTTTTACAATATGGTTAGTAATTGTACAGTATTCCACTCTATATCATGTCAGTTTTTTATTGTTATTAAGTATTTCAGTTACATATTTTTCTTGTAGAGGTGCTTGCAGTAAACATTTCTATATATAAATTATTTTGTACAACATTTGTGGTTTCCTCTAAGTAGTAGGAGTCAGGTGAGAACACTAAAACGTTCTGATTGCTCCCCTAAATATTATACCTCACCAGAAGTTAGAGCATTCATTTTCTTGTACCTTTGCAATGGTGAAATAATGTCTATTGGATAGTTAAAAAATAATATTTTTTTTTGGTTAGGTGTTGGTTTTCTTTTAAGACATCTTGTTTTGGGGTGTTGGTTATTATCATTAATTTTTCCTAATTTATAAGAGCTCTTATATAGTAAGTTCATTCTAGACGTCTTTCATGGTTCATCACTTGTAGTTTAATTTTGTTTTTTTTAAAATATGGCAGCATGATAAATTTTTCCCCATTATTTCATTTTCTCTTAAGAAACGCCTTCCTGAGTGTATAATTAGGCTACTTGATCTGAAAATAGTCTAAATGATGAGGCTACTTGAAGTCTTCTAAATTATGCAGGTAATTCAGGGCAGGTTATCTTGATAAATCTGGCCTTGTATAAAAATAACTATTCTGGCCTTGTATAAAAATAACTATTTTTAAAACACCCACATCTCAAGAAGTTAATTACAGGTTATGAACATAGTAAGATGTGCGTTTGTTAATAACTTCCATCAGTTTCCATATCTTCCTTTCCCAAAATTCTCTTTCACAGTCATTTATATGAATACCTCATTTGGTTGAGAATTCCTCATCGCCCAAGTTCATGTTCATTTAGAAGCCAACCCATTTAATAAAGATGTTCCTTTAGACTGAAATTTATATCTAGTGTAATAGTTGAATTTATGCAATGTTATAGGCAAAAATAGATTCCTTTTAGGAAAAAGGCAAGTGACTCAGGTTGTAAGCAAAATAAATGTAGCTGAAGGAAGAAAGTCCTTTGTTACTCCCTCCTCACCCGCCCCCAACACAATTCCATTCTCAGATGGGGGAATGTTCCAATTTTTCCCTGCATTCAAACGTCTCAATTCCTATGCACTAGCAATTTAAAAACCAAGGTCATATAGCACCTTCTTTCTTTGGAAAGCAGGCAAGTGCACAAGTCTAGAGGTTTGATTGGATAGTAGTGTGTGGATAAACTTGAAGTTTAGAGTTGGTTTTGATTGTGCAGGGAGCAGGATATATCTTCCTAAACTTTCAGCACCCCGACTTTACAATAAGTGTTGGGGAGCCCACCCTTCTCTAACCATACGTGATTTACAGATAGAGCCTACTCCTAGTAGCTGATGTATGTGAACGTTCCATATTACAGTGAAATATGTTGCTGTGTTGGTGCATTTGAATGAGAATTAGGTTACTATTTTGACACCTTATCAAATTGGAACAATTGTACAGCTCTTCCATCCTGTAATACAGTGTATCTGTTAGATCAGGAAGACCTAGTTAAATACTATGCTTTAACTGCGATTCTTAACCTAAACCAATCTTGGAAATGTAGGATTAGAGGCCAGAAAGTTAGGATTAAGGAGTGATGGATGGATGGGGGGGGGGGGGGGGGGGTCGGTACAATTTCACCCATATTGGTGGTGAAACATTTAGAATGTTACTTTAAGTGTTGATGCTTCTCAAATTGTTTTAGTTCAAGTCAGTCATCTTATTGGATGTTATTCCTATGCATATTGGTCAAAATGGAAAATAGTCTCATTAAATGGCAGCTGAAGAGAATTGAAGAGTTAAAAAACGTGTTTTTCTGTTGTTCGGTCCAACCGAATTCTGGCATTGGTTAGCTGTGAAGGCTTGAGCAAACTACTGGACTACTTCCGGCATGAGTCGCCTCATCTGTAAAAACGGGGCTCAGTGAAGACATTAACATGAGAACCACAACCGGATGTTTTCCACTGTTTTCTTTTACCCATTTCACTCCAGGACGGCCAGCCGCCCAGTTAGCGCCGCTCACACTGACCGCCCTCTGTGCCCCTCACAATGACACCCACGTGGCCCCGCCTCCCTCCGGCCGTGGCCCCGCCTCCTCCTCGCCTCGGCCCCGCCTCCCCGCCGCCTCCTCACCTAGGCCCCGCCTCCTCCTCGCCTCGGCCCCGCCTCTCCGCCCTCTCCTCGCCTAGGCCCCGCCTCTCCTCACCTAGGCCCCACCTCCTCCCCCGAGGCCCCGCCTCCTTCCCGCCCAGCGTTTTCCGGCGCAGAGCCCGCCCTCCTCCCATGCGGAGCCGCGGCCGCCGGCGCCGCCCCCTCCGCGCCTCCGCGTGCCGCAGCCCGCGCCGCCCGACCCCGCCGCGCGCCTCCGCCGCCCCGCGCCGCCGCCGCGCTCGCTGGCTGGCCCGGTGCTGGCGTCCGGCTCCCGCCGCGAGAGAGGACAGTCAGGGCTGCCGCCACCCCTTCGGCCCGGGCCCGGGTCCCTGCCCCGCCCCGGGCCCCGGCCCCGGCCCCCCGCCCGCGCGGGCGATGAAGTGTCACTACGAGGCGCTGGGGGTGCGGCGCGACGCCAGCGAGGAGGAGCTCCGGAAGGCCTATCGGAAGCTGGCCCTGAAATGGCACCCGGGTAACTACTCCGCACCCGCCGCGTCCCGCCACCCGCGCCCCGTAACTCCCTTCGCCCGGGAAGCCGTGCCCGAGAGCCCGGTGCCCGGCCCGGTGGCCCCTGCGCGGTCCTCCCCACCGCTCGGTGGACGCCGCCCTCCACCCCAGGCTTCCCTCCAGCCCCCGGCACCCTGTCCCTTGCCAGGCGCCACCCCACCGGTGCCCACAGCCCCCGCATTGCCGCCGGATGGGGACAGACCACCTTCTGGGACTTCACCGGCTCCGCCCAGCGCCTGGCGGACCCCAGGGAGGCGGGAGGGGGAGGCGGGAGGTCCTCACCCGGTCCCGACCCAGCCGAGTCCCCTGCGACCCAGGTTCCTCCTGGCCCTGAACTTGATCCCGGAGGCCCTGCTCCTTCAGTGTAACGCATGGCTCCTGCCCTATTGAAACCAAGGCCGAGGCCCGGGGATCGCTCTCCCCTCGGGAAGTTTGAATGTTGACTCAGAAGTGTGCTTCATTGGAACGTTTTTCACGGGTGTAGTCCAGGCCTGGGTGACTGCTGTGTAGTCCTGTGTGGCCTCCCAGACTGGGGAACGAAGGCAGGAGGTGAATCTCAGCCTTGCCAGGTTGATCAGGGGCTTGCTTATTAGCACTGATCAATAAGCACGTTTCTGGTCTCCAGGATATGCAAGTCACCGCAGATTCTGAAACGCTGAGGCAGCGGCTTCAGTCTTGCTGGGAAAACATGCCTTACCCGCAGAAAAGAGTTAAATTCGGGGGCAAACAGAATAGCAGGACGGATGGAATCAGTAATGGGACTGATAGGGTAACTGGTAACGCCCCAGGAACTCAGGAGGAGAGGGAGTTTGCCCCAGGTCCTGAGGGGCTGTGAGGCTTCCCCTGGGCAGAGGAGCCTGGGTCCCAGAGGATGGAATTGGGAATGGTGGGGATGAGCACGTGGTGGACAAGAGTGGTCCAGTGGACAGCTTGACTGAAGTCTGAAAATATGGGCTGGCTTAGCCCGTTCGGCTCAGTGGGTAGAGACAGGAGTGGCCCCCGCCCTGCTGGCACATGCCGTCTTCGGGGTAACACTGAGAGGAGACAGGCGATGCCAGTCCGGTGAGATAAGGCCAGTATGAAGGCAAATAACAGGTGCCGGTGAGCACAGATACCCGACCTGGACTGGGTTTGTGAATTTGTGGGGTCGAGGGGCCTCCCCAGAATGGACATCTTCGAGGAGACCTAAAGCGGGCATGCAGAGAAGACAGGTGGAGGGGGCAAAGGAGAGCAAGCATGGCAGAGTCCAGGAAGGCCAGGGAGGTAGGGCCCGGTCTCGAAGGTGCGGTGGACTGGACCGGGGGTTGGATTTTAACCTAGGAGCATTGGGAAGCCAGGGAATGTTGGAAGCAGGGCCGAGAAGATAGGTTTGTGTCTTTCAAGGATCTCTCTGGCTGCAGTGGGGAGAGTAGGTTGGAGCAGGCAAGCCTGGAGGTCAAGGGGCATTGAAGTCCTCAGGATGGCCGCCAGGACCTGGGGATGGAAACCGAGCCAAGCGCCAGGATTCTCCGTGCATAAGCGCAGTGGTTGGGAGGTGCGTAGTCGGGAGGGGAAGGAGCGGGTGGCCAGTGGATCGCGAAGGAATACGAGTTTGTCTTCCGGTGAGTGAAGGAGCCGTGGCCAGGAGGGCGCCAGCTCTCGCCCAGACCTGCCCTGTGAAGGCTGTGGCTGAAGGAGTCTGAGAGGGAAGCAGGCAGCCTTCTCAGGGAGCCTGGCTTAAGAGTCATGATCCATGGAATTTTCCAGAAGGCACTGTATGAAGGCTTGGAAGGGAGTGGAAAAGAGCATAGTGGGTGAAGAGAAAAGCACAAAGAATAATGTGAGAATGCCTTTTAAACTTGGATGGCTGGGTTTGCAATACCTGTGGCTTTTGCACTTGGTGAGTAATACATCACGTGGGCTTTCCATTTTTTAAATTAGGGCTTTTAAACTTCTTGCTCTCATGCTTTTGGATCTCAGCTCAACCTTCTAGTCAGCCAGGTCAGGTATATTTAATGGAAATAAAAAGCCATATGACAGATTGAAAAAAATTATTTAAGAAAGACGCTTCAGTAAGAGATTAGATCTTATTTTCAGGTGGCACGTTAATGGGTTTTATGCATTCAAACGCTTTAGCTTTCTTGAAACTTCTTTGGGGGAGGAGAGAAGGGAGTGGGAAGAAGCAGGACAGCCAAGTACAGTGCTGATTAAAAGGTGAAGGAGAGCCACCCACCTGCCACTCCCAAGCAGTCACCTGTTTTGTTTGCTGCGCCTCTTTCTGCCATTCAGCTTCCATCTCAACTCTGCTTTTTACTTATCTGACAAGATTTTTATTAGTGATTTGATGAAGACGTGGAAATCGTGACTGTTTTTAGCTGGACTCTCACCTTCAAGGCATATCAGGATTGTGTTTAGCTGCAGGGGACAGGAAGCTGACTACAGTGGCTTTAATCTCACATATCAAGCAATCCAGAGGTGGCCCATCTTGGTAGCTCTGGCTGCTTGATGAAACGTTCAAAGACCTGCTCCATCCTCCTGACCATGTAGCTTGCGTCCTTGCACCAAGTGTAAGCATTGTAGCCTCAAAGAGATGTTTATTGCTTCAGATGGGCTTGCACTGTGGACATGGATTTAGACTTGCATTGTATTCTCACAAACAAGTAGACTACAGGGATGGGGATTTTTGTCCTCCTTTCAGTTCTAAGGGACCATGATCTATATATATAAAAGCCTAAGCGACCGTTAGGACCTGACGACTGGCCGGTAGCTATGACGTGTACTGACCACCAGGGGGCAGATACTCAATGCAGGAGCTGCCCCCTGGTGGTCAGTGCGCTCCCACAGCCAACCTCCCGAGGTCCCTCCCCCTGGCTGGTTGGCCCCTCAGGGCCCCAATCAGAACTGGGCGATATGGCCCCGATTGGCCCCAATCGCCGGCCAGGCTGAGGGACCCCACCTGTGTATGAGTTCGTGCACCGGGCCTCTAGTTTTAAAATAATATTGAAAGCTTTTTGTGTTAAAGCATCTTAGCAAAGAGAGCCATGGCCAATTGCTGCCTTGAGAACGTGTTGTCACTGTTAGTTGTTGAGCAGATGACCAACCACCTGAAGGACCTGAAGGACGTGGGATCCGTGCGATGGGACCCAAGAGGAGGAGGCAGGATGCCTTGCTCTGAGGCTGCCAGACCATTGTAGGGAATGCACATTTGTCATATTTTCCTCTAGCCTCTTAGACGGCAACTATGGAGCTGCAGCTTAAAGAACTGGTGTGCTCTACAGTGGATTCAAATATTTTACTTTCTGAGTGTATTATTTATGTATTGCTGGGTAACAAACCACCAGAAACTTAGGGCTGAAAACAACAAACGCTGCAAACATTCATCATGTGGACTCACAGCTTCTGAGGATCAGAGTCTGGGAACAGCTTAGCTGGGTGGTTTTGGCTCAGGGTTTCGTAAGAGGCTGTGTCTTCCCTGTCGGGGACACCTGTTTGCAAGCTCACTCACGTGGTGTTGGCAGGCCTCAGTCGCTTGCTGGCCATGGCCAGAGGCCTCCGTTCTCACCACGTGGCTTCTCCATCGGCCACCTGGGTGTCTCCATGCCATGGCAGCTGGCTGCTCCTGGAGTGAGCCCAGAGGGAGTGAGAGCCCACAGCTGAAACTGCTGTCTTTCATCAGAACATCTCAGAGTCACCACACCGTGCCATCCACCATGTCACTGCTCACGCCTGCTGCCTGCTGTTGGCCAGACACACCACCCCTGGGGACCGCACAGGGTGTGATGCCAGGAGGTGGGGGGTCTTGAGGGTCGTCTTGGAAGGTGGCTGCCATCTTGAGGCTAAGATGCTTTCTGAATTCCATGGTTAAGGAAACACAGCTAAGAGAAGAATAATTAGTATAGCTAAATAAAACTTTATTTTGGTATATGTTAATAAGGAAGAAAACCTTACAGGTTGTGAACAGAAAGTATAATCTAGCACTAACAGTTTTTCCTAACCAATTTTTTATATATATATAATACACACACACACACACACACACATATATTTCATTCCTCCTAAAAAGAAGGTGCTCACTGCTCAGGTTTTCCATTTGTGGACCCCACCGTGGGTGCTCAGGGTGAGTGCTGGGGAGGCACCCAGGCTTAGGGAAGCATGCACTTTCTACTCAGGTAGACACTTAGATTCTGATTATTAACCGTTGTCCAGAACCTCTGTGCTTTTCCCTAGTTTTCCATTGTTTTGCACATTCCTCATGTGGTTTCTGGCGTTGGTGATGGGTGAGGTCCCTTTTAGATGTTGTCCTCCTTTTTTGATGACTGAATTCCTGTGACTTTATTTTCACAGATAAAAATCTGGATAATGCCGCAGAAGCAGCTGAGCAGTTTAAGTTAATCCAAGCAGCGTATGACGTGCTGAGTGACCCTCAGGAGAGAGCGTGGTGAGCAGCACACTGTCCCTCTTGTCCTGTGCACTTTGCTGGGACGATGTCAGTAGAGGGTTTTTAAAAAGAATTTAAATCATTAATGGTTTTTGGTGTGTTCTGAGACTTCCGTCACCCACTCATATAAAATGCAATATTTGAGTAGGAGGGAACTTCCTACTCCAACTGTGGTTTTATAGCTCATGATGCAGAAAGCTTGGCAGTTAGATAGTTTTAACTTTGATACTTAGGAAGTGACTTCACATTACATGGGGTCTCTGGTGTATGACAATTAATTTTCTGATGTCAGACAAGGAAGCATGCTGACTTGTCTTTAAAAAACAGATACAGCCCTAACCGGTTTGGCTCAGTGGATAGAGCGTCGGCCTGCGGACTGAAGGGTCCCAGGTTTGATTCCGGTCAAGGGCATGTACCTTGGTTGCGGGCACATCCCCAGTGGGGGGTGTGCAGGAGGCAGCTAATCGATGTTTCTCTCTCATCGATGTTTCTAACTCTCTATCCCTCTCCCTTCCTCTCTGTAAAAAATCAGTAAAATATATTTAAAAAAAAAAATCTTTAAAAAGCAGATACAGCCCTGGCCAGGGTGGTCAGTAGGAAGCATCATCCTGATATACCAAGGTTGTGGGTTCGATCCCCGGTCAGGGCACATGCAGAAATAAACCAGTAAGTGCATCAATATGTGGGACAACAACTCTCTCTCTCTCTCTCTCATCATTTAAGATAAATAAAATGGGTGTGTTTTGTTTTTTAACACACACATACAGTGTTTTAATACAAGAATTGTAGTATTTCCCCTACAACTACACTCTATGAAATCGAGTTAAGCTTCTACATCTGTGACAGACACTTTTATTAACGAGGACCTGGTCATTGCATATCATTGCCGAACAGTTTCTGTGTTGGGCCTTTTTGCTGCAGCGGAATAGGTGTTGAGCCCTGTTACACCTGCAGGACCTGCTGCTCATGCACAGCGCGGGTGGTGCGCATGCTGTGTGCCTGTCCTCGGTGTCAGTGTGCCCACGGCTGGCCTCCAGAGAGAAAGGCTGTAAAGGAGGTTCTTACAAAATTGCCTTTTGTATGGAAATCACAGAGAGAGGCCTAATTTTTTCTCCTCCCCTGCCTGTTCCCTCTGCTGCTGTGTGCAGGCGGGACTGCACTCTGAGTCCTTCCGGTGCTTGGACCTGGCTTTGAAGTCTAGCTTTGCTGCTTACAGGCTTTATGATTGTGGACAACACGCTGTTTAATGTCACTGAGCCTCAGCTTCCTGTTGTAGCAAACTTTACAGAGTCCTCCTGTGGGTCATTGCATTGTTTACAGAGACATAGCAGGAGTGACTGGTTCACGCTGCTCAATTCTCAGATCCCGCATGTGGAAGTAGTCTGTGGACGAGATTTTGTCCACCCGCCCTGCCCAGTAATGTTCTTTCCTGGGACCGTGCAGCCACCTGCGGGGAGTGGCATGGAAATTCCCTGACACGTGAAAGTCCCTTGTTCCCATGGGCTAGTGCTGTATATGCCTGTGATGGGCTAGTCAGAGGTTGTTTTTTTTTTTAAATATATTTTTTATTGATTTTTTACAGAGAGGAAGGGATAGAGAGTTAGAGATATCGATGAGAAAGAAACATCGATCAGCTGCCTCCTGCACACTCCCCACTGGGGATGTGCCCGCAACCAAGGTACAGGCCCTTGACCGGAATCGAACCTGGGACTCTTCAGTCTGCAGGCCAACGCTCTATCCACTGAGCCACACCAGTTAGGGCCTAGTCAGAGTTTTAATCAGCAGTTTTACGATAGATTGTCTTCTCATGTTGAAATTTTTGGTTGTGGGTTGGACACATTAAAATGGACTGCAATAGTGTTCTGGCTGTTTCTGAGCAAGAAGTCCTTTTGAATTCTTAGGTATTTCGCCTTCCCTGACACTGCTCATTTCTTCGTCTGCTCAGGTATGATAATCATAGAGAGGCTCTGCTCAAAGGTGGGCTTGATGGGGAATATCAAGATGACAGCTTAGACTTGCTTCACTTTTTCACCGTTACCTGTTACTCTGGCTATGGAGATGATGAAAAGGTAAGGCGTGGACTCCCTTATCATTTCGTACCAAGCACTTAAGTAAGACCCTCAAATACAGAGAATTCTATAATAGAAAATGAAACTGTTCATTCTGAAAACGCAAAAAAACCACCATTGCCTTCTTATTTAAAGTATCCGCATATTAAAAACCTCCAATTGGAAGGTAAATGTACTTACATGGACAGAGTTTGGGGTTGTAATTCTTCAACAGGAAAGTTTTTCATGTTGCATTTTAAAATCTCATTCTGTGATTAGACTATAAAGAGTTAGGAATTTGCGTTTCTGTTGCCTGTCTCAGGGCTTTTACGCGGTGTATCGAAACGTGTTTGAAATGATTGCGAAGGAAGAGCTGGAATCCATGCTGGAAGAGGATGCTGAGGACTTCCCGACCTTTGGAGACTCCCAGAGCGACTATGATACGGTGAGGGTCGTGCACGGCTGTTGTACACTTAGCGTGGATCAGTGTGTCTCGCTATCCTGGTTCTTTATTTTTAAAAATGGGTTATAGTTCTCGCTCCTCTCCTGTGACTTTCTTCCTTTCTCTTCCCACTAGCCTTCCCTTTTTTTACTTTTCCCTTCTAATTGACTGTGGTTTCATTGCTGGGGTGATATCCAGCATCTAGAAGGGTTCAGGAATCTGGAGAAAGGCTGTGAGTAAATTAATAAAGAGGCTAGACATGAAATATAAATTTGGAAGGCATTTTGGGGAACCAGAGGAGAGCTTAGCTTCAATAACCAAGTTCTCTCTTTCTCCGGACCCAGGGCTCTTTTTATTCCCTCATTTTGCCCTATAGCAAAGTAGATATACATATCAAAGGCAAGGTTTAGTATACAGTAGGCATGGCCAGGTTGGGGAAATGCCCTGGCTGTTCAGCTGTTTGGCCAGCAGGAGGCAATAACATGCAGATTAAAACGCCCTCAGCAGTAATATATGCAGATCTTCAGGATTGGGGAAATCTTTCAGCCATTCCAGTGGGCAGCAATATGTATTTGGGGAAATCTTTCAGCCCTGCTGGAGCTTCAGGGCTCACCAACCTTTTGATGAACTTCTTGCATTTATTAAGACAGGCTGGAATTAGCCTCCAGCACCCCATCCCGTCCATTTCCTCATTAAATTCACATTGACTAGTGATTCATTTTGTTAAAGCCTTAAGAGGACTGTCTTCTTTGATTAATAGTAATGTTTTAAATACGAGGGACCAAAGATGTTTTGCATCCTAACATTGCTGCCTCACTAAAACAAGTGTAGTCAATAGAAACGAGCATTTTGCCTGTTTTCTTATCGCCAGGTAGTCCACCCTTTCTACGCTTACTGGCAGAGTTTCTGCACCCAGAAGAACTTCGCTTGGAAAGAGGAATATGATACCCGACAGGCTTCCAACCGCTGGGAGAAGCGCGCCATGGAGAAAGAAAACAAAAAGACTCGCGATAAGGCAAGGAAGGAGAAGAACGAGCTTGTCCGGCAGCTGGTGGCTTTCATCCGGAAAAGGGACAAAAGGGTGCAGGCGCATCGCCGGCTGGTGGAGGAGCAGAACGCCGAGAAGGCCCGGAAAGCCGAGGAGATGCGGCGGCAGCAGAAGCTGAGGCAGGCCAGGTCCGTGGCGGGGACTGGGCCCGGGAAACAGCAGAGACACCTGCCAGGTGCCTCCACGCCGGGTTGAGTCGTCTTGGCTTCACCTGTTAAAAATCCTGACATCGTACAGTGGTTTTTCATCCGTGGAGAAAGTTTTTGGATTGGATGTGTCCTCCCGAGGCCCTTGACCCCTGAGGTCCTTCGGGACGCTCGGGAAAGTTATAGTGCCTGAGGCGCCCGAGCTCTCACTGCACGACGCTCAGGGCTCTTCTCCAGCAGTTCTGGAAGCAAGTGCTGGTTGGTGTCCTCGTTCCTTTGCGGGTGCGAGCAGACCGGCCCCGGTCACGGCCGTGAATCGCACAGGCGGGGATGGGACCCAGGGGGTCAGCCCGGGCCCTTGCTTTTAACCGCCACCCAGGACAGCTCTTAGTCAGTGTACTCGCAGCTGTCTAGGTCACGCTAGTGCCTGTAGAGTGTCGTTGTCTTTGAGTTACCGTAAAAGCATTGTGTCCAGAGCATTACAGCATTCTTTAAAACACGACTTCTTAAAAATGCTTCCTGCCCCACCCCTCACCTTTTGAAAATTAGCACTTCACTTAACACGTACAACTTAACATCACTTCAAACCATTTAGTAAGTTGCTAAGAGTTACATGTTTCAAAACCCATTATCTAGCCAAGCCATGAAAATCAGCCAGGGCAGCGAACAGATTGACAGTGACTTTGCCCTCTAAGTGCAGGTGTGGAGTTGGTGAGCGCTGGCAGCGTTGGGGGGGGGGGGGGTGCTCTCTGGGGGGGACCCGGAGCCTGAGGAGTGGGGCGCGCAGAGCGGAGACGGTGCTGTTTGTGTCTAGACTGGCCGAGCAGTACAAGGAGCAGAGCTGGATGACGATGGCCGACCTGGAGAAGGAGCTCCGGGAGATGGAGGCGCGGTACGAGAAGGAGTTTGGAGACGGCTCAGAGGAGGACGAAGGGGAGGAGCACGAGCTCAGAGACGGACAGGACGGTAACTGCACTCAGTGGGACTCTGGGAGGTCACGTTTCTGCGCAGGGCGCGCTCAGGCGCTCACGGGCCAGGGAAGGGTAAGAGCGGATGGGAGCGTGGAGGGAGGAGGACCTGGGCCCGCCCGTGCCAGCAGCTGTGCCCGCGTTTCCACGTCTGTGGTTTAAGTGAAGCTGGGACTCTGGACTTTATGGGACAGCTCCCAGTTTCTCAGTGGGACAGACGGTTAACGTGAGACACAGTCCTGTATGGACCAAGGAAAGGCCGTCTATTGAAGCAGGCTAATGCTGGTAATTGGATTAACAAACTCTTTTCTGACCACGTTTTAAACAGTTTGTGCTTCTGGCCGTATACATCTATCTATAATAATAAAAGCGTAATA
This sequence comes from Cnephaeus nilssonii, assembly GCF_951640355.1. Classification (NCBI taxonomy): domain Eukaryota; kingdom Metazoa; phylum Chordata; class Mammalia; order Chiroptera; family Vespertilionidae; genus Cnephaeus; species Cnephaeus nilssonii. The sequence goes on along the minus strand of NC_137073.1, from coordinate 110,545,377 downwards.
TGCTAATTAGACCGGACATCCTTCTGGACGACCTTCCGGATGAAGCCGGGGCTGTGAGGGAAGCCCGGGTTCCGGGTGCCAGGGGGAAGCCCAGGTGCCAGAGGGAAGCTGGTGCCGGCAGCGGGGGAAGGAAGGCCTACTCTTGCACGAATTTCGTGCATCAGGCCTCTAGTATGTTGATAAATAAGTGGACATACTACAGGTGTGCCGTGACCGCTGACTGGTTATTTTAAAAAATGCAGTTAAGTAGTAGGTCACGTTTTCATAGCAGCTCTTTCCAGAAAAGCGGATGTTGTGTAGGAGCCTGTGTGGTGCGTATAGATCCTTCCTCTCGTTTCTGACTTCGTAGAAGGCGCTCGGTGCACTGAAATACCTACAGATGTGCTTTTCAGACTAACAAACCAAGTGATAAAATGACAGACTTTCAATTATTCAAAATGACTAGGAAATGGAATGTTTTATTAATGAATAAGACGTAAATGTGAAAATGTTTGGAAAATTATAAAGCAGTCTACAAATGTGAGGTGGTGTAATTATGTAGCGTTAAGTAATTTATAACATGCTTTCACATACATGATTTTGCTGCTTGATCCTCCCACAATAGCCCTTAAATGTAGGTTTTGCTCATAGAATTGACTTTATTTTCCTGATGAAGAAACTAAGACTCTGAGAAGCTATGGCATATGCCTGGGAGCATATGATCATTTTAAATCCAGATTTTGGCTTCATATCCAGCATTTTTTTATTAACTATTTGATTAATCAAAGTTTATTTCATGTATATGATATATTGAAAGTGTACACATAATTAGACAGTAATACCGTATACTGAACTTTGGATGTATTCTGATCATTTATGATTTTAATGAGACTGTCCTTCAAAACCATATTAACATCACTTTTAATATTATTTCCTATAAAGATAGAACATAGTTTTGTGCAAAGACTTCATTGCACTTTTTAATTGCTTAGATTTTTGGACTGTATTGATAGTAATTATTCCAGTGTAATAAATCTTCAAGCTTATAAAAAATAATCTGTAAAGACAATGTTAAACTTTACATGTAATATGCTATTTTATGACTTGTCTAATAATGACAGAATGTTGTAAGCTAAGTTTATTTAAGCATTTAAGAATAGATTACAGTTATATAAATGTGTTTGTACCAAATCTTGCTCAAGAGGTAAATTAAAAACACCTCATTGAAAAAATTGCTTTGTGGTAGAACTACGGACATTTGATTTTCTGAACCTTTGCTCACTCCCAGGGATGTGAGAATTTTTTGTCTTTTGAGTAGACTTATAAAAAGAAATAGAAAGTTAAAGGGATTTTTTCATCTCTTATAATTTAGTGTTGCTTTTAAAGGGTGAGCTCGAATCCTTTAACGTCATTGTTTGTCTTGGTAAGGAAGTAAACGTTTTGTTAGCATGTTCTAGTGGGACAGGCTTTTGTTAGCGTGTTCTAGTGGGACAGGCTTCTCACTGCGGCCTCCTTCCTGCAGGGAAGGACAGCGACGAGGCCGATGGCGTGGAGCTTTATGAGGGACTGTACTGCCCAGCGTGTGACAAATCTTTCAAGACGGAAAAGGCGTAAGTTTAAGGTCTTTGAACTCACCCTTTCTTTTGAGGCAAGTGTAACGCTTTGCAAGTCCAGAAAGAAAAGAAAATGCTGCTGGTAGTAGCTCCCTAGTCCACACGGCCGTCCTGGGAGAAGATGGTTTGTACCAGCGGGTCAGCCTGTGGACTGATCTGTCATGCCAGCATTCCTGTGGGCAGCTGCTTGTAAACATGTACGCGGTCTTCAGAAAGAAATGTTGCTCTTTTTGGCAAAGAAGGTGTAGTCATATGGGCAAAGAGGCTACACCAAAGCTCGCCATCTCTCTCTGTTGGTAGCAGACTCCCTTCCAGCCATCGCTCCCATCCAGGCCATCGCGGCCACCGGGAGCTTTACCGGGTCCTGCTAGGGGACATTGCTGACGGCGGGGGGGAAGGCTTTATTATTATTTTTTTGGTTCCTTGATCTCTTTTTTATTATTATTTATTATTATTATGTCTAAAGTTTTACATATGTCTCCTTTTTCCCCAATTGACCCCCCTCCTCCCAGCCATTCCCACCCCGGGCAAGCCCCCACCGCCCCAGTGTCTGTGTCCATGGGTTATGCTAATATGCATGCACACAAGTCCTTTGGTTGCTCTCTTACCCCCCCCCCCCCCCCCATTTGTCTCTAGATGGATCTATTCTTGTTCATCAAATGATGTTGATCATTATAGCCCACATATGCGTGAGATCATGTGATATTTATCTTTCTCCGCCTGCTTATTTCGCTTAGCATAATATAGGTACTGCACCTGAGGGAAAAAGAGCGAGGGGGCGGGGAAAAGCACAGGCCTGCTCCCAGGAGGGCGGGCACGGAGGCCTTGATCTTCCAGGAACGAGGGGGACAGAAGTATTAAAATGGGTACTGGTGTAAAGAGAGTAACGAATGCGGGGGAAATGTAGAGTCAGCAAGGGAAAAAGCAGCAAAATACGTGCAGAAAAGGAAAAGCGGACCAAAGGATGAAAATGAGGATGTGGGAGTCAGAAGGTCTTTCTGGATGAGCCTGCGGGGAAGTCATGGAGCAGAGAGGAATGGGCGAGGTGGAGACGGTAGAAGCAAGCAGGCACCGGCAGCAGGGAGGCGGTCTTAAGAAGCCTTGTTTCTTTGGGAGGAACAGCACACTTACTGACCAGTTGCCAGGACAGGGCCCTCCGCTCACCCGTTGCTCAGGCTTCCCCATCGGCGTGTGCTTGCTCTCGCTGTGCACGGTTCTGAGTACGTGCCATGTGCAGTGCTCCTGAGCCCGTCCTCTCAGTCAGTGCAGTGACCAGCTGGAGGAAGAGGAGGCCACTGACGGCACTTGGCCATTTCCTGCCGTTCCACCGTTGTCCGGTGGTCCTCAGTGTCCTGTATGGCATCTTGCCCACTTCGATCTGGGATCTGGTCGAGGGCATGTACTGCGTTCCATATGTCACATCATCGTCGCCGTGTGGCTTTCTGCTGTAAACCAGAGCCTCACTCCCCGTGGACCTGTCTGCTGTCAGTCTGCGTTCAGGGGTTTTCAGGGTTTTAAGATTCCTTATTGCCCTTTTCGGGCTCCAGTTTCCCCAGCAGCCGTCAGTGAGCGTCCCTCCAACCTGCTCCTGTGTCCTTGACGTGCCCCAGTCATTTTTGAGCACTTCCTTCTGGCATGAAATGTTGCAATTTCTCCGAGGAACCTTGATCTGCAGGAGATATTAGTGGGAAGGAGAGCAGCAACCGAAACAAGCAGATGAAAATTTGAACAGAGGAGAGGACTTTGACAGAGACACAAGTTTCCTGCTTTCTGGTGTATCTGCTCTCACGGCCTAAGTGCTGCCAACTCTCTGTTGGGTAGTGTTACTTAGTGGTCCTGGGGCACAGGGTTTTACAGGGGTACATGTGTCTGAACTCACTTTTAGGGGGTGGGAGTGACAAGTGGGGCGCCTCTAGAGAAGGTGAAAGGCAGCTGCTGAAAAAAGCAGGAGGAGGTCAACTCTTCTACGTCAAGGCCTCACATCACCGTCTCTCCAATCCAGGTGCCTCCTTTTAAAGTTACAGTCGGTTTTGTAATTTCCCAGTCATCGCTCCAGGCCCGTAGCAAATAGTGATTAAGAGGAAATAGAGGAGAAGGCTTGAATTTTAAGAATTAGAAAATAAATAGAGAATTTGAGGGGAAAAAGGGAGAACATACGAAGGGACAGAAGGAGGGGGATTCTGGGTGCGGGAAAGAGGACGGGTGCAGGTGCCCAGGGCCCGGAGGTCTAGGAAGACAGTGCTCTCTCTCCATGGTCACTGGGCTCTGCCTGGTTCATCAGAAAGGGGTACGTTAACCGGGTCGCACCCCAGCCACACTGGGCACATCTGGCGTAGGCCTGTCGCAGTTACTCAGTCGCGTTGTCCTTGCAGCATGCGGAATCACGAAAAATCCAAGCGGCATCGAGAGATGGTGGCCTTGCTGAAACAGCAGCTGGAGAAGGAGGAAGAAAGCTTTTCAGGGTCTCAGACGGATGAAAATCTGTGGAATGCCAATTCTGAGGAAGAGGCGGAGGACGCACCCAAACCAAAGTACTTGCAGAGATTTCCTAGGCGTGCTGTCACCCTGAGCTTCCCGTGGGGCTCTCCGCCCCCAGACGTCACTGTTATGCTCCTATTTTCTGCATGTCCTCTGGTGAAGGGAACTTTATAGTATTGAAGTGGGTAAAGACCGATGTCAAATATAATTCTACACACTATATCATGACTACATTTAAAAGCAGCCTTATACCTACGTCATTGATAGGCTCATTACTGTCAGTTGAGCCACTTACAATATTCTAAAATAATGTGAACATTTTCTTTTCCTTTTAATGCTTTATGATATTTATAATTTTAATTTTTTTACTTCTCTCTGTATCACTAGTATTTCATTGTTTTTCTTTTTATTTTGTAAGTCTTTATAGAATCAAGTATCTGACATTTTGATTTATATTTGCTCTTAGGCTTTCTAAGAAACAGAAGAAAAAGAAACAGAAACCAGCACAGGTATGTTAAAGAGTCTCGTTAACATTAAATAGCAAATAGAGAGCTGGCATGCTCTTGTTCAGTATCATCTGTATTAAGGAGAGGGACTTTTGCTCTAATTTCATGTCAGTTGTAAAACGATTAAAAGGAGTTGAAGATGTTTTCTTTTTTAAGCTGCCGTTATGTGTATGCAGCTAATTGTTTAGTGACTGTTGTCAGGGTGTGTTAAACTTTTGCATGTGGAATTCTCCTAATACTTATTAGCTGAGTGACCATATTTAAAAAATATCTGGACATGTGACACCTGGGATTTCTCATTTTGTTCTGTTGACAACATAATGAAAATCTTACAGAGGAAACATTTGGTTAGAAACTCGCAATGGTTGTGGTTATTGAAAGAATGTTGACTTACTCAGAAATTTAAGTAATTGAAATACTGGGGTTCTCTCTTGGGATCTGTGGGGGATTGGTTCCAGGACTCCCCAGATACCAAAATCCATGGATGCTCAAGCCCCTTAAATATAGAATGGCATAAAGAGAACGGTGAAATATCAGAGAGGGAGAGATTCATGTTTTAAGATTATCTGCCTCTTTTTATTGCCTGAAGATATACTCTAACTAGGGGGCATGGGACATTATCATTATTTATTGTAACTATTAGGCCGCATAACATAAGAAGCCAGTATTATTATAGTATTTATCTTGTAATGCACACGTGTTTATAACCTAGAGTTACGATGATAATTTCAATGAAAATGGAACAGGAGAAGGAGTAAAAGTTGACCCAGAAGATACCAACTTAAAACAAGACAGTGCCAAAGAATTAGAAGTTGGTCCCCAAGAGAGTGTCCGTGTCACAGAGGCTGGTCAGCTGTGTGAGGACCCGAAAAGTGAAGCCATCAGGTAGGCCGAAGTGCATGTGGTTGTCTACATCCTTAACACTGGTGGAGAGGGTATCTTTTCACACGTCAAATAGAAGCTTCTTCTCCATGACGGTGGGCTGCAGTGGATGTAGCGGTCAGTGTGTATATATCCAGACACTGTATACAGATGAAGGGCGTTGGAGAGAATGCCAGAGGACGCACTCACAGACATTTCCGCCATGGCCGAAAGCAGGAAGCGGCCACTCTGATCCAGTTTTGTTCCCTTATCCCGCTGAGGTTCGTATTTATTCCTGGGTCAGTCTTCCCCGACCTACAAGCTACTGACGAGGCTGTGCCCCACTCAGCTGGAGCATCACCCCCGGAATCCGCGGCTGTGACAGTTGCTCTCTGTTCAGGACTTGGTCCACCTGACTTCACTGCTGAGGAGTGTCAGGGTCAGGGTGTAAATACACACTCACTCACACAGTCTCTCACACTCACACACACACAGAGTCTCCCACTCTTATACACACACACTCACACACACACACACACTCACACACTCTTAGTCCCTTACACACACAGTCTCACACTCACACACTCTCACATACTCTCACACTCCCTCACACAAACATACACACACATTCTCATACACACACTCACATACCCACACACTCAACTCTCTCACACACATACACTCACACAGTCTCACAGTCTCACACACTCACATACACCATCTCACACACACACACACAGTCACACATACGCAGAGTCCTTACACACAGTCACATACACATACTCCTGGGTGTCCATTGCCTTTCTGGGGGCTCCTCTGATGCTGGTAACCTAGTGAGAAGTTCATTAAAAAACCTGCATGCAAATAAAGTACTTTTTAAAGAAATAAAACTCCTTGATTTGAGCTTCAGGGATCAGCTGCCATCTTTCATAACATGATAAATTGTTCTCTAGGAATGTTGTCCGAAGTGCTCCTGGATATATTTGTGGCATATCTATGATGATACTTAGTAAATTACTAACTTTTCATCTGTAGCCTTTGTGCCATTATGTCCTTTCTTGATGCTTTCCAAGCTGGCTGAGTCCTGCAGAATGTTGTGTCACACCCTAATCAGCATCTTCCACTTGTGCAGTATCCTCAGCGCCATTGCGGGCTTGGTTCCTGGCCACCACAGTAAAGCCCGTTGTAACCTTTTTGCTGGTGGAGGGTCTTAACTTCAATTTGTAAAAACACAACACCTGTGAAGCGCAATAAACTGGTGTGTGCCTGTGTAGGCCTTTTAACTTAATACGGACTCCTGGTTTCTGCTTGAAGAAGAGCAGGGCAGCATTGTCAGAGCTTATCCCTTGTAACCCAGGCCGTCTCTTCTGTGTAGTTGCACTCGGATTTTACCCTGAGAATGTGGTTAGCACACATGAGGGGGCTATGAGATGACTGGGGAAAGTTACCATTCATCTGGAAGACGGGGAAGAGGACAGCTGCGGGGTTAAGTGGACCAGGAGTGGACGGGCGGCCTGGCTGGCAGCTTCTGGGTGAAAGAGTCCAGCGGGAACCCACCAGTCGGCAGAGAGGACATGGTCTTTTAGTGAAAGGGAATTCTCTCCGTTGAACAAATGTAATTTTACGAAAAGTGCATGACAGTGTCTCTGTTTTTCTCGTTTCACTTCATTGAGACATTTGGGATGTTTGTCCCAGACGGGATCAGGTCCGAGAAGGAGTGCTTGTGGGAACCGCACTTAATTCCGACCATCTGTGAGGAGTACGGGCGGGCTGTGATGGTGGTTTGCTTCAACAAATGGAGTATTAAGTGCTTTGCTTTTTAATGAAAACACAGTATGAAAATTTAGAGAATTTGACAGGTCTCGTTTTAGCTTATATTTCAACCATTTTAGGTAAATTTCTTAATTTTTGTGACAAATCTGATCTAAAATGTGATCTCTAAAGTTGCTCTTTAAAGCTGTTTATTTGAAATGTGAAAATTAATTTACATGATCATTAAAATGAATGAATTAGCCATTAAAGTGCATGTCGTTCATTTGAATCTTCTTGGGAGCAAAATGACAATTATTGGATTATGCTGAATTCTTTCATTTATTTGCCAGTGTTCCTAAACCCAGAGGAAAGAAAGCCAAAGATACGAAGAAATCTGTCAGAGTGCCTGCTGAGCCGCAGACCCTGGTAGGCCACAGTCTGTCTGTGTTTAAGTCTGTACAGAGTTTAAGCACCGTAGTCCAAATTCTTAGTTCCATTTCCAAAGGTGTGAGTGTGTTCGGTGAGCCCTCTGCACCTGCTCGTAGGTGTGGATCTGTCAGCACTTTTCTGGACAAATGTAGAATTTATACATGTACCCCTCTCATCGCTTCCTTTAAAGTGGTAAGAAGCAGATGGGAAATACCAGCTGGTGTGACCAGTTCCTGTTCTGTTTCTGCTACTCTGGACTCTAACGCCTTGGTCTAGTCCGAGGGGGCACGCTATTGCATGTCTCAGGCCCCGTAAGGTTGAGGATGGTGTTGGTTAATGGGACTTAACTTTTAGGAACAGCTGCCCCTGTTGAGCCTGTCTTGGTAGCTGTCCGTTTTGTTAAAAGATCTTTATTTTGCGATGGTTTGATATTTAATCTGGACATGGAAACATACTGCTCTCAGATAACATTTGCTTTTATTTTTGTTTTTCCCCCTCTCAGAGTGACGTTCTGATCAGCTGTACCACCTGCCACAGCGAGTTTCCATCCCGGAATAAACTGTTTGACCATCTAAAGGCCACGGGGCACGCAAGAGCGCCCTCGTCATCTTCTTTAAATGGCATAACAAGTAGTCGAAGCAAGAAAGACAAACGCAAAAACAGATAGGCATTCTGTCAACGCCTTTTCTTTTTGATTGTCTCTAGATTTTGAAACCAAAAACTGAACTGAAATCACCTAAAGAGTTAAAGTTTCAGTGATCTGCAATTTATTGCATTGTGAAGATTATTTTTTATCTTGTAAAAACATTTTTCTGTTTAATATATATATTTTTAAACATTTCATTAGTGATTGAATTCTACTTTGCCATCTGAATGGACTTGAATATTTCAAAACAGGTAAATATTGTAAAGTGTGTATTCTTGGTTTCTGCTGGCTCGTGGACAGAAATGTACAGGGAGAATTAAATTATTTTAACACATACAAATGCACCGCTGTTTTATTTTGTGAATTTCTCCTTAAGTGTTTTTATGTGATTTAATGCTTTTGTCAGTGATTCCAGATTGTTTTAAAATTGCCATAGGTTTATTTTTCCACCTGATACCATGACTCTGGTTCTAATTTTAAAATTATTTCTAAAGAACCTATTGTTGATTACTATGTATTTTCCCCCTCAAGGACAATGAAAGATAGAGACTATGTGAACATATATGGTTGTGTTTCAAGAATAATGTCTCTCTAAGGTATGACTATGTTGATTCGATTTGAGATTTTACTGGTAATTATCAACATGCAGCCTGGCTTCTCGCTTTGATTTGAATTGCGGAGGTGGAAGCTAGTTAATTCATACGGCGCTTTCTCCTCAGGCGCAGTGACAGCTGGAAAGTGTGTTGGGTCAGCGTAGCAGATGGTGCAGAATTTATACTGATACATTAACAAGGGATATTCTGCCGAGCTTTTTCATCACTATTTTCAGAAATGTTTTATTTTGTTTTTTTACTTCATTCAATGGAGAAAAATGTTTTTAATGAAAGATTTTTGAAGAAAGTTGATATTTATGCCTTCTATTCTGTAGCAAAGATGAATATTAAATCCAAAGAGATAGTGGAGAGTCATAACAAGTGAGTGTGGTCAAACATGTCCAGTGATGAGTCGGTTTTGGGATGGATTAAATAGGCAGCTCTTTTCATTGGTCTTGAAAGTATCTTCCAACTCCTCACCAGCTTGAAATAATGTTCCCCGGTCAGTGGAGAGCGAGCCCCTGATGCCGAGGTTTTCTGAAAGCCTCGGGGGTGGTGCTGATGTGGCGCATCTGTGCTGGACTTGGATCCGTGCTTCATTCCTTAACCTTTCATTTTTGTCTATTTCACTTAGAGGGAGAGATATTTCTTTACCTTCCTCCCCTTCTGTGTCTGTCTAACGTCTATCACTACTTCCTCCTAGTTGTTTTTCCCCCTCTTTCTTGCTCTCTTCATGGGAAATACTGGTCATTTTTCTATCTTTGGTCTCTCTCTCCCAGGCTCCATCTGAACACTCCACCTTCCTCTAACTTGAACTCGATGAATTGCCTGTAGTTACAAAATAGGAATATTAATGCACAGGTAGGCATGTTAGTCACATGTTATTATGCAGTAAGAAGTAGGACATCATCTTGAAAGGCATTGAATGTCCCGCAAATGCCGCCCTCTAGACCTCCCTGGCTTGCCCTCTGCCGGCCATGCAGGCATTTAATTGTTTCCGCCCCATGTGAGGATTGCCTGTAGTTGCCACTTTTATTCTGATGGACAAAAGTCAGCCATGATTTCTAAGGGATCTTCATCAGCTGTGATTGGACGTTAGATCTCATTGCTGATCCTGGGTGCATGACACCGCAAAATCAGTTCACTTCCCAGCTCTTCATTCTCCTCGTTTCTGACACAGTTCTCACCGTAACTGTTGTCCCCATTGACCATGCAGGATTATTCTGAAGGTCAAATCACACATAGAAGTGCTTTTTAAATACAAAAGCTTTCCACAAAATGGTGATTTGAAATGAGTTAAATCTTTTTCAGTTAAAATATTTGTAGACAGAAGTGAACATGTTGAATTAAATGTGCATTAAGTTTTATAGGAATTTCCTTCCTAATACACTTTTGAAAAGGAAAAACAAACATATTATGTCAAGGGTAAAATATTATTTTTGGTGAATCATAGACATTTGATTTCATTTGAGGCAAAACAGAATATTCTAAAATACATAAGCGCATGTTTTACATTGAGCTCATTAAAGGGGAAATCCCATTTTCTCTCCATAATCCATTAAGGGTGCCACAACTGGGGTTCTCTGAAGCCCAGTGAGACTCTCTATTTCAACATAGAAGCAGTATCATTAGGAAAAGTACAACACCACAGGAAAAGAGGACTCAATCAAAATGAAAAGTCCTGTAGAGCAATAGGCTCCGTAAGTAAAAAGACGGGCCGGGACGGGGAGAAATGTTTGCAGTACATGTAACTGACGAAGGATTAGGGTCCAGGATACATTAAAACACAGGCACCTCCTACAAACCAGCGACCGAAGGACAGCACGTGTTCATGCAGCACTTCACAGACCTGGTCCCAAGACCCATCTATGCTCTTAGGTTTGAGCACCCCAAAGGGTTCCTGTGTGGTAGGTTATTGGTACCCTATTGGTATTTACTCATTAAAACTAAAGCACTCAATTTAAAGGATGTATTTAAAAATACATGTTAAATAACAATTATGGAAAACGGCTTCATGTTACATGTTTGAAAACCTCTGTAATGTCTAGCTTAACAGGAGACAGCCGGATCCGCCTGTCTGCTTCTGCAGCCAGTCACTCTGTTCAAGAAGATGAAGGAAATCGAACGTCACACGATGGGAAGTTGGAAAAGGAAGGACTTTGTGGAACCCCTTCCCCACTGGGCCCTCAGGGTCCTCAGACAACAGAACGACTGCATTTGAAAAACGGATAAAATATACGAACAGAAAAAGCTTGATTGGCCAAACAACTTGGAATGGTGAGCATCGTCACTAATAATGAGGGAAACGTGATTGAATCGTCGCTTCCTGCTTTCAGATTGACAAAAGGCAGAAGGTCTGAGAAGATGGAGTGTTGGTGAGGGTGGAGGAAGGAGAACACATTCGTTTCTCAGGGAGTAAAACTGGTGCCATTGGATGGTTTTGGAAAGCTGACCCAGCAACCCTAGGTCATGCCTGTGGTCACTTCTCCCTGCGCACAGCATGGGCTCCCGGGGCTCTGTGAGAGTGCGGCTCTGTGGTTGCCAGGTCCTCAGGAGACTCGGGCTCCTTCAGGCTCGAGAAGCAGGGCTGGCGAGGACCGTGTCCACGTGTGCAAGGAGCCTGACGTGGATGTTCACAGCTGAACTGTCTGCATCCAGGAAAAGATGGAAACTCCCGAAATGTCTGAGCAAGAAAGTGGCCAAATCGTGGCCTATTTATCAAATGCCAAGCAGTCAAGCAGTTAAAATGGGTGAACTTGGGCTGTAGTGTCCGTGGCTAGCCCTTGGAAAAATACTGAATGAGCTGCCAGAAGATGAAATATATGCCATGTATGCAATTAAAAATAGTTATTTATAAAGAGAAAATATACAGACATCAATGCGAAACACATCATTCAGAAAAGTAATTCAGAAAGGAAGGGAGAGGAAGAGAGTGGGGGTGTCAACAAAAGGGACCTCATCTGAGTCCATTTTTTTTTTTTTTTTTTAAGATTTGAAGGAAAATTTTAGCAGGTGTTAATTCTGGGTGGTGGGTAATGAGGTTGACTGCCATGGTTTTCATGAAATACTTCAAATATCCAGAAAAGTACAAATCATTGTTCCAATTCTTGCTAACCAAATACACCCACGTGAAAGGGGAGATAGGAGGTTTAAGATCTCCATTTTGTTCCTGGCATGTTCCAGAACACATAAAGGCTGTCACTTGTCTTCCTCAATATCCACTCTCCCCTTCTTCAAATTCTGATTTTCAGTTGGGCACAGAGCCACCTAGAATATTACCGTCCTGGCCGATGGGCCCTGTCTTGAAGGTCGGTGACCCTAATTATGCTCCAGGCGCAGTGCATTTGTATGGATCATCACTTTACTGTGAAAAACCAAGCATCATTCGTTTCCTTCCGGTCACCGCATGCCTTATGAAAATAGAAAAGGCTCCAATTATCCTTTGCCCTACAAATCGTTTGAATGTCACTTAGAGTTCCTAACAATTTCAAACACTGGAAAGGTCATAGTCTCTTAGCATTTCGATAAAATGGTATATAGTTTATATATCTTTTGGGGCACTTCTCTTCTTTTCAAATTGAGTAAGAACTCAGACTTTTGTGGCCCAAAGGTAACAGCAGTCTCAGCATATTATGAAGCAGAATTTCCATCATTTCTTCCAGCAGAGGAGTCAGTCTCTAAGGACACAGGGAGCTCCCTGTTGCTGGGACTGCAGTCCATCAGAAGGGCCGCAGAGGATGCTGGACCAGGGGAGATGCCCTGAGGGCAGCCGGCCTGGGCTGGGCAGGGCTACCCGCAGTTCTGGAGGAGCCAAAGGCTTGATGACAGGCCTCATAGTGGGCCCATGCCAGCGTCCACCTGTCACAGCGACCCGGGTGCAGTTTGCAGCTCTATTTATTTTACTGGCAGCCTTGTTTTTAGGGCGCCTGTGTGTGCACTGATTTAATTGTTCTTAATTCCCACAGTGATGCTTTTGTTCTGATCTGCCAGATTGACAATTTGGGAAATACTTTTTTAAAAAAATTACCTTTATTGTTGAAAGTAATACAGATGTCCCCTTTTCCTCCCCTATTGACATCCCCCCACCCTGCTCCCGCCCCTCTGTTCATGGACTATGCATGTATGCATGTACATTCTTTGGTCAATCTCTTCCCTCCCCTCTTGAGTGTCTCCAAGTCATGCTCTTGTATTGCCGGCAAGATTGCCAGGGACAGTTTGTCCTGTTTCTACTTTGGAGTTTAATCTTCATGGTTGAGAAAGGAGCTATAGTTTTTCAAAACCTGATTTCATTTTAGTTAGAAATTAGAAAACTTGGGGAAACATTCAGAAAAATATAAAGAAGACCAGGCCCCGGAGTGTCATCCTGATGGGCCATGGTCGTGGGTTTGATCTCTGGTCAGGGCACGTACAAGAAGCAACCAATGGATGCAACAACACATTGATGTCTCCCTCTCTCCCTCCCCCTCCCCCACCCCTCCCCCCTTCCATTCTCTAAGATCAAATTTAAAAAAAGGCAAACCTCACCTGGAATCACACACAGACCCACACCGTAATGTGTACTTCCAGGACTATTTCTAGGCAGAGATACTTTTAAAACACAACCTGTCCTCTGGATACTGTTTTATAACTTGCTTTTCCACTGTGGTTAGAATGCAAGCAGACACGCTTTGTGGGCAGGCAACATAGCAGTGCGGATTAGCACTTTAAATGGGGAATCCGTTTGATTCAACACTTTCCCTCCTAGGAACTTATCCTAAGGGGGAAATAAAATGCAAGCAGTAAAGGCCAGTACAAGGATAGCCATTAAAATGCCATGGTGGCCCCGGCCGGTCTGACTCGGTTGGTAGGCCATCATCCCATGCACCAGTGCTGCCGGTTCAATTCCTGGTCCGGGCACATGCCCCGGTTGCAGACTCAATCCCCAATAGGGGACATGCAGGAGGCAGCCCATCGATGTTTCACCCTCACATCGATGTTACTCCCCCCCCCCCTCAAAAAAGCAATACAAATATATTTAAAATGGATAATTCCAGAAATGTGTTCTGGGGCTATAGTCGCACATACACAAAAAGGTTTTAATTGCAGCCCCCCACCCTCCCCCCTTTTTTTTTTTTTTTTGGTAAAAGCAAAATATTCGAAATAACCTAACTATCCATTCGGAACTAATAAACTGTACAAAATGAGCTGTAAGATACAATGTTAAGTAAAACAAAACAAAACAAAAAAACAGCCCAGCCAGTATGGCTCAATGGTTGAGTGTTGACCTATGAACCAGGAGGCCAGGGTTCGATTCCCTTTCAGAGCACATACCTGGGTTGTGAACTTGATCCCCAGTGGGGGCTGTGCAGGAGGCAGCTAATTGATGATTCTTTCTCATCATCGATGTTTCTATCTCTCCCTCTCCCCCTCTGAAATCAATAAAAATATATTAAAAATAATTAAACAAACAAACCAATGCATTTGTGATCTATAATGGTTGAAGGAAGGTGAGCCAGGTAAATAGGGCTGTTTTGTTGTTAAGTTGTAGGGGTTCTTTATATATTCTGGATATTGGACCCTTATCAGAAAAGGGAAGGCTGGAGACTTCACTGTCTACCTTTATATAGTTTTGGGATTTCATACCAGCTGTACATATTCTTCTATTTTGACCCCATGATCCATCTTCAAGTGGAAACTTCCACTTATCAGATCCAGGTCTCATTTTACTTAAAATTTAGTTATCTCAAGTTTAACTCCTTGTCATCCTCTCAGGATTAGCACAGCCACACCTTGGCAGAGAATCTTGCAGTAATGCCCTCCCCCAACATTCTTCCCCGTCTTTGCAGCGCTGGAAGGATTGAATGAAAACGCTTCTTGCTTCCTTGTACCAAAGCCCACCACCTCCCGCCACAGCCCGTCTGGAAGAGCTGGGGAGTGAGGGAGGAGCTGGTTTGGGGTGGAAAGACTCTATCTGAAGGAATATGCGAAGAGGTGGGCAGGTAGAAGCAGGCAGTGCTCCAGGGAAGGGAAGGAGACCCCGCTAAAGAAGAGGGCCGAGGGTGGTATTGCTTTAGGAAAGGAAGCAGGGGGTTCGCTGGAGCTGGTTCCCAGCGTCCAGGAGTTGATTCTAGGGATGTTACCGAGAATAAAGGGCCCTCCTGCCCAGGTTGGTGGAAC
This sequence comes from Cnephaeus nilssonii, assembly GCF_951640355.1. Lineage (NCBI taxonomy): Eukaryota > Metazoa > Chordata > Mammalia > Chiroptera > Vespertilionidae > Cnephaeus > Cnephaeus nilssonii. Next base: position 110,530,364 of record NC_137073.1, on the reverse strand, counting down.
TGGCGCAGCACCCCCCGAAGAGTGAGGACCAGGCCCCGGCACCCGGTCCTGGTGGGTGGTGGTGCCGCATGGAACTGGCTGGAGACCAACTCAGCTGGGACACTGGTATCTATTTATTTATTATTCTTTTAAAATTCTTTATTGTGTAAGTATTACATATGTCTCCTTTTCCCCCCATTGATTTCTTCCCGGCTACACCCCCCTCCCAGCACATGCCCTCACCCTCCTACTGCCTGTGCCCATTGGTTATGCTCATATGCAGGCATACAAGTCCTTTGGCTGATCTCTTACCCCTTGCCCCCACCTTCCCTCATAGTGGGACACTGTTTTTTAATGCCACCTCTGCTAGAGTTCACACACTATATTGACCTTCCTCACCCCCAGTACCATCACACCCTAAAGCTATTTTATTTCTGGCACAATTTCTACTCTTCCCTCCTACCTCTTGCTTTTGCAAGTTTGCTTCATGTAGCAAGCAATGATGCCTGTGAGCAGGGCTTCTAGCTAGAGCAGAGGGTTTAATAACAGGGACGGGCTCACTCTCACATGGATGAGGATCTTGACCGTTGGTCTGGGCAGCGGGACAAGGTAGGGAACAGGGCAATGAGCAGGACAAAGGAGTCTCAAAGTGTCTCGAGAGCCAGCAACAGAACTGCCCATCAGCTCTGACAGCCAGGGCTGGGGCAGTGAGAGCAGACAGAAAGCTGTGACCAGCAGGTAGATGGGGCAGCTCACAGGGAGGGCAGGGAGGCAAGCAAGAACCAGACGTTTGGTTAGGACTGGCTAGGGTGGGTGGGGAATTACTGGCACCAGGTACTTGCAGCAGGAAGGCAGTTTGTTCACATATTACTCCCCGCGCCCAGGAGGGCATATGCCCGCCAGGAAGGAGGAAGAGCATGCAGTGGGTGCCCAGGGGAAGATGTCGCAGGCGGTGCTGCAAGCCGAGTCTGCAGGCCAGGAGGAGGTTGCCCTGGAGATGTGTTTGGGAATCCTCAGCGTCTAGACGCTGTGGCCTTCCTAGATAATGGATGGAACCACCCAGGTAAAGTATACAGAGAGGGAAGCAAAAGATTCAAGGTAAAAATCTCTGTGGGACACCAGCATCGGGAAGCAAACTACATAGAAACCAACCCATGAGATGGCTGAATCTCTATTTCTAAATACATATCTCTTTTTATATTACATGTTTCTGGTTACATACTGTGTTTCTAAATATATAGTCTCTGTTGTAAATATGTGTTTCTGAATAGACACACACGTACTCACATACAAAAGGCATATCAGATGGGTCGTGGTTTATTTCAGATGCGCTAAGTGCGGCCTTCAGCTCTTGGTGACGTTGTGCAGCTCCGGGTGAAACGCACACAGCACCCTGAGGAGTTAGCTCTTGCCTTTCTGAGAGGAGCCCAGCGTTAGGCCCTAAGCCTGTGAGGATGGAGAAGACAGGGTCGCCCTGCCAGTAGTGCAGGGTCTGGTTAGGGAGATGAGGTGTAGGCAGGAGAAGAAACATTAGCCCAAGATGGTGCGAACCAAGAGCCACCTAAGGACGTCCCATGTCAAAGGGAGAGGGACGCTAAGGAAAGGGTTCAGATTAACCGCGCAGCTGCCCATGTATTTTCTATTTTTTTAAAAAAAATATTTTATTGATCTTTTTACAGAGAGGAAGGGAGAGGGACAGAGAGTTAGAAACATCAATGAGAGAGAAACATCGATCAGCTGCCTCCTGCACTCCCCCTACTGGGGATGTGCCCGCAACCAAGGTACATGCCCTTGACTGGAATCGAACCTGGGACCCTTCAGTCCGCCAGCTGACGCTCTATCCACTGAGCCAAACCAGTTAGGTCTGCCCACGTGTTTTCTCGGGGACATCCTCACAAGGTTTCCGTGGGGTTATATTATCTCTTTTTGGGCCCCAGGCAGCTTCAGCTCAGAGAGGTCGATGTGCCCAAAACACATCAACTGGAGAGCGCGTGCGGCTCCCTCCATCCGTGCTGTTGTGCCTTCTAACAAGTCCATGTTTTCATTAGCGCTCTCTGCGGTGACCCTCCAACCAGTCTGATCAAACCGTGTTCCTGACGTCGCTTCATGGCTGTTCTCCAGCACGGATGACCGGCATGCCTTCCGTCCCACCAGGCGCTCCTGCCACCTGCCCTGCAGGCCCAGCTGGCCTGCTTAGCTAAACCCAAAGGGACGGGCAGAATGAAGCTCGTTTCTGCCTCCACTCCTAACCTGGGCTGAGCTTTGTGCTGGAGAGGTACTTCCTGGTGTGGTGTTCTCCCTTGCCCGTCTTCAATGAGGCGAAGCTGTGCCGCTCTTACTGGTCGCACGTCGGTGGGAAGTGAGGCTCCAGCTGTAACGAGCCCGGAGCCATCTGCTCGCAGGGCCAGCAGCCATGAAACCCGCTTCTGAACTATGACGATGAAGCCCTGCGGTGACGATGGTGTTTAATCGTCTTTTATTGTTCTTTGCAGGAAAGGCGAGATTTAAGTAGGACTTAAAGGTGGAAGAAGAATGAAGTCCTCCCACACTTTTTGAGGTTAGCTTGACTTCCTGGAGAGTTAAAAACTACACTGATGTAGTGTTTGTCAAGGTGGAGTTTTTATTTAAAAAATATATTTTTATTGATTTCAGAGAGGAAGGGAGAAGGAGAGAGAGAGATAGAAATATCAATGATGAGAGAGAATCATCTATCGGCTGCCTCCTGCACGCCCCCTACTGGGGATCCAGCTTGAAACCTGGTCATGTGCCCTGACTGGGAATCAAACGTGACCTCCTGGTTCATAGGTCAATGCTCAACCACTGCCACACTGTCCAGGCAAGATGGAGTTTTATAACACAAATAAGAACATAACATAGTTTATTACTGTATTAACAATTATAAGTGTTATTTTAAATATTTTTATAATAATAATTGCTAATGGTATCACCAAGCTTGATGTGATTAAAAAAATTAACCCTCCTGAGTGGATTGCCAGTCCAAGGGTTTTTAAATAGTTGCCAATATTTTTTTAAAAATATATTTTATTGATTTTTTACAGAGAGGAAGAGAGAGGGATAGAGAGTTAGAAACATCGATGAGAGAGAAACATCGATCAGCTGCCTCTTGCACACCCCCTACTGGGGATGCGCCTGCAACCAAGGTACATGCCCTTGACCGGAATCGAACCTGGGACCCTTGAGTCCGCAGGCCAACGCTCTATCCACTGAGCCAAACCGGTTTCGGCTAGTTGCCAATATTTTAATGTTGTATTCTAACCACATGATTAACTGTCAATATATTCCTTGGTGGAAAAAAGTTTACTTGAGTTGAGTGTTCCTTATCTTTACTTTAGACAGTTTTTAACAAGAAAGGAAATAAAACGAAGTTTGGCAAGAATGTGGGCTCCTTGCCTTATGCAAGCTGGCTTACCTCCCACCTCCTGTGGGGAGAGCAGAAAGAGGAAGGGAGAGAAATGGTGATGCTAAACTCTTGCCCACGGTTCCACATGGAAAGCCATAGGAAACCATCATGTTTATTAACCAGTGAGTGGAGGAGATAAATACATGGTCTGAGGCCACCATTTTTGTCCTTCCTGCTCCATGCCTCTGGTGGCTTACGCATCTTAAATCCCCAACTGCTGGTCAAGAACGAGGAGCACTTTGGCTTGATCAACAGGCACGGGACAGAGCCATGCAACCTTCATGGTCAAGGAATGAGACCCAGGGCTGAGCTGCCTTTCGGAATTCCACTGCTGAGTTTCACTCTACAATGCCCCCCGGAGGTGAGAGACTACCAGGGTACACTGTTCCGTACACACAAGATCCCATGGGACCGGGGAAGCCGCAAGGAATATGTTCCATGAATTCATTTGGACAGGGAAATTCTTCAGCCCCTTCCTCCAGGGGTGGGTGTCCTGGTAGTGGCAGGGACCTTGGCCTCAGCATGAAAACGTAATTTAAGTTTGTGTTTTATTGTTTCCTCTTCATATTTTCCTAAATTTCTAAATGCTTATCATAAATTTATTTTTAATATATTTTTTCTTTATCTTAAAAAAAAGGGGGGGGGGGCGGAGAACGTTCCAGGTACGGTGACTTATGAGAACAAAGAACCGTTGTGTATGATGTGGAAAGAATGGTGGGAGTTAAAGCTGGAAAAATGGTGTGGGAGCAATTGTGAAGGCTCTTGGATACCATAATAGTTGGAGTTTGGACTTTGTTCCACAGGCAATAGGGAGCCCCCAGAGGCCTCAAGAGATACGAGATGTGAGCATATCTAACCTTGTAGTAAGTGACTTTGCTATCAGTGTAGAGGCTGACTGGGAAGGAGTCCAGGATACCAGTTAGGAGGCAGTTTAAATACTTAGGAGAGATGACGATGGTCCAAATTAAGGCAGTGTTGGTATAAATGAGTCATATTGGAAAAAGTATGTTGTAGAAAGTATTCATGAGACTTAGTCATATGAAAAAGATAATGTGGAGAAAAAGAATGACCCAGGGTGAGCCTGAGACACAATGGGTACCATTAATCAAGAAGGGATTCATTTGGGGTTGGGCTCAGAAAAAGGTTGAGACTGAAGATGATTAGTTGGAAGGCAATCACTTTCCACAGGATGGGTGAAATTCCCGAGGTGAAGGAGGTCCTACAGGGAGAGAATGTAGCATGGAAGAGGAGAGGGCCCAGGACAGAGCCTTGTAGAGGAGGAGTTGCCAGGAGAGAGACTGAGAAGGAGCCGTCTGAGATAGAAGGACCACATTGCAGAAGCCAAGGAAATCATATTCAAGAAGGAGCAGAAGTTTAGAAAAAATGTTGCAAGGAAACTAAGTTTTGGCCATAACAAAGTCCCTGGTGGTCTTTTGAGAAGGCAGTTTCCAAGGAATGAGAGGCAGGAATGAGGTTCTAGTGGTTGAGACATGGACGGGAGGCAAGGAAGTATAAATGAAGCCCAAAACTGCTCGGGGGAGATTTTGTAGTGAAGGAAAGAAGAGATATGTAGGCGGAAGTGAAGAAATTTCTATTCGCATAGTTCATTAGTTTGCAAAAACACTTTTACATCCATGACCTCAGTCAACTCCCAAGACAACTCAGCAGGTAGGAAGGGCAAGTACTGATATGCCTGGGAACAAAGTGAGGTTAAGAAGGGATTCAAGGCTTGCCCAGGGTCATCTATAGCAAATAAGTGGAAGAACTGAATTTAGAATTTGGGTCATTTGGCTCTTAATTCAATGATCTTTCCACTGAACTTGCTTTATTTGGATATTGGACACTGGGGGACTTGTTAAAGGGGTTTTGATCTTATCCAGGGGACAGTGGGGAGCAACTGGAAGGTTCTGTGCAAAGTAATAGTATGTGTAAGTCAATGCTCGAGGGAGGCAATCTTGCAGTGAGTGCAGGATGTGTTGATGGAACAGACACCTTGGAGGGTAGACCATTAGGACGCGCTGCAAACCAGGCACAGCTTAAATAAATATCGCATTGCACACTGAAAAGTTATTTCCTGTTCAGTTCTGTGGATCCTCTTCTGTTTGTGTTAAGGAGAGGAGAGGATCACACTTTGCCAGTATCCTTTCATACCCCTCAAATACTTTCTAATCTCCCTTTTGAACAAAGAGAGAGTTAGTCACGGGCTGAGAACAACTGTACTCAACGGGCTCTGGCCAGAATGAATTACATTGCTATGTGTTCACTCTGGTTTTATGATTATTCTCCAGTTACAACACGTACTACTGATTTTTCATTTATTGTAGTTATATAAGGTTGCTTTCAGAAACACCTAAGTGAAAAAAGTCAAAGAAAAATATTAAGTCAATTCTAAGCCAGATGGTAAACACATATGGGAACAAACTCAATGAATGTGCATTCTAATGACTAGAGTTTGGGAAATTCTTATATTGGAGACCATTGTAATAGGATTGATGAGGGTTTAGCCCAGGGTGGGATGCTGGCAGTGAAAATGGAGAAGAAGTCTCTGGTAGACATTTTAAAGAAGTTAAAAAATTGGGGTATTTTCTGCATCATTTCTCAGGATGCTTATGGCTGCAATAAGAGAAAACTTAAATAAAAAAGGCTTGTGCAATAGCGTGAATTTATCATCTCATATAACAAGAAGCCTCAAGGTAAGGTTGGTCCAGATTGGGTAAGTTAGTGGCTCAGTGACATCACTAAGGACTCAGCTTCCCAACACCTGCCAGCCTCAGCACATAAGCTTTGGCCTCGTGGCCCCAAAGTGGCTGACGTGGTTTGAGGAGTCCCATCACAATAAGTGATGTGGAGATGAAGAGGGAAGGACAAAGAAACCTTCCCCTGAAGGCACCTGCACCAAGCATCGCCTTTCAGGATTCATTGTCCCCAAATAGGCCACGTATCAGGCACCAACCAATCATTGCAAAGGGGACTCCAATGAGCACAGCTAACCTAGTGAAGAAGGATTTATTCTCCGAGCGAGGGAGAGAGATCATTTGCTGAAGGATTTCTCAGCATAATAGGGGCTCTGTTAACCACTATGGCTGGTAGGCAGTCAATTTTTACAACTTATACCGGTGCTTCTGAAATTCCTCAAATTAGCTCTTGCACATCAGTGGGAAGGTCCTGAGGCTTGTGGGTTTTTATGCTTTAGATTTCATTTAGCTCTTCTTTCCATGTGCTGGCTCACTGCAGCACGAAATACGTCCACTGCAAAATCGACCTCTGGCTTCGTGATGCACAGCGAGGGCGCGATGCGGAACGTCTGCGGAGACAGGAAAATAGGGTCGTCAGAGAATCAAATGTGACTGTGAGCAGATGCACTAAACTACGAACCTAAGCCTTTGCTGTTATGGCATTTCCTACGTTTCCTTGGTGGGTTGGTCTCCTTTCCAACGCTGTGCCCAGGCTATTCACCCTCAGTCTTGTAAAAGTTCTGGTACCACCTGGCTGTGCTCCTTTTCCTTCTTGTCATCTGCTCACCTCCTCGCCCTTCTGCCTCCTTCGCTGAGATCTTAGGTTCCTATCTACACCCCATTTCTGCCACCACTGAGGGTGACCTCCATGTCCATGTGTGTACAACCCAACAAACTAGCTTCTTACTTTCTTGATCACCACAACTCCCAGAACCATCATCTCTGCTTCTCCGAATCCATTCACACCCAAGCCAGTGCCAAGAGCCTCCTCTTCACTAGGAATAATTCGATTTCTGATTCCCGCTGTGTCTGCCCTTAAAATGAAAGCTTCTGTCTCTTCGTCCCTCCATTCTCTTCAGGTCTATCGCCCCACTCAGGTCTCTTCTTTTTCTGACCAGCTTGGAGCACGTGGTTGACCGTGTGAACTGCTCTCTCACCTGCCCCCTCACTGCGCTTGCATTTCCTTCCACCTTCTGCAGCTGCACACACGCCCACCCACAAAGTCCCAGCCCTGATCAAAGCTATAACTGAACTGCTTTGCGCCAACATAGGTAGCCAAGAAGTGTTAAAGAACATCACGCTGCTTGGCAGCCGTACAGCACTTGTAGGCAGGCCCTCCAAGTTCTGCTGGTCCCCTACATGTTTCTTGTTCTTTGTCAGATTCCCCTTTTCATTCTACACCTTCTTCATTCTTCTCAATCTCCTCGCTCAACTCCTACGCCTCTGGCTCTATTTCATAGATGATCTTGCCTCGTGTTTCTCAGAACCTGTCAGGCAAGATCTTTCCAGAGAGTTGTTTGCTCCCACATCCGTTCTTATATCCTAACCTCAACGTCATCCCAACCTGAACATTCAGAGAATGAGGTGTCTGCTCTTCAGCTCCACATTTTCCACCTGTGCCGTTGGCCCTGGGGACTCCCACCACCGTCACTCCAGGAAACATCCGAGTTCTCTTGCATCTTCAACTTCTTTTCAACTTTCCCCCAGGCCATCAACAAGCAGGTTTACGGCTCTCATAACCCACATCAAACCACACTGAGTAAAAATCTGTTGGTCCCTGGTCCCTCTAGCTGTCATACAAACCTTATTCTCTCCTTTGATGCAAATTTACCAAAAAGACGGGTTGATGCTTGTTGGCCACCATTTTCCTCTCCCCTCTGTTCACATCTCAACCCACTGCCAGGTGGTGGTGCCGCTGTCACCTTCCACCAGCACCCTGACTCGAGCTGCCAGGGCTGCTAAGCGCGGAACTCAAAGCCATGCTTGTGCCCTCGCCTTCCTGGCCTTCTCTGCTGCGGGTGGCACTTGGGTCCCTCCTCCTGAACTTGTCCACTTCCTTGCTGCTCCACACTCTCCAGCTTTTCTCTCACCTCTCCGCCCTTTATCTGGTCACCACTCAGGCACGCTGTCCTCCACCCGCCCTTTCCATGTTGGTGGACAGCTTTCTAGCCTCGTCTCCCTGCATTTTTGACGCAGACACACTTCCCAGGAGATGTCCTCATCTCACCACTCACACTGGTGAGTCCCCAACTGTGATATTTACCTTCCTTTCCTCTGAGCTACAGACTTATCTACGGACCCGGATGTCCATAAATCCCTCGAATGGAGCACAGTCGAAGCTGAAATCATCTTCATCCTGAACCAAGTTAGACATGAGAGCTCCATCCTTGACTCTCATTCTCCACATGCAGTCCCGTGCATGTCGCGTCCAGAATTGTTCTCTGGGGTCTCCCTCATCACATCCACTACTGCTCAAGCTCAAGCAGCGTCGTCAACCCCCACCTGGACTCCCCGCCTCCCGGCTAGTCCTCTCAGCTTCACCCTCCTCCGAGGACAGATTCGGAAACCAGATGGCCTGAGTTTGGATTCTGGTTCTGCCACTGACTGGCTGTGTGACTTGAGCAGTTTAACTAACTTCTCTGTGTCTCTTTTTCCTCATCTGTAAAATCCTATCTAATAAACAGGTAATATGCAAATTGTCCATCATTCCAACACACAAGATGGTTGCCCCCATGTGGTCAAAGATGGCTGCCCCCATGTGGACACAAGATGGCCATCACAAGATGGCCAGCAGGGGAGGGCAGTTAGGGGTGACCAGGCTTGCAGGGGAGGACAGTTGGGGGACGGGGGAGACCCAGGCCTGCAGGAGAGGGCAGTTGGGGGGAACCAGGCCTGCAGAGGAAGGCAGTTAGGGGTGACCAGGCCTGCAGAGGAGGGCAGTTAGGGGTGACCAGGCCAGCAGGGGAGGGAAGTTGGGGGCAATTGGGCTAGCAGGGGAGCAGTTAGGCATCCATCAGGCTGGCAGGGGAGTGGTTAGGGGTGATCAGGCAGGCAGGCGAGTGGTTGGGAGCCAGCAGTCATGGATTGTGAGAGGGATCCCAGATTGGAGAGGGTGCAGGCTGGGCTGAGGGACACACACCCAACCCCCACCCCTATGCCTGTGCACAAATTTCGTGCACCGGGCCTCTAGTATGGATGATAATAGTACTTATTTCATAGGCTTGTTGAGAGCATTGAACAAGTCATGCAAAGCATTTAGAACAGAGCCTGACAAATAGGCCTTCTTATCAGTGATTGCCTCCTGCTCTAGGCTCCTGCCACACCATGTGCATGTGCGTGTGCATGTGCATGTGTGCGTGTGTGTGCCGCTCTTTGCACGCTGCCATGGTTCCACCCGCCCTTCCAGTGTTTATCTCATCGTTTAAGGATCAACATAGCCAGAAAGGCTGGCCTCAGGGGTCCCTTCTCTTTCCTCCTTTTTCAAGCTGCTGCTGAGCTGCTATTCTATTGTGCTTTTCTTTCATGTCTTTCCCTCCTGCCAGCGCCATAAAGGGAGGGGCCAGATCTCATTTATCATCGCAGCGTTAGTGCACGCACAGCGACGGCTGCTGTGCACGTGTTTGCCAGGTGACTAAGGAATAACGGAGCAAGTAAGCCATGAATTGGGTTGTCTTCATAAGTTGCACATCTTAGGATTTTCAATCATTACTCTGTCTGATTTGTGCAGAAAAATATTTGTGACCGGGATCAGAAACAACCCGCCGAGCATGTCCTAGCAGAAGTGCTTGCTCTGGCTCTCTGGGGTCCGGGTTGGTCTGGGCTGGGACAGCTTTAAGCCTATTCGTTTGCAGGCTGAGAAGCCGAGGGGAAGGAAAAGCTGCAGGTGCAGGTGGGGCGGGAGGAGAGCACGGGGGTCTGAGCAGGAGTGCCACCTCCCTCGCTGGGCCTTCGGGAGAGGCGGTGAGAAATGGCTGTGGGACAGATGAGTGTACACAGAGATCTTGCCTATAGCCCCATTTCCTCAGAGAAGTGTTCACTGAAGTAGAGTGAGAGGCAGGAATGGAGCAGGGAGGCTGGGAAGAATGACTGACGTCTAAAATGAGAAAGATGGCGAAGGACAAGAACAAATTAGGGGAGGGACAGAGGTTGCCCTAGACCTTCGATCTCTGCCCCCAGCCAGTCCTGTGAGCGTCCTGCTGTGTGAGGGACTAGGGGCAGATTGCTGTACTCTCAGCAGCAGCCCGCATGCACAGCCAGGGCCACACCAGTCCTCCCCGGGGAGCTGGGCCCGGCTTTCCCAGGGAGCACGCGGAGCTTGGTGTCTGCACCTCCCAGCCTGAGGGTGAAGGGCACTGGGAGAGGCTGACTTTGAGTTCTGCCTTAGGGACCAGGCCCGGGTAGTCCCCCATCCCTCCTGCGGGGTCACCTGGCCTGCCAGCACTCTTAGGTTGCTCCTGGCCCCAGGGGCCACTATGTCTTAGGAGGTTTGGGGTTTACAAAGTCAGAGCCCAGGGCTCAGTGAAGAACAACCAGGATCGCTCTTACAGGTTCCAGGGAACTCACACCTGAGGCACATCGTTTATTGCATGACGGTTATGACTTTACTCTGACCCACGCTGTAAATCCTCTGGTTTGCTGGTTCTAGACTGTGACAACCAAAACCATTGGGCACCGCGCCCCCTAGTGGCCCTCAGGCGCCACTGCCAATTCATTTTGAAAATTCCTGAGCGCGGTGCCTGGAGAGGGGCTGGCCCAGCACAGGCCTTTGGAAAAGTGACCGAGCAGCCTGGGCCATCCGGGAGGTGCCCACCTACAGCGACAGGTCGGCCAGCCGTGCTCTCACCTGGGAGAAGAGGCCGCCTCTGCCGATGATCAGGCCCATTCGTCTGCAGTCCTCGTGGATCTGGTTGACTTCTTCCCGGGGGAGCGGCTGGCGGCTCGTCTGTGAAGGAAACATATTCCCACTTGGTGTTGGCGTGGTGAGGGACAGTGTTCCCAGGAGGAAGGGCAGCAGCTCAGGCAATCCGTGTTCTTCGCTCCCTCTTAGTCCCTCTCTCCCCCTGCTATGGGATAAAGGTGTTCATTGCCAGGCTGGATTTTTTGGGGTGTTATTAGATATCAGTTTTATTCGGTGTTTGTTTTTATCCCGATCCATTCCCCAGTTCCTAAGACCAGCGCAGCTGCATGCAGGAGCCCTGGAGCTTGGCTCTGGCGCCTGCTGCGAGCTGCTACCCACCAGCTGGAGGGGGGTCTGCCCTGTGGGTGCAGGGGCTCCCCACTCGCTCCCCACCAGCCGGAGGGGGGTCTGCCCTGTGGGTGCGGGGCTCCCCGCGCCTCTTCTCTCCCTGGCCCACGTGGAAGCTCATGTCCAGGCCAGGAAGTGGCCCAGAATCCACACGAGGACTTGGCCCGCACGCTCTCCCGGGCAGCACGGCCTGGGCCGCGGGGTGGCCGCTCACCCCCTCTTCCCTGCGAGTGAAATCTGCTCTTTCCGGGAAGGGGGGGGGAAGGGGGCGCTGCGGGAGCCACAGGCGGTCTCAGGTCCCGAGGATCCGAGGTTGGGCCTCCCTGTGGGTCCAGGTTTAAACATGCCAGCTTCGGACTGGCTCTGCTGTGTGGCTTTAACGGAAGAGTCCGATATCCGTGGTCTGGTCTAAAGACCGAAAGGATGGAGCATCGATTCTTCTAAACCAGATCAAATAGCAGGAAGTCACTAGGGGAGAACTGAGTGCCCGTGGACAAGAGTTGGGGAAGGGTCGGTCTGAGTATTCCTCCCTGGGCCAGGCCTCTCCTGCTGTCGCTCTGCAGAGGACCGAGGCGCTGCTTTCTGGGGAGGAGGGACACTTTCCCACGCACGGGGGCCACCGGGGGTGGAGACAAAGGGAGGCTTTGCAAGACGGCAAACGAGGTTAGAAATGTGGGGAGAGAAGGAGCCGCAGGTTATTTGGTGATATTGAGGCTGGGAAATTGGGAGGGTCAGACACAGAAACATGGGAGGAATAACTGGTTTGGGGAAAATGCTAAGTGCGATTGCTGTCATGTTGAGTTTGTCACCGTGGGGAAGGTCATCAGACCTCCCTGGTTACTTGGGAGATTGAAATCTGCACACACACACACACACACACACACACACACACACCCCTACAGATCTTTAACCTCCTTACCCTAACCAGTGGTCGGCAAACTGCGGCTCGCGAGCCACATGCGGCTCTTTGGCCCCTTGAGTGTGGCTCTTCCACAAAATACCACGGCCTGGGCGAGTCTATTTTGAAGAAGTGGCGTTAGAAGAAGTTTAAGTTTAAAAAATTGGGCTCTCAAAAGAAATTTCAATCGTTGTCCTGTTGATGTTTGGCTCTGTTGACTAATGAGTTTGCCGACCACTGGCCTAAACCATTACCACAACCTTCTCCCAGCCCTTCCCCCTTACTTCCACTAGCTCTCTGGACCACCTGCTCCCCCGCACCCCCCAAAATAATTTCCTGCCTTGCCCACATTTGTGGTTCTAAATATTCAGTCATCAGCGATGCTCTTTGCCTAGTGTGGCGAGAAGACCAGCTCCCTTTTCCAAATGCCCACCCTCACCCTCCGGCACCCTCGAGAGCCTGCTCCCTCCTGAGAATGAATGGAGTCAGCTTTTGGCCGATGCTTGCTATTGGCCTGTTGCCGCCCCCAGAAGCCACAGAGAGAGAGCAGCAGGTCAGGACCTACCTTATCCTTCACCATTTCTATTCCTACCATGAGGCCTTTGCCTCGGACGTCTCCGATAATTTCAAATTCATCCCGCAGCTTAGCCAACTTCAGTAACAGGTAGGTGCCCACTTCTTGACTGTTCTCCTGCAGCTGTTCTTCTTTAATCACCTGTGGAGAGGAAGCCCCAAACGCCCCTGCATTAAAGCAAAGTTCTAAAATGGAGAAGCAAGGAGAGGGAAGTGTAGGCGGCCCTCTTCACAGAAACCTGACCAGGCGAGTGGAACCCAGGTCCGGTGTGGCCATAGCCCGTGCCACAGAAAGGTTTCTGTAAGGAGGAAGTCAGTGCTGGGAGCGGGGCTATTCCCCCATCCTTCCTCATCTCCGGGGCGGCTGAGAACTCAGGAAAGCGTGCAAGCCACGTCTCAGTGCAGTCTGTAACAGGTCCGTAATCCTGGGCTCTGTGTGGCCTGGCTTTGCTGAACACTGGGCGACCGTGAGGGGGGGGGGGGGGGAAGACAAGTGCTCCGAGGGCAGAAAGGCCACAGATGCCTGTCCTCCTGGCAGCTTGTCGGCCTTCGCCCAGCTGCCCCCAGCAGACAGGCTGTTGGTGCCCAGGGGCCTCCCGGCAGGGCCCTGGCCTCTTGAGCTGAGCTGAGCTGAGCTGAGCAGAGCCCTGTGTGGCCCAGAGTCAGGGCACCTGGACAGACAACAGGATTCTCACCTTCTTGTGCGCACAGCGAGACTGTGATCTGTGACTCGGTACATGCAACATGTACTGTGTTCATATTTCACTGACAGCCACTGCGCGACTCCGGGCAAACCTTGACGTTTTTAAGACCTCTCTGTTCACCTAAGTCAGGAGTCCTCAAACTACGGCCCGCGGGCCACATGCGGGTGTTTTTGCCGTTTTGTTTTTTCACTTCAAAATAAGGTATGTGCAGTGTGCATAGGAATTTGTTCATAGTTTTTTTTTAAACTATAGTCCGGCCCTCCAACGGTCTGAGGGACAGTGAACTGGCCCCCTGTTTAAAAAGTTTGAGGACCTCTGACCTAAGTCCTCTCTACTTTCTTAGTTGGCTGAGGTGACAGCACTTTTTAAAAAAGTTGGCGGTGTCTACAAAATGAAATGAATGACACATCCGACCCACACTTGCTCATTTCACCCTTTAATCATATTTAAGGTACTTTTTAATTAGCAAGGGCAGCTCTTACTTGTTTTTTTGTTTAAAAATACTTTTAACTTAAGTTTTTGAACAGGGAAACCAGGGGACTAGTTCAAAAATCAGAAAGTGTAACAGTCTGGATAGTAGAAGTCTCCTTGCTGATCCCTGTCCCCAACCCCCAAGTCTCCCTCCCCACAAACAACTGCTGCTATCAACTTCTTGAGCATTCTTTCAGAAATGCATTAAACCTATTTATGCCAGTGCTTTCAAGCTATTAGCTAAGGCATTTAAGATGTCTTTTCCTACAGATGTGACCCCAGGCAAAATCAATGGAGTGGGGTTAAACAGTAGCTAAAATATCTGGTAATCACACAGCACTCAGATCCTCTGTAGTCTTTTAATTTATGACAATACAAAAAAAAAAAAGCAAGAAGCCAGGCTGGTGTGGCTTAGTGGTTGAGCATCAACCCAGGAACCAGGAGGTCACAGTTGGATTCCTGGTGGTGCCCGGGTTGCGGGCTCCATCCCTAGTAGGCGGCTTGTAGGAGGCAGCCGATCAATGATTCTCTCTCATCATTGATATTTCTAACTCTGTCTTTCTCTCTCTCATATCAATAAAAAATTTTTTAAAAAGCAAGAAAGAATATATAAAAAAGAGCCAAAATTAAACTATTATAAGGAAAAAGAGCTTGTTTACTTAAAGATATTAAAGGAATGACATTAAAGATAGCGATTGCTAGCTGTCCATAAAATACCACTCAAATAACAAAGACATTTCAGTGCTACCAGGAGCTAGGGGAAAGCTTACATTTCCCAGGCATGTGAGGTTTCTTACATATTTCCTATTTAATACTTTGAGCACCAAAACTAGATCGTTAAGAAAAGAAGGTCAGGTGTCAGAATAATAACTGGGAATCGAACTTTAATTCATAAACTAGTAATTATAATAAAAACTGGGAATCTGACTTTAATTCGTGAACTAACAGTTAGCCCTCCTCTCCAGCACTGTGATGTGATAAAGTTATGAGAATGTGTGTGTGGCTTTGAGGTTGTCGTTCTGTGACACGTATGACGTTCACGTGGCTGCTGGCACGTACCTCGAGCACGGCCGATCCGATGGCACAGGCCATGGGGTTCCCTCCGAAGGTGTTGAAGTGCAGGACGCATTTAGCCAAAGACTTGGCAATCTCTAGGAGGAGAAGGTAAAGGTGGGTAAAGGGGACGCCTTCCCATCTATAACCTCCCATCACAACATTTGGGGAACGTTGTAAGCGACATCATACCCAATTCATTCTTCACGCACCAGATAGCGGATGCCCGGATGGAATTGCGGCCCCACCTAAGTCCCTATGTCGACTCCCTAACTACGTGGCTGCATTTGTAGGTAGGGCCTTTAGGGAGGTCACTAAGGTCAAATGAGGTCATAAGAGTAGGTCCTAATCCCACAGGACTGGTGTCCTCAAAAGAAGAGGCAACAGAGCTCTCTCGTTCTCTGTCAGAAAGGACATGTGAGGGCAGAGCAAGAAGGCGGCCATCTGCGAGAGAGGTCTCACCAGAAACTAGTCCTGCTGGCGCCTTGATCTGGGACCACCAGTCTTAGAACTGGGAGAGATAAACATCTGCTGGTTAAGCCGCTCCCCGTGGTACCTTGTTCTGGTAACCCCGGCTGACCAATACGGCGCACAGGAAACAGCTTGTCTGCTCACTGGGGAGTTGGCTAACAAAGCCTTCAACTGAGTGTGAACTGAGAAGTACCTTAAATCTTGATATGTGAAATTTAACTTGGAACCTTCATTAATAAAACACTTTTTTTTCCCTTCTGTCTTTCACTTTTGGGATTAAGAAGGAAAAAAAATTCCTCACATCAAGGATTTAGTGATAGAATTTTTGGATTGTTTCAGGGTGAGTATATATTCAGCTCATTATACTTGACCTTCTACATCCATATTTTTGTACCTTAAGTCATTTAATAAAAACACTGAACTGTCACCAGGCACCTAAGTAGCCTTCAGTGCCTCATGTGGGGAAGACAAACGAAATAATTTTGGGAATTCCATAAAAATTATTTTCTGTCAGACCTCTCTAAAATGAAGAATTCAGTTAAGGTTCATGTTCTGGCTAAGCGAGGTTGTGCTACAGTTAGCTGTTTTGTAGAGGAGACAGCCACAGACACATCTAACACTCTGGACCTGGAGTCTGTAGCTTCTTAATGTGGCGAGACCAAGTTAGCGCTTCCTTCCTGAATAGGAGCCCTTGGAAATGTCAGGGCTGGTTTCAGGCTGGTTAACTAGGATCTCTTGGGTTGGTGGCTCATTTTCCTATTCCTTGGCAGTGTGTCTGAGCCCTGCATCTCATGGTGGAGGCGGGAGAATTAGTCCCCCCGACAGCAAGGGCAAGAGGGGCCGCTTGCTTTCATCCGGGCCACCATCTGGCAGACAGACTGCTCCTTTTACTTTTTTTTTTTCATGGCTTGGGAAGTGCAGGTGAGTTCCCATCACCGTCTCCCACCCAAACACGTCCCAATGCTCGTGCTTTCTCCCATCGCTGGTGCTGGAGGCCGGCAGCAACCACACACTGCCCGGAGGTCCTACCTGGCGTGGTCACAACCGCTGCCATGGGAAAGCCATTCCCGATCCCTTTGGCCATGGTGACGATGTCTGGCAGGACGCCGTGGGTTTGGAAGCCCCAGAAGTGAGAGCCCAACCTTCCAAACCCCGTCTGCACCTGGAGGAAGCAAATTCCAAATCACTGGGAAACTTTCAGGAAATGCTGGATTTTGTGACTCTGAGGTCTTCACTTTCCTCCCCTCCCTCCTCCCCCTCTGCTTGGCTCTCCTCCTGCTCAGATCCTCATTGCCATTGTCATCACCACCTTTGCACTATCACTGACAAAACGCTTCATCTGTGACTGAGCTTCTAGGCCGCCAAAGCCATTGACTAGCTTTGTGTGCCTGGCTGTTTCTCAGGTCACCCTGGACCTGTGTTGACTCCGGTGAGCAGGAATGCTGATAGCAACGCGTCACAGGCCTGCTGGGAGGGCCGTACAAACGGTGCATGTGGAAAGGATCATTATGTTTTAGCAAGACTTAGCGACTCCTGTGGGCAAGGCGGTGGGGAGGAGCCTGGAGGCGCAGCCCCTGCCCCCGCTGGGTGAGGCAGCAGTTACAGGAAGCAGGTGGCGGCTGGGGCACCTGCCGCCGGCCCCGATAGGACAGCCTTCCTCTTCCTGGCGACCTCCTTTTCTTCCCAAGGATTCCATCACCAGGAGGACCCAGCTGAGCCATGGAACTCAGGACCGAAAGTTGATCTTCGTTGTCTTGTTCATGTTGTTCCTTCTTTCTAGAAGACTCCCTCCCTGTTTTCATCCCACTGATTCCTCTTGTCTTCAAAGCACAGCTTCCTCATCATCATGCGGTCTAGGCGGATTTTCCTGAGCCCAGTAGGGCCCCCAGTCAAGGCATCTGGGCATGCTGCTATCGGAACCTCCCGCCTTAAACTGTCAGCACCAGGGTACCTGTCTGATGCCAGGGACTGGATCTTACCCCTCCCTTGTTCCAGAACACCGAAGAGTGCCTGGTAAAAGCAGACACTCAGGGTCTGTAGAGTGAACGGCGTGGCCGAGTGCCTCACTGCATAAAGCCACACCAGCATGCCAACGCCATGCGGACTTGGCCAGGGCCTTTCTGGCCAAGGTTCCTGGATCTCTCCCGGCTCTCAGCCTCTCGGCCTGTCTGTCGGACTCAGTCTCTCTAATACACACATTGCAGGTCGGGACCAAGGTGTGGAGCTGCTGACTCTGAAATGGGCTTGACAGAGCTTCCTTCCAGGCGTCCTTCTTACGGCTCCCGCTCTCTCCAGGGTGCGCTGCCCAGGTGGACTCCACGGGTTAGAATTACACAACGGCAAACAACGGAGCCGAGCGTAGACCCAGGAGTCGGACAGACCTGGGCCCCAGCCCGGGGGTCTCCTACTTCCTAGCTCTGGGCCGCTGGGCAAGCTGTCGGATTTGCCCAAATGAGATCATGTAGGAAGAGCTTGTGGAAAATCCACTCGTGTTGTCTTCCATCTGTCTAAGGACCATAAATAAATGCTGAAAAACCAGATTGCGTGGACATCGCATGAAATGATGTAGGACAACACACCATGTGCAGTCACGGAGGAAATGCCAGTTTCATGGAATCTTTCACGGGAACAGGGATGACTCATGCTGAGGCCCACACACGCCAATGATTGGGGATGGGGAGCACGAGCAGTGGGACAGCCGGCTGGGTGGGGACTGTGGGTGGGCACGCCTTGTCTAAAAGCTGTCAATTTCAAACGTAAACCGAATTCATGCCGGGCCAGTACAGAGGGAGGCCCGTTTTCTCTCTGGTTCCAAATTCCTCATTTTAAAGAAGAGAAGAGCAGGGCTCGCTACTCAAGGTGATCTGTGTGTTTCCCGTCCGGCTCCCTCTTTTTCTGCCCCCTTCTGCCTTCTGCGCCACGGTCCCGGCAGGAGCGGCAGTGTGGCCAATGGTTACTGTGGCCTTGGAGCCCGGGTTTGAGTTCTGGCTCTGGCCCTGCTAACTGCGTGACCCTGGCAGGTGGTTTAACCGGGTTGGAGTTCAAGTCAGTTTTCTAGAAAGCGGGAAGGATGACAATGGGCCGGACCTTACGGACCTGCTAGGCGCATTAGCTGGCGAAGCGTGACCAACGGCGCCGGGCTCGCAGGGAGTGCCCAGCAAGTTCCAGCCAGTCTTCGCGTTGCCTGGTCATCCCGGCTGCCCTTCTAAAGGTCACCTTGCGTTAGTTTCCAATCATGTTCTCGCAGGTGACAAAGCCTCGTCTCTTAGAAAACCCTGCAAAACCCTTTGAGTCTCGTCTGCCTTCCCCCTGCTTAGGGCAAGTGCAGCAGCTTCGGCTGTGCTGACTCCAAAGGTGAAAGCTCATTCTTTTCACTGATGGAGCGAGTGGCAAACCCATTGAATAGCTTTTTCTTCTTTTTAATAACAGATTAGCTTTCTTCAGCTGGGACTTTGATTAGCTGACGTTCCCTAAACCTGAGCCAGCAGGTTGCGGAGGGGCGGGGGTGGGGTGGGGGGTGGGGGGTGGGGAGGCTGTCCAGTCCCCCTGAGGCTAACAGAGACCCAGCTGCACATGTAGAAACTGCAGAAAAAACTTGAGAGCGGCCCTAGCCAGTTTGGCTCAGTGGATAGAGCGTTGGTCTGCAGACTGAAGGGTCCAGATGGTTCTATTCCAGTCAAGGGTACGTACCTCGGTTGCAGGCTCAATTCCCACTGCCTGCACCCCCCGCCCCCGTCAGGGTGTATGTGGGAAACAATCAATTGATATGTCTCTCTCTCCCTTCTACTCTCTCTAAAAATCATTGGATCAATGGAAAAATATCCTCGGGTGAGGATTAACAAAACAAAACAAAATTTTGAGGGGGAGCCTGAAGTCTGCCTTGGGTTGATTAGTTGAGGAAAATGGTTCAGGCAAAGATGGCGGGTCTGAAACCCGCATGAAGCACAGGAGTTCTCCACCTGCTCTCGGTGGGGCCACCATTGCTGGTGGACTCAGGACGAGTGAGCCGGGAGCACCTCTGGGGGCCTGGCCGCCATCCTCTGGCCATTGATCCCCACTGCTATTCTCAGGAGGCAAAACATTACTTTCTTAACAGACTCTACTATGAGGTGTGATTATAAGTAAACTGGTCTCTTTTAAAAACACACAGGCCAGAGCTCACAGAAGCAATGAATTCTATTATTCAAAGTCGTCCCCTTAGACAGTATGCTGTTCCAACAAGGCCTTCTTAACTCAAGCTATTTTAGAATTTTTGGGGGAACAATTTTTTTTAATATCCCCAGTGCTGGCCTTCTTCTAACTTAGAGGCTGGGTTTTTTCTTTTTTAATATCATTTCCGAACAAGTTTTGTTACTAAGATAAGGCGGATGCGGCCAGGCTGGTTAATACTCTTTTGGCAACAAGTACTTGATGAAGATTTGGTTACAAGATTAAATTTCCCCGGTGGTTTTTAAGTAGCCCCTGATGTAACCCCAAATAGGAATTTAAAGATATTTTCAGTGATGGCAATGTGTGCTAGACTTCAAGTTGCTGTCTGTACTTGTTCAAAAGATCGACTAATCCACGAATAAACCAGCCGGCCAATGAGCAGAAGCTCCACTAACTTGTACCCACCCTGGCCGATCTCTGCCTGGAATACAGAGGGGCATTAAAAGAGGCTTCTCCCGCGCCTTGCTGCCCCGGTCCCCACTTTGTGCTATTCCAGGGCCACTCACCTCGTCCGCGATGCACACGCCTCCTCGCTCCCGCACCAGCTGGAAGGCCTCCTTCAGAAACCCCTTGGGGTACTGAACGACCCCGTTCACCCCCTGCAAGAGTCCAAGCACAGAAGACCTATCACAGCAGCACAGCCTTTGAAAGTATTAAAAAACAAAGGAAGAGAGCTTATCATCATTAGTAATTCTAGCCACTTTTTTATACTCAAAATAAAAGTTTTTTTTCATTCTTTCTCTGGCATCTTCTACCCTTAGTCACAGCACTTCCGCCAGCTCGTCTTCAGGCAGGTCTCCAGGCGACCGTTCTGCAGTTTAGTGGTAACTTGGCTGTGGTCATGGGAGGAGGCCATCACCTACTCTGCCATTTTGACCGGAATTGCAATTCCAGCAATTTTTAAAACAGTCTCTAGAATTGCTTCAACCATGGGTGAAAAGAGGCCATTATTCCTATGCCATGCCTTCTGGGAAAAAAAAAATGCAAATGTCTGCTTTCCTGAGATTAGAATAAGAGTAAATTAAGGGGACTTAGTAAGGTCATACAGGGTGGGGCAAAAGGAGGTTTACAGTGGTGAGTACGGGAAACACAGGGGTTATTCTTGTATTATGACTTACTAATTATTGCATTATTTGCATACAAACAACTGCACATCTACTTTTGTCCCACCGTGTAGAAAAGCCTCTCCTCACGCTGTGGGTATTAAGCAACTAAATATTGCTGGGGTTTTCTGTTTTTCAGAATATTAGGAATTTAATAGTTTTATCTATCTGTTCAGCCCAGAAATTCAGAAGATGGTATATTTACAAGTCAATTGAAAATCATGGGCTCTCTTTTTTAACAAGGGGACCAAGAGAAGAAATTGACTTTGGAGAGGGACACAGCAATGGTTAAATAATTTCACAATTCTCCAGAATGTATGACTTAAGACTCTGATAACTGTAAACTCAGTTAATATCTCAGGCTAATATACTCACTTGGATTGGTTCTGCAAAAAATCCAGCAATTGATTTGCCCACACAAGTGCTCAGAGTATCTTTGAACTGCTCGATATACTGGTCTTTAGCTTGGCAGCAGTCTGTGGATAACAAACGAACAAAGAAACAAACCCCCCACGTATTTAAGGGTGTGCAAGTGGAATCCAGAGGAGTGGGGAAAACACAGACAAAAGAAAACAGGAAGCATAAATGGACTAGAGCCCCCCGGAATACAGAAAACCAGGGTGGGAGGGTATTGATTTCTGAAGGGGGAACGTTCTGTCAGAATGGCTTGTACTTTGGCTCCAGCAGCACGGCGAAGGCAACCACAAAGGCATAAACAAACCACTCCATCCTTTCCGTCTGGGGAAGAAATGCCCGGAAGTGCCATTGAGTTTGGTATAGATGGCTGCTTCCGCTAAAGAGACCCATCCTCTCAGCTGCATAGATTTCATTCAAATGTAATGGGGGAGTGGGAGGGGAGGAGGAGATTTAATCTATATGAAAATAACTCTACGTACCTTTTATTGATACTTAAGTTGCTATACAATTTTAAAGTTATGAAGTGCCTCAGTCTTCAGTTAGTAAGTGTGTTTATAGAACAATTAGAATTCAGGCTACACAGGAATATATTAGAGCCGGATGACTTCCATCCCTCAGCGAGGGAGAGAGGGGAAGCGTTTCCCTCTGGAATAGCAAAAGGTCCCTGATGGACACATCTATACGTAACTGAACCTTCAGCATTATTACCTGCACCTGTAACTTGGATCTAAACGGCACCATGGGTTCTTTGAACGTAAAAACTCATATCCGTGGACAGCAGAGGGATCTCCAGGGCAATGCGGATGCGATGGAAGTGACAGTGAAAGTCTGGAAGACGAGTCACCAGCTACCACCCTAACACTCAGAGGCATGGCTGCAGCCTGTCTCCTGAAGGCTAGAGGTGAGGAACAGAGACCTTCAGGCATCACCCTCAAGACTGAAGCATACATCTACTTTATACTCCAGCTCTTCACTAAAAAACGAGGAAATCACTCCCTGGCCCCAACATATGTATTAGGCTGTAAGTGATGTTTGGGAAAACTTGCTTGACAGAGGTACCTGATACCTTGGGGTTAGTTAGAGTTGGGGGTTGGGGTGTGAAGAAGGAAGTAATGGAAAGGAGATCAAACTCAGAAAGCACATGGTTAGCATCGGTTACATTGTTGGACGGGCAGGATATAGTAGACAAATAAATCTATGCCTCTAGAGATGGGAATTTCTTATTTTTAAGAAAGGAAGAGAAAACAGTCTAGGATGACCTTAAAGGATGGATAGACATATGTCCAAAAGATATCATTTGGATGTTTATCAAGCCAATTTATAATGAGAGAAATCAAAGGGTAGAGAAAAATCAACCCAATGTCTTAATTGTGGACGAAACCAAACCCAGAGAAGATAATACTTTGCTTGGCTCTGCGCTCGACCTTTCCGGATGCCACCCCACTGCCCACAAGCTCAGTGATGGGAGGGGCCGCCCACTGTCATCAGGGTTTTTCTTCGCTTCACATTTATTTCACTGGCTCATTGCTGTCACTCCAGGTCAGGCTGGCCCTGGAGAGAGGCTTGATGCAGTGGTGTCACCATGACAACGTCAAGGCGGTGGGGAGTGGATGCTTTGCTGGATACCATCCAAGCAACAGCGTGGAGAAGGAAGGGTTCTGTTTTTAGCTGATGATGTAGAAAGAGTTAAGCAGAATGGGGAGCCGAGAAAGAAAAAAAAATGAAGAAAAAGAGAACTTGTCTTGCAAAAGGTGAAGAAGAGTGACATGAACAGTAACAGGTTGAGGACACTGTGGGGATCAGTGGGTATTGACCGGTGAATTTCATCACAGGTTACATCTGAAATTCAGGACCTGGAAGGAACACTTGGAAATAAAAGTTCCCCAGGAGGGGGTGAAGGAGGATAATGAAATCTACCACATGACCACCTACCAGTATATTAAACTCACAAAATGGACCACTGCGTAGGTCAAGGTGGGGAGTGATGGCATAATTCTGAGGTGAAAAGTCTTCTATCAAGATTGGCATCTGAGTGAACCCTAAGAGGAGTCTGACAACGGGAACTTTCTGCCCAAAGTACTTTGCAGAAAGTTGGAATGTTTTTGTAAACATCCTATATAATAAAAGCCTAATATGCTAAGTGTCCAGTCGTCCAGTTGTCCGTTCAACCAATCAAATATTAATATGCTAATGATATGCTAAGGCCACTCAACCACTTGCTAGGATGTGCACTGACCACCAGAGAGCAGATGCTCTGACTGGTAGGTTAGCTTCTGCTAGGGTCCTGCTGATTGGGACTGAGTGAGACGGACCGGACACATCCTGAGCCTTCCTGCGGTCCCTCCCCAGCCTGATCGTACACCAGTGGGGTCCCTCGGCCTGGCCTGCACCCTCTCATAATCTGGGACCCCTTGGGGGATGCTGGAGAGCCGGTTTCAGCCTGATTCCCCAAGCCAGGCCGAGGGACCTCACTGGTGCATGAATTCGTGCATCGGGCCTCTAGTATTTGAATAAACCTCTTTACAGCAAACACCAACTTCTCAGGCCCTAAAAGCACT
Source organism: Cnephaeus nilssonii (assembly GCF_951640355.1). Taxonomy (NCBI): domain Eukaryota; kingdom Metazoa; phylum Chordata; class Mammalia; order Chiroptera; family Vespertilionidae; genus Cnephaeus; species Cnephaeus nilssonii. Next base: position 110,506,527 of record NC_137073.1, on the reverse strand, counting down.
AGCAGAGGCTAAAGTCTCTCTTTGCATCGCAATTCCATTTAAAGATATGGTGTCAGCCTTGTCTCTTGAAAACATGAGTTAGGAAAACAGCTGACTTCAGAATGTTAAAGACAACAAATTCAGGGAAGCAGGAATGAATGTCTGTCACTAACAATTAGCCTCCAGTTGCCAATAGAGAGATCACCACTAGAGACGTTCTGGTATTTTCTATCTAGTGGGCCTACGTCTGAGGAAAAGACCTCAAAGAGGGAGGAGGCAGAGAGAATGGAGATAGAGGGAACACAGGGTAGGGAGGGGAGGAAATGACCATCTCTGAGTGCTTCTGTCTGCTAGGCTCTCTGCTGGTGGTTTTGCAGTCATATGGAGATCTGTGAGGTGCACCCAAGTGCATTTGGTTCTTGATGCCATATAGATAAGATATACAGGTCTGATTGTACTTGGCCTTGCTACTGTCTGCCTTCCTCTACAAAAATTCTCTTGCCTTGATCTCATGAAGTCCTGGGATTAAAGGTCAGGGAGGCAGGTATTCTTATCTCCATCTTACAAATGAGAAAGCTTAAGCAAATGATGGGGCTTTCTCTCGTAGCTGCACCATGGTCAGGCAGGGAGTGGGATCCAGGTCTCCTGACTTCATGTGTCTCTTCAATCTCAGCCAGCAGGACAGGAGTTATTTTAAAGCCTGGCTTTATCCTGCTGGGATATGAGTGTGAGCCAGGGTGCTCAGAGGTTGGGAGCACTGGCTTTGGAGTCAGGGACTTGGGTTCAAGTCCTAGCTGTCCTGCTTCCTAGGTGTGGACTTCGGTTTCTTCATCTGTACAGAGTTTGAATGACAGCTGGAAAATTCCTATGGTTTTAAGTTCTGTACCCATGACATCTGGACCCAATGCTCATTCTTTCATCTTTCTATCTCCATCTGCCTTATCCCATCTGAATTTTAAGATGCCTGTGACTGTTCTTCCTTTCAAAGCTGCTTTTAAAGACTTCCATTTGCACTCTCCCTCTCAACATAGTGATGCTTACTATTCTATTCAAGCTCATTCAGCTGGAACATCTAGTTCTTCCCTTCAGCACTACTGAGGAGCAGCTACTGAAATGGTTCTGAACTATGGTGACAGGAGATGGGACTTGGTGATTAGCAAAGAACAGATGCCATGCCCATGCCTCCTCCCTCATGTAAAGAATGCAAAAAACAATGCGTTTGGTAAATAGAAGCTTTCCTAGTGAGAAGGCCTTCAAAACGTTTGCGAGAGATGTCAGCAGCTTTCAAGAATGGCCTTACGTGTTGACAGATGCTCTCATTTTGGCTGGCATTCTGAGTCCCTGGGGAGCTTCTTGACTGGAGTTTTGAGATTTCTAAAAGTATTCTTTTTCCTCTCTCCTCCTCCCTTTGGAAATGGGTAAATGATCCCACCAACCGTATTCTCTTTTAAGATCAGTAGCAGAGCTATTGCTAACAGAGTTAATAGAGCTTCTTTAAATAACTGCCAGGTGACAGTCTGGGTTTAGCTTGGCTGTGGGAGCAGGAGGTGCTTTTCCTAACAGCCAGATAGGACAGTGGCAGGAGGCATGAGAAGTGATTCAATGAGGGGTTGCTTTCTAGTTTGGTTTCCTTCCCCACTTTTCCCCAGAAATGTATCAGCCTGTCTCCAAGCGACTTATCGCTCCTGATCTTCCACCAGGTACCGCCCGCCCTGCCCAGTGGGACCTGGTGCACAGCTGCATTTCCTAATTGTTTGCACTGGAGAATCTCGACAGTGGCTTCCTCCCCAAGGACCACGGAAAACATCTGGGCACATTGTCTGCAAATGACAAAAGAAGAAGTTTGGCAAAACATGAGCGGAAGACAGCCAATTTGGGGGATCACATGGTACCAATCAAGGCAAGAGGGTTTCAAGATTCCTCTCCCACTTAGGATGAAAACCTAATTTTCTGCTCTGCAGAGATAATTGTTTTCTTAGAAAAAGTTATGTGGGCACTCTACAAAGGAAACGGGTTTCAACGTCAGCCTGGAAACAACTTGCTCAAGGGTTTGGTGGGTGAGGGCATCGGAAAGAATAAGAATAATTAGGTGTCTGATGCTGAAAGGGTGGGGACGGGGTGACTTTATAGACATTTTATGCATTTAAAGCTTTGAGATCTAATTTCAATGCATTTATTGAAATTTACCTGGTTTTACTTAAGAGCAAAACTTGTTTTACAAATCCTATTATTCATTATTCTTCAGACTTGGAAGGCCTTTCTAAGGAACACTTCCCGACAATGGTCTTCAGACAATTAAGTTAAACTGAGCCCCTGGTGAATGATGGGCTTTACATTGGTTTCTAAGGCTAGTACCTGGAAAATCTGATCAATTGTTCCACATACCCAGCAGCCTTTAGAGCAGGCGTCCTCAAACTATGGCCCGCGGGCCAGATGTGGGTGTTTTTGCCGTTTCGTTTTTTTACTTCAAAATAAGATATGTGCAGTGTGCATAGGAATTTGTTCATAGTTTTTTTTTTAAACTATAGTCCGGCCCTCCAACGGTCTGAGGGACAGTGAACTGGCCCCCTGTTTAAAAAGTTTGAGGACGCCTGCTTTAGAGAAATAAGACAAAAAGTCTCAAAACTCACTGATTGGCAGCCCACCCCACTGGGGAGTGTCATCTTGAATTGCCCTACGTTTGACAAGCCAAGTGTGTAAGGACTGCATCCGTGGTAGGCTCCTCTGCAGAGAAAAAACAGTCAGAGGACAGAGTTAAGTTCATTATTCTTTGACCTCTGACCTGTGAAGCACGGAGTAGGACAACAGAGGAAACCTCGGAAGGCCATGGAGATGCAATGGAACACCATTTCATGCAACTCCAGTAGTTTCTAAGAAATCTTCTAAGCCTATGTCAGGCAAACTAACGTATTTATCTTTCCTGCTGGTGTCATAGGTTTGAAATGGTAGGAGAAATTTTGGAGACCATCTAGCCAAAAACTCTGACCTTACCACCTGCCTTACTCTGTTACTCTAAAGTAGCGAGACTCCTCTTCTAGCAACAAGACAAAAATTATACAGGTGGAGCAAAAATAGGTTTACAGTTGTTCGTATGGAAAATAATACAATAATTAATAAATAATCTATCCTATATAATAAAGAGCTAATATGCTAATTAGACCGAACAGCTGATGGACCATCTGGACAACATTCCAGACAAAGCCGAGGCTGAGCCCCTTGCACGAATTTCATACATCAGGCTCTAGTATATATATAAAAGCCTAAGTGACCATCGACCATTCGACTGGTAGCTGTGACACACACTGACCACCAGGGGGCAGACGCTCAATGCACAGGCATGGAAACATGGAACAGACTGATGAATCTCAGAGGGAAGAGGGGTGGGGGGAGGGCAGGAAGAGATTAACCAAAGATCTTATATGCACACTAGAGGCCTGGTGCACGGATTCATGCACCAGTGGGGTCCCTCAGCCTGGCCTGCGGGGACTGGGCTGAAACTGGCAGTCCGACATCCCCCGAGGGGTCCCGGATTGTGAGAAAATGCAGGCCAGGCTGAGGGACCCCACCGGTGGCACTGGGCCTCTAGTATAAGAATAAATTATGTTTCGCATACTACAACTGTAAACCTACTTTTGCCTCACCCCATATGTTCAATGAGTATTTGTCTTTGAAATCGTCACCTTGAGAAGCCAAATGTTTCTTCCTGTGATGCAGCTATTGCTCAACACTGTGGGGGACTCCTTTTTAAGTGCCTTAAAAGCTACCTGATTTGCCATAGAAGAAACACAGGTGTTGCTTCTTCTTGAACCTGAAACAATCCTATTCAGTATAAATCATCCTAGTCATCAATTTGGCTTCAAATGAGTTTGGGCAATTTCCCAAATCAAAATCACTCAAAATGCATATTTAGGACTCTGAATGAAGACCAATCCTATGCAAATAGATGGTCGTCTATCTTGAAAGAGGAGACACAAACATGTGATGAACTCTAGTGGCACCATTACTGCTTTGAATAGGTTAATACTTGCCTGGACATACATCTTCTGGAATGTTCCTTTAGGTAAAATATCCATCACAACTCTTTATAGTCATATTTCTTTGATAGCAAATGTTTTCTCATGCCTGCTATCCCTGCATGTGCTTTTTATATGGAATCTGTACTATTGGGTGTGCTTTGGTAATAAAATTGTGCTGAAATGAAATCTTCCTTAAGATCTAGATAGAAATTATGGCCATACAGTGGAAAGAATGGGACTATTTCTTCATTCCATCAACTTTCGCTATATCTCACTCCTGTCTTTTGCATAAACCTTACTATAATAGTGTTTAAATGTGCTATATAAAATTACCCAAGGGAGTAAACTGTAAGCAAAATTCTTAGTGTTCTATTATTTTTAACGCTAGTAATTTAGCCATCAAGGGTTAATAATTAACCTATTAAATGACCAATTCTCAAAAGTCACCCAAAGGAACACAAGTATGAACTGAAAAAGAAGAAAACATGGAAACCTGGTGCAGCTGGCACTATGAATGCCCGACTGGCTCATTAACATAAGCAGAGATTAAGTGGGCCCTGGTCCTATGGTAGAGTCATGAGTTTCTATGAGTGGAGACCAGTAATTCTCCACTTGGCATATGTCGTCATCAAAGTACATCTTCCAAGTAAAAAGAGCTGAGATGTGACCTTCACTTCCACAGGAGATCTGTGACATCACTAGACTTCACACTGTTGGTTACGCAGTCAGGGACCCCTACTTTGGATCAGGCCAATTTGGATGGGGTTATCCAGTCATAAAATTCATTTGACTGATCTTGCCTTAAAGCCTAAAATTAGAAACATACCCCTCCATGCTATATTTTACAGCTAGACATTTAGTGTTGGGGTAAGTCAATGCCATTCAAGTTGGATATTCCGAGGTGTGGTTACCTGAACGAAATGATGTCTGTGTTCTTTGAGTGTGCTCTGGCCATCAGCATGGCTAGGTCGTTGGCTTCTGAGCCACTGTTCATCAAGAAAATGACCTGCAGGAAAAGAAAGACACGTGGCCTCACACTTCAGTTTATTTTCTTGTTATCCATTAATTCAAAATTGCTGAAGACTGTGTCCCAGCCCAGATTATTGAGAGTTTCCTTCAGACTAGCAGTTCTGTCATTTGACTACTGTATTCATTCCACAGCTTTTCAGTGAGCAGCTGCTAAGTGCTAGAGATGCAAAACTGGCTCTGGGATTGTCCCAGTTGTGAAACGTTTTGGACTTTCATTGGCTTTGTTTGACGCTCTGCAAAATGCTAAGATGGGGAGACGTGCTGAGTGATACACAGTGGTTAGTGGCTGAGTGGATCCGAGCACCAGGTCTCTTGATTTCTGAACCTAACTAACCCGAACCTGAACCCGAACCCTAACCTGATCTGAGGGCTTGGGACTAGGAGGCACCCTGATCCTGTAGCCCGAAGGGTATCGAAGCCTGAGCTGTGTGTGAATGTTGAAAAAAACAAGCAAATGAACAAAAATGCAGTTCATCTTGGCCAAAAGAAAGGAGCGAACGGAAGGGTATGCGTCCTCCTGGCTTGGGGACTGGGAGCATGTAGGCGTGTGCTATGCCCTGGTTGTCTTCCTGGCTTCTGCTCTCCCATAAACATGACTGGGCTGAACTTTGGTTACAATTATTCCAACTTTCATGTCTTCCAGATACTAGAGTAAATAGAGTATCCGGGTAATAGAGTGAAATAATAATAGTTAACACAGGCACTGTCCTAGGTACGACATATGTATTAACTCATTGAATCCTTAATTGCAAATCTTAGTCAACATTTTAACATCTCAATTCAGTTAAAAAATCCAATCATTTCAGATACAGAAGAATCTCATTTAGTAAAATTATCTAAGTGCATCTTAGAATAAATAAACCGAATGGTGGCCAGACTATTATGCGTTCAGAGATCATAATAATCTGGCCACTCAGTGTATATTTTTTTATTTAAAAATGGCTCCACTCTCTGTAAAAGAAAAAAAAATGCAAATGACTTTGCAGAGGGGCTATGAATCAAAGAGATGAAAACCTCCTGGGGAACGTAAAGGAGAGAGTGGGGGGAGGAGGAGAGACTCCTGCTAAGGGATGAGGAAGCGACCAGAAGCTGGAGCTGAGGAGTGAACCCTGGCTGGTTTCACCAGCGATTCGTCAACTCCTTTCTTCTCGATTGCTTCCAGATACAGCTATCAGCTCACTATGGGGCAAGGCACACACCAAATTCCCTGCCCATACCCCTGCGGCCCAGGGCAGCTCCTCTGGGATCCCCAGGCTCCCCTCCCTGGGAGCTGGGAGCATCATACCTTTAGAGGTTCGGGGAGAAGCGCCGAGAGCTGCTCTGCGTACTCATGGATCGGTGGGTGGAAGAAGAGGGCGCTGGTGTGCCACAGGCGGCCCAGCTGCTTCTGCGCCGCGGCGTTCACCTTCCTGGGTAAACCGGGAGCAGAGTTACCCACGCTGCAGGCTGGTGGGTCCCTCACACGCTGGCCACTGAGCGCAAACATTCCATCCACACGTGAGAAAGAACTCGAACCACCAGAGGTGACTGGCAATGTGGCCTCAAAAGGTAATGAAGGAGCCTAAATGGTAATCTTTTAAAAAAGAAATTCGTAGCATAGGAGGGAGTTTGGACTTACAGTCTCTTCCAACGAGGCGTTCTTATGAATTACACTTTCAATGGTTTGGAAGCTAGAGACTCTAGATGCAAGCCTGGGTGTCTCCCTTTTTATTTTTTTCAAGAACTACAGATCCGTCAAGCACATGCATACAAGATCAGTATTCCTTTCCTTCAAAGAAGATTCCGATATCTGGGTCTTAGTAGTGGTGAAAGTTGAACGTTTTGTAACTATGAAACCACATTCTATAAAAGAAGGGTCATGTTGACGGGCAGTAGGAACTAAGGGTAGATAGACAGGTAGGACTTGGCTTGGAATGCCTGGAAAAGCCAGATGCAGATGTTTGATCTTGATTTAAAGAACAGCAATGGCTGAATTTTGTTACACACCAATCTGTTATTAATAACTGTCCCACCCCGAAAATCAATTAGTAGTTAACCAGTTTTGAGAAATGCAAGATCAAACAGATTCCTTGACTGCAGGACTTTTCAGTACCTTTAACAGTCTCATGTGCACAATTTCTCCCCAGGAGGGAGATATAATTTAAAGTGTTTCCCGAGCTTATTTCCTCCAAAGATCTCTTGGTCAGTGTTCCATGGAACCCCCTTTAGAAAAGTGTGGAGCACCAATAAACTCTCAGACAGAAGAGACACTTGGCCAAAGCATTGCTCAACAAAATAAATCTGAGAGCCACGTGCAGGTAGAATGGAAGGCAGGGGAGGAGGGGGTAGGGGAGGGGAACTGGTACTGGTAGTCCTGCTGGGAGGGTACGGTGGCCTTCTAGGTGTGGGCGGAGGAGACTCCTAGGAGATGGTGTTAGTTGAGCTCATGACTAAGGTAGCAGAGAACCTCATGATTAATGGGCCCATATATTCTTAATGTAAATTTCCAGCCATGTCACACCCTTCTCCTGTCGTCCTTCCTTTCCTTGTCCATGGCTCAGAGTAGCTGATGAAGGTCCTTAGGCGGAAACTGCTCTCTCATCTCTCATTCCCTCCCCTGCACACGTATGCCATGAGAACTGCCTCCCTTACTCGTCTTTCTGCCTCTCCAAGTGCACTTCTTCTCTCGGGAAGCAGTTACTAGTGAGTAGACTCCCCCCCGCAGCCACACACGCACAGCAGTCCAATCACACGGTACCCTCCCCATGGCCCGGGCCATGAGGATGACTAAAGCTTGCATGGTCAAGAAAAAAGTGCAGTGTTCAGATTTTTTTGTTACCCAGGAAACAGCAGGGAGCATGTCAGCCATAAACTGGGATGGGCCTCAGGAGAGAGAATTTTTAATCAGGGCCCTGCATCACTAACGTGGCCATTCGCCTGTTCTCCATATATTCTCCTGGAGTGGAAACCCAGACTTCTAAGGCTACTCACGGGTGGCAGTGGCCGACACTGACAGTGACGATCCCAGAGAAGAAGTCCAGGTATCTGTTTCCCTCGTGATCGAAGAGCCACTGCATGTGGCCCTGGTGGAGCAGCAGAGGGTCCGGGAAGTACACCAGCTCGGGGGAGAGATGCTCCTTGTAGACCTCCAGGACGCGGCTGTAGGGCATGGACTGTGGACAGACAGCGCTCAGTAGGAAAAGTCTTCCTCTTCCTCTCCCCACAGCTCTTCCCACAGCAGCCACCGCAGCAGTGCCTTGCCTCGCCCCTGACCCCAGTGGGAATCTGCCCGCGCCCCCCTCCCCTCCTCGCAGGACATCAAGGCCCTTCTTTGCAAGTAAGGGAAGTCAGGAAGGTGGCCCTTGGACCCATTTTTAGATCAAACGTGAAGAAGGGGACAGGGCATTTCTACCTCTCAGTGGAAAGCCTTGGCTTTGAATTGATTTTAGCTGCGGGGGGAAAAAGACTTAGGAAGTAAATATCTGAAGCAATACGTTGGGTTTAAGATTTTTAAATTTTGCCATATATATTTTTTTAAAATAAAGAAATGAAGTGCTGGTGATGTGCATGCTCATAATTAACAAACCTGTCTCCTCTGCTTCTCTTCTTGTGGGTCCCTCCTGACTGTCTATTATTTATGCAGTTTCTAACCTATGAATATTATGTAGAATAAAAAGTTTGGGGAAAGAGAGAGAGAAGGGAGGGGAGGGGAGAGAAGAGGATTGGAAAAGAGAGAAGAAAAGAAAAGGGGGGGGAGAGGTTTATTAACTTGGGAGCAAAATGATAACTTTATATTTTTTGGTGGAGAACTCAGGAAGGCCAGATCATGCATTGCCATATGAGACAATCAAAATCAGAACAAGATTTTTTAAAGTTAATGTGCCAAACCATTTTGTGATATATGTACTTATGTACGTATTTATATCTCTGTCCCTGTGATATATCATTATGGATGCACTCTGTCTCTCTCTGCCTTCCACCTCTGTCTCTGTCTCTGTCTCTGTCTCTGTCTCTGTCTTTCTCTCACAAACATGCACAGCCATTCATACCATGGCGTTGAATAGAGCCAGGAGGTTCAGACGCTCCCAGTGGTTTAAAGGAGAGATGATCTGGGTGGGACGGCAATGCCATTTATGGGTCCTTTTTTTAAAAAGTATTTTTATTGATTTCAGAAAGGAAGGGAAAAGGAGAGAGAGATAGGAACATCAATGAGGAGAGAGAATCATTGATCAGCTGCCTCCTGCACACCCCACACTGGGGATCGATCCCACAACCTGGGCATGTGCCCTGACCGGGAATCAAACTGGCAACCTCCTGGTTCATAGGTCCATGCTCAACCACTGAGCCACACCGGCTGGACTGTGGGTCCTTGTTGAGAAAACAGTCAACTTAGCCTTCTCAAGAAGAACCACCTCTTTTGGGTTTCCCTAAAGCTCGAGCTCTTACCTGGTACCTCTCGGGTGTGAAGTCACATGGAGGCATTCTGGGTTTCGTATGAAGACCGAGCTTGGTTACAGATCTCCAGAAAGCACCTACTAAAAGCGAAGTGAGTTAGGATCCTCAACTAACCAGCACACAGGCCCATTTGTATAAATCTCCTATAGCTCGTTACCTGAATCAAGGTCCTTAGGATATTTTATTTCTTAGTTTAAAAAATCATTTAAATCAGTCTTTAGATGGGATTTAAAAACTGAGGCATCTCAATAATGAATTTTCTGGAGAAAGAAAAGATAGTTTCTCTCAAATGGAGTCAGGGAAGGTGTGGGAGATATTGGGGGAAGTCATGGTTTCTCCCAACAGGGTCTTCACAAGCTTGGAAAGCTCCTCCCCTACCCCCATGTCATCAACATTTCTCTCTTCAGTTGACCAAACTTCTTGCAGTGCTGTGTGTTGCTGGAATATGTCCCCTTTGTTAACAGAGGTACTTTCTAAGTGTTGGGTTGTTCAGTGCCTGAATCCCAGGACCCACCCCAGTGTCAATAATCAAGGAATGAATGGTTATTGACTTTTCTTATTGGGAATAAAGACAGAGAGATGCTGGGCAATGTACTATGTTAATAAATACTATGTGCAAATAGGTCAGAAAAACAAAACCTTCCTCCAAACACAACACAAAGACCATAGCAACACAAGACCATGAAAAAAGCAAAGATAAGCTGAGCCAGAGGAATCGTGAAATATTTGGAGCTAGAAGGGACCTTCGACTTTATCTTTTGATTAAAATGCTCATTTCATAGATGATTAAACCAGCCTATAGTGGTGAATTAATTGGTTGAAGGTAACCGAGCTAGTTCGCTGCAGCACAAGAATGAAACTCCACATCGCTGACTCCCAGCCCTGTACTTTTCCCCTCACTCACTGGCCACTTTCACCCTCCCCTCCAGCACAGATTTAAAAAAACAAACAAAACAAAACCCTACTGGGGATTGAGCCCACAACCTGGGCACGTGCCCTTGACCGGAATCGAACCATGACCTCCTGATTCATAGGTCAACGCTCAACCACTGAGCAATGCCAGCCGGGCCCAACACAGATTTTGATGAAATAATGGACCAGAGGAGATAAGAGCTGGAAGAGACATCTAGAGACTTTATGAGTACTCTTGGAAAAGAATGCTGCTAATTGAAGATTCAAGGTCAGTATCAAGATAATTGGGGAATGCTGAGGCAATGAGGTCTCTTGTTCAATCCACAGATGAAGTGTTGGTATTTTGTGTGGCTATGAGGTCACAGTCCTGAGAAACACAATGAGCAATTGCATTTTTAAAGGAAGATGAAATGTAACAGCATTGAATATGTTTTCTTTCAAAGAGCTCTCATTTACTTTTTTGCTCTAAAGAATCACAAATGTCATTAATTTGCTCTTACTTTAAAAGCAAGTGGCTTTTGGCTAGTCATAAAAATAGTTTAAGTTTTCTGAGAATTTCACCTTTAAAAAGGTTTTCATTGTGTCTCTCTACATTAGTTACTTTTCTGAGATGAAAGAACAATTCTGAGTGTTTCTAAGAATTCAAATTTCCTTCACGCCTTCAGTCTCATTTTCCTACCTGCAAAGTTGGAGTTGCCCATTGAGAAAGATCAAAGCACTTTTGACTTCATGGTTATAGGAATTACTAAATTAGGCTGAAAGAAGAGAATTGAAAAGAAAGATTTGATAAAGGAAAGCCTGAGTTTTAAACAGTCAAAGCAGATTCATCCATTCATTCATTCAACTGATAGGAATACAATGGTGGGATGAGGGCTCCAAATGCAATATATAAAATCCTGTTCTTAGAAAGGAAGGAAAGAAGGAAGGAAGGAAGACAGATAGTAAGCAAATGGGAAAAATGATTAGTCAATAAGTGAAATAAGTCTAGATAACATCTCAAGTCTAGATACATCAAGTGGGTGTATATTTTGTACACAGCAAATTCTTAAGAAGAGTGTGTTCAATGAGTGTGTTTGAATGAACTAACACAAGCAGGAATACATCTAGATACAGTAGGTAAGAAAGAAGACATCAAACTCCAAATGATTTTATTTATTAATTTTTTAAATTTTAGAGAGAGAGAGAGAGAGAGGAAGGGAGATAGAGATATTTGTTGTTCTACTTATGCATTCATTGGTTTATTTGGTTTATTCTAGTATATGTCTTGACCGGGCATCAAACCCAAAACCTTGGCATATTGGGACAACACTCTAACCAAATGAACCACCTGGCCAGGGCCAAACTCTGAAGGATTTTAAAAGGCCAGGTAAAGAGTATGACAGTCATGTCTACATGTTGTGGGTTTGCAAGGTTGCTTCTCTGCAGTGGAGCTCCGTTAAGGAGTTCCCAATGAGCTGATCAGGACCTCCAGGCAACAAGCCTCACCTGCCATTTCTAAGACACCTGCTGCTACCCAGCCCAGCTCCACAACCAGCAGGGGTAAGGGGAGGACAGAGGAGGGGGTCACAGAGAGGGCTTTTCCTCTTGCTTTGTCAGCAACTGGTATTTTCAGCAGAGTGTCCTCCTTATCAAGCATAAAACTCTGGGTATTATTCTAGCTCATTCTTAGAAAATGTTGGGGTTAATTGATGTTCTGGCAAAAGACCCATGGCTAAAGGAAAAGAGAAATCCAAACAGGATTGGAAGAAGGGTGGGTAAGAAAGGGTCCGGTGGAATCACTCTAACTTTGGAGTCAGACAGAGCTGGCTTTGAATCCCATGTTGTCACTGTTATGTTTCTGCCTTTGACCAAATTTCTTAATCATTCTTTATTCTTCTTTCTCTTCATCAGTGAAATTGGATAATGGTACTCACCTACAAGTCTGGTTGAAGATGAAAGGAGATGATAATATAAAAGATCAGGCGTATTAAGTTTCTGGGGTGGAATGAGAAGCAAATAGCGGAGGAAGAAAGGATAGAGAACAAGGAGAGATGAGGAGAAAATGAAGATAAAATTGATCGTAATAGGGAACGGAAAGGGGTTCCTATGCCCGATTAGAGCTTGTGAGGCCAGGTCCCACTGTGGCACATAAATGTGCCGATAGCTACTGATGCTCATGTTTGCATGAGGGAAATTGTTGGGGGCGTGGTGGTGTTCTAGTGGAACAAGAGATGTGAAAATTCACAAACACATAGGAGGACATAATACACGAAGCCACAATGGCTGGCTACCTCAGGTCCCCTTCCATTTTCTGTTCCTGCTGGGAAGAGAAGAATCTGAGCAGGAGAGGGGAATTCAGGTCCGAGTCCCAGTTTTTTGTGTGTCCCTGGGCTAATGACTGCACTTTTCTGAGTCTCATTCTCTGTGTTGCTAATTAAGGGGATGGTGGAAATTTGTGAGGATGCCCTATGTCTTTTAAAGGGGTTGTCTTTGAGCACCTATATATTGCAGTTAATACTTTATGTTGCATTCCTTTCCTTTTTACATTACAGCTAGGGTATCATGCTTTTATTTTTGAAAGTGTGTATAGCCAGGTTTTGTTATCCATCAATTTCATTGGAAAATACTGGAAAAGGGAGGGGGCTTTGGATCCAACAGGGCGAAAACCGCTGTGTTGGCGCCCCGTCTCTAAGACCCCATCCAGGGCTAACATTTCAGAATTCCAGGCACAGGCTCCAGAGCTCTGTCCTTCCCTCTCCCTCACCCTCTGCTGACCCACGTCCCCCTGGGTTCCACTCACGGCTCAGGGAAGGGCATGTCTTGGGGGTCCTGGGTGAGGAAGTCTCCAGGCGCAAAGTTCTTAGCAAATGTCTCCAGGCTGGAGTCATCTCTCCTGGTGAGGAAGCCAATTCCCACGGAAGCAGGTCGGAGGAAGGGTTCCACCTGCTCACCCACCGGCTGGACTTTGAGATCAGGAGGGCAGGGGAGGAGCTTGGGAGAGGAGTCCTGGAGTGGTTACTGACAAGCCCAGAGGTTTGAGGGCGGCAGCAGTGCCTAGGGACAGGGAAGGATAAAAGGAGTGGGGGAAAGGAAGGGGAGAGAGGAGAGAGAGAAGGCAGGCAGGCAAAGGGAAGGAGTTCTGGACTAGTTTTGTGCTTCGTCAGGGTCTCATGGGGTGTGCTTCTTGCTGAGGGAGGGTGGTAATGGGTTGGGGTTAGGGTCAGAGGTTGAGAAGGAGGGTGTGAATAAGAGAGAGTTAAGGAGAATATGCATGAAGTGAATGGGTAAGGAAATAGGTATTGGTTTGGGGGGGGGCTGTAGAGGAAGAGGACAGGGATTAATGGGCCAGGGGACACTCCAAGAGGAAGGAGAGGGGCACCAATGGGCTAGGGAAGGCCGTGGGCAGCAGGGCATCCCCGTAGGTGTCTGTATGAGGCAAGAAGATGAGAGCTGAGAAGTTAGGGTGCTTTATTTTTAATACATTTTAATTTATTTTTCTTTTTTTTTAAAATATATTTTATTGATTTTTCACAGAGAGGAAGGGAGAGGGACAGAGAGCCAGAAACATCGATGAGAGAGAAACATTGACCAGCTGCCTCCTGCACACCCCCCACCGGGGATGTGCCCGCAACCAATGTACATGCCCTTGACCGGAATCGAACCTGGGACCCCCCAGTCCGCAGACCGACGCTCTATCCACTGAGCCAAACCGGTTTCGGCCATTTTAATTTCTTAAATTCCCATTTGTCACTCTTGCCTCCCCCTTCCCCAGTCTTCATAGGCAGGTATTTGATGTGCTTAATATATATCTTTTTGTTGGTATGTATTCTTGTAAAATGTGTATTGTTTGTGGTAAATGCATTTTTTTTTCAAATTACTTCATTTTAGTAATATTGGTAAGCACTGGTAATCTTTTGGATATTTTGATCTCCCTAGTACCTACCTGACAATGTCCTCAACTTAAGAAGTTAAAAGATGGGTTTTGGCTGTTTAAGAAAAAATGTGAAACTCGACATTGAAATAAATCAGGTCTTCCTTTTAATACTTACCAGGATTTAGATGTAATTCCCCAAAGGGAAAATGTCCATGAGTTTTTCTGGAGAAGTTAAACACATAGATAGTGAAACTTTTAGAGTTCGATGTGAAATAACAGTGGCAAATATTTTTAAATAAACATTACAAGTTCATGGAAGTTCCTGATTGGTTTAAAGAAATTGGGCTCCGTTTGGGGTGATGTATCTGAACCACAGAGCTTCATTTAAGAATAATCATCAAGGGCAGGCAGACTTTTAAAGGGAGGGGACAGGTCTTGCCCTTGTCGAAGGCATTATTAAACAGTGCAAGTGATATCATTGTATTCAACCTAGTTATTAATAACAGGAAAGGACAAAGGGAAGGCCAAGTTTTATAGGCATGTCATTTGGACAGCTTCACCAGGGTCATGCGGACCCCACACTCAATGGACTAATGGACTGCAGCCAACCTGATGCTGAACTGGACGTGGCTGCGATATGGAACGGAAGTCATGGACACTGGCTTTGCTTTTAGCTCTACTGAAACCCTAGATACACTTCTTCTGTGACTGGAATGGGACTTTGGAAAATCAGGGATGTATTTCCCTGTACATAAAAATCACTCACCCTCCCGTGCAAGTCTCAGAAAATCCTTGTTTTCGAGATATCATAAGGACCCCACCCCCAACACCCAGTGGGAAAGGGGTCACCCCAATTTCTCTGATAATAAGAGTATACTCAAATGCATGTGTTAGGAACCAAACCCCATGGAGAAAGGATGACAGAAAACTAGTCACTCTCAGGCCACTAAGAAAGCCACCCATACAACCAGAGTAAACCAAGGTCAACAAGACAATAAAACGTCTCACTTACAACCATTTCAGATACATCAACTTCTCTAATGGAATCTAAATCTTCCTGAGGACACACCCACCCATTTCAAACCAGAACAGCTGCTGTTCTGCTCGTCCAGGCTCCCCAGGGCCCCCATGGTGCCTTCTACCACCAGGCCCAGCATCCTGAAGCCTTCTTCCTAGGAACACACTGCCTATAGTCAATAATGGAGCTTTTAGTGCAAAACTATAGCTTTTCATGCAAAAATAGAAACCTGAGTCACCTTTCTTAATTATTTTTCATAATATTCCATTACGTATTTAAGTTTGAAAAATTCTTGGCCATTAGTACTTCACCTATTTCTTCTCCTTCTGGTATTACCATTACACATATATTATATCTTTTGAAATTGTTCCACAGCTCTTGAGGGTCTGTTCTTTTTTTCCCCTACTCGTTTTCCTCTGTTGTGCCCATCACAGACATTCTTCATGGCTGCTATAGTGTTTTTGATTTCTAGCAGTTCCTTTGGACCCTTTCTTAGAGTTTCCATCTCTCTGCTTACATTACTCATTTGGTATGATATAATGTCTACTTTTCTCATTAGAGTCCTTGACATTAATTATAGTTATTTTAAATTGTCAGGATTCCAATACCTGTGTCATATCTGAGCTTGTCTCAGATGCTTACTTTGTCTCTTCAGACTGTGTTTCTTTTTCCTATCACTTTGGTTAACGTTGCCTCCTTTTGATGAAAGCTGGACACGATGCATTGGAAAAGCTGAGATCAGTAGCTATAGCGTAATGTTTTATATTAATCTGGTTGGGAGTTGGATGCGTTTAATGTTCGCTGGAACTGTAGATGCCAGAGGACTTAAATTCTTTGAGTGTCCTTGTTTTTGTGTCCTCCATTGCCTTAGGGCTGTCCTAAGAATTTCGCCTTAAAGAGCGTCCGTTTTATTATACAGGCGCCCTAAAATCTAATGGTTGATCTCAGTCTTTTCATGCGCCTATGTCTCTGGACTGTGACTTTCACAAGTGTTTCTCCAGGAGTTTAACCTAAGAAAAAAAATCCCACTCTTGACTCCCTTCTTTGGCTTTAGTTTTTCCAGTTTAGTGCCTTGAAGCCCTTATACCCATTGAATTTGTTCTTCTTCTTCTTCTTTTAATCCTGTAGATGAGACAAGAAGACTAGAGGGAGCTTTGTGTGTGTGTGTGGGGGTGTCCCTCACGTAGCTGATATGGGATCTGGCAAAGTCATTTCCCTTGGAGAATAGATCTTTGTTACAATGAAGGCTCTGAGCACATTTCACAATGATCACTCTTCCCTTTCCCAGCCAGGTCCGTGAAGGGATCATCACCATACAAGTCTGGGGTCTTCCTAAGACTGTGGCAACCAGGGAGTTTCTCATTCTCACACTGGACCCACCAGTCCTCCAGCAATTTGTCAAAATGACTGTTTAAGTGTTGCTGCCAGTTAAGGTTCAGGTGGCTTTTGCTCCAGGTTAAGCAGGTCTTGGCTGTAATGCTCAGGATTTGCCTGTGTCTCTAGATTTTAAGAGTGTCAAGTCACTTCGCAACCCCACTTCTCCGACGGATTAAAAAGTCATTGGTTTTCAGTTTGCCAGCTTCTTGTTTAAAAATGGAAGCGACAACTTCCAAGCTCCTTGGGTGCTGAAGATAAAGTTGGAAGACTCCGTATATTTTATGTAATAAATCTCTATTGATGAAAAGCTTTATTTGTCCAGCATCCTAGGATGTAGACTTTGGTGCACTGTGCTAATTATGTTGTTCTCTGGGTAAATTCCCTAAGGAGAGATCTCTAAGTTGAAGTGTCCTCAATTTATAATTTAAAATGTACGCCAGAAGATGTCCTCAATTTATAATGTAACTAACATTTCACAGAACTGGTTTTCCAACATGTTGGGTCTTTTGACCTCTTTAGAATTACTGTGGTATCCACTGAATCTGAAAACTGGGATGGGGAGAAAGAACAGTCAGATTCCCTCCAGAGCATCATCCTAAGTCTAGGAGTCACTTGAAATACCAATCCAAGATCTCTTACCATGGGTTCACAGAGAACACTCCTTTTAAACAGCCGTTTTCTGTCAGTGAGAAGGGGCTTGAAGAGACACCTGCTATGGGTATTTTTCTTCTCTCTCCCTCAAGCAGATCAGGGGTAATTTTCTCCACTTTACATAGAAGCAGAGATGAAAAGCTACAGTTCACGGGAGTGGTAAACAGGAGGAGCAAGATGTCTGTCTCTTGCCATCTCCATTTCCCAGATAACGAATGACTTTGAAGGTACAGAATATATTTCATCAGCTAGGGAAATGCTGGAATTTCTTTTTGAAAAAGATAATTGGAAAATGGGGAAACATGGAAAGTCTGTTGTCATGTTAATGATTATAGGGGGGTATTTTTAAACAGGTTAATCAATGATTTGTCCTGAGTGATTAAGTCCTGAGTGTAACTGAACTTTGCCTCTTGCCCCAGTCCTTTTGCCAATAACAGAGCAGAGTTTTGTAAGAGTTACTGAGGATAAATAACAGTTTTTCCAAAGTGATCCTGTCCCTTTCCTAACTCATTCAAAAGCGGTAGAATGGAAGGACATGGACAAATTTGGGGAGAATTGCAGATGAACCCTAATGGACAGGGATTGCCTTGCAGAGTGCATTGACTATGAAGGATGGCGTGTGCAGGGTGCCTGGATGGAGGTGCAGAGATGGCAGGTGTGCCAGGAGAGAATAGCTGCGTGGAGATGTGGCTCAGATACTATAACCCTGCAATCAGCTGCATGCAGTCATGATTTTCTTGAAAAATTGTGCAGAGACAAAGTCCTCTTGTTTATTTATTAGGACAAACTCTTTGGACAAGGTTCATCTGGAGTGCTGGACTTTCTATAATTTAAAAGTCAGTCTGGTGAGACCTGGGGGCACGTGGATTGCCTCTGTCTTCCCACTGGACTGTAATCCCCAGGAGGGAGAAGGCATGCCCTAATGCTTACTGTGTACTGGCCCAGGGCCTGGCCCCCAGAGCTCATCAAGTGTTGCTCAAAAATGGATGTGGTTGAATGACTGACAGATAACTGAGTCAGACTCATATTTGAAAGGAGGGGCATGAACATTCAAGTCAATGTCCTTTTGGTAGAATGTATGGCAGACATAGTTTTGTGCACAGGCCCCTCTCA
Organism: Cnephaeus nilssonii; assembly: GCF_951640355.1. Classification (NCBI taxonomy): domain Eukaryota; kingdom Metazoa; phylum Chordata; class Mammalia; order Chiroptera; family Vespertilionidae; genus Cnephaeus; species Cnephaeus nilssonii. The sequence goes on along the minus strand of NC_137073.1, from coordinate 110,488,145 downwards.
TAACAGTTGGACTTTTCCAGTTCTTCATCCCTTGAATTTCACAATCAAAGCATATTGTTTTTCCCAATCACAGCATGATGGCATTTCTTAGAATTTGCCTCCCTAAGTCTGGGGTTGCTCTTGAATGAGGAAGAGTTGCTCCTGGACTTGGGCCCTTAGATACAGTAAATTACCTTTAATTATATCTTGTTCTTATAATAATTATTTCAGAATTGGCTGATTCAAATTGCAAAGACATTTAGATTGAAAAATAAAAAAAATAAAGGAAAGGTACACCAGTTGAAAAAAAATGGAACTGATTTATCACCTAAAGGAAGAAGTTTTCAAATAGAATGAGAACACAAAAATCTAACTACAGTATTCCCCTTATTCATGGGGGATGTGTTTGTTCCAAGACCTCCAGTGGATGCTTGAAACTGTGTATTGAACCCTATGTATATTATGTTTTTCCCCTATAAATACATACCTATGATAAAGCCTAATTTATAAATTAGATACAGTAAGAGATTGACAAGAACAAATAATAATAAAATAGGACAATTATAAAAATTTACTGTAATATAAGTTATGTGAATGTGGTCTCTATCTCTTTCTCTGATGGCTACTAAGGGATTAACAAGTGGGTAGTGTAGATAGTGTGGATCTGCTGGACAAAGGGATGACTGACATCCTGGGCTAGCCGGGGAGGAATAGCATAAGATTTTATCATGCTACTCAGAGCAGTGCACAATTTAAAACCTATGAATTGTTGATTTCTGGAATTTTCCATTTAACATTTTCAGATTCCATTTGACTGCAGGTAACAGAAACCGTGGGTAAGGGGGGACTATTGTATATGCTGTCTATAAGAGTCACACTTAAAACATAATTGCATAGAGCAATTGAAAGTAAAGGAATGGAAAGAGGCTCACTAGAGAATTACCGCTGGAAAGGAAGCTAATGTAGCAATACCAGTATCAGAGAAAAAGATTTTAAGACAAAGAGAATCAGTAAGATAGAAGAGATCAGATTTAACAATGAAAGGGATAACTCATTAGGAAGATTGAACACTTAAATCTATTACACCTAATAATATAGCCTCAAAATATATATAGCAAAAATTGATAGTATTAAAGAAGAAAGAAGACTTTCCATAATCCCAGAAGATTTTAACATACAGATCACTTCAGCAGAAAGATAAATGTTATAAATGCAAAAATCCTAAATAAAATTTTAGCAAATCTAAGGCAATAAAGTTTGCAGAAATACATCATGACCAAATAGAATTCATTCCAAGAATTTGAGGGTAATTTAACATTTAAGTATTTTCTCTAATTCTCTGTAATAATTTACATATCCTATCTAATAAGGAGGGAATATGCTAATTGACTGCCCTGTCCTCAAAAATGGTGGCATCCACAGCCACAAGATGGTGGCGCCCAGTCCCCTCAGCCCCGCCAGGGCACCTTCCTCCCGAGTCCCCGAGTCCCCTCAGCCCCCAAGTTGCCCAGGGCCAGCCCAAGGCGCAGGCAAGCCTTGGATGGCGGCTGCCCAGCCAATGCCCGAGGTGCAGGCAAGCCTCAGATGTTGGCTGCCCAGCCACCCAGGGCTGCCCGAGGCTCAGATAACCAGGGCCAGCCGAGGCTTGCTCTGCTGGCAGTGGCAGCAGAGGTGTGATGGGGTGTTGCCTTCCCCTGATCTCTGGGTCACCTCCCGCCCCTGAGGGCTCCCGGACTGTGAGAGGGGGCAGGCTGGGCTGAGGGACCCCCCACTCCAGTGCATGAATTTTCATGCACTGGGCCTCTAGTTGAATTAATAAGAGAGAAAAGCCATATTACCTTATCAATAGATTAAAAAAAACAACTTTGAGAGAATTTAAGACCAATTTAAAATAAAAAACTATTAGCAAACTAGAAATAGAAAGGAATTTCCCTAATACCACAAAGAGTATCTGTAAAAACCTACAGAAAACATTTTACTTACTGGTGAACTTTTAGTAGCATTCTCTTTAAAGTCAGGAACAAGAAAGAATGTCCACTACTCTGCTCTGTTCAACATTGTACTGGAACTCCAACCCCAAGGAATAGCTCTCAGAGGGAAGTGGAGGGGCGGGGGAGTAGGAAGAGAATAACCAAAGAACTTATATGCATGCATAGCCATGGACACAGACAATAGTGCAGTGAAGGCCTGGGGCACGTGTGGGTGGTTGGGTTGGGGCAGGTTAGAAGGAGTCAATGGGGGGAAAAAGAGGACATATGTAATACTTTCAACTATAAAGATTGAAAAACAAACAAACAAAAAAACTGGGGCCATGAGGACAGCAGTAGATAAACAGACTGCTGGAATGGAATAGAAGCCCAGGTGTAGGACTCAGGCATATGCTGAGACTTGGAAGATCACAAAGATGGCATAAAAAGATAAGCAGGTACAGGATGAGTTCTTCAGATGTAGAATGAATTCCTTATGATAACGAAAATTCAAACAGCAACAATATATCATTTAATGCTCATCAAATTGTCAAAAATTATAATATCTGACAATACTGTCTAACAATTAAGGAGAGAATGGAAACTTACACTGCTGACTAGGGAATACATTGGTGCAACTGCGTGAGAAAACAACTTATGAGGAAATGTTGACATAGGTGTTCCATATGGTCCAACAATTCCGCCTCCTCTCTGTGTATGTCCTGGAGGAAGCTTTGCAAATACAAAGTGAGACTTGCTTAAGAATGTGCATTGCAGAGTCACTTATAACAGTGGGAATGGAATGTTAATGACTACAAGGATTCACAGACAATTTGTATACATGTATACAACTGCATACAGCAGGTAAAACCAACATACTGGAGCCATTGGAATCTCAAAACCCCAGTGCGGAGAGAAAAAAAATCAAGGTGCATAAAAACATATGCTGTTATCTATGTAAAATTCATAACATCCAAACTATTTATATGTATACTAGAGGCCTGGTGCATGAAAATTCATGCACTGGAGGGGGATCCCTCAGCCCCGCCTGCCCCCTCTCACAGTCTGGGAACCCTCAGGGGCAGGAGATGACCTGGTGATCAGGGGAAGGTGACACCCCCATCACACCTCTGCTGCTGCCACTGCCGGCAGCACAAGCCTCGACCGGCCTTGGTTACCTGAGCCTCAGGCAGCCCTGGGTGGCTGGGCAGCCACCACCTGAGGCTTGCCTGCGCCTCGGGCCAGCCCTGGGAGGCTGGGCAGCCGCCATTCAAGGCTTGCCTGCACCTCGGGCCGGCCCTGGGCAGCTGGGGGCTGAGGAGACTGGGGGACTCTGGGGGCAGGTGCACGGCAAGGCCAGGCTCGCCACGAGCCCGGCCTTGCTATGTGCCTGCCACCCTGGCGGGGCTGAGGGGACTGGGTGCTGCCATCTTGTGGCTGTGGGCGCTGCCATCTTTGAGGGCATGGCAGTCAATTAGCATATTCCCTCCTTCTTGGCTGTGGGCACTGCCAACTTTGAGGGTGTGGCAGTCAATTACATATTCCCTCCTTATTGGCTGTGGGCGCCGCCATCTTTGCGATGGCATGAGGGTCAATTAGCATATCCCCTCTTTATTAGATAGGATGTTATTTATGGATATGTTAGGGGCAGAAATAGAATATTGAAAACGAATTATAATTATAAGAAATATTCACCATGCTCTGTTAACCGTGACGGTTCTGTTCTGATTAGAGAAAGCACATTCTAACCTGGCAGGTAGTTGTACACCCTGGGACATGGGAGCTCACATCGGAATGCCATCCGTCCTCCTTTCCTGAGAACTGCCTGTCATTGGGGAAAGATTTACAATCTTGTGGCCAAAACCATCTAGTCCGGGAGGCACCTGCTTTTTACAACCCCCAGCCCCTATCATTTGTAATCTGGTCCTTGGGTGTCCGGAGGCACCCACCCTCTGTGACCGCACCCCGCCTGAACCTCCCCCCCCCCCCCCGTCCCAGCCAGCATGACTTGTAACCTGTTATGATTATCCCATGCCCACTTTCCCATGCCTGTAATTCCTGCTTTCCCATGTAATCTTTGTCCTTCTATCCAATATAAGCAGCTGGCTCATGGTGGGGGCAGAGAAGGCAGATGACCTTCTGCTCTCCCGTGCTGCCGGCAGTATTAGAATAAACGCTCATGTATCATTCAACCCTGTCTCTGCTGAATTGGCTCAAGTAGTGACAGGCAGCTGGACCCCTTGGTTGTTCGGTTACAGATACACATAAAGAAGCATTTCTTAAATGGCCAGGAAGAATATACAATAGCTACAAGACTGCAATTACCTCTGGAGAGAAAGATAAAAAATTTGGTTACTGAGAGATGTACATTACTGCATCTGTGATGTTTCATTTATTTAAAAAACTAGAGGCTCGGTGCACGAAATTTGTACACTGGGGGGGGGGGTGGCCCTCAGCCCAGCCTGCACCCTCTCCGATCTGGGACCCCTCAGGGGATGTCCCTGTGGGATCAGGCCTAAACCACAGTCAGATATCCCTCTCACAATCCGGGGCTGCTGGCTCCCAACTGCTCGCCTGCCTGCCTGCCTGATCACCCCCTAAACACTCCCCTGCCAGCCTGATCGACACCTAACTGCTCCCCTGCTGGCCCAATTGCCCCCAACTGCCCTCCCCTGCTGGCCCGGTAACCCCCAACTGCCCTCCCCTGTTGGCCCAGTTGCCCCTAACTGCCCTCTCCTGCTGGCCTGATCACCCACAACTACCCTCCCCTGCTGGCCCTCTTGTGGTGGCCATCTTTGACCACATGGGGGCAGTCATCTTGTGCAAGGGTGTGAGAGTCAATTTGCATATTACTTCTTTATTATATAGGATGGTAGAGGGCAGATGTGATGAAATATTAATTTGTGAAATGTAAGTGTTGGTAAGTGGATAGTTGTTGTATCACGGTCTGTAGTTTTCAAGTGTGTGCAAAATATTTTATGCAATAAAGAAAAGATCATAAATGGAAGATTACATCACAACTAGAGTTTCACGTGAAGAGGGAAGATAATTCTAGGTAGGAAGAAGCAGACAAAAGAAAGTGTGGCTCCTTGGCACTGAGGCTTATGGCCTAAGTCTCCTTTGGGAAAGGTGAGTGTAGATCAGATTTGGAACGCGTCCTCCCGATTGTTCCCATTGTTCCCAGAATGCCCCAGGAACTCCTGAGTGCTTCCCAGCATGTGTGCGCGTTTAAGGCTTGGGTCTGGCACATAAATAAAGATGGGGAAAAGAGAAGATGGAGAATTTAGCTGGCTTGGAAGCAAGACGTCAGTTTTGATTTAGAATTAGCAGGAAAAATAAACTTAGAGAATGTGTTGAAAGACGAGCACAAAACATGTGTGTCTGAAAAAAATGCCTGGGGTGGGTGTTCTAAGACACCGATTTTAGCATGGGTCTGGGTACTTTATTTCCAGAGATACTCGAATGCTGTTCTTTTCTTCTTCTTCTTCTCCTTTTAGGGTCCTAATAAAGTTTGTTGAAGCCAAGACAAATTCCTCAAAGTTAGATTCCTCCCCCGATCCCCCCAAATACATGTTTCATAAGTACATAAACAGAAACTCCCAAAGCCATCGCTCAGGCAGTAATTTATTGGTTCAGTTGGAACTCGGCATTGCGGCCATGGCAAGCAGTTGCTCTGAAAGAGAAATGCATCACGAGGCTACATGGTTCAGTAACAACATCAATACTGATCGCGTGAAGTAAAACTACTGGCAGATGCCATTTAAGCTCATCTTGGAATTTTCAGTGATTGACGGAGCGAAGGTGTCACCTTAAACATGTACCTGTGACACAAATTCTTTCAAACACATCTGTGCATGCGGTAATAAAAACTCCTGAGCTCCCTTTTCTTATACTAGTGCTCGCCAACTGACATCCATAGGGTGTTTTATTTGACTAACGCCCCACAGCTTTCTCTTAAAAATTTCTTTATCACATTTAAAAAGTATCTGTGAAAAAAATAAAAAAATAAAAAGTATCTGTGCCTCAAGTCAGTTTGTAAGCTTGACTTTTAATGTGAACCTGATCAATAACAAGAGAAAGGGGCCTTAACACGGACAGCGGGGTGGGGTGGGGGGGCAGGTTGTAGATAGATTTAAGGTGTCGCATGTCTTTTACAATAGCAGTACCTGGCTCAGTTCCCCCTGCGTGGTCTGGAAAAGTTCTCAGGGGTCAACCAGCAAGAATCTGCTTCTGTGGCCCGTGAGGTCCCTGTCGGGGGCTGTGCAGTAGCCTCATTTCCTGGACCCTCTCCAGTTTCACCCTACACCCCACCCCCAAGCCTTCAAGGTTTCTACCTAAATGGAAGTTGTATCTCCCAGTCCTTAAACACTAGAGGAGATTTAGAATGTATAAAGCTTGGCTAGCAAGTCACAGGGAGTCGAGTGGGGTTAAAGTTGCAAATGCAATCCTGGCAAGATGCGGCAATACATCATTTCCGTTTTCTTTCAGAAAAGCACACGCAATGGTTTTGGAAAACTAGCTATCTATTGCTTCTCCAGCTCCTCGTAAATTATTCGAATGTTGTGTCTGGTGGCTGACCCTCCCAATTCTGCAGCTTAAAAGTGAAAGTGCGCCCCAGTATTGAAGACGGATGGCACCCACCTAAGCACGGGAGAGTCCCTGTTTCTTTGACGGAGGCCAAGTTTTGGACTGCGATACGCAGGGAAGTCTTCATGGCCCCAGAAAACATGGCACGAGAGAACCAGGAGGCAGAGGAGTTTGTAAAGTAAAACCCACACCAGGGCCTATTTCTGGACCACGAGCATGAGCAGCAGCCAAGATTTCTAGGTCCAGAGTCCTTCATCTGATGGGTTTCATCAGAAAAGATGTTCGTAATATGGAAAATTCATGCTGCTTTAAATAAATTCATTTATTATGATTTTTTTAATGGTTTGGTCATTCCTTTACTTTACAATATTTAATTTTTTTTTAAATCTTCACCTGAGGATATTTTCCCATTGATTTTTAGAGAGAGTGGAAGGGAGAGGGAAAGACAGAAATATCGATGTGAGAGAAACACATCAATTGGTTGCCTCCTGCATGAGCCCCGACCAGGGTCCGAACCAGGGAGGAACCTGCAACCGAGGTATGTGCCCTTGACTAGAATCAAACCCTGGACCCTTCGGTCCACAGGCTGATGCTCTATCCACTGAGCCAGACCAGCCAGGGCCGTTTTACAATATCTAAATGAGCTTCTCTGATTTGCTCCGCATGTTCATGTTCCATCTCCCTTTAGTTTGAGCAGCTGGTCATGTGAAAGGGCAGGCAAAGGGGCTATTATGTTTGCAGTCATGAGGAAGGATGATGATAAAGGAGGAAAACTGATTTGGTTCAACTTATACCAACAATTTCTGGATAACAGATCCGATTGCAGCAAACATTCCTCAAGAAAGTTGTTTCAACCGCACACATGATATTCTGATCATTTCCACGTCAAATAAAAAAAATAGAGGAAGGGTAGGCAAGGGAAATAAACATTTATTGAGCCAGGCACTGAGCTGGGAATTTTCAATAACATGAATAGAAACATAATGACCGTATTGTACTGGGACATCTACGATTTTGTTTGGCAAGCATTGTTTTTGGCGTGCAGAAAAGATGAAGATGTTAGGAGAACAGCAGTTAGCATAATCTCCCATACGATTGACAAAGATGTAACTATCCACGTTGTCTCCTCAAAATGGAAAGAGACAAAGGAGTAAATCCACGGAAAACAGAAAGCACAAGGTTCAATAACCAAAGATTTACAGAATTAAAAATGCAGGTTGGATGATTATCATCTATAATTCTTTAAGGCTAAAAAGAAACAAAATCATCATTATAATAAGTACATGTAGAAATAAATTTTAAAAATCAAAACAAGATTAGTTATGATATATGATTGACTTTTCTCATACCATAATATATTTGATGTCTAAAATCAAATAAGGAAAAGATTTATTTCTACGTGGAATTAGGGAAATCAAATTGTGAGAGATAACATCATCATGACTTGGGGCAACAGGTGATTTATAGTTAGGAAAAAAGTCTGCTCTCTGGTTTTGTTGGTTTTTCATCAGTGACTTACTATGTGTTCTTTCTGGTCCTTATTCACCATCCAGTTTTTAGTAGATGTAAAAATGGCTCTTGAGACAACCTAGCATAAACCTGCAAAATGGTGAATTAGAAGGTGTAGTCTCAAGTGAAAACAAACAAACAAACAAATAAACAAACCTATCCAACAGCTTTTGTAACAATCGCTTCTCATTTCCCACTTAATGGTGAATAATTCTGCTTGGCATTTTCTAGGAAAGAGACAAAGCAGAGGTAGTGGTAGCTTTGAAAATATGGAACTTGATGCTATTACACAGTCTTTACTTCAATATGGCTTTACAGAAGACACAGGCTGCTTCAACATTGCTTTGGTTTCCACAGCAGACTCTGAAATTTAAAAAAAATGAAGGATAAAGCACAAAAGCAGGCCTCATGATGCAAATAACACCCAAGAAGCATCAGAGGCCACACGAAGCAAAGCTGAGGGCTTGGCTGACTTTCAAACAATTGTTGGTTGTACTCTAAACACTTAATACCCCAGCTCAGCTGTACAGATGGCATATTATACTACTTCTACACAAAGATTAAGAAAAAAATTAGTGTAGTCACGGTTTCAACAGAATTATATGATTACATATTTCCTTCGGTTTTGTTTTACAGACACAGACACAATCATATTGAAACTACATATGAATAGATTGTAAGTCATTAAATAATTATTTTCATTTGTGTAACATGAGTTTCACAACATGAGGATTGACTATATATTTCAATGTGTCATAGAGTTTTTGTACCACACAAAGCATTATAATGTAAAATAATATAATAGTTACTTTAAAGTCAGGAATATCACATGGCAAATACAACAAATATACCACTGAAAAAGAGTCAAAGCATGAGACATGACATCCTTCGTTCTAATAATAAGCAGCTTCGAAGAAAGGACAAGAAGGGGAGGTAGTTACTTTGAAAAATTAAAAAAATCATTTCAACAGGAATTTTATAAAACAAATTATTTCTCAGAAGTATCTCTGCCATGTAGTTTTTCAATTTCAGATAGCATAACAAAAAACACTTTATTTCTCTCCAGGACTTGTGAAATTTGCATGGAAAAACTCAGACTATATTTTGAAGTTTATCCAGGTGACGCATAATTTGACCACAACTATTAAACATTATTTCTGATATTACTACTTCTGTAGCCAAAGTTTTGAGAGTTAATTGTTTTTTCTGTTTAATCAGAAGCAGGTGGAACTTAACTAACAGACTAAGACTAACCAAGGTCTCTCTCTGTTCATTGGCCACAGTCACATAAGTGGGATATGTTTTAGCACCCTGCACGTCTCAGCTCATCCTGACTTGAAATCAGAGCACTGGTCAAAGGAATCCATGGGGCCTATGGTGTTGTGAGTTATGTACATCTCAACTCAGAACACTGAATAGGTAATTGATTCACCAGGTTTCATAAAATTTGGGTTTAGCATTTAATGGACTCCTGAGATGCCCAAACTTCTGAACATGTTCTATTTTCGATCTTTTTCCTTTCTTTGAAATAGATACTACGAGGATCTCAGGCCAAAAATCACCTTCCTGAAAAACACCAGTCTGAGGAGAGAGCTCCCAACTTAACCCCCTTGATTCGCACATCATGGGACACATCCAGGCCCATACTTAGACATAGAACTCCTGGCGAGACCACCGGCCCTCAGCAGTCATTCTATAGCGTTAGGTTTCTGGTGAAGACCTCCAGGACCGAGCTGTCAATGTCGCTTGGACTTATGAATGAACTTTGAATTAATTTAGTAATTAATGAATAGAGCTAGAATCTCTAAGCGTGCAAATCTCCAACTTAGGTTTCTTGTGACCCTCAACCTGGGCCTTGATGGCTGGGTGGCTGATTTAACACCTAACTCAGTCTTTGGCAGGGCCATAGTCATTGTTTAGGAAGAATTCAGGTGTTTTTTTTTGCAGTTCCCAAAGTTGCTACAGCCATGAATAACTCCTAGGAACACTATAGGCCCTGCAGTGAGAGAAGAAAGAGCCTACAAGTATGGACAATTAAGAAGAGAAGCAAGGATGCTAAATCATGTCCATCTGCCTCAGAGGGATGGATCTCTGTTTTTCTCTCAAGCATTGTTCCAGCCACACTGTTCATTGCTTCAGGTCAAGGGCACACCAACCATGCTTCTCTGACTGTACTTGGGCCTTTCACCAGAAACCCTAGATTTCACTTAGATCACGGAAATCAGGGATGGTTAGAGTTGTAACATGGTCTTTGAAACATTTTAGGCCAACCCACATATTTAATAGGTGAGGAAAATGGTGGCTAGAGTTTAAAGGATTTGCATCAAGTCAACAGCCTGTTTTATTTGACTAACGTCTCACAGCTTTCTCTTAAAAATTTCTTTATCGCATTTAAAAAATACCTATGTGCCCTAGACCTGGAAACTGAATGCTCAGCCACTACCCTAGCAGCAACACAATTGTGCTGCTGCTGAAAAGGCAGAACAGGTGTGTTCACTGACGTACACACAGCGCCTTTATCAATGGCAAATCTGCATGAGCCAGCACGGGGAGAAACCCGGAGTCCTTTCCATTTTCTTGTCTGTGCACAGTTCCATTGCGTGTGCGTCGCCTTTTCAGGTCCCGGCATGCAATTCACAGCCATTCATAAGTGCATCAATATGCTTGTCAGTTGAAGTCTGCGGGTGGCAGGCTGACTCCCTAAACCCTAGCCAGAGTCAATGTCTTGTCAAAGTAAGTCACATGATTCACATCGACTCTGTGGTCCTTCAGTTAAGCAATACATTTAAAAAGCCTCTGAGCAGTTGCTGGTTGGACCTTCGACCATTTCATCATTCCATTCTGGCTTCTTCATTCATTTACATAAAAAAGGGAAAGTTTACTTTCCAATCAATACACTTTTTTTTTCTTCTTTTTATGAAAAGGAAACTTAAAAAAATATAAAAGTAAAGAAAGGCACTTTGTAGGATGCGTACAAATCTGTTTCTTTCTCGCCTACCCTAAGGAGATAGGGAAGTTACTACAGGCAGGGCCACCTCTTTCTGGAGGCGATGAACAGCAGCGGGCAGCCAGCGAAAGAGCCAGGTTTCCTTCACAGCCTCCGGCCGCTCCTTAACTCACAGGACTCTCATTCAGTGGGTCACGATGGGAAAAGCAGCCAAGTTCCTTGATCTGCACAGGTGCTAAGGGATGGACCCACTTTGGGCTAACCCAGTGAAAGCAAGTTTTCAATCCATAACTGCCTACCAGGATTGGCCTGAGGCACTTAGGGGAAAGAAGTGTCAGCTAAGTGGCAATGACATGGCTGAGAGGAACTTGTGCTCATGTTGAGGTGCCTAATACCCATTTGTGAAAACCGACCACCGCCCATTTGCAGTTTGGGCCACAAGTTCCATAAAACACCCAATGGCTATCCCGCTTCCATGTGCTTCGTGACATGAATATTTAGGCTTTTGTTGATAAAAATATGACTTTTCATAATTCAGAAAATGACACCAACTGTGCAATGTTGGTTGGTAATCTAGGAGAGAGAGAAAAATACCAGAATCAGCAGCCAGCTGTAGGAAAAGAGATTTGGGACTCAGCAAGCAATAAGCATGGCTTGATTCAGCAAAAGATCATTTTTTTCTAAAAAGTAGAGCCACATTCAAAATGTCTTTTTAAAGAATCTCATGCCTCTTCTTCTCTCTACACACATATTTGCGCACAATCTGAGACTATGATTCTGTGCCTATGTAATTTATAAAATGCACATGCGGTGTGTTAGGACCAACGGGAACTGATGATTTAAAAGGAAACTATCAGCACATCACGGAAGAATACTTGCATTCCTATGATGAAGGGCAGTTATTTGTTAGCAAGATACAAGGCATTTACTGGTTAAATTATCTTGGCTAGAAAATAGCCAGTGAGTCATGGAATCAGGGAGTTGGAGTTTAAAAAGGACATTAGAATTTATTTGGACCAATATTTCTTTCAGAGGAAACTGGGGTCCAGAGAAGGAAATTGATCTGTTCAGTGTGGGATAGTTAGGACTAGAGCTTGGGACTCTTGACCCCCAACCTGCATCTTTCCATTCGACTAGCTGTTTTCTTGATAGAAAATATTCTACCCATGGGAAAAAAAATGTAATTCAAATACAGAGTCCTAACTGACAAATAAATATAGTCTTGGCTTGACTTAGTGAGTGGCTAATTGGTGTTTTAATAGGAATTTAGTTCAACTTGAATCTTTACCCATAACATTTTTTCATGAATACCAAAATCAGATTACCTTTTAATTTGCAAGCTACCAGAGTGATTGATAGACTAGTACATCTTGGAGAACAATGGACTATTTGGGGAACATTTTAGTCTGCATTGGCTTTGAAGGGCAGAGTCTTGGTCAGTGCTACTCAAGGTGGACTATATCCCTTGGCCTTCTTAGAAGTTGTGTGTCCTTTCGCAGGTCATGCTGTACCATCATGTGAATCTTAAAGCTCAAATAGATTTTAAAATCTATGCCTTCTCCTTCCATACAGTATTGCCCAGTGTAAGTCAAACAGACTTGACTTGTACTTTCCAAGAGAGGCATGTCCATGTGCTAAAACAGCTTTTAGGGGAAGTGGTCATGTAGGGCAATACTCCTCAAACTTCATTACCCACACGGGTCACCTGGGGAACTTAGTCAAATGCAGGTAATGATTCTTTAGTTCTGGGCCAGGGAGGCCGAGATCTGCATTTCCATGCAGTGCCCAGGTGATGATGACACAACTGGTCCTCAGACCAGACTTTGAGTAGCAAGGATCTAGGGGACTGAATGAACTTGGGGACAAATTTTTCAAAAGTTCCGCGTACTCTTACGATGTTTATGTATTGGGAGAACAGAGCCTCCGGTCTATTATTTCTGCAATCTGGACGCCAGGACAGTGTGTTCGCTTTCCAACATCAGGTCACCTCTGCGTCCAGTTCCTATCAACATGGGCTTGTTGGGTGGAATACTTAACTCACAGAGGTGAGCTCAGATTCTCTAAGTCCAGCTGGTGAGTGGACACAGAGAAAGTATTTGCCATCAGGTGAAATAAACAAGAGAGGGAGGCAGCTCATGAGTTATGGATGCTCTCGCTAAGATGGAGACCCAGGCTTCTGATCCCTCCTGGGGAGCCTGCCCCTGGCACTAACTCAGAGATCCTTACTACCAGACCCTGGTCTTTGTAGCTGTGCCCACCACTCCACAGATGCTATTTCTTAAAACATTTATTTGGAAACTTCTGACGCGAGTGTTGGCTCTGCTTCTGCCAAGATTTTGCAAATGGATCTACTCCAGAGAGATAACTAACTCACGGCTTTGCTGAAAATATCTCTGCTGTCCAAGATTGCTCAGGAAAACAAAGCAAAACAAAACCCTCTCTCCAAAACAGTATGCTGGATGTCACTACCCTCCTTTTTTACGATGGCTTCTAGAATATTCACCCAGAGAAGAGCAGGAGCCCCAGATTAGCCCTAAATTACAGGAGAAATAATTCTGTGTATGGAGAGTCCTAACACGCTATTGGTGATTGTTGTTTAGTGTATCTGGAGATAAAAGAACCAGATAAACTATACTATGCTGTATTGGAAATTGAATATTGTCACCCACTTCACATTCCTCAGTGGGCTTTGGTTGGTATGGCATTCGCTCCACAAATGGGGACTGCGTATACTGTTATGGACTGTAAATGCTCCCTGCAGCCTCGGCAGAAAAGACTGTACCCTCTGACTACGTAAACAGCTGTACTGGGAAGATAGAAAATATTCTTTTACTTCACCTAAGTGGTAGAAAAATAGTCTTCAAAAATACATTGTTAAACATATGGGTCTGGTATTAAAGTAGAATCTGTATGTACAGTAAGGCAGTATCTCCATGACCATTCTGCTGTGGTTATTTTTGAAATTAAAGTTAGTCCTTGGGGATTTTTTTTCCACTAAGAGAAGACTAGGGTGCATAATAAATTATCTGTCGTATTGAAATGAAGCAGGAAACCATTTTAGGAGGATTCACCACGTCAAACTCATTTGCCTCCCGTGTAAGAAAACCTCACTCTCCAAAACTATATTCTCTAGAGGCTTTAGGATGAAATACGATTTGGGAGAGGGGAATCCATGCTTACCAGATTCCAACTATTTTAAGAAAAAGAAATGGAGGCATGATTGTTAGGTGCATACCAGCAACGTGTCACTAAGGTAATGGGAAGTGATGTAAATGGCGTGTCGGGTCCCGGAATGCATCCTTTCTTGCACGGGGTTGTATTTGGTTAATCCTAATAAAATGGGAGAGGAGTGCAAAGGATAAGCAATTGGTTTTCAAAAGCAGCTTACATGGCATTCTTCTCACACCCATCATCTTCCTGCGCTAAGCTATGCTAACTCCTTCATTTCCTCCTGTCCTATGCCCAACCATGGGCACCTTTTCCGGAGGCTTTACCTATTGGCACAGTCCCTCAGGAACACTAAGCAATGCGCTTCTATTGCATTGAACATGCAATTTTATAACTGAAAACAAAAACTAGATCAACAAATCACAGGAAACAAAATGATCCGATCCGGAATCAGCTGTTGGAGAAAGAGGCCACTGGTTGAAAATGGAGCATGAAGAAGAGTGGACTGTGAGTTTTAGTAGTGTCATTTGAACCCCATTCTCGAACATTCTCTAGGAGAGTGCATTTCATGTGCGCTGTAGCAGTACCTGAAGAAAAATCACATTTTAACCAACCATTCCAATGAGCAAGCCGTCACTGGAAGGAGTCCTTCAAACACGCGGGGTCGAGGTAATCCAACCCCCCCAGCTGCAGTCTGCAGTTGCTCGGTGTCATGGCGAAGGTGGCCAGTTCTTTCTCCTCCTGATTCTGCTGCAAGGATGGGGGGGCCTCCTCGGCTGGTTCTTCAAACAAAGCCAGGTCGGGGGCGGGCGGGTCATGCACCAGCACCAGGATGCTGCTCTCCATCACCCTGGCCACCTTCGCATACTCCTTGCTGGTCTTAGGAGCCCCGGGCCTCTCTGTCTGGTTGCTGTTCTCGTCTTGTTTGGGGAACAATGACAATGCTCCGTCTTTATTGATCTTGTGAATCTCCACGTAATCCAAGGGTTTAGCAGAGACATCGGAGGTTTCCTCCTGGGGCAGCAGCCATGGGGTGTCTGCGTCAGTCTTGGAATGGAAGCTTTCCACCCCTCTCTGCTCGGCCGCCTCCTCCTCCCCTCCAGTCAGGGTGGTTTCCAAAGACGTTGGAGCACGTTTGTCTGTTTTGTCCAACACAGTGGCAGAGGAACCTGCCGTGTCCAGGGCCAGCTTACACACATCAGCGATGTTGTGGTAAGAAGATCTGGGGTTGTGCTGGTTGGGGGGCTGCGATGAAGGCCATGTTGAAGATTTGGGTCCATCAGCACAGAAATAGGGGACTCTGCCTTCCACGCTGGTGCTCTGAGAGTCCCAGGTGTGGGCACCATTTCTTTCAGGGTTCTCTGGCTTCTCAATGCCCTCAGGAGTGTGGAATGTGGAGGGACTTTCCTGGGGCTCCTCACGATTGCTGGATAAAAGGGAAGGGCTGTCACAGCTGCCCTGGCCAGAGTCACTGTCGAGATCCAGGTATTTGGGCTTCAGACCTTGATTGGGGTGTTCTTTTGAATGGACTGGCACCAGTTGCTGGTTCTCGCTGTCAACGACTTCTAACAGCTCCACCAGCAAGTCCTCACAGTCAGAGGGGAAGTCCTGGCACCCCAGGGCACTCAGCAGTTCTTCAGACTTGCCCCTCTGTTAAAACACAGACACAGAAGGAATGGCTGTGAGCTTCAGAACATTCCAAATCAGCATCAAAGCGCAGCTGTGCTCATGGCCACGGCCGCTGTAAGCTGTAAGAGTCTAGCAGCATTTCCCAAACTTTAGACATTTGCGTACCAGGCCATCTATAATCACCTCCTAGACTTCTATTCATCTAATATTTTTCTTTAAGTCAATTCATGATTTTAACTTAGTCTCTCTCTAAGCAATAATGATCATGAGTTTAATGGGCAAGTAGTATATGCACAGATGAGAAACATAACTGTTAAAGAAGAACCGTTTACTCTGGGACTCAGAGGCTCTAAGATCTGGTAGTTGGTCTCCTAACCTCCTCCACCACTTTCTAGAGTCTGGAAGCAGTAAGTTGCTTCTCATCTCCTCCTTTCAGCTCCTCCTCTTCCTACTTCTTCATTCCTTCCTTCTGCCCTCTTCCTCTCCGATCCTCCTTTTCTCTCTTCTCTACTCCATTTCCCCTCTCTCTTCCCCCTCTCTTCTTGCTAGTACATATTTTCTCCTTCCTTTGTTCTTCCTTTCCCTCCTCCTTCTCCTTCTCCCTCGTTCTTCCTTTTGCCTTCTCCTCTTACTTTCCACTCTTCTTCCTGATCCTCTGACTTAGGTCAGGTACTGGTGCCTAAATCTTGGCTTTTTCACTCCCTAATGGGTACTGACTTTGAACAAGCTGCTCAATGGTTCTCAGTTTCTCCATTTGTAAAGTGGGAATAATAGTGTCATATGGGAGAGTTCTTTTGAGGATTGGAGGTCATGTGATTGAGAAAACAACAATTTTTTTTGTGTGTTTGTGACACAAAAAGAAGTTATTTTTTTTCATTAAGCTCCTGTGACTACAAATAGTTCTTAATTTAGTTAGTTGAGATGTTCATGCTTGTTTTTAAAGGATAGTGGGGTTAAAGCACTGGATGAGGAACCCAAATTTTAGGGCCCTAGTCCCTGCTGTGATATTTGCAATCAAAGTGAATGCAGTCAAGCCAAATTCTCGGAGACTCACTTCTCACATTCTTGTACTGTTAGCCTCACAGTGGCTAGGTCAAATGATATAATGCAAAGGTAATTTATTGTATATATATGTCAGTGTTAAACTTAAGGTCAAATTGAAACTACATATTTCAACCTGCAGAGAAATTTAAAATGTTCTAACCCATGTTTTCATTCAAAACACTTACATTTAATTCCCACTTGAATCAGCCTAAATGGGCCTTGGTAGACACCAGCCCACTGCACTAACCCAGTCTCAACTGTGGGCCCAAACAGAGTGAACACCGCAGCAGGCTATTCTGTCACCATGACCTTCTGTAAAGAACATTCAAGTGAAAGCTTGCACCAAAGTGTCATGGAGGGCAGGGGGGCGGTAGGTCCCTCTTTTGTATTAAACAAAATATTCACCTCTTTTCTAAATTGATTATTTGTACAAAATGTTCACATCTGTGCTTATGAATAAATCTGGTAAGTCTAGAAAGCATGACTGTGTGTTGTCTTATTTTCTTGTCTTTCTCTCTCTTCCCTCTGACATTTAATGTCTCCTAGGAAGGACCCTCAGGCCTCACGCATCTTTCTCTAAAGAAGACGGACAGTGGGGCAAGGGTGACTGAGGCAGCCAGGCCGAACGGATGGGACTGTGTGTGCTTGTGTAGAGGTCGTTATTACAGATCAGTGAGGCAGGATACATGCTCCACCTCTGGCACTTACCTCCAGCAGATGGATATCAAATCCTTTTATTTTTGGCCCAGGAACTGGTGGAAAGACGCAGGTCACCATGCTGTAAAATAATTCGTGAGATAGAAAAAATGACTCACTTGATCACTTTGTAATTTCTAAAAGGTTAGTATTACCTATAAATAGCTGCTACATGGACTATGGTAGAGAGGAGTTAAAGCTGGGGGCAGGGGGGCGGTGCTACATGAAATTGACAATCAGTGCGGAAGACAATAATTATAGAGGCCAACAGCAAAATTAGCTCTGGCTGACCGAGGGGCTGATTTGCAAATTAGTGGATTATTTGCACTAGTTGCTCCTCTTGATTTTAGCTGCTCTTGGCAGATTTTTTATTTTTATTTTTTACTATTTTCCAATTGCAAGCCTCAGTTTGATGGAAAGAGCACCAACCAGCTTCAGATGAGTTCATTCTGCGACTTTTGCTGGTACTGACAAGATTTTCTTATGGGTAGCACACTGAAGCTAATGGCTAAAATCAGGTGCTTGAATTATCTGTTAGTTTCCATCATCTCGCTTTCGCCTTTAAAAATACCACTATCCCATAAAACATGGTTGGGAGGAGGGTTGATAGACAATGAAGTACCTATAGCCCTTCAAAGCCACTGCCCAGACCATAATCAGACAGACGACAACAGAAAGCACAGCCACAAAGATCCACACGGTGATGTCTGCATTGGTGGCATCTAAAAAGAAACAGCCAGAAAGCTCTCATCACATACAGCATCATTAAATACGAGCGAACAAACAAAGCGAATGAATGAAACTTTTGAGGGTAAGGCCTCCCCCGACCCTCCTTCCTACACCTCTTTTGATTTGGACAGCAATCCAGAGTAACATTAATGCTGAGTTAATTTTTCCAATATTATTACATTTTAATATGTTCCATGTATTTTTATAGTAATTTATACTTTTAAAATCCTTTTACATGTTATTTTATTTGCTACTTAAAGAGGAAAGCCAAGGTCACCTGGTCAGTTGCAGTAATAATAAAAGGTAACACTTAAGTTCTTACTAAAAGCCATCGATGGTGTTAAGCTCTTTACATACATTGCCTTGCATGCAAAGATGAGGCTCTAAAGCATGATTTACTCGTTAGCATGTGACTGTAAGGCCATAGTCGGGGGTTTGAATCCAGGCCTTCTGCCTGTAGACCCTGTGCTTTTATGTAGTGAGAGCCAGGGCTGGACAGGATGCATGTATGTCTTATGACCCACAGCTCTTTCCAGTACGACAAACCAGTGCAAGTCCTGATACTCTGGCCAGGCAAGGTGTCCCGAGCACTCGGCTTTGCCACTTGGTTCTGGGCAAGACTTGTAACCTCACTGAATTTCAATTTCCTCACTTTTAATTCTTAATGGCAATTATATTCTCTCTGAATACCTGAGAGGGTTGGGAGGACCAAACAAGGGAAAGACTTGGTAAACCGTAAAGTACTTCGGAAATGCAAGATGAATCATTCTCTTGTGGACTACAAGGCACCATGTTTAATGACACTGTTAGAATCACGGGCCTCTCACATACTGTGCCTTAACTAAGGACCAACATGGAAGCGACATGAGAGACTAAAAATCAGTTCAGCTCAGGCCCTTATGATGGGATACCACCTTACAAATTCTGGGAGAACTAGATGATGACCTTGACTAAATGACAGGGATGGGCAGATGGGGAAGGCAGAATGACCATCAAGCCCTCTGACACACACCAAGCCCATGTCTGCAGCTTTAGAAACTGGTCCTCACCGACAGTGACCCCAACACGGCTACACTTCCAAGTGTCTGCGTGTTGGGTGGAGAAACGATAGTCATACCTCTCCTCATTCCTCTTACTAAGGCTAAAAATAGTTTCTCTATTAGTAGTGATGACACTCAAATTTACTATGTCCATTCTATTCTAAAAATATTTAAGGATATAAGCAAAACGTAGCCAAGACACTCACCTTCAGGTACCTGAATGGAGCCTTCTGGGCCCCACTCACTCCACAATCCGTGGTCTGGCTTGCCGCGAACCTGGACAAGGTATTTCTTTCCTGGATATAAGCTGAGAACCTTAAACTGAGTGTTCTGCCCAGTGAAATGAACCTAAGGAGGAGCAAGGGAAACAGAAGTCACTCTGACTTGTGTTCTGAAGAAACAGACTTTTCCCTTAGAGAAGAAACTATTGGAGGAGTGAGGCCAGACGATCAGACTTAGTAGATACCTTGCTCTCATCATTCTACCCTCTCAGCCCATCCCTTTTCACTCTGAAACATTGTTCACACAAAAATTAACAGGTTTTTTACCTCTCCATTTGGAACTCTATTTCAGAAAGACAAATATTCTGCATCCTCCCACTGCCTTCAAAATTCTACTTTACAGAAGGTAACGAGTTAATAACATTGTAAAAGAGTTATTTTGTGAACCCCAATGAAGTAATTGATTCAAGGATCATTCAAGTAAAGCCACTAGGTGGAAGAGAACTGGGATGTATGTTGACGCAATAGTGCACAAATTAAATGTGACTTTACAATTCAGGCACCAGGTTGACCCCTAACCCAGGGGTCAGTTTTAGCATCATTTATGAGGTCAACCAGATGGTTTGTGTCCCCTGACATGATGTGATAGGAAGTAATATAATGTCACCTCTGAAGTACTCTTGCCCCAAATTGTCCAACCCGAATCTAATCAATTCTTTAGATCTAATGTCTGGTTACAGGAAATATAGGGGCAGAGAAATTAGCAAAATGACCTCACAAAGAACTAATCAGATTAATGCAAAAGAGAGAGCATTCTACGGGACAAAGAGCCTGTTCTCCTGAGCACACTGAGACTGAAGGCACATAACTAATGACCAGTCACGTGCATTGTCTTGGATGGATGCTGGTCTGGACAAACTAGCTGTTAAAGACATTTTTTTTAAGCAATTGGGGGAACTAAAATATGGACAGGCTATTTGAATTATGTAAAAATTTTAGTTAATTTTCAATATCTGATTTTCTTATTTTGGCTATGTTTAAAAATGTTTCCTTTCTAAAAGAGACAATCTAAAGCAGTGGTTGCCAACCTTTCAGACCTCATGGACCACCAGTGGTCTGCGGACCACCGGTTGCCAACCGCTGACCTAAAGTACTTAAAGTGGAATATCATAATGCCTATAATTTATTGTATTATTTATTATTTTAAAAACATTTATTTGAGAGACAAGAGAGAGAGAACATTGATTTTGTTGTTCTACTTATTCATGCATTCATTGGTTGCTTTTTGTATATGTCCTACCTGGGGATTGAACCCACAACTTTGGCATATCAGGACGACACTCCAACCAACCAAGCTACCCGGCCAGGGCCTCTGTATTATTTCTTTACATTAAAATAATTTGAAGTGAATAAAAATGCCACTGGTCATTGACAGGTTACACTGAGAGTTTTTCCTCCCACTTAGTGCCATTGAGGTACTCTCATAGGTGTCTAGATCTATGATATCCTGTGGGAGGTGGTTTGGAAACCTGGTGGAAGAGATTGTTCAGTGCAAAGAAGGGATTAGCCTTGGGAGAGCTGTGAAGATGCACCCCATCAGTCCCAAGGGAGGGGAGAAGGCCCTTCCACATCAGCATCAGGAGGGCAACATGATGCCCAGTAGTTAGGAGGAATGACCTGTTCCCCATAGCAAGGGTTTCATCTTTGTCAAAGGACATGGTTCCGTCCAAATGCTCGTGGTTGACTCACCTCCCACTCACTTGATTTTTCAGGCTTTAATCGAATTTCGTATTGTAGTGTGAGCCAACCGGATCTTATGTCGACCTGGGTGGGTGGACACCATTTTATCCACAGGTACGGTTTGTGGCCTTCTGGACGTTTTACTTCCAAAGTCAGGTTCATTGGAGGGTCTGGTTCAACTGGAAATAGGAAAGAAATCCCATATTTAGCAAAAGTGGTATTTGAACACAAAACTATATGACTTCCTGTTTCACTCCACCCTGCTTATGAGACACCTTGTATTTGATGTCAGGTGCTGGTCAGCAGAGTTGGGATCAGGTTGAAGCAAGGGAGATGTGTAGGGTGCAAAGTTTCAGGAGGCACAAATGGCCAACAAGCACATGAAAGACCCTCAGTGTCATTGGTCATTTGGGAAACGCAAATCAAAATCACAACAAGATAACATTTCATTCCCACTTAGGATGGTTGAAATTCAAGAAGTGAAAAATAACAAGGGAGAGTGCTGGAGACATTCCCTCATACACTGCTGGTGGGAATGTAAAATGGTGCAATGCTGTGAAAAAGTCTGGAACTTACCCAAAAGGTTAAATATTAAGTCATGTCACCCATGAATTTCATGTCCTAGCCAACATACCAAAAGAAATGGAGGCAGGTGTTCAAACAAAAACTCATCCATGAATGTTCACAGCAGCACTATTCACAATAGCCAATAGGTGAAAACAACCCAATTGTCCATCAACTGATGAATGGCTAAACAATATCCATAGAATGAAACATTATTCAGCCATAAAGAGGAAGGCAGTATGTATCGATACAGGCTACAACATGGATGAATCTTGAGAACATTACACTACATGAAAGAAGCCAGACACAAAGGCCACCTACGATATGACTCCATATATATATATATATATATATATATATATATATATATATATATATATATAAAACATATCCAGAATAGGCAAATCTGTAGAGAAAGAATGCAGATTAGTGGGGCTGGAGTAAGGGGGGTGGGAAATCTGGAGTAACTACGTAATGGGTGTTTGGAGTCATGAAAGTTTTCTGGAACTAGATAGTGGTGATGGTTGCGTAACGTTGAGAATGAACTAATACCAAGCACTAAATGGCATACTTTAAAATGGTTAAAATGGTGAATTTTATGTTATGTGTATATTACCAAATTAAAAAAATTAAGGAGGCACTTACCCTCATATTCCTTCAAGTACAAGTCTGCGAGTGCCTCATTAAGAGTGAGATGCCTAGAACCCTGGCTTGCCTTATCCTAGTCTCAGTCTTGCTAGTTAGTAATACTTTCTCTCTTCACTTATTACCTCCTTAGCCCACTCTCCACACCAGGTGGCATAAGAGTGAGTGTAGCTATAGTGTACTTGACATTATAACCTACAAAAGGAACGTTAGAAAATTTTCCACTAATCCTAATGCTTCTATGTTACTAAGCAAATACCTAAGAAAGATTGCTTTATAGCACTCACTAAACAAACATCAGTTATTCAATATAAGTTTCAAGTTAAACACAATTCCGAGAAATGCCTCTGATCCAAAAAATACTGTGCAGAAGTCCAAGTAAAATGTCCAGGGTGAATTATTTAAAGCAGTTTCTCACCCGCAGCATCATTTGTATTTTGGATAAGGTAATTCTTTGTTGTGGGGGCCATCCTGAGCATTGTGGGATGCTTAGCAGCATCTCTGGTCTCTGCCTATTAGATGTCAGTAATACCCTCGTCTCCCCTCCCTGGGCTATGATAATGAAAAATGTCTCCTGCCATTGCCAAATATCTGTGGGAGGCAAAATAGACCCCAGTTGAGAATCACTGCTTTCAAGTGATATAGCAGTTACTCATTTTAGAACTTTTCTTGCTTTCACTGTTTTGCTCTCAAATACTAGTTGAATCTTTGAGGGCAAGGCAATTCAAGAAAGAACCATAAAGAAGAAATTATTTGGCATTTAGCATCTTAAAGACTTCATATCTCAAGTAAATTTATATGACTGAAATTTATTGTATTCTGACTTGTCAGTGGGGTTACCTTTTGGATTTTCCTAAACTAAGATTCAATTCACTTTCTACCTCCATGCTCATTGCAATGATTTGCTGGGGGCAGAAAACATTCAAATGTGAGCCAGTTGGTGGTATTAGCCACTGATAACACGACAAGGCAATGGCGTGCAAGTACATATTTGAGATTCCCAGGCTAATTTTCCTTGTTGGGTGGCGTTAGGTAAATCTTAGGTAACCTTGAATCGAATACTTCTCCCTAGATTATTATCAAAGCTGAGGGCTGACCGGAGTCCTGGCTAACCCATGTCTTGTCCTAAGATTCCCTTTGTCATCCCTGCTAAACCACAGAGGCCACTACAGTGATGCCCACTTGCCCTGCAGCTCAATGTGGATCATGCAAAGCAAGAAACAGCTCTTGGGCTGACTTTGTTTTGCTTTGCTAATGGGGTCCGCAAACCCTGTACATGTGGTTGTGGCCTTCAGCCTGTTGTTCAAGTAACACGCTTTACGCCCCAAATTCTTTATTTGTAAAAGAAGAGTTCCAGTTGCTAAGAAGTATGTATACACTGAGAATTCCATTTGGGCAAAGCAGCGGGAGCTGGTCCTGTCGGGGTAGAAGCAGATGAACTCCAAGAGCTGCTACTCTGGTGAGCAGCTCTGTCCTCCACGGGGGCGGCGGGGGCGGGGGGGAACAGAAGTCCCAGCTTGCGGCGGGGGAAGGGGACATTGATTGCAGGAGGAGGGCTGGAGGGAAGGATCGATAAGAGAAGCACCAATAGAACACTCCTGTTGGGTGCAAGGGGATGGGAAGAAAGGCCAAAGGGAAGAAGAGAAACACAAGGACCCCAAATACTGTCATGAATGATTCAATAAAAATTCTCAGTTGATGAGAATAGTGTGAATTTTCTCATCTTTCTTTCTGGTGATTCATCCATAAGCCAGGAAGACTCCAATGAAGCTTGACTGTTGGTAGGTCTGTAATGGAGTAAGAAATCCCTCACGCACCCCCTTACCGATGTAAGTCACATCCACGTAATACGGATCTGAGGAACTGCTTCCCATCTGGTTCGTGGCGTTTACTGTGATGACATACATTGTCCAAATGGAGGTGTGCTTCTTGTTAAAGTAACAGGAGTTGGGGCCACTGGTTTCATAGTCTGGACATTCATAGGTGAGTGGATTTCTGTAACATATTATATACTAGGAGTGAGTAAGAAAGTAGTAAAAAGAGCCTAGTTTTTTTCTTAATAGATCAATACCACTGGATTTTGGGGATCAGTGCTGAAGAACGGCACCCCCAAGCTTTGTGCCCTGGGAGTGAGACCGGGGAGAGAATGCTGGGGAAGGGGGTGGAAGTGTCACTTCAGAGCTTGCTGACTCTGCTTCTCATCAACCCTTTCTGTAGTATTTTGTGGGCTTTGCGACATATGTCCCCTGCCAATATATGCTGGCACTTTCAACAGCCAAGGCATCACCATGCCCACGGTCCCGCCCCTTGGGTCATCTCAGGAAACAGGGACCTTCCCCTGCACATAACACGCAGGGGGCATGCACATGCAGCATTCATTGCACATGTATATTGAATTACATTTCATTTAAAAAAGGTGCAAGAGAATAAAAGCTGATGCCAGCATATTTCAGATTGTACCAAGTCAGCAACAGTGATGTGACTGTGAAGAAAGATACTGCAGGCCCAAGCGGCTCATCAGTCTGTTCTCCTGAGCCTTGGGGGCCTCAACGCAAGACGCTCCCCACAGGTGTGGAGAAGTATCCCATCCGGGTTGCCAGTGGAGCTCCTGAATGGGTTACTTGACACCCTGTGGGTCCCAGAAGGGCTGGCAGCTCTGTGTACACAGAGTGCAGGCACTGGGCAGTGGGCCAGCTGCTGCTACCAGGAAGTGGTGCTTCCCGGGAAGGAGACGGCTCTCCCTGGATTTCCAGGAGGCTCTCGCTGAGGGGTAACGAAAGCCTCACCCACAGATGACCTCTTTCAGTCCGCACTGCAACCTGGGCTCCAAATACACCCTCTGGGAGATCAAGGATCTGGGATTAGCAATTTCCTAAGGGAAAACCCTCACCTTCCTATAGGGCTCTTAACGTTCTTGGACACAAAACTAGTTTGAAAAGCTAATGTACCATGATTGTCTTTTTATGTTGCAAAAGTAATTATTACTAAAAAAATTATAAATAGCACGAGGCTTACAGATAAGCATTTGAAATGAACTAACACTCAGCCAACACTTATATGGGACCTTGGGCTGCAGCCTAAGTCTGGGACAGGCAATTGGAAACATTGCTATTGTAGTCTCTGCTTACCCACGGGGATATGTTCTAAGACCTGAAGTAGATGCCTGGAATGCTGGGGAGTACCGAACCACATATATATTGTTTTTTTCTATACATACATACTTATGATAAAGTTTAATTTTATAAATTAGGTGCAGTAAGAGATTAACAGTAATAACTAGTATTAAAGTAGAACAATTGTAACAATATCTATACTAATAAAAGGGTAATATGCTAATTAGACTGGATATCCTTCCAGACAAAGCCATGGTGGCAGGACCAAGGCAGAGGCAGTTAGGGGTGATCAGGCTGGCAGGGGACAGCAGTTAGGGCAATCAGACCAGCAGGGGAAAGCAGTTAAGGGGATCAGGCCGGCAGGGGAGAGCAGTTAGGGCGATCAGGCTGGAAGGGGAGAGCAATTAGGGGGATCAGGCCCATGGGGGAGAGCAGTTAGGAGGATCAGAATGGCAGGCAGGCAAGCGGTTAGGAGCCAGCGGTCCTGGATTGTGAGAGGGATGTCCGACTGCCAGTTTAAGCCCGATCCTGCAGGAATTGATTCTCCTCTAAACTGGCAGTTGGACATCCCCCAAGGGGTCCCGGATTAGAGAGGGTGCAGGCCGGGCTGAGGGACACCCCCCCTCCCGTGCACGAATTTTGTGCACCGGGCCTCTAGTACTGTAATAAAAGTTGTATGAATGTTCTCTCTCTCTCAAAATACCTTATGCTACTGTGCTCACCCTTCTCCTGATGAGGTGAGGTGACACAGGCCCATGTGATGAGATGGAGTGAGGAGAACACAGGCATGTGACGTAGCGTTAGGCTACTATCGGGCTACTTGATGGATCTGATAACCCATGTGACTAACAGGCGGGTAGCTACACGGCCTGAATACGCTGGACAAAAGGATGACTCACGTCCCGGGTGGGATGAAACAGGATGGTGTGCAATTTCATCAGGTGGCTCAGAATGGCACACAATTTAAAACTTAGGAACTGTTTATTTTTTGGAATTGTCCATCTAATACTTTTGGACTGTGGCTGATCGCCAGTCACTAAAACCCCGGAAAGCAAAACTCCGGATAAGGGGACACTACGTGGTACTGCTGAGGTGGCGGATGAGCTGACGCACATTGAGAGAGCGCTTCAAGGACATTAACAGGAGAATGTGGACATGGATGCTTGGGTCCCTTCCCGGGAAGAAAGAGCCTTATTAGCGTCCCCCCGGGCCGTGCGGGAGTTCTCCCTCAGAAGCAGCCCTGTGCTGCCGGAGAGCGGGGGCACTCACCCTTCCCTGCGGTAGGAGAGCGTGTAGTTGGTGGGAAGTCCTCCGTCCGGCCCCGGCTCCCACCAGCACGTGAAGGTCTCCTTTTCGGTGGAGCGACATTTCGAGATCTCAGGCTTCCCAGGAGGCGACTGTCCTAGAAAAAGCCAGAAGCTGCTGGAATCAATCTCAAGGTCCCTTCAAGCATTCGATCATCCTGCTGGTGACAGAAGCAGGTTTAGGGGACCCTGCCAGTGATGAGGTCTTGGGGTGAAGAGGCCTAGGGGTGGGGGGCTCAGAAATGCCATCTAGCAACCCTCCTCCGTGGGCTGCCCCTTGTTGGCAGGACGTAGAGAGAGAGAGAAAGAGAGAGAGAGAGAGAGAGAGAGAGAGAGAGAGAGAGAGAGGATAACAGAGAGACAGGAAGAAAGAGAGAGAGCGTGAGAAAGGGAGACAGCTTTGCAGTGGAAATGGAGAGATGGTGATGGTGATGGTGCTGGTGGTGGTGGTGGTGGTGGTGTGTGTGTGTGTGTACTGTGTGAGATGGAGAGATGGAGATAATAGCAACCTAGGATCAAGTGACAAACTGTAGAATTCCAACAGAGAGTGCGCATCAGGAGTAGGATGGGCTGAGGCGTGTGCGGCCCTTCTGTAAGCCCATGGAGTCCATGCAGTTGGTACCCGCCCATGGCATGAGGGTGGTCCTAAAGTGAATTCTCCCCCTTTGCTGACACGGTGCTCTCGGGCACTTGTCACTCTGCTCATGGATCTACATCTTTCTGCCATTCCCTCACAAGGAACTCAACGTCTGATCTTCTGTGATTCATTGTGTCACTGGGGCTCCCCCCTCAGCTTCCTCCTTCCCCTCCCCCTTCCCATCTCCTTTCCTTCCTTTCCCTTTCACTTTTCCTTAATTCCATTCCGCTCTGACCTGTGACCCAGTCTCACAGTATATCTCCCCATTGTCCCCACCCCCATTTCTGAATCTGGGTTTCCAGTGTCTTTTTCTTTTACACCCCCCCCCCCTTCTCTCCTTGGGTGTTTATGTGGCGAGGGACGAAGGGCTTCCTTGTAATGCCAGGGCTTCTGGGGGACAGGAACCATGGAGAGAAGCTGGGGAGTGGGGAGCTGGTCTCCTGGTTCGGAGCTACCAAGGTGACTGCCCAGTCCCAGCTGGAGGCTGGAAGGTGTGAAAGAGGGGACATGGAAAACACAATGTCAAGGGAACAGAACGTTTTAGTTGCCCAAACCCCGAAGTTCTTGGTGAGCTGGCCCCTCCTCTCTTCCTTATCTGTCAGGTCCCAGAGGGAATGTGTGGCCCTGAGAGTTGGCCCTGATGCTGGACTGGGAGCCACGCCCCCCACATGACCCCGTGTGTCCCCTTTCCACTGAGCTGGAAGCCTGCACACTTAGTTTGGAGTCAGGAGCTGGAAGGAGAGCTGTCAGGTGTGGGTCTCAGCCATGGGGGCAGGGATTCTCTCTCTTTTCTCTCACACTCGTCTCCTCTCCCCTCATGCTGGCTCCTGAGCCAGAACTTCTAGCTGAGCAGCGGATCCAAAAGATGGGGCGAGCGGGCACCAGGCAACACTGGCCAGAAAGCAGGATCTGGTGAATGGCATTTCGCAGGCTGGGCCGAGGCCGCCGGGATGATGGTTGGCTGAGCCGGCTGAGCCGCACTGCAGCTCCAAGCCCCCCCCAAAGCCCCCCCAAAGCCCCACCAAAACCCCACCAAAGCCCCACCACAGGGCCCTCGGCCCGCCTGGCGTCCGCTGCCCATGGCTGTCACACTGCTCGTCCTCTAGGGCAGTTTCACAGGCTGACGCACGGGCTTGGGTTTTGCTTGGTTCAGTATGTATCATGGCTGGGAGGAGTGTGCGAAGTAGAAAGAAAAGTTTATTAAAATAAAACCCAAGCCCGGTGGCTCGGAAATGAGCAGAGAGGCCGCGGCTGCCGATCTGAGCTCTTAGCGTTTCCCCGTGGGTTCTGCCCACCGCCGTCTCCCTCTGCTCTCCGAAGGCTCCTTCCCACCCCCTGGCTGCCGGCAGCACCTCTGGAAACTCAACAGAGGACAGTGCAGTGGCCAAATGCTCCCTTCACCACTGGAGAGGGGACCGTTAAAATGAATGGACTGTCGTCTCCATGTCTCCATAAAGCGCACACAGACCCAGGGACAGCCACATAGGCACCTACACACGGGCTCACACACGGACCCACACACAGGTCCCCGGAGCCCGCATTGGAAACACACGCCACACCCCACACAGAAGTGTATGCAAGTGCATGCTCAGAGAAGGACACACTGGTACACGCTCAGCAATGTACCCACACACAGAGGTGCACGTGCGGGTGGATACCCACACAGGTACCACGGAGAAGCAGTTGCGATCGGGCACATGTGGAGAAGTTAATATACACACAGGCACACCCCAAGGTATACACACCCAGAAACACGAAGGGCAGACACGCAGGTGCGCCATCTGGTGCAGCTGGGAACTCATTTGCCCCATTAGCACAGGTGGGAGTTGGCTGTCCCCACTTCCCGCCAGGCAACAACAATCCCTCTTTTCTCTTTACAGGTTTTCAAAGGTTTTTTATTTGAGGTGGAGGCACCATTACTCCTCAAGTGGAAAATGTGGAAACCCACAGCGATTCGGTCACGGGCTCGAGGTCACACAGCTGGTGGCTGACACCACCCGGCGGCCGCTCCCCGGGATGAAGGTGGAAGCCGCCAGAGACCGGCTGTGCACTAGCAGTTTGCATTCGGGAACAGTGCCAAACACACGCCACCGACTTGCCAGCAGCACATTTTCACGTCTCAGAACTGCACCGCGAGGGACTCTCCCCGCTCCCAGGACACGCCCCACGCAGCGAGAGAGAGCAGGGCCGCCCCTACTTACCGCTCAGCAGATGGATGTGGAGAAAAAGGAGCAACACACGCACACACGTGGACGGCGCGATCTCCGTCATGGTGCCTGCCTTCCGTGTCCACCGGGGTCAGAGGCTCACTGGAAGAGAGGGCCGCAGCGCCTGTTAGAGGGGACAGTCTGGCCGGCCCAGGCACCACTGGGTTCCGGGTGTTTGCCAAGGACCCCTGCTCCCTGCTGTCTGTGAAGGACAAGCAGGAGGGAAGGAATGTGGGGAGAGGAACATGGTCCTTGGCTTGGCTCGGAGGCCTCTGTGCACACACGAGGGGGAAAATTCCACCAGCAGAGGTCATCAGATGACAACGTTCAAGGGCAGCCCGTGGCAGCCAGCTCCTGCACACCCCAAGAAAACCTGCTCTCTCCCACCCAGCAGCCACCGAACAACACGTCGCCCTGTGTGCGCCAAGGGACGCGGTGCCCCACCAGGGAACTGTTCCGGGAGGGCTTCGCTCTGCCAGCCAAAAGCAAAGCAGTGGAACACTCGGCACAACTCCAACTGGGCCTCGCTGATGCCACACAGTTGGAGGGCGGGGGGCTTCCTCTGGAGGTGCAGGCTGAGAAGGATCTGGAAATCTTGGCTACAGGCATGGCCGTGAACCACGCAGTGAACTTGGGTGAACTTCCAGGTGGTTTCTCTCTCCCCTTTGGAAAAGCCCCAGAAACAAGAAATGACAAACCCAGTAATAATTCAAGTCCCTTGGGTGCCGAGTGTTAAGTAAGACTGAACCTGTAGGGTTGAGAGCTTCAAGAAATTCATTATTAATATTATTTTTACCCTTGGAACCAGTTTCAAAGCCTCTAAATGTTCTTTTCTTTAGACTCCACGCAACTCTCAGAAAACAACAGAGTTGATGAACCGAGTGCAAATGCTTGGCAAAACACAGGATACAGTTTCCTTAAAAACATTTTTTTTTTTTTTTTAAGCCAAGGGAGGAATACCCAGGGGCAAGGCCGCTCACCTTGGGACATTTGAAATGCCTGAGTGTTTTGCCCATTTCTCCTGGTCAGAGGGCGGTTCCCCATTTGCCAGCTGGACACTCCCTAATGGGCTTCCTGAAAGCTTTTGTCCACCTGCTCCCATCCCCCAACATTCTCAGAAATGAAGTCTTAGCGGCAATAGAGGTTTGGGTATATGGGTGTCATCAGTGACTCTCTTCTATTGGGGCTCTGGGAGGTAGCTAGCTTGCCTTTCCTCGGGGACCTTCTAGTCGCTCTCCCACGCCCAGACTGTACATTCGAAACCGCCTGGTCCATCTAACTCCTCAGAATCATCTACTGAAATCAAGCTGTTAAAGACTCATAATGGGTTTATGCGTGGAGCACTTACTATGGGCTGGACACTGTGCTAAGTACCCGGATTACTTAAATTTCATTTAACCCTCCCAGTAGACCCACCAGTAGCCCCCTTTAAGGACGAGGAAGCTGAAGTACAGAGCGGGTTAGTAAACTGTCACATGTCACCGGGAGAGAGAACTCTGGCAAATCTGAGGAATCATCCCGATTTGCGGACAGTCTGTGATCGCCGGTGTGATTATTCCCCCTTCGATGGGGAGAGACAACGGAGACACGGCAGCCGACCCGCCACGCCTTGGGCGGCACGGGGTCAGGAGAGCCGGGGCCCAGAGAGGCCCTCTCAGTTCCCCGCTCCACTGGTGCCTGGGCCTCTCAAACACTGACTGCCACTGACCCAGCTTGTTTAGGGCCCGGTGACCCCAGACAAGCTCTTAGTCCTGGCGATCTGGTGGTCCTCGCTGGGCTTGGGGATGGCACTTCCTCCCACGGGCTGACGAAGTCCTATAATATGCGTTTATTGAGAGTTCCCTGCTCTTCGGGCCATTGCACCAACATGCTTGAGAGCGACAGGTTATAAATCACACCTTCGGGCGAGGCCAGGTGCCATGCAGACTTCTCCTCAGAATTGGGGCTCCATGTGCTTTGCAAAGGAAACGCCTGGATTGGGGAAACTGGGTGGGGGCAGCAAGAGCAGGTGCTGTCATTGCTTATACTTCCTGGTGCACTGACCCAGGCTCAAAGACACTCTCCTCGATAAAGCTTTCATATAAAAATGCTTTCAGAAAGCATTTTCTGTGCTAAAAAGAAACCATTTTCTCCAGGACTTCCTGACCATCCTGCACATTGGTTACTAGCCATGCGCACTTTCCGATGCCTTGAAACACCTGTGCCAGGGAATTAGACGTATGCATCGTGGTGTCATTGTTGCGTTTCAGTAACGATTTCCCCCCTCATTCCACATCTCGCTCTCCAGCAGGACAAACATGGTCGGATATGTAAGCCTTCAGAGAGAAAGATAATCACAGCTGCCCACTCCTGTGCCGAGTGTGAGTGCTGATCACACCTGCTGGCGTCTCCCAGCGCTAGGCCCACCTCCGCCGTCACTGACCATTTTTTATGGCTGACAGGCACTAGGCTGGGGAGAAACTTGGTGTCTGCCTCTCTGAATCCACCCTCCCATGGCAAACAGGCCCTTGATCAAGATTACTCATCCCAGTTGGAGTGGAACACCTAAATTTTAGTGATAGCGATAGTGGCAAATGGCTCCAAATATTTGAAGTCCAATTAGGAAAAAGTTGGCCCCACACCTCTGCCCCAGGGCAATTATCTTGGCTCCACTCCTCACTGGCTCCCTGGGTGTGACTATGGTTTGGAAATAGAAGGTTTGGAATTAAAGAGCAGGTTTGTAGCAAGTCAGCCGCTCCCACACCTTGCCCATGACCAGCTGCCTGGCTTCCTCGCTTCTGAATCCTCAGGGACTCTCCCATCTCTAGCCTCCTCCCATGATCTTGCTCAAACATGCCTTCCCACCTGCTAGGTCCCATTGTGGTAGGACCCCTCAGACCCCCCTTCTTTATCAGTGCTGAGCCTGTTCAGACCCTCTCTTTCCAAAAGCTTTCCTTCATTGCCCTTCTCCATTGAGCCATGTGTCTTCACCCAGGCCAATTGTTGAGAAAGAAATCTGGCAATTTTTGCCCTGGTAGCTTGCTGTTCTGAGAAATAAGAGCCACACCCCGGGTGGAAAATCACAGCCACGGTCCCATAGCCTGTGCTGACCCCACTCTCTATGGCAAGAAGGGTGTGCCCTAGGAGAGAGGCAGTGTGGCCTCCTGAGAGTTCAAAATAACAGATTTGAGGTCCCACTGTCTACAAATCCGCACACTTTGGTGCACCCAGAATTGAGCAAATCCTAATACCCACCCATCTCATCTCTACCATTTTGTGAGACTTGCTCCTAAGACCTGGTGTCAGGTGATCCCCAAAGCGAGTACAGTCCCTACCTTGCCCTGCCCCATTTGCCACGGTTGCCCTAATGTTCTACTCAGATTTTTGAACCATTTACCCTGACTCTAGAAATGGGCCTAGCATGCGAGGCAGGAATTCCGAGGACCTCCCTAGCAATTGCAAGCCCACATCCCATGGACAGGGCTGCCCAATCCAAGGTTTGGATTTCTTTGAAGACCATCATACATAAGACATGTACAAATCATAAGTATTCTGCTCAGCGAATGATCACAAAGTGAATAAGCTCATGTTACAACTAGGTCCAGAAAGAGAAACACTACTAGCACCCCAGAAACCCCCCTGGTGTCTCCTCCCAATCTCTACCCACCCCTCTCCCACAGAAAGCACTCTTCGGACTTCGAGCCTCACAGGTTCGTTTGGCCTGCTTTGGGACTTTATATAAATAGAATCACACAATATGCATTTTTTTGAGTGGGTGTGTCTGGCTCCTTTCATTTCACTCTGGATGATTCAGCCTTGTTGTTACATGTCGTTTTACAAAATCCACTTTCACTTCATTTCACTCATCATCATTCATACTACATCGAAGGAAAGGCCATGATTTTTTAATTCATTCTACTCTTGATAGACATTTGGCAGTGTCTGGCAGACTTTTGGATTTTGCTAAGACTGGTCAAGGCTCAGATGGTGGGGAGGCCCGCATCTCCCCTTCCCCCCCTCAGCCACTTTGTGCTCCTCCCCTCAGTCCTCTACTGAATAGCTAGGGCACTGTCTGCCACAGCTCCTGATTATTAATCCGAATTCAATTTCAGATGCCTTTCTTGTCCTAACAATGCAAAACATCTCATTTCTTGCAGACGAATTTTAAATACATTCACCCACTGTTTTCGATGTTAGGAACTGTGTTAGGTGCTTCCTGTGGGGTCTGCTGAATTGGGGTCCTCAGCTCACTGGGTCCCCTTAAGCTGCTGCTCCTCCCGGGTTAGATGGCCTGAGGATGGACTCACAGGGAGGGAGCCCCACATGTTCCCTGCGACTTCCAGGAGTCTGGCTTGTCTTTCCAATACAGAATGCCAACCTTTAGTCTGGAAAACAGAAGCCAAAATCTGCTCAGAGTGGGGAGATCAGGAGGACGGATTAGTGAGCTCACACCAGGGGACAAGATTAAGGCCTTTATACAAGCTCTGTCCAAAGTCAATGGCCAAGGTCTGTTTGTGGAATGAATATGCGAATCAGTGAAGCCCTGAAGGCGAGAAAGCAGAACAAGATTCTAAGACCCGGGATGAACTGTGCACAAGGAGAACGCATTATCGAACGCCAGACGTGGAGCCAGCTGAGCAGTGTGTCTTTGGCAGGGGAGCTGGCGAGGATTCCAGGAGAGCGCGGCAGCTGCTCTTGGAGACAGACATTGAAAGTTGGGGATGCAGTTGGAAGAGAACCCTGGCCCGGGGTGGGGAGACGACAGCTCTAGCTCTTCCTGTGTGTGCGACGCATGTGTCCACAGCAGTGCAGCATCTCTGTCCGTCACCAGACCACACATTTACACGTTTATTTGTCTGTGAACTTCCACAGGAGGGCCCTTGCTCAAGTGATCATCATTATTATTGTTTATCACTGCCATGACCAAGTTTACATATTATTGCTTCCCAATAAGGTTTTCTTTCCCCCCCCCTTCATTTTTTTATTAAGGTATTATATGTGTACTTATCTTACCATTGCCCCCCCCCCACTCCCATACATGCCCTCACCCCCCAGTGTTTTGCGTTCATTGGTTATGCTTATATGCATGCATACAAGTCCTTCGGTTGATCTCTTATCTCCCCCACCTCTCCCTAACCTTCCTGCTGTAATTTGACAGACTGTTTGATGCTTTACTGCCTCTGTATCTATCTTTTTGTTCAACAGTTTATAGTGTTCTTTACTATCCACAGATGAGTGAGATAATGAGGTATTTTTCTTTCATTGACTGGCTTATTTCACTTAGCATAATGCTCTCCAGTTCCATCCATGCTGCTGCAAATGGTAAGAATTCCTTCTTTTTTATGGCAGCATAGTATTCCATCGTGTAGATGTACCATAGCTTTCTGATCCAGTCATCTGTTGACGGGCACCTAGGCTGTTTCCAAATCTTAGCTCCAATAAGGTTTTCATCTCGCTCCTTGTTTTGAGATAGCCTTTGATGGGAAACACTCTGGAACTTTCCACAAGGAAATTACTTCTACATAAAATGACCATCACATTAGAGCCCAGCGGTTTAGTCAGAACATCACGCCTCTGTGAAAGTGATCAGAAATAGTATAGAGGCTGATGCAAACTGCCCACCTCGCATTCCTGCCCCTCCCTCCCTCCTCTGCCATGAACCCGCGATTCCACCACAGGAAGAACAGCTGTCAGACTGTGCTCTGTGCAGACACTCCTGAGGAGGGCGAGTGCTGTGCGTGGTGGTGGCTGCGTGCTGAAGGCCCAGGACTAGCAGAGAGAGTGTGTGTCCAGACTGGAGCTGACTCAGGATCCGTTCCACATATGGGGACTTGAATAGAAAGATCTCCTGGCTCCTAATGGAATTGGGGTAACTCATCACCCTGCGACTGGCACGGAGTCACTTTAATAAAACAGAACGCCGAGTGCTCCCCATGGCTGGAGGCATCGCTCTAAATCCAATGACACCAACCCCACTAACGTGCTCGGCCTCCCAGCAGCATCTCTGATCTGACCCAGCGGATTTTCGCTCAGCCTGCCTGGCTGGAAGGCGAGAATAGGACCCGGGGGAGTTTCAATCCTCCCGGCCAGGGTACACTTCGGACAGATGGTAGAAAAGGCATGTCTGTCTGTTTTTCAAAGAAATGAGTCCCTCGTGAGATCATCAATCAATAACAATCAAATCAATAACAATCAATAACAACTGAAACACCCCCGTAGATGGTAGGTTATGTTCTGCAGTTTACCAAGCTGCTGCACAGACACCTGTGGTGTTCAGAGTTGGGCCCACGGGCGCAGGGGCATTTAAAAAAGCCTCCAGATGATTCCAGTGGGAAGGCAGGACTGGAACCGATGGCCGGCATGACCTCACCTAAGGGACAACACCTCGATAGGCGGGGAAACTGAGGCTCAGAGAGGTAGCCATCACACAGTGCAGGCGGCACAGCAGAGGGAGACCAGTCTTTAGACTCTGAGTCCTGCCTCAAATAAGCAACAACATCAAAGATAAAATGGCAAATCTTCCTAATAACATGGCGATGGAGAGTTTGAAAAACCCCTTCATATCATTATCACATATTATTCTTATAACTAGAGGCTCAGTGCACGAAATTTGTGCACTTGTGGGGGGAATCCCTCAGGCCGGCCTGCGCCCTCTTGCAATCCGGGACCCCTCAGGGGATGTTGGACTGCCCGTTTCAGCCTGATCCCAGCAGGCCAGGTGAAACTGGCAGCCCAACATACCCTGAGGGATGTAGCAGTGCACAAAGCGGCAGGTGGCCAGGGAGGAGCCCAAGCCAGGGCTGGGTGCCGCTCCCGCTCATCCCAGCCCCACTGCGCCTGTGGTGCTGCTGTTCTGTGGTGCTGCCGTAGAGGGGAGAGAGGCTCCCGCCACCACAGCAGCACTTGCCAGTTGTGAGCCTGGCTTCTGGCTGAGCTGCGCTCCCCCTGTTGGAGCACACTGACCACTAGGGGGCAGCTCCTGCATTAAGCGTCTGGCCCCTGGTGGTCAGTGCGTGTCATAGCGACCGGTCGTTCTGCCATTCGGTTGATTTGCACATTAGCCTTTTATTATATAGAATAATCCTGTGCCGTGGGCAGGGAAGCTATTATTGTTGTTATAATTACTACTACATTATTGCTCCCATTTCAAAGATAAGGTTTCACACTTTGCCCTTTACTCATTGCCCAGTAATTCTATTAGCTCTGTCTGCTTTCACATCTGGCTCACTTCCCTGTCTAACAAAATATGCGTGTCCTCGTCTCACGTGCGTGGGCATGCAGAGGTCAATCACGCCAGCACAGATCATCCCCGCGCCTCTCCCCCATAACCCAGAACAAAGGGAACACCTGCCGCACACGGCCCTGCCTATTCCCAGTTGGAGAAAAAGCGCCTGGTCGTTTATAAAGAAGGTTGTGCTTGTGCCCCCTCCTGTCCCGCAGGAGGCCCTTTGCTGGAATTGGGAGCGACCGCAGCCAAGGGAGAGAGGAGAAAGAGGAGCAGGGGGCAACCACAAGACCAGCCCGGGTGACGTCAGGGGAGACGGTGGCCGAGCCAGGCATAAGTAATAAGTAATCTTTTATTTGTTTATTTGCAGGTCTCACTGGGAGAGCTAAAGCTGCTTGAGCATTCATTTATTCATTCATCAAATATTTATCTCCCTCACCTCTTTCGGGCCATTGCTCAAATGGCATCTTATCCGCAGCCTTCACTGACCACTGTCTTCCAATGTGACCCGCCTCCAGCACTGCTCCTCATTGCCCTCCCCCACTTGACTGCTCTCCATGGAGCGTACCGCCCTCTGACCGATGGTGCCTTTTCCTTCTTTATTTGTTGATAGTGTGTCTCCATCCACTGGACTGTAAACTCCTCGAGAGGAGATTATGCAGAACCGTGCCTAGGACAGCCACCTATGTCCCAGTGATCCCACAGTGTTCAGTTTTGTGTATGTTTTGAAAAACATACTTGTTAGGTCTTAATGACATAATGTCTGCCCCTTCCAGAGGCTATTGCTTTCCTTGCTCCCCTAAAATCACAGCATATCGGCAACCAGCGAATCAAGGATGCTAGAATCCCTCTAGTTCTCTTCCCTTCCGAGTGTTGAAGGAGAGACATTTGGAGCCAGGTTACCTGGGTTGGTTGGAATCCTGTTTCTGTCACTCACTAGATGTGTAATCACAGACAAATTACTTAACTTCTCTGTGCCTTAGTTTCCTCATCTGTAAAATGGGAAGGATGCAGGAACCAACCTCACAGAGCTGTGATGAGAGTTTAATGAGTTAGTATTTGCCAAGAGCTTAAAACAGTGCCCATCCTATAACGAGACCTATACAAATGTTTGCTAAAATCCCTCCGTTTCCCCATTGTTGACTGTTTTTCCCTCCTAACGCGCTCCAACCCAAGGACTTTCCACAGCAGGAGAGAGGTCAAGTGGCTTCCTTTCAATGGGAAATGCTGCATTTACAATTTCGGTGGAGGGGGGTGTGAGCAGACTGGATTATTGTCCCCAACTATTTGCTCCCTCCCAGTCATAGGACTGTATAGCCCCACCCATTGTCATTGGACATACCATGCATCGTCTGGGAAGGAAACACATCCTACCTCAATGACTTTGGACTTGGCCCTGTGAAAAGTTTTGGCCAGTGGAATGGGAGTGGTTATGATTGTTTTCGCTGTGCGCAACCAGAAGCCTTAAATACAGTTGCAAGGTCGGGGTTAGGCTTTCTTTTTTTTTTTTTTAATATATTTTATTGATTTTTTACAGAGAGGAAGGGAGAGGGATGGAGAGTTAGAAACATCGATGAGAGAGAAACATCAATCAGCTATCTCCTGCACACCCCCTACTGGGGATGTGCCCACAACCAAGGTACATGCCCTTGACCGGAATCAAACCTGGGACCCTTGAGTCCGCAGGCCGACACTCTATCCACCGAGCCAAACTGGTTAGGGCTGGGTTAGGCTTTCTTGCTCTTGTTATCCACATGCCCTCAGGATGTCCCAGATAGTGGCTACTCCCTCAGTTTGGGTTCTAACATGAGAGACAGGCGGGACCCAGATGAGCCCAGCCAATGTTAGCAGAGCCATGACCAACTTGCAGCTGACACACCATCATTATGTAAAATGAGCAAAGAGTAAATGTTGTTAGTAAGCCAGCGAAATGGCACTGTTACCACTGCACAGACAACGAATACAAGGCAAGAGTAGTAGAAAGAGAACATATGTTTTCAAAGACTGTTCAAAGAAGATTATTTTTTCACAGAGGGCTCTCTCTGGTGTGTGTGTGTGTATGCGCGTGTGAATGGGCTGTCATTGATCTAAACCCCTAAACAACTTTACTTTGCCATAAAGAAATCACTATTGTATTGGTAGCAACCTTGTCTACTATGCATATTTTAATTTTTAGAAACTTGGGCTTGGCAAATGAGAAGGGAAGTTAAAATAAAATAAATTATTGGCCTAATGGCATTGCCCCTCTGCCTCCCTGATTATTTCTCTTAGGAGGACATGAACAGCTGGCATTCCAGAATCATGCCATTTGGGATATGAAGAGAGTCAAAAGATTGGAAAGAATTCTGATCCAACCCCTCAGTTTTACATATGAGTCAACTGAGGCCTGGGAAGATGAAATGCCTTGTCCAAATGCCTGCTGGGAGAATCCTTAGAGCATTGAGACTGGGCTGAGTGCACATCTGAGAAGGTGACAAGAAGAAATTCCCAAGGATGTATTAAAAGCATTTTCCCTCTCAGATTCCTGATTTTCCCTACCACCTCAGTTAGAACCCCAGGAGACCATTCACAAGAGGAGGAGTAACTTCTGGTACCCATCAGATTTCGGTTCTCTTTTTCTTTATGGGCACACAACTAAAATTCACCTCCTGGACTCCCCTGTAGTTAGATGGGATCAGGTGATTGAGTTGTGGCTTCTGAAAGTGGGCAGAAATGTTACACTTCTAGTCTAGTCCTGGTCTTTAAAACTTCTCACACATTCTCATTTCCTCTCTCTGATTCATTATTGGCCAGAGGAAGGTGAGACTGAGGACTTCTAGGTCCTAAGGCCTTAGTACAGACAATAGATGGAAGGCTCACTCCACCCCTGCTGATGCCCCGTGGACTGTGACATAGCTGAGAAATAAAGCTTTGGGTGTGAGTTTCTGAGTTATAGAGAGGCTGGGCTGTATAATGGCTAGCCTTAGCCTGACTAATCCAGCGACAGTCCAGAGACAGCTTCGTTTATATGGTAACAACTATATTTAACCAAGTAAAAGAGCTGTGAATAAGTAGACCACCTGTGACTTGGCCTACTGCCAGTGTTCCGTCGTGAATACCATCATCAAAGTCTCTATCTTGTTTCCTCTATATATTCAGTCTCTACACACAGTCACATTGACACATGTCCATAGATGGCTGACTGAATATTTTTATAAGGCTATATAAAAAACACATTATTCTGACTCACAAATCTATTGGAAAAGCACTTGACCTTGAGCTCTGCAATTTATTCTTCCCATTAATTAATAGGTCCTCTATATTACAGAGGAATATGCTCTCAGACCTTATTGATTCCCCCAATAAAGCTGTTCATGTGCATTAATTTAAACCCAGGGACAGATGGTGACAAAGCCAATTGAGATGTGGTTGCTAGATCAGTGAACTTTGAATAGTGATGTATTTCTGAATCCCAAAGTAAGACAACCGCCCTTAGAAAAATACGATATAGTATGTTTAACACCTTAAAAGGGAAGGGTACTTGTTAATTATAAAAGGATCTCTCTCTAGATTTCTTCAAAAGTCCACCATCCCCTTAGTGTACCTCAACAAAGATGTACAATAGTTGCTAGGCTTCCTGAGCCGATGTATTTGCACATGGAAGTGGAGTGGGCCTAAGCAAATGTCTGTTCATTTGGCCACCACGTCACTGGCTTGGAAGAACCTAGTAAATCATTGTTGACTCACTGCTTTACAATAATAGCATCACCTCTTTGTTCAACATACAATTGATGGCATGTCCTCCAGGCAACCTTCTCTGAGTCCACCAAAGGAAAAACAAAGTTTAGGATGTCAATATCCAAAAGGTTAGTTAATTTTTCTGTATCTTTGTAAACACTCTTCTAGAAAGATTGTCCATAGTAATTTCCCATCGTTAGCCTGGTAGGCATCCTTTTGTCACATCCCCATGCTTCTCAATTCAGCTTTAGAGACAGAAATTAATTTTAATATCACCACAAGACAATATGATTTGGAAGAGAAGTTTACTGCTTTGCCGGTACCTGCAGTTCTGTGTTAATTTTCAATTTATTTGCAAGTCAAAAGACAAATGGCTTGGGATGCTTTTCATGGGTGTGCCTAAGCAGAGGAGCTAATCCACAGCTGGATTTCTGGAGTGCATTTCTGAACATCCTTGATTGCCTAAAAGTCCTCATTACAACCCCCACCTTTTCTTTAAAGCTCTGTGTATGCGCCAAGCACATGGAGCTTGAGTGGACCCCGGGGGTCAGTAAGGGAAGAGCAGCAGGTAATGCTGACTTGAATATCTTGTGCAGATCAGGAGATGTCTTGCTTAACAGAAGTCTTCTGAGCACACCGCAGCACTTGCCTGCTCACAGAATGAAGGCTGACTAAACCAGGTGTGACAGCCTCCAGCAGGCAGCCTCGTTCTCACTCTCTGCCCACCCGGAGGCTACACGCAGCCTTTCGTCACTTTGTGTGCTAACAAGGGCAAGGACCTTGTGGGGTGACAGGTAGCACATTTCACAGCAGACCCCTGCTAGGCATCTGTCATCCCCTCCCTGCCCAGTTGCCATATCTTCACCCTCTATCTTCCTTCCACACCCTCTAAAATCCCCTCTACAACTCCAAGCAATGCCTCTCTCAGACTCAGCTTGCACATCTCACTGACGAAAAAGGCTGATTTCTAGAGAAATTATACCCATCTAGTGTTCCCCAAAGTTTGTCTCCATGGGGGATCCAGCTTTCCCACCATGTGGCATGCTGAAGTCTTTATCCCTCAGAAATGGCTCCTCTTCTGTGCATGAATATAGCTGCTAGAAAAATGTGATTTCTCAATATTGTTTCAGAAGCAGTAAGATTGGCACATGGCCATCCAACCAAACGCCGGGCTGCATCTCCATCCTCAGCTTCAGCTTTCCTTCCTTCAGACAGAGACTCCCTTGGGTCTCCCAAAAGGCGGGGATGCCCTGCCTACACAGAACCAAGGACCTGACCCTAGCTCAGAACCGGTAGTAAATCCTGCTTTATCTCTTTCTCCCCACACCCTCCCAGGCTAGAGGCTTATTGATGTCAAGCACCGTGTTGATTATTTTTCCTTCTGTATTCCTCATGCTGAATACAAAGCTCAAGGCATAGAAGGTACTCAATAAATGGTTTTGAACAAATAAAATTAATTGGGTGTGTCATTGCATTTGGAGGGAAGTTAACGATATCATTCTCCAAAGTGTTAATCATTGGGATACGTGGCTCAGAAAGGTCATGCCTGCCTGTCTTGGGTGACTTAAAAATTGATAATAATGGAAATGTGTGTTTTAATAGGATTTTCAATTTTTCAAGTATTTATAGAGAAAATATTTTATTTTATTTTGTTCCAACCCTGTGAGATTTCACGATGGTCGCACTAAGTTTGCAAATACTTCTGGCTGCTCAGTATAGAGATGGGACTGGCACCTTACCTTTTAAGTGCAAATTGGTACAATCTTTCTAGAGGTAGCATTTATTAAAAGTCTGGAAAACGTAGATGCACTTGGAATTGAAAGAAAACACACACCTTTAGGTACTTATTCCAAATGAACAGATATGTGCAAAACCCAATTCTGTACAAAAAGGAACCCCCAGTGCTATTTATAAAAGAGACAATTGGAAAAAATCTAAAAATAGAATTATAAAGGATTATTGAACTAAATCACTGTATGGGCACACAAGAAAATATTATTTAATCTTTAAAATAATGTAATAAAACTTTAATGCTATGGAAACATCTGAAAAGGAAAAAGAAAACTGGGTACAAAAAATAGATGTGTTTGCCTTCCACTTTAACATATGTTTCCCCACACACATGCACAGAAGAAAGACTGGAAATCCATGTACCAATATATCAGCCAATATGTTAGCAGTGGTTATCTCTGGAGGGGTGATTCTAAAATAAAAATTATTACTTTTTAAATAACATGAAATAAAATATTACTAAAATACCTAAACAATATAAAAAGGTTATTACTTTTATAATTGGGGGGGGGGGGAATCCCCATAAAAATGTTACCCCTACAAAAACAATCTCCTACGGACAACCTGCCATTTCATGGAGTAAATACACGGGAAGGACCCCGCTGGAGGGGGCTGCAGGCGTTGCGTGTGTGTTGTATGCATGCGTGTGTGTGTAGCACAGTTCTCAGCAGCTGCTGACAGCCAGCTTCCCTGTGCCAATTAGCGTGTGGGGCCGAGTGCGCTCCGCCTCTCGGGGAGACTCGAGTGATTTCCCAGTCCGTGATGCCCCACAGCCGGCTCCCTTGTTTTTAGGAATTCCCTCCACTTCTCCGAATTCCATTATGGTATTCATCTTAGGGCTATTTAAAATACTGAGGGGCGACTGGCCATGATTTGTCACTAACTTTCTGACAGGGTGAAAGGCAATTTCATGGAAAAACTCTTTTTCAGGACTTCAGAGAATGGTGGGGTCATCTTATCAAAAAAGAGCGTAGGAAGGTCATAGGGTTCTCTGGGAAGCTGGGCGCTTGTTTGGTCCTGGCCCCTCAGCTCTGCTCACCCGAGGTCTGCAGGGAGGACCTGGAGGTTCAGAGGGTGGCGGAGAGGGGAAGCAGGTGGGCGAGGAAGCCTGAGCATCTCTGCCACGTCTTGAAGCCACTACCAGTCCCAAAGTCCCCCTCTCTCCTCACTTTGCTGCATCTCGTTCTAGTACATACTGTC
The DNA here is from genome assembly GCF_951640355.1 of Cnephaeus nilssonii. Classification (NCBI taxonomy): domain Eukaryota; kingdom Metazoa; phylum Chordata; class Mammalia; order Chiroptera; family Vespertilionidae; genus Cnephaeus; species Cnephaeus nilssonii. The sequence goes on along the minus strand of NC_137073.1, from coordinate 110,444,507 downwards.
TCTACCGGGTTTAATCATCACCCATCCTCACTCATGTACAATGTGTTCTTTCAAACTCGCTTCTTCATTCAAAACTTCCGGGCTACATATCCAGCCGGATAATTACTTGACTCTCTTACTGGCTTAAATTCACTCTTTTTTCTTCTTTCCCCGTTACTCAGCTTCCCTCAGAAGCCCTCCCTTAGCAGAAAAGCCACCTGTCCAATAAAAATGTCATAGGCAGTGTCCTTAGTGAGGCTGGGCCTGGGGATGGAACATGAAATGCTCCCAGTGCAGACTCATTGGGTGACAATGGAGAGGAGGAAGGGAAACCTGGATTCACCCCCTTCTAATGCATTTTCAGAAAAAGTCAGGGTCAGTTTAGTTTGGTGACTGGAAAACCCATCCATCCATCCATCCATCCATCCATCCATCCATCCATCCATGCATCCACCTATCCATCCATCCATCCATCCATCCATCCATCCATCCATCCATCCATCCCTCCATCCATGCATCCACCTACCCATCCATCCATCCATCCATCCATCCATCCATCCATCCATCCATGCATCCACCTACCCATCCATCCATCCATCCATCCATCCATCCATCCATCCATCCATCCACCCACCCACCCACCCACCCATCCATCCATCCATCCATCCATCCATCCATCCACCCACCCACCCATCCATCCATCCATCCATCCATCCATCCATCCATCCATCCATTTTTAAACAAAGGTTCACTGAGCATCTATGATGCACGAGGTATGGGCAGGGCCTGAGTATATGGTGTTGTGCTAAAACAACCCTCCTAGTGTTTAGTCTGATGGAGGAGAAGCTAGTAAGACACTTAAGTGTAAATGACATAAGTATGAAGAAGGAGCTCTGCAGATACCATGAGAGCCAACAGCAGGTAGATCTGACCTGGTCAAGGAGGCGGGGCTTCCTTGGGAAGCTGCCTGGAGGAAGAGGAGCGGGAAGCCCCCTTTCTCTATTTGTGGCCCTGTGTATACCTGATATGGCAGGCACCGCTGATGGCTTCTCCAACAACCATGTCCCCATTTGTGTTTGCGCACAGAGCCCAGTTTGTCAGCTATCACCCGTCCAGACCAGGGGATGAGGAGGTATCAGTCTTAGGTAACCATGGTAACCTCATTTACTGTGTGAGATTGGTGTAGGAGTGGTTATCCCTCCGGTTCTGGCCACTGACCCATAGCAGAAGTCTCCTGGGGTCCGCTGGGAAAGGCTTTCCTCCCGGGTGAAAAGAGAGAGTGGGGAGGAGAAGCCTCCTCCAGTGGGACCATGTGGTACGGTGAGCAGCTCAATAACGCCGGGAACTGGTTTTCTTGGAACTTTGGGGTGTGTTACATGCCCACGGTTGAACGCACTTTTAGCCAGACATCTGGCTTTGGGGGGTTTCATCAAAGTTTGGCATGGACGGCTCAGGGGTGGAATGGATGAAAGGGGTATGTTTCCAACTCCAGTGGCTTAGAGGTAGAGAAAGGTGGATATTGAATGAGAAGTGTTGGGATGTTGCTGTAAAGGGAAGGAACAAAGTAGTGGTTGCTAGGGGGTATTGCTTTATGGGGTACATATAAAGTAATCATTTCATTTTTGTCACTGGCCTCACTATTGCTTTATTTACTTGATTATCTTCTTCTTCTTTTTTCTTTTTTATTCTCTGGACAATGGCTGACTTAGTGCTAGAGCTCACTATAAGTGGAAGTCCTATTTAGCCATGTATGCAAATGGCTCCCATACAGGGAAAAATTCTTTCAAATTTGAAAATGTCAGACATAGTTTAGGGCAAAAGTAGGTTTACAGTTGTGAGTACATGAAACACAGTTTATTCTTGTATCGTTATTTATTAATTATTATATTATTTCCCATACAAACAACTGTAAAACTACTTTTGCCCCACCTTGTATTTGGCCACAAACGATTGAATGTCCTATCAGTGGACTAATCTGATCCGGTTTTCTGGATCCTTGATCCCTTTCTAGCAAACAAAAGCCACGGGCCCATTCCAGGGCCTCGCTCTGCAGAGTCAGAGTTTTGAGACCCAGGAGAGCAGTACCTCCTTGTGTCTGTGCACAGACACAGAGTCAGTGGCTCTGGTACACAGGCAGCCATGAGCACCATTTCCTCTGCCCCATCTTCTAGATACCAGCATTCGTGGGAAAGTCAGTGTTCTCATTCTAGTCATGACCCCACTTTGCCCTCTTTCTCAGCAGCTCACATGAGTCACTTGGTAATAAAGAGTCCTCGAGACTATTAGAGGCTCCATGGTCAGCTTGGGTTGGCTGTGAACTGAGGTTGCAGCATGATTTAAAGGGAGGTCACACCCTTGGGCTGAGAGACTGAAGGATCTGGACAGGTACACAGTAACCCCCTCACCCGAGAGAGGTGGTTCTGCCATTTCTCAATCAGAGTGACTTTGGCACCTCTTTCTGAGCATGCATTTTTTTTTCCTAATTGAAAAAGTTGAGAGGGTTGCATCTGCCCTGCTCTCCCCAGCCAATGATTGTGAGGATGAAGTGAATAAACATTGTGCAAATGCTCCACATTACTGCAAGTTCTATGCAAGTGTGAACTAGTGCTGTAAGTAAGGCGTGAGCATTGCTCCTCAGATTCTCCACGCCCCTCAGATACTCCAATTCGAGGGGGAGGAAGTGCTTCTTATCTCCTGAACATCTTCTCATTTGGGAACTCCCAAGGCTAGACTCTGCGATACCAATGGGCGGCCATGTGCCATCAGGATGATGGCTTCCCTCTGGCTGGAAGACCTCTGTGTGTGAGTGAGGCTTGGAGTCCCTCTCAGCTCCAGACTCATTCTAGTCAAGGATAGGGTCTCTTGCTTCCCAAGAAGCCATGTGTCTCATAGACCACACAATGGAGGAAATAGGGCCCCAAGCCAACCTCACTTACTCTTTATTTTACATCCTCAACACAAAGAACCTTGGTTTGCCTATTGGTCTTGTTTCACTTTCTCTTTGGAATTCTCTTCTCTATCCTTCCCTATAGAGCTGGCGATTTTAGGCTCCCCTGCTTTCCAGAACTCTGCGAAGCCAGTACCAGCCTCAGTCTCAGGAGTGCTGTACAATAGAACTTTCTATGAAAATGGAAACATTCTATATGTGCTCTGTCCAATATGGTAGCCATAACCACATGTGGCTATTGAACATTTGAAATGTGGCCTGTGTGATTGAGAAACTAAATTTTTAATATTATTTAATTTCAATGAATTTATATTAAAATTGCCACATGTGGCTAGTATATTGGACAGTACAGGTCTGGAATTCAACACCTCAATCATTCAGTCTCTCCACCGTAATCAGAATTAACCTGTCCTGTGTCCCAATTCCAAGACCCTCTTCTTAGAGATGTACCAACATGCCTACCCAATAGCAAATTCCTATCCATTAATTACTGTCTTATCTCTCTTAGATAAGCTCATAGATTTTGAGCAATGCAAGACTTTAGACAAAGCAGAGCCTCAAATGATAGGAATCTGAAGGACTCTGGTAGGCAAGCACGGTTGGTGAAAAGATTATGGGCCTAGAGTTTTAGACTCACTCCAAAGCATACTCTATGGATAAGCACATCTTTCCCAGTGCCCAGGGATGCTTTAGGTTCCTCCCAGCCTCTTGCAGTCTGGGGAGAGGTGAGGTTACAAATGAGCCTGGGAAGTGGAGGTAGGAGGGGCTGGAAAGGGGAGGATCGGAATGGGAAGAGCTCAAAGGATGCCAAGCTCTTACAAAAGAACCTGGCGTGCCAGTCAGAGTGGCATTCTGATCCACCCTGGGGAGGAGGTACCAGGGAGAGGTCATTAGGGAGTAATTGTTACCATTAGGACAAGATTGAAAGGCTAACAGTTCAGTCCCAGAGCCCAGAAACCAGATTGAAGGCCACAGAATGGACTGCAGCACTTTGGGCTGAGTCTCAGACAGGAATTGTATTTCCACTCTTAATTCTAATCTCTCCTAATTTTAGGGATTTTTTTTCTTCTTTTGAATTATTCTATGAACATTGCTTTCTAGATGTTTTTTTTACCCCAATACTGAGCTGTGTTTCTGTTTGTCTTGGATGCCTATGCAACTGCCCTCAGGTTCTTGCCTGTGTTTTCACAGATACCCACAGGCATCAGATGCAGCCTTGCAAACTAAACACTAGGTTGGGTAAAGGGTGGAGGATAATGGGGGGGAGGATGCCGGGAAAGGGGGTCAACTGGGGCATAAGAGGTGAGATGAGCAGGAAAAGTGAATACCAACCTAAGAGCTTTGGTCGGGATTTACTCTCCGGGCCTTGGTTTGCCTATTGGTACCGTGGGAAAATCTGCTACCACCACCTCACCCGCTCTTTACTCTGAGGAACTGAAGAAGGGATTTCCAGTTAAGCTACATGCCTATTTGTTTATAAAACCATCCAATTTTATGAAATAAATTGGAGATCAAGTCTCAAACCTTTTGTGCAATAATGTGGTCTATAAATAAGTACACATACAAAGGAAACACGGCAGCCAAATCCCTCCGGTGCCTTGCAACACAGTTGAGGCTACACAGCGCCTCTCTGGATCTCTTCGACCTCACAAAGGGAAGGACTGCCCAAGGAGTCAGTGTTACCCTGTTCCCTCTTGTTTATCTTTCCTTCATGTAAATCTCATGAGGCATTTGGCATCCAGGGGCAGAAGCCCAGGAGGAGGGAAAAACTCCGAGAAGCCAGCTGGATGGATTCACTGGCTGCAGTGTTGCTAAGTACTCCTGGGCAGGGCTGTTAGGCCACACGGTCCAGTTGTGCCAATGCTTTTTGAGCTCCCCACTTTCCCTGCTGGGGAAGACATTTGTAATGTCTGGAAACATTTTATTGTCACCACTAGGAGGGGAATCTTGTCCTTTCTGGAATCTTAGGCAATGCCTGAAGATACTGTTGGTTGTTACAAGTTGGGTAGTTAGTGTCCTATGGGCATTTAGTGGGTAGAGACCAGAGGGACTGCTAAACATCCTACAATGCACAAGACAGCCCCTAGGATAAAGAAGGATCTGGCCCAGAATGCCAACAGTGCTAAAGCTGAGAACTCTGACCCAGAGGAAAAGCGCAGGCTTAGTTCTGGACACTGAAGTGTCCGAGGGCCCCCGAAGGGCTACCACTTTTTCAACGTTGGAAGACTAGAAAATACCCTAGGCTGGCCTCAGGAAATCCTAGAACAATTTTGGCTAGACTGAAATGACCTAGTCACTTTCATATCTTCATGAGCCTGTAAGTTCCTCTGAAAGAGAGGGTGTGCATCCTCTCTCTCTCTCTCTCTCTCTCTCTCTCTCTCTCTCTCGCTTTTTGTACATGTTACACATGATGTCTCTCTCACACACTTCCCGCTCCCAATAGTCCTGCCACTGGCATAATGAATGGAGAGCCCAGATATCTTTGCAATAACAGCTACGAGATGATGAGGGTCATTTGAGCATAAAGCGGGCAGCCCCGAGGCATTTGGTAATGAGGTGTCTGTTGAATCCAAAGCTTATAACATGAATGTCTGGGGCAGCTTTCTCAGAAGCCACCAATTTTTATTTATTCATTTTTTTTTTTTACCATAGACTGGAGTGCTGCAGAATGTTTCATTTTTAACACTCTGAACATCCTAGAATGTATTTTAGATTCTGGGAATCATTTCAGGGCTTAACGCCCTCTCTTTGATAATGTCCTAGTTCCATTCAGAACAACTCCTGCTCTGCTCCATTCCTTCCTAAGTAACATCCAGGCTCTTTGTATGCTCTTGCGGGGTACCCAAGGGGTCATCAGAGGCTGGGGAAGGGCGGGGGTGGGGGTGGCGGGCACCGCAGGAAGGGGCTGCACTGGGTGGGAGTCTGGAACACAGAACCTAGCACTGAGAGCTCTGGGGTAGGACGACATAAGGGAGGTCATGGGCCTTCCACTCATCACTGCAGTTCAACAAGCACTTTTGGGCAACAGGCTTTGGGCTCACTTCATTCATTCATCTGTCCTTTAGCATCTAAAATGTGCCTGGCACACCATTTAGCTCTTGTCATCCTGTGCCCCAAATCCTGGCCCTGCTCCTGGCCCTGCTCTGTGCCCCGTGGGGCTGGCTCCTGGGCTCCCTCGCCCTCCAGCTTTGGGTTGGGTTCCAGCCGTGGATGCGGAGGACAGGAGAAGAGCACATCAGGGTGACTGCTGCTCTCGCCCCCTGCCTTCCTCGGGGCTTAGTTCCCACAGTGGCCGTGTCTCCATCCACAGCTGCAGTCGGGCAGCCCCTCTTCCAGGCTCCAGCTACCACTGAGTCCCAGCAAACTCCCCTTCTCCCACTCCCCTTAAGGAGGAGAGGGTGGTGACAAATTCCCTCCTGAGTTATCTCAACCCTGCCCACAGGGATGTAAATGGCCTCTTTATTATGTTCCTTTAAAAATCCCAGCTGAGGGAGAGATCAACCAAAGGACTTATATGAATGCATATAAGCCTAATCAATGGACACAGACAACAGGAGGGTGGGGGCATGAATGGGAGGTGGGGGGTAATGGGGGAATAAGGACACATATGTAATACCTTAATCAATAAAGAAATTTAAAAAATATTAAAAAAAGATGCAACTCTAATATATATATATATCCCAGCTGAGCCTGGCACCTTATTCCTGTCTGACCCTGAGGACACGGCCCGGCCCTTGTCTGTGCGCGGAATTGCTCCCGACTGCTCTGGGCTGCGGAGATGCAAGCTTTGTACATAGTGTCCAACACTGGGCACCACCACCGCAGGTGGAAAGGGAGGATTTGGCAGAAGCTCCAGGGGTGGGGGGGTGGGGGGGAGGAAGGACAATCTCAGAGACTTAGTCCTTTATACAACCAAGTATTATGTATCCATCAAAGATCAACATGACCACTGACCTTGTCACAGCAGAAGCAACCGAAACCGGCCCTATCCTGTTTCTTACAAGATACTGAGCTGTTTTTCAGAGACAACAGAACAAAATTGCAAGTTATGTAGCCGAAGCATGTGCAGAGGGTAGAACGTTGCCAATTACACCCAGAACCAAACTTTCTCCCCGTCAAGGCGCCAAAGGGCTGGGACAGGACCGCCACCTGAATGCTGGAACCCTTCCAGAAGCAAAGGGTCCAGGAAGATCTGGGCTGAAGCCCTACTTGCCACATCGGACTATAGAGGGTCAAATTCTAAAATCCCTCCAATGGACAGCTGCTTCGCCAGCGCAGTCGCATACCAGCCTGGTCCCCCAAACCCCTTAACACTCGCCCCAAACCCTCCATCCGAGAGACAGATTTGACTACTGTCTCCTGTCTTCTCAGGTTGACTTTACCATAAAGCTGTTGCTTTGCTCAAAAGCCGGGGCCATAGTATTAGCTTCTATACATATTAGGCAGTGAGCCCTTGTTGGGTAACAGCCACATCATGGACGTATGGTGTCCAGAACAAGGGAGGTGATAGTGCTTCTCCATTCGGCCTCCACTAGCTCCCATTTAGAGTTCTAGGCTCAATTCTGAGCTTCCCACTTAAAGAGAAGACATGCCAGTTGTCTTTAAGTGTGTCAAGGTCTGTCATGCAGAGCAGAGTTAAAAAACATTTCTTCCAGGGTCAAAGAGTCAATATTTTCAACTTTGTGGTCCATAAGTTCTCTATGCAATAGCGTCTACTGCAACTGCCCTGCAGCCACAAACAATATTTAAATGAATGGGTGTGACTGTGTCCCAATAAACTTTATTTACAAAAATAAATGGTGGGCTAGATTTGGTCTGCAGGCCTTACTTTGCTGACCTCTGGCACACAGGGGGGGGAAATGGATTTATTCTGGGTGTATTTGGGAGGCAGAAGTTGGGTCAATGTGTAGAAATCATAGGGAGGTAGATTTGTGCTAATTCTAGAGAAGATCTTTCTAATGGTGATTACTTTTCCCAAATAGAGCGAGTGGCTTCAGAAGCAGTGGGTCATGGTAGGCGTTCAGAGAGAAACTGAGGGTTGTAGGATAAATTTCTGCGAAGCACAGGGAGTAAATCAGATGACGTGGAGGCGACAAGGCCTCCCCTTTATGTGTACTCAGCAAGTGCTGCAGATGTAGTAAGTCCTCTGGAGCTTATGTTCCTAGAGGGAAGGGACTGTGTCATGTCTGTCCTATCCTGCCCACCCCTGAAGCCTAGTAAAGTGTATTAAGCATGGTGGTGTGACCAATACATTTCTTTTTTCAATGTGGCTCTTTAAGTAAAATCTTGCTGACAGCTGAATTGAACTAATTTGTCTTTAATACAGTCACCACTACAGGTCATATTTGATTAGTTCAATTACTTCTAATAAGCTTCAATATTTGAGGCTATTCATTGAAAAGAATAGACATAAATGTCAACTTTTATTAAGTTCTGAAAATATGCCAGCTACTGTGCTAAGAACTTTACTAGTACATGCGTTATCTTATTTAATTCTCCCCCAAAACCTATGAGCTAAGTCCTATTATTATCCCCATTTTATTAATGAAGAAATTAAAATTCAGAGAAGTCTCATAGCTGGGAAGTGGCATAACCAAAATCTCAAACTGGGATCTCTTCATGCCAAAGGCTCAACTCTATCCTGCATTCATTCATTTAGTGTTCAACAAACACTGATTGCTTGCCTGCTATTTGCCAAATACTGTTTTAGGTGCTATGAATATGAATAATTCAAGTCCAATAATTCTCTGAAGGAACTTGCATTTTGGATGGGATAGTGAGAGTAGATATACCACTAACATTGAGAATATATCAAATGGTAATCCATCAGAAGACACAGAGAATAAAAAGATAATAAATATTTCTTATCCACACCAGAACTTCAGGCATAATCTTAACTGGTAAATTTACCAAAGTTCTTTCTTGTTCACTGACATTAGCTCAAGGTTAGCCTTTAGTCTTTACAAATTGTCAGACACATTCAGAGATTCAGAAGGATGTTTCAAACATTTTGGCAACAGGCACAGATCATGTATGGTGATTTGTATATATGTGTGTGGAGCTCTAGAAGGAAAAATGAGCCAATAAAGCACTCAGGAATCACTCTTCAAACTGGGAGACCAGAGCCAACAGATGGAAAGGACTGTAAAGAACCAGTTTAGTTAACACAAAAATAAAGAAGAAAAAAATCATCCTTTCCCGTGCCTGAAATACTGAAATATGAAGAGACTATCTCTGAGCCCCAAGTATCAAAATTCAATATTTATAACAAACTAGTAGCCCTGCGCACAAATTCGTGTGCCAGTAGCTCGCCAGTAACTTGCTGCCACCCTCCAGTAACTCTCCGCCCACTGCCCCACCCTCCTGTAGCCCCTCCCGCCCCCTCTCCCCTCCATCCCCCCATTAGCTTGCTGCCCTGTCCTGTTCTGTACCTCTCCGCCGCCCCCTTGTAGCCAGTAGCTCGCTGCCACCCTCCTGTAGCTCTCTGTCTGTTGCCCCGCCCTCCTGTGGCTCCCTCTGCCCCTCCGCCGCCCCTCCCCAATAGCTTGCTGCCCTGCCCCCTCCTGTAGCTCTCCGCCACCCACTTGAAGCTCGCTGCCCCACCATCCTGCTGATCCGTGATATGGTTGTTACACAGTCGGTCGTTATGCTTCATGGCGTAACGACCATTTGCATATTTCATCTTTATTATATAGGATGCTATAATATGGAGCATGTCTGACCTCATATCAGACATGTGTGAGGCAAACACACCAAATTGGGTGACAGGAATAGGGCTTGTTCAAAAGGAATATAGCACTGGGAATGAAGGGAATCAAAGGGAAATCCCAAAACCTTGATTGAGGTTGAGATTGGGATTGACAGAGAGGGAACAAGAATGCTAAGGCTCAAAGAGTATAAAGCAAAATACTAAATTGTCAGATCCAACATGCTGGGAATGGAGACAGAACCCCAAGGTCAGGGGCTGAGTAAACACAAGCCCAGAGGAGGAAGTGAAAGAATCCAGGACTTTGTAGCTTTTGGGGTGCCAACAACAAGGGGTAGGCATGGATGGCCTAGTTAAAGGCACAGGATAGACACTGACAACTAGTCATAATACTTTAGCAATCCCAGAATTCCTTTCATTAGTAAATTGCAAAGTGATTTGCAGATTGGTGAGTTCTTACAGCATCAGCACAGCCTTATTTTTAGAAATGGCTGGAAAACAGAGAACGATAATTGTTAACATTTATTGACTGCCAGACACTGTTTTTAAGCACTTTAATGCATTGTCTCATTTAATCTTCACAGTACATCTTGAGAACCACACTCCTTAAGAGACCTAATTAAAAATGATTACAACGTAAGTGACATTTAGAGGGAAACTATAAACTGTCATTGGAAAAAAGTACTAGTCATTCATTCATTTGTTTGCTCAGACATTTCTTCAGCCACTAGTTATGGAGCGCCTCATGTTTGCTGGGTACTATTTAGGGTCTGTGCATGGATGATTTTATTGAATTCATTGTTCAACACAGAGGCAGCAAAGGGAACAAGGGATTGTGAGTTGGAAGATCTGGGTTCCATTCCTGGCTCTGCCACTAACCGATCCTGTGGTCCTGGGACATGTCACTTTTCTTCTCTGTTTAATGTCCTCTAGCACAAAACAAGGAGCTCGAGGCCTTGTAGAACTTAACGGTAAAGTACGCAGTGGATTTATAGCACACTACAATTTATAATGACCGTTCACTTACATTCTCCCATTATTCTCTTCCACCCCCATTGGGTAGATACTAATACTTATGAAGCTTTAGAGGTGGAAATTTCTCCAGGCTTGAACCAAGTTTCTCTGCTCTTTCCACCTAGAATCCTCTGCCTAGGGGTTCATGCTTAATTTTCAGGAGTATTACAAGAGAGTTAGGTGCAGAAGAAGAAGAGATATCAGAGATACAGAAGACACGGAGAAGTTGAGCGTAAAAAGGCAGATATGCAGCTCGCAGGGGCTTAGTGTGTTGTCTCTGAAACCATTCAAAGCTGTTATGATCACTAAGAAAGTGTATCCAAAGGCGCATGTAGAGAAATCCTTTCACTGGAGGAAATGACATGGGAGCAAACTCGAGTTCAAAAAAGGGTAGAGAAGTGTCTTGCTGTACATTCCACTTGCCCATTACTGGGCAGAGCTACAATGAATGGCTCATGTTATAAGGCAGAAGGCCTAGACTCAAGAGGAAGAATACCTTTTTAATGATTATTATGCCCCAACGATGAAATGGGCAACTCTGGTAGGAAACAAGCTTCTTGTTTCTGTGGATGCTCAAGCAGAGACCCTATGAAACCCTAGAGGGGTTAGCGACTTGGATCAGGGCGGGAAGACCAGTAAGGGGACTTTCAACGCGGAACTGCTCTGATTCTTGGAGACTGAAGGCTTACAATTCAGCTATACGCCAGAGTTTAGATATTCCTGCAGTCATCAGCGGGGAGAATTCAAGGCCCCCTTCCAGGTCAAATTCAGGCCAAAGTCCCCCATTTCTGTCTTTCTAAGAAGTTTCCTGTATGAATTCTTGGTAGACTACCAGCCTGACCTCCCGGTGTTGGCATTTCTGACCTCTCATTCTTGACAAATACCCCGAATGGGAACTTCTCTGGAGGCCAGCCCTGAAACCAAACTTGGACCAACACATTGACACTCTAGTCCTACCAGTCGACAGACTCACAGGGTGACCCTTGCATTTGTCCAGCGCCCTATTTTCCCAAGTGTTCTTCCATCTGCTGGCTTTCACAGAAACACATGGGGCAACTGGCATTCTCCGAGGCCAGTAACTTTAACAAAAGAAGGTGCATGGAAGTGCTTTGTAACAGTGAAACACTGGGGAAGGTTAGAGGCTCTATTATTGTTATAACTTGCCCGAGGTCACAGCACAGCAGAGTCGTATTGAAATCATGTTACTTCAAATCCTCTTGGGAATGAGTGCAAAGTGAATAAAATGTCCTACTATAACTTCCCAAGAACCGAAGTCCGGGTGTCCTTGACTGACGAGGGAAGGAGAGAGTTTAGAGCTGAATGTTGCAAGCACAACAGTGCCAAATTGGGATCGCTTAAAGGCAGCGTGCTCCAGTCCACTGGACAGCCACAGCAGGGATGTGAGTCTGCACAAACTGACCAGCGGTCATCCTGACTGGGGCAACCGTGGGGGTAAGATGACCACTAGCAGTGAACCTGAACAAAGTGGCTTTCTGCTTCCTTTGGCTCAGAGACCACAGTGTGAAATCCACCCTCCCCGACAAGCTTGTAGCATTTACAAGCCAGGTTGCAATCTTAATTAAAAGGACAGCAAAACAACAACCTCTAAGACATGAAAAGATATTATCCAGAATTCGTAAGGAGTGGTTTAAAAAAAATAATCCCCAGTTAATTGCAATATTAAGAACATTCTTAAAATGTTCCCTTTGTCCTGATCTGTAAGTCCCCACGAGGGGGTGCTTATGTAAAGGTTCTTCAAGCATTTGAAGCCTCTAATACTGTGAGGAAGGAACATACTCTTTTAATTAAACTAGAAGGTTGTTATGATTGTGGTCATCAAAACCAAGAACACCTTTATACCGAGAAATATAAAAGAATAAATACCTTCTGGTTTTAGTATCTAAGGTTTAGGATTATTAAGGATTAGTAGCCAAAAGCGTTCCTATTTTACACTGCGTAATCCTGAAGACTGTTCAGATGGGAATGTTAGGAGGAAGATCTGTTTTAGTTTTCCTGTTACTTCAGCCACTTGGGGACCATCTAAATGCTGTTTGTCTCTGGCCCTTGAACTGTTTCTGTCCCTCACATCTTGGGGCAGCACAGCTAATGACCCTTGCAGAATAGCAAGCAAGTAGCACACGTCAACGCTGACACTTCTGGTTTGCAATCTGGTTGCTTGCTGACTATCAGACGCAGGCGTTCTTAGGGGTAGTTGAACTTGGCAGAATGATGACTGTGCTTCTGTTTACTCGCTTGTTTCCAAAGTTAATTTGAAAGTGCTTTTGATGAGTGAGTGGTGATGGGAATGGGAACATCTTAAGCTATTAAACTGAAATATCCGGAATGGACTAATTCCGTGGCTGACAAAAATAAGCCAGTGTACTCCTATTTTCAAAAACGTAAACCTCCTTCTGTTTAGGATATTGTATGGGTCCAGTCAGAAACAATCGTTTAGTTCAGAGCAGGATGCATTCAGAAATTCTTAAAAGTTCACTGTTACTGTTGGAGGTTCCTTCATTTCAATGCATCTGAGAAGCTATTGATTGTTTTATTTGCTATCATTATTTTACTTACTGCCCCAAAATCTTCCAATTAAATCATGATATGCCCAAAATTTAAAGACATATCCCAATTTCAAAGATAATAAAATAAGTAAAGAAAGAATTCATGTTAGACTTGAAGATGTATGCCCCATCATACTTTATTAATAAAGGAAGTTAGCCAAATAAGAACACAAAAAAAGAGAGAGATTTCCCTGGAGGACCAAGGCAAGAGGTTCCAGATAAATTAAGGAAATAAAACACCCATTATATTCTAACCTCTATTACACCACAGAATAATTTGCACTTGAGAGATGTTTCAATGGATATGATGATTCAAAGTTAGGTCTTGCCATCTTGGAATTGGATATTACATATATTTTTTTCTTGGTATCCCGTTAATTTTCCGAATAATTTTGGATACACTTTTATTGCATTTCCAGAATCATATGGAATGGAGAATAAGCTGGAGAATTAGAGCAAATGAAAAAAAAATACAACCACTGAAACATCATTTAAAAATGAACAAAGCAGAGAAAAATAGAAGCACTTTGAAAACAATTGAATTAGTGAAAATTAAATGATAAACATTAAACATATAGCTTTAAAAAAAAGAATCAGGATTGCTACATGAATTTTTGAGTTAATCTTGAGCATTGTGGTTACTCGAGATTTTAGTGAAAAGAAGTAATACATTATTAGGTGTCTTATAGGCTGGAAGGACCAGATGCAACTCTTTAAGGAACTGATTTTATTTGATTCTTTACACTAAGGGGGGGGGGTTGCTTCTTGTTAGATCTATTCAATTTCATAAATGAAGAGAAAGGGCTTCTGAACCTCTATTATGCCTGAAGCTTTTCACTTCAGGCAATACTTTTTTTTTTTTTACAAAGTCTATAATAATCCCTTTGAATAATTGTAAAAGATGTGAACAACTTTCAAAGTCCATATCCATCTGCCAGTTTTCTAATCAATTGTACTGTGGCATTGAGGATTATACAGTCACCATTCAGAGGAGTCATTCAGCCCCGAGGAAACAGAATAGGTAATAACATGAACACTTCATTGCCTGGTTGTTATCATCCTTGGATTATAATATGAATAATTCAACTCCTTTCAACAAAAGTGAACACTTATTCTATATTAATGTCGCTTTCCTGGGGACTGGAAAGAATATCTGCAAAATATGGTCTTGCCCTTGATGAACTTAAGCCTTATTACATGGAGGGAGGAAGGATGAAAGCTGCGTGTAATGACTGTCCTTCCAAGCAGAAAACCACCCCATCAACTGGGATGTATTGCTACAGTGTGCTGAGCAGCTGCACTGATGGGTCAGTGGTTATGCCAGACCTGTTTTTAACTATTTTGATATTACATCTGAGTAGCAAAAATGATGCAACCTTCCTATCCAATGTCCCTTCTCCCTTTCTTATACATGCAGTCTCCTTCTGTTTAGTGCATCCATGTACCCAACCAAAGAAAAGAGCACTGCCCTACACCTAGGGGTGGCCACGTGACAGTTCTGACCAATGAGATTTAAGCAAATGCCACTAAGAACTTCTGGAAAAGCTCTTTCCAAGAAAGTTGATCCAGCTAGACCTTGACCTTTGCCCTTTTTTTGCTGTCCCTTCTTCTGACCTAGGAGACAGACTTGAAGCTGGAGATGGACCAGCTGTCTTGGGAGCATAGGTGACTAAGAAGGAAGATGGAAGGAGCCTGGGCCCCGATGTTATTGCCTGGCTCCCATGGATTGCCTAAGCTGGTCTCCTTCAGACCTGAGAACAAGAAAACCCCGTGCTTCAGTTCCTGGTCAGTAAGATTTGGTGTGACACATAGTATAATATAATTCTAACAGATATGCCATCGTCAGGTTCAAAGTTGGAAAATTCCACACGAAGCCATGGAAGTTGGGAAAGCATTATGACAAGGACAGGGTTTAATAGGGTAGAATTTCAGAGGTGAAAGAAACCAGAGAAATTATTTTGTTCAATATCCTTGTGAAGAGGAAAAGACTGAGGTTGAGCAAATTTCAGTGATTTGTCCAAAATCTCACAGCTGGTTACTAGCAAAGTGAGGCTGGATTGATTCTCTTGCTATCTTGAAACACAATAACATACATGAAACATTACAGGAAGTGTGTTAATTTGAATCGATGACTATCAATTTTGGATGTGTGTAGACACATATATCAAGAAAAGGCTAATAAGTCAACAAAATGCTGACGATAAAACCAGATGTGATCTCAACCCTAATTTCCAATTCTCTTCCTCCTATACTCCAAGTCTGATAAATTTTCCCTTCTAAATCTACCCCTCAGGGAGCTTTTCTTGACCATGACCTCCACCCATCTCCTAGGTAGGCGCCATGCACTTTGTTCATTATAACACTCACTACGGTGTATATTCATTTTCTCTTTACTGGTCCCTATCCCTGCCATTCCATTATGACAGGGACAATGACCATCTGTGTGATTAGGTACTGTTTAGCACAGTGCCGTTATTTAATAACTATTCAAACCCTATACTCAAACATGGGAAAAAATGGCAATTCTCTAGTGTTTTCATGGGTGTGTAAATGTTGAAGTACAAGTGACTTTGGAAAATTATTCCAACCTGTGGGAAATCACCTCAGAAGTGAATAGGCTTGCAAAAAATAAAATAAAATAAAATCTAGAAACACCAACATACTTCATACAGATTAGCACTTAGTTTATTGGACAGAGCTGCTAGGAGCGAACATCAGAGAATTTGGACTTTCTGAAACAGACTTTTCAGGTGCGTTTAAACTTGTCGGCCCCAGTACATCTGGGATTTAAGTGGAGGCCGTCCAGCAATCCGGGGAGGAGATACTGAAGGTATGTTGGATGCTCAGGACATGGAGAGAAAAGGAAGGGTGGTATTGGCTCAAGAGTCTCATCTTCTAGCCAAAACAAGGGAGAAGGTTGCAGAATAACGTAGTACATCGAATAGTGAGCACATTTGGGTAATTATAGAAATAGCTTGGATTTCCAGTGTGGTCAGGGCCATTCCTGAAAGCATAAAATATTTACCAAAATGCTTCTCAATGAAGCTTGAGAGGAAATGACTTGGAAGCGTGCCTTGCATCCTGAATGCTAAGCAAGGGATAACTGTAACATTTGGCTCCAAAGCAAGTTCTAAATTCTTGTGGCAAGATGTTTGTTTACTTGTGCAAGTTGGGAATAGACAGGCAGTTGGAAGCAGCGGGTCTGTTGGGGTGGAGGAGCTGCAGAATGTTCAGTGACGAGGGAAGTTTAGGATAGTGTTTCCCACCCAGGCTGTGTGCTTTTGACCCTTGATGCCACCTCTTACTTGCTGGGTAACATCAAGTAAGTTACTTAACTTCTCTGTGTCTCAGTTTCTTCACCTATACGCTGAAGTGATCATAGCACCCACTGAATAGGGCTATTGTGAGCATTAAGGACAATACAGTTCCATGTAAAGTGCTTAAAAGAGTGTTTGGGAACATAGTTTCACTCAACAATGACCAACTATCATCACCAGGTACATTTTAGCAGAGTTCCTATAAAGTTCATTTTGACCTCACAGGGTTAAAGACACAGAATTAAAAAGCCCACAGATGTAATGATTATTCAGCCTGGTGATTTGGATCATGGACTGGGAAACTTTTTCTGTAAAGAGCCAGACAGTAGATATTTTCAGCTTTGCGGGCCACAACAGCTTTGTTGCAACCACAGTGCTCTACTGAACCGTGTCCAGCACGGCCAGGGGTGAACCTGAGGAGGGGCGGTGAAGGATTAAAGCAGACAGACAAGAGAATACAGTTGGGGCTAGGTAGGATCACTGTGCCTGGATGAGGAAGCAGTGACCCAGCCTGTAAACCGAAGCTTTATTTTATAGTCAGAGCACACAAAGAAAACAGGGGAGTGTCAACATGTTTACAATGTTCTTGCGAGTTTTACTCAAGGGTTTTGGCAGCACTTGCTGCAGCTCCCACAGCCCATTAGCTACCTAGGAACAAGGGAGGACTATAAGGTCAAGCTTAATTGTGCTAGGAGGGCTCTGCCCTCCAAGCTGGGACTTGTATGTGGCTCTGCCACAGGTCAGTCTGAGGCTTGACCCTATAGCCGCTCACTACACTCTATCATTGTCCTGTGAAAACTGCTACAGAAAATACGCGAAAGGACAGGCCCGCCTGTGTTCCCAAAACACTTTACAAAAGCAGGACAACATTTTATTTATATAAACAGATGACAGGAGGGATTTGCCAACCCCTGATTTAGATAATTGTATACTGCTTTTGTCCAAAAGAGCTATCTTTTGGAAACAGTAAGCAAATATTCTGTTTTCTGCCTGAAATTCTTCTCTTCTCCTATTTGCATGATTGGCTCCAATCTGTGACTTTTGTAAAGTACTCTTTTACACACACACACACACACACACACACACACACACACACACACACACACCTATGTCTGTAAGCACATCATTTGTTTCCTTCATAGCATAAATTCTAATAACTGGTATACGGCAGGGGAAAACATGGTATATAAAGGGTTCAATACTATCTGTGATCTCAGGCATCCACTGGGGATCTTAGGATGTCTGTTCATCTGTTTTAATTGTCCTCTCACCCAAATGTAAGCTCCAGGTAGACAGGACCCTTAATGCCCAATACCTGACAACGATAACTGACTGATCCAGGGTAACAGGTCAATAAATGTTTATTAAATGAGTAAACGAAAGAATTACTGGCCGTAAAGGACTAAAACATTCTGACAGTTTAAGTACACATAAATTAAGGGCCACTCTCAGTAAAACACACTAATGTAGTCACTTATTTCTAGGAAAAGTGCTCCAGGCATCTGCTTTCAATATGCAATCTATAAACAGGGCTTTCTTCCCAAAATCCAGGGGCTCAATCAAGCTCTTTTTCCAGATAATCAGTTTACTCATGTTAATTGAAACCATGCGTTCTCGGGAGCTTTCGAGTCTCTTACTCATTATTAATCCATTTCTATTTGAGGCATCCAGTTCGTGTTCTCTTTTGTCTTTAGATGATACCGCAGATTTTGGAAAAGTTTGAAAAGAAATAAAATAACAACAGTCCCTAAATCAGATGCTTCCATCTTTCCCATTGTTCTATGTTTAAGATTTAGCATCATGCCAGGAACACAGCAGGCAATTAATATATATATCTGAGAATCAACAAATGTATGAGTCTTCATTGAGTAATTCTACAACATTCTACAGTAAGAGTATGAGCAGAAGGGGCTGTGCTATCTGAAAACACAGGTTAAAACAGAGAAGAATGTGCTGTATGTGTAGTGTGGGCACCAGAAAGTGGGAACAGGAGGAACATAAAATCAAATTTTGAGGTAATCCTGCCTTTGATTTTTGCAACATAGACAGAGTTCCAGGGGTGAAAAAAGAGTAGTGGGAACGCCATGTCTTTCAAGTTACCAACTGCATACTATTTACCAGCATGGTGAGACAAGTAATGAATATATCAGGAGAATGTATATAGTGCTCCTCGCCTTTGTGTTCCTGATAAAAAGCCAGCCCTGTCAAATGACCCCGGAGGCAATGCAATGAGCTGTGGAAAACTAGTCCTCACAGCAGCCTGACCCAGCAGGCACAGAAAATTGATTTCATAAACATGAAGCACAGACTCTGACGGCTAGACACACCTGCCTGCTTTGTTCTGACACCTATTGCTGGAGCATGCAGTTGCCCTGAGAGTGGCTTAATGAAAAAAACAAAGAGAAGAAGAGAAATGTGGCTTTTCGCAGCCTACTCCTTTGTTTGATAGAATACTGGCAAGAAAAAGTGGATGATGCTTAATCTGCATCAACCACCTTCCTTCCTGATTAGGGAAGTCCCCGCTCTGCAGAGCCTTGGGCTGGTTGGATCTGGAGGGTGCCTGTTCCTACCCATTGCACCCTGGATGAGCCGTTTTGGGATCCCCATACATTAGAGGGGTTTGTGAGCCTCCTTGAGCATTTCCTCGCTTCCTCTATGCACCTGCTCTACTTTGTACACCCCATAGTCGCTGCTTAAAACAGTGTGTTGGCCTTGTGCATGATGAGCATCTTGAAGACAGGGGTCTTAATTCACACTTGGATCTCCAAAACTGCTGAGTGCTGGCTCATGGCAGGCCCCCAGCAAATGCTTCCTGACTGAATAAAACAATACATAAAAGCTGAATTTTTTTTATAAATTATAATTATTTTAATACTACAAAGCAAAATTCCCTTCTCTTTGCTTAGAAACTTCTTCTTTATGAAACTGTGCAAAAAATTATATAACTGTAACCTGAAACCTATATAATTTTGTTATCAATGTCACCCCAATAAAGTCAATGTAAAAAAAACAATAGCCTTCATTTCTATGTATCAGTGACTAAGGCAATTGGAGTTGAGATAGGAAAATAAACAGTTAAGCCCTCACCACAACATACCCATTATTTAATTTTTTTTTATTGTCTAAGAACACAACATGAGATCTAACCTCTTAAAGATTATAAGTGTACACTACATTAGTTTCAGGTCTTCCATTTCATCTTTAAACCATTTTGAACTGTTTTTTTTTTTTTTGTATGCTGTAAGATGAGGATCCAAACTTCATCCTTTTGCATGTAGATACCCATTTTTCCTAATGTCATTTTTGAAGAGACCATCTTTTACTTATTGTGTATTCTTGGCTCCTTTGTCATAAATTAACTGACCATCTATGTGTGGGGTTATATATTTTTTAAAATATATTTTTATTGATTTCAGAGAGGAAGGAAGAGGGGGAGAGAGAGAGAAACATTAATGATGAGAGAGAATTATTGACCAGCTACCGCCCGCACGCCCCACACTGGGGATCAAGCCTGAAACCTGGGCCTGTGCCTAACTGGGAATCAAACCGTGGCCTCCTGGTTCATAGGTCTATGCTCAACCACTGAGCCATGCCAGCCGGGCATGATTTATTATTGGTATGTTGTATGATTTTAGGAATTTATTCATGTCTTCTAGATTATCTAGTTTGTCTTCACCATTAGTGATCCATCAATATAACTCTTCCTGAGAATGCAACATCAGACACACATGCTGTCAATGGTTTAACATGTGGAAAGTTAATTCCTCTCTGCAGGAGAGGATGAGGCCTCAGCGAGCGACGAAAGGCAACCCCATTGTTTCTCTGAGAGCAGTGCTTCTGCCAGAGCAACTGTCTATTAACCGCTTCTTTTTCTTTTCTTTTTTCTCTTTTAGCAAATCCAGGTTATGAACTTATTTAGTCTCCCTAAGCCGTTCTGAAGTAAGAGTTCTTCTACTCTTTTAGAAAGGAGTTGGAAAAGAATAAAGGAAGACAAGTGGAGATATCCAACTGGCCTGGGTACAGAAAAGAACCTCCAATCACCTCAACACACACACACACACACACACACACACACACACACACACACACACTCCCTACTCCTATCCCTCAGCTCCCTAGGACCCAGGCTGGGATGGATGCTGGGAGAAGAGTGGGATGCTGAAGTGAGCTCCAGCCACTCCTTCCAACATTACTCCATCTGCGAAGCCATTAAAGGCCAGTCCTTTTGTGCCGATTCCTCAGACAGTTTTCTGTTTCACAATTTCTTACATGAACCCAGCTAGAAAGTACAGCAACGAGTTCACGGAGGACAGTCACAGCTGGAAAAGGACTGCTCCCAGGAGACCTACTCTTCTGCCCCGTAGAGTAGCACTCAGCTTTCTCGGAGACGGACGGCTTTGCTCCACAGCACTGCTTCCAACCGTGCCTCAGCCACAGCATCGCTTCGCTCCTCCTTTCTGGAAGCATCAATGTCCTTCTCAGGGTCACAGGAGGCGGCTACCATTCCCATTTCAGGAATCATTAAGTCACAATTTTAAAAAGCAGATTTCTTTCCTATGTTGCAATGAAATGCAGAGACAGTTCAACCATTTTCCACTCCAAGCAGATGTTGATGATCAGAGCAGTTATGTCTTGGGAGGTTGAGTTTAATTGAGGCTGAATGGCGATGGGGCTCATGAGACCTAAGAGCTGTGACTGTATGATGTACTCAGGGATAGCTGCGAAATAAGCTTTTGTAAAAATCAGGACCAAACATAAAGGATTAATTGCAAATTAGTAGATGTAAATTTAAAACAACCGCAACTCAGAAGAATCACAATTAAGAAGAAATTCAAAGCACTACTGAACTTCCTGAAAAGGAGTCTTGGTTTATACTTGGACAAATATCTTTTAATGCTCAAAAAAGAGCAATGAAAAGTGGTATAAAAGAAAAACAAAAACCAAAGATTTGTCAAATATATATGGTGCCTCTAATGAAACCAACTGGATAACAAGATTATCACAGATGGGACATGTCACTGAATTTATATTATGGTTGAGTTAGAAGAAAACTGCTTTTCAAAACTTTAGGAGAACATATGTAAAATATATATATTTTTGTTTACAGTACAGATAAGAAAACAATGTAGAATTAATCATAGGTTTAATTTTCCACCCATTTTTAAAAGGATGAACTTGGAAAGGTATGTTGTTTAAATTTTCTAAGTATATATAACACTATCCTATCTAATAAAAGAGTAATATGCAAATTTACTGTCACTCCAACACACAAGATGGCTGCCTCTATGTGGACACAAGATGGCCACCACAAGATGGCCAGCAGAGGAGGGCAGTTGGAAATGACCAGGCCTGCAGGGGAGGGAAGTTGGGGGTGACCAGGCCTGCAGGGAAGGGCGGTTGTGGGGGGACCAGACCAGCAGGGGAGAGCAGTTAGGGGCAATGAGGCTGGCAGGATAGGGCAGTTAGGGGTGACCAGGTTGGCAGGGGAGGGCAGCTGGGGGGGACCAGGCCTGCAGGGGAGAGCAATTAGGGGTGACCAGGCCAGTAGGGGAGGGAAGTTAGGGGCAATCGGGCTGGCAGGGGAGCAGTTAGGCATCAGACTGGCAGAGGAGTGGTTAGGGGGTGATCAGACTGGCAGGCAGAAGTGGTTAGGGGCAATCAGGAAGCAGGCAGGCGAGCAGTTGGGAGCCAGCAGTCCTGGATTGTGAGAGGGATGTCCCGACCCTAAATGGGCAGTTGGACATCCCTCGAGGGGTCCCAGACTGGAGAGGGTGCAGGCTGGGCTGAGGGACAACCCCTCCCGTGCACAAATTTCGTGCACCGGGCCTCTAGTTTTGAATAATTTTACAACCCACTTTCGTAAGTATTTCAAGCTATCTTTTCCTTAACAGTTCTTTTGATCTTAATTATCTAGAAAATGGTTTCAATCTCAACTTCACTTTGTGTAATCAATCTTGAGATGTGGATCAACCATCCCATTCATACTAATAATATTCCAACCATTCAATTTGCATTGAACTTCCAGGGTATGAGTTTTGAGAATCAGTGATACTTTCTGTGATTCCAATGAAGGGAGCCGAAGGTTTGGCTCCTAGCCTCTCTTGAGAAAAAACAAAACAAAACAAAACAAAAAAGGCTCAGTGTTATGTGGGGTAGCTAGCCACTGCTTACTGCAAAATTACCATGTGAGCTGAGGACGGGCAAGGTTGGGAGAGAGAATGCTTTGATTTTGGACAGATTTGGAGTAGAATTCCTGCTTCACTGATGATTGGTCATGTGAACTTGGGCAATCTTTAGGGAGTTTGGGTTTTTCATTAGCAAGAGAAGAACAGCAACATTTACTAGAGAGGGTTATTGTGAGAAATAAGATACTACAGGTGAGCAACAGGGCACACAGCACATGCCCAGTGAATACTAGTTCCCTTCCTTCTCTCAGGGAAGGGAGAGCTCTTAGAAGTCATTTAGTTTAAGCCTTGATTTTAAAAGAGATAACTTTTAAACTTAACTTTTAAAAAATTTGATATTGCCAACAAGGGAATTCCTAGTTTCAAATTTAAAAATGTTATTATTTGTATTTAAGGTTGAAAAACAAAAGAAATTGTAGTTAGCATGCATGTTTGGGGATTTTCAAAGTATACATACATGTAGAATTTTAAAGATACAAGACATATACACATATACAGAGCTCCTTTAATTTTTGAGGACTGGTAAGCCTTCAAAAGTTTAAGAAGAATCCAAGAAGATGACCTTAAAAAGTACAGCTTTAAAAGTGAAGTTGGTGTTCTTTTTCTACTATGATGTAACTAAAATTCTTGGAATTCAAAGCGTTGAGCTGTTTAGTACCTTTCCTTTTAGCCTAACCATCATCCTCTTTAGTTTACATCTGACTGACCTTAAAAGACCTGAGATTTCATTAAAAGGTAAAGTTACCATCAGAATACCTATTGTTAGTTTTGTTTGCATCTGTTTTGATAATATCTGTTTATTCCGTTTGGCTTAGCCAAATACAACATGCTACATCTGAGGGCTAACTGGTTGACCTAGTTTGGAAGACCCAATGAAGCATTATAGTTTTTGCAAACTGAAACCTCTAATAATGATCTTATAAATATCCAGTTTTCACCCAGTGTACACATATGATACAGGAATAGACTAGCAGACAACTAAGTTTCTTACACAATTTCTGACAAGGTTTCAATTGTGGGTACATTTCACAAGTGAGGGGTCTCTGCTGAAAAGCTTTAGCAATCCTGATTTATGATTTTGCCATCTACACATTATTTTAAATATAATTTGAAGATTCTAAAAAAGTTTTCATGTATACCTCTAATGATTGCCATTGTTTATATTTCCTATATTTGCCTTGAAATAAGAACTCCCCCTATGTGCTCAATCATTTAGAAACTTGGGTGGAAAGTTCCATAGTATAATTTGGTGCGTGGAAAAGCTAAGGGTAAGATTGATTTTCGACCTACCCAAACTAACCCAGGACAGCAGCTGCCCGGCCAAAAACACAATGTCCTGGCTTCAGTCTATCATAGAGCTCGTTTCTCCCTCTTCATTCTTTCTCAGCGGGGAGTGAGGACCGGTCTACAGTTTTCCATCAGAAACACAATTTTCTAATTGAAGACCAAAAAACAAACTGGCTCCAACCAGAGCTCCTGCTGGTTTTTGTTCCTTTCATTGTTGAAATGTGTCTATGAGCTCTGCTTTTGCAAAATAGAAACCTCCTGGCCAGACTATCAAGTGTTTGCAGCCTCGATATCTAAATGTCCTTTAGAGCAACAACAAATGGAATCACACTGTCAGACTTACGATGCGTGATAACTTGAAATGGGGTTAAAGCCGTTTAGTACTAGTATATCATAGATTTATTGCTATGGCAGTGTCCGATTAACAGACACCATCTGTATTTTCTGGAAATACAGCTGCATCCTCAAAAGTCTGTCTTGAAATTAAGGCCTTCAGAGGAGAAGATAGGTGATGAACAGTGAAAGAAAAATGGTTTTGATGGACAGTAGTGTATGAAAATGAGAAAATCAATAACCATGGGAAGTAAGGATAGAAAAAAGTCTTATTTTATATGCGTTGAGGGGATATGATAATGTGGACTCTGAGAAAGACATTCCCTCACTCACTCACAGGAGTCAACGACAAAGCAATACAAGTTTCAATTGGTTTGCTGGAGTAAAATTATATGCCTTTTTGGGGCAGTTGAATAGCTCCAGGAACAAATTACGTCTGATGTGTCCCCCATAGTAGGGATCTAAAACATTGTCAGATGGATGATGGAATGAATGAACTGATTGGACAAAGTTCAAATCAGCACTGAAAGGAATTACAGGGAGTCACCACTTAGACAATATCAGTGAATTATTGCCATTTGCCACATTTCTAGCTCTCTTTTCTTTCTGGGCACATGGAAGGGCCACACTGGCTTGCACCACTGAGTTTAGGTCTGGCTACGTGAGCCATGAAATGTGAGTAAAGTGACTATGTGCCGACCAGGTGGTGGCTGGTGCATGATCACGGATGCCGCTCTGCCCCTGCCGCAGCAGCTGAGGAACCATGAGTTGAAGCAGCAGCTTGCATTGCTCAGCCAACAGGAGGACCCTGCTCTGGAGAATTGCCTGGATGCAAAGCAGACTTGTCTGAGCAAGAAATATACCCTTCTTGTTGAAAGCCAATGCATGGCAGAGGGTACGGTCCCCAATGATCAAGACGGTGCATATATCGCCCACCCAACGTGCTCTTCTTCAGTGTGAACTCGCTGCATCCCCAGCAAGAGGTGGACTCTGTTTCCTCTCCCCTTGGATCTGGGTGGCAGAAGTCACAGCTGGTACAAGATCAGGAAAAGCCAGGAAGTTGTCTTGGAGCATCGCTCTGTTGGAACGCTTGCTCCCTGCTTGCTCCTTCTCAGAATCTAGCCAGCAAGCTGAACAGAGAGTTCACATGTCAGTGCGCTTGTCAAGAGTCCCAGCTCATCTGAGTCATCCCAGGCAGGCACCAAACATGTGAGGGAGGAAGCTTCCAGATGATTTCAACCCCTGAGCCATCTGAGTGTTCCCAGCTGAGTCCCCAGACATTACACAGCAGATACAAGGCATCACCGCTATATTGCACCTAATTTCCTGACCCACAGAATTTGTGAGCATAACAAAGTAAGATGAAAAATAATAAGCTCAGATTTTTGGTAATAGTGCCGGATATAGTACCACCATTCTGGGGAAGTTATACAGGCTTCATCCGTGTGGTCCATTCTGCTTAGTTAGAAGCCATATCCCCAGTACCTCATTCACGTACACAAGGTTATTAAACTGAATTTACTGGTGCACAGCGATTTTCATTGTTTCTTCCAGGCAAGATTTATTCTGAAAATAACCATATCCTTCTGAGCCTCAAGGAAACAAATGGCACATTTAAACATATTTACACATGATAAAATGCTGTGGGGAAACTGGGAAGCTCATATTGCGGATGATTGGTTGATATTTCAGAAATAGCTGGCATCTAAGCCATTGCTATGTTAGATGTGAGTTTCAGATATTGCCATGCAAGTTGGGTAAATATTTACTTCCTGAGTAAATATTGCTCGTCCCCTTCAAATTACTAGCAAGAAACCATTTTAACAAAAACCAATAGAACTTAGGAGCTCACATCACATTGTATTTACTAGTAGAAGTATGGTATGGATACCAGAATGGAAAAGTATAGAAGAAAATTGCCAATATTGTGCATAGCAATAGTACTGATAATTAGCTTAATTTTAAGGTTCCACAGCTCTAGGGACAAACGGACACTATGAATGCACACCAGGGCAAGCATTGCATGAGTATATTTTCTGAATAAGGTCTATTTCACAGCTTCTTAATTCAACTTTGGGGGATAATTTTTATTATTCATAATGTGTTGGGAGATATGTGTCCTAGAGAAAGTATAAAATGTATCCTGTTAGTTTGCAGAGAGGAAAAAGTATATACTCCAACAAAGGAGCAAACCAATCCCGAGTAAGGAGCCAACTATATGCCGAAGTCAACTATATAGCTGATCATTTCATGGATTCTTGCCTCACTCACAGCAATGAGACAGGATGGAGAGAAGTCTAGAAGGGCCCACACGCTAGGGCAATGTGCACATTTGCTAAGTGCCACACAATTTAACAGGGGTAAGCGAAGGTATTGGCAAGTACAATGGGACTTGGTATTGGCAAGACCTGGAATGAAATCGCAGCTCCTCTGTTTACCTGCTGTTTGACCTGGAAAGACTTCATAACATATTTTTAACGTCATAGTTACTTAGTCTTACACTGTCCTTCCTATATTTTACTCACTTTATTTATGTATTTATTTTTTCTCTGCAACACTGGCTCTGTGTGTGTGAATAATTGGCTTGCAAATCACTTCCTCCGTTTGCTTGTTATACAATGACTCTTCTGTTCTCACTATTATTGACTATATTCCCTATGCGGTAATCTACATTTCTGTGGGTATTCTGCAACTACCAACCTGTTCTGCTTAATCCCTCCACCTTTTTCACTTAGCTCCCCAACCCCTCCCTTCTCATGGCTGTCAGTCTCTTCTCTGTTGTGGATGGTCCTTTAAAGCTTTTGTTTTGAATCACAGCCTTTGGGCTAAACTCTGGAAGTTATAAATCTCTGGATTTGAAGGAGGACATATTTTATTTCAGATGTTGTCAAGTCCTCCCCAGACTTATTATGGTATAGAGCAATAGCAATCGTCCCTATTAGTTTTGAGAAAATTTGCCTCTCTGCCTGAGTTCCAGAAATTACATTAATTTATTAATTCTACAAATATGTATTGAGAGCCTTCTATGTCCTCTGCCTGGAACAAAAACTTAAAAATAAAATGTAGTCACCACACTCACAGATAGACAATATGGAAAAAAATACAATTATCCAGGGACAATGATATATTGGCTGAGATTTTTGGTGTAAAAGAAATGATATTTAAAATGGCTCTGACCCAGCTTTCTTCAGAAAGTCAAAGTCATTAATTCCTTTATTCTTCCGTAAATGGAGGTTTATGCAACTGAAGCAAGGGCAATATTGTGGATCTGAAATAGGTACATCTTAACGGGTTGGGGGGCAGAACTCACTGGCAGTCCAAATTTGTATCAACACAATTATCTTCTTGACTTGCTATGCAAGGCATCAGATTTGTGGGGGGAGGGCGGTGAGGGGCTGAAATACAGATGCCACCATTTCCAGTGTGACTAACCACTTCCTGGTTGACGAGATGTCTTATCTAGGAGAGGACTTATCCCTTTCCCCTTAACAGAGTAGAGTTTGGTGGCTCTTAGGGGTTGCTTATGCCACCTGCAATGTAAGCTCAGAATACAGATCAAAAAAGTAGGATCACAGCATGTCCACACTGGACAGGATCTTGGACTCTCATTCATCCAAACACCTCATTTTCCTCATAGGAGTCTGCAGTTCCCAAACCGCCAGGCTTCTACTCTGAGTCTCATCTCTATTTTGTTGTTGTTGTTGTTGTTAATTCTGTTATTACTTATTGATTGATTTGAGAGAGACAAAAAGAAACACTGATTGATTGTTCCACTTATTTATGCATTTATTGGTTGTTTCTTGTATGTGCTCTTGTCAGAGCACAAAGCCAACAGAGATGAAAGCAGAGACAATGGAGTGAAAGGGAAGAAGAGATGATGTTTGCTGCTTGAATACTGGATATAATCATGTTTGGAGATCAACCCATCATTTTTTCAGATTTTTGAAATAATGGTATTTGTTTTTTTATGTATTTAATTTTGCTTGGATCAGTTTGAGTTAAGTGTCTGTCCCTTGCAACCAACAGGTTTTGATAACAATACATATTTGAACAGGCAACATGATACCAGTATAAGTGATTCTAGTGAGGTATCATGATTGACAACATTGCAAGAGCAACATGAGTTAGTGGTCCTCAGGGCCTCACACCCCATGGAAGCATCTGGATTATAGTTTTAGTGACCCATCTATAGCCCTTTATTCTGTGGAGGCTGCAGCCAAAAGGCACTACTGTGCAACTAAATGCTTCGGCATCATGCAACCTTCTCTTGGCTTCCAGAAACTGTCATGGTCCACTCTTTTCTTCTAAGTGCATGCCAGACAAGAAAGGAAAAATAATAAAATGTATTTTTTCCTTAGCTCAGACCTATTGCCTTCATCCAAGTCAGAAAAAACAAAGATCTACATCTGCTTGTTCTCAACCCAGATAAAACTGGAGTGTTCCAAGAGGGCCACCCTACTGACACAGATAAACAGTGTCAACCAGAGAGAAGGCTCTTGAATTTGAAGGGAATGTTTGGCTGTTAAGTGAGCAAACAATCCAGGCCTGTCCAAGGAATGGGCCAGCAGAGGTCTCGCTGACCCGAAATGTGGCCAATTTCTTGAGGCCGTTATTTATTTACAAACCCAAGTATTTCCTTTCATTGTAAACACGCAGTCTGTGATCTTAGCAAGGAGTCTGGGGCACTTTCTGTATTCCCCACTAAATCCATGTCAACATGCAACATTTATATTCCTGTTTGCCCCGTTATTAACTGCCACCCAAGCCACCAACACTCACCAACGACATATCCGGCAGTTGTGGCTGGGTCTGTGTCAGAAAGAATTCTCCCCTTTGTTTCCTTTTTTAGAGTAAGCCCTGTGACCTTAGTTATACCTTCAACAACTTGGATTGAATTAGTCACTTTAGAGATGAAATGCGAAAGTGACCTAATTTCAGTCTAATGGGACAGCGCCTGTGCAGGGGAACAGTGAGTGAGATCTGAGGCTCTGGGTGTGGAGCCAGGGGAATGGACATTGCCCAGGATGCAGAATAAATTCTCTCCTGGGCTGTGATGTGCTACTCTACACAGGGCTTAGCAAATTACTGAGCCAAATCCAGCCCACTGTGATCGAAGAATGGTCCTCGCACTGTTCAAAAGTTGAAAAACACCTAAAATGGCATAATACTTTGTGATATGTAAAAAGCACGTGCAGTTCATATTTCAGTGCTCATCAATACAGTTTTATTGGAATGCAGCCATGCCTATTCCATTACATACTGTTGGTGGCTGCTTTCATTCTGTAATTACAGATTTGGGTAGTTGCGACAGAGACCATATGGCCTGCAAAGCCAAAAACAATCTGGTTCATTACAAAAATTGTTTGCTTACCCCTACGAAGATCTTGCTTCCGAGGCTATGGATTTATTGCTATTCCTCGACAGCCAGCACGAGGCAAAATGGCACAGTGGCTTCATGCCCAGCTACCTGTGTGGCCCTGGAAAGTGATTTAACTCCCGTCGAGCATGGCTTCCCTCTTCTTGTCCCTATTATAGAGCTTATTCCAAGTTCTAAGATTATTTGCTCTCACAAAGGCCTGATGCTGGTTACAAAGGGATGGGCTGTCTGGTTTGGATGTCCATTCATCATGACCACAGATTAGTGCCAGGGAAGGGACTTCTACAGGATCATCGTTCTACAAAAGCATACAGTACTACATCCTTAAGAGGCATTCTGATCCCTAAAATCACAGCTCTATATCCACAGGACTTGATTTCTAAAGCCATGGCCATAACTACAGAAGCAAAGTGAAGGAACTGGCTGAATGGCATCTAGCTTGCCAAATGCCTTGTCCTGAAAATACCTGATTGTGGTGTAAGTCACAGCGGACGCATGAATCCTGTCCCATCAGTGAGGCTCCCACCTTGATGAGGCAAGCAAGCCTCTTTTCCTTTTCCGAGGGGACAGTGCTGACATGGGATTATCTAGGTAAATGCCTCGACTGTCCTCTTGGTTTGGCTAATGAAGGTCCGGCCAGAGCCAGCACATTCTGCAGCCCGGGTCCACGTTGGAAAATCAGACTTGCACAGAGGATCATTTTGCAAGTGATGCGCTCGTTCCTTGTGAGTCTGAAAACACTGATGTCCCTCGTCCTGTTCCAAAAGTCTCGTGGAAAACGGAAAGTTTGAGTTCGCCAGGCACTACTGTTTAAAGCCAATTTTCCAAAACTTGAGCTGCCGTGGTTAGCACCTCATCATAGTCTCCTGTGGATGCGATACGTGGCCGTCACCCAGCAAGTCCTGTGCCTAAAGGAAAATGCTGGGCATGCACTTCTTACCTGTGCCACCAGAACTGCCAACCTTCTCCTGCTCAGTCACAAAAGGCTTGCCAACGGTGGTGGTGAAAGAAGTTCTGGTTACAACTTGAGCATGGCATAAAATATAGCTGAGCATCACTATTGTGTAAGCCTCAATCTTATTTTGCCTTTCTGATCGATCATAAAAGACCTTCTTTCCAAGATTAGCTCCAAAAACAAACCACAAAGCTCAAGCAGCCTGAAGTCATTGGACCCACTTCGTCTTTAAGGGGAGCTTGCTGGGCTCTAGGGTGCATTTTCCGTATTTTCCCTCCAGGTTTTAAAGAAGCGCATATAAATATGTTTCTATTTAAAAATAAGCAGGAATACGAAAGTAGCATGAAAATGAATTACACCGGATTCCTATTGTGTGAGACTCTGTGGGAACACTAAGCATGTAAATACATACACAGCCCTTTGAGGGCTGTAGCTCGGATCTGCAGCTTCAGAATACAATGCTTCTCGAATCAAAGAGAGTCAGAGCCAAGAGGGTCTCAGCGACCAGCCGGGGCTGTGGTTTCACATCCCCGATAAAGACGGGGAGGCCAGGGAAGGCAGGGCTCTGCCCAAGCTGACCTGCACAGGACTCAGGCCCTGCTCCGTATGCCTCATCTCTGTGTCTCTTGGCAGTTTCCTCCACCCCATCTCCATTGTGACAGCTCATAATTGAAATGATTAATTATTTTAAAGAACTAGTAGCCCTGCGCACGAATCCATGTGCCAGTAGCTCTCTGCAGGGTCTGGCCGCTCCGTGCCTGCTGCCCAGAGGCTCTCCACGGCCCAGAGGCCCATCTGAGGCCAGGCACGGAACACTTGCCTCGTCGCCGTGGTGATGAAGCAAGAATTCCGCCAGGCTGCTCACGCTGCCTGCTCTCAGTGGCCAACCCCCAACCTCCCCACCACCTCCCCCAGACTGGGGGACTCCGGCGGGGCTTAGAGGACTGGGCGCTGCCATCTTTGTGATGGAGTGATGGCTAATTTGCATATTACCCTTTTATTAGATAGGATTGTTGCCATGAGAGTGGGAAGAGCAAGCAAGGTGTGAGGATCTTAGAAGAGTAGCGGAGACTACTCATTGTAGCAGAGACTGCATGTGTACCCCGCTTTAATCATTGAAGACGCCTCTGAGGTGCCAGATGCTAGAGTTTGAACATCACCCCTGTTCACACAGGAGTTATGGGTGCCATTCCTCTCCTGTGAAAGAGAGAAAGTAAGCCAGGGAAGCGGGGAGTGCAGGAGTGCACCTGCTGCCTTCCTATGAGGTCACCTTGGGCTGACTGATGGCCAATGTTTCCTTCAAGGTGACCCTTTCTCTATAGCTGTCCCTCTGGAGTTGAGGTATAACTGTTCCCCCTTCACCCCTTCAGATGTAGGGTGGTCCTGCAGTTGCTAGCCCTCATACTGGATTCTCCTGTGGTTTTGAGTACTCTCCTCACACCTCTGGAAGAAGTTCATGGCCAAGCCCTTCTCACACTGCCGTTTCCTGTGCTGGGGAGACAGCCCCGATCTCCTCACAGTTCCTGGAGTAGGTGAGGTCCCCCTCCTCACACTAACAGCTCCTGGGGAAGAGTGGGGCCTTGGAGTCCACTCTTATCACCAGATGTACTTTCTCTGGTGACAGATGACAAATAGAACTTGATTTGTTCTGAGGAAAGTGTTAATATTTTTATTTAAGCAGAAATGTGTTCTGGTTCAGGAAAGGGTTCCATGAAAAATGTAATAAATTCACTTTTGCTTTAACCTTGTGGGTCAGAAGAAAGTTTCTGATACTTTTGCTGTGAGATTTAGAATCTCTCTCTCTCTCTCTCTCTCTCTCTCTCTCTCTCTCTCTCTCTCTTTCCTCCTTTCTTTTTCTTTTGTTTGTTTGTTGTTGAGATTGCGCTTAATATGGCTTTCAGAAAAATGAGGCAGAAAAATGAGGCTTAACCCCAATTGGCTGGCAAAGCATGTCTTATTCTACCCATTGACTCCTCACTCACCCCACCCCGCTTTTGTCCCTATTCTAACCTTCTACTATCCCTCTTCTCCAGCTCTCTCCATCCCACCTGTGATCTAAGTTACCAAGCTCTTGTTCTCTTGGGGCCTCCATATAGATGTTGTCGGATAAATTCAATACCGTTCAATGGTGGGTTCACTTTTGTGTGAGTCTCTTACAATCTAGAGAACCTTCACCATGATGGTGGGATGGCAGACAGAGAAAATGGAGTTATTTGGGGCACAAGATCCATCCATCAGCTGCCTTTTCCCCTCTTCAGCCCTGATCCTGTCTCCAGGGAGACTCATCCTGGCAAAGAGAAGAAGCCAAAGCAGGTCTGCTGGACCCTGCTCAGCTCAGTTCTAAGGGGTTTGGCCGAATCATTCATGAGCTAAAGTGGCAGGACTGGCCTGAACCCTGTGGTCTTTTACTTAAAGGAAAAAAACCTGGGAAACAAAAGGCAGAACCTTGCCCTCCTCAAAGGCCTCTGGCAGGAGTGGCCTTCCAGTTCAGAAGTTAAATTCTTCCAGTTTCTCTCTTATTTTTGGCAACTGAAAACTTTCTGCCTCTTATCCCTTTAAAAGACATGTCACATTCAATTGAAAGACAGCCCGATTAATGCTTCAACAAACAAACTGAGAAAGAAAGAAATTACTGTTAACGTGCATTCCCTTTAAGGGTAGTTTTTGTTGTTCTTCACTTTCTATGTTGACAGCATGCCACTCTGGTTTATTAATTTTTTATGCTGAACATTGGATCAGTTGAAAGCCCCACAATTAACTTGTTTATTTCTGTGGATGGGCAACTGGTGTTTTCCCCATTTCCCTCTTACAAACCCCGCTGCTGTGAACATTGTCTAGTCTGGTACGATCACAAATGTGGAGATGGTGCCATTTTGCCCCATCCACCACCCCTCCCTTTCTTCCCCCTCGATTTCCAGGGAGCCCCTTTCCTCTGCCCACATCCAAGCCACTGTGTGTGGGCTCCATGCCTTGTCTCCAGTTGTCTGACCAGGCCCTTGTTCCCATGACCTGTTTTGGAACCAGCCACCTTGGCTTTAGCCTTGAGAACTCATCTCTGCCCTCCCGCTTCAGACTGGAAATTATGGGTTAGAGCCACACCCAGGGCATCACAGCCTGTGGAACGTGTCCTACCTGGAGTAGCCCCTTCCTGGCTCCTGTCTGACTAGACTGCAAGCTCGGAGAGGCAAGAAGGGCATGACTTAGTCAATGATATGTGATATATTTGCTCAGGTGCGGGGCCTGGCGGTGGTATAATCTTAAGTGATTTAAGAATTTCTTGTGACTTAGCAAATGCATTTTCATTACTTTTAGGTGTCAAGTGCCTTGTAGACATAGTCCAATTAAGATAGATGATAGATGATAGATAGCAGATAGAGCTGCGATAGGCCCAGCACCCTAGTGACTTATGTAGATTGTACATGTGGATCTTCAACCTGAGGGAGAACCTGCTAAGGAAGGGAAAAGGCTTTCGTGTGCTTTGCCTTCAGAGTCTCTAAGGACCCATCTTCTAGGCATCAGCACTTCAGAGGCTGTGTCATGTCAACCTTTTCTACCAGCGATGCACATCCAATATGATTTTCTCCCAGTATGGACACAATTTCCCCAAACAGGACATCATTTATTAGCGAGACCTCAGAAATTGCCACTACCTTCTTTGTCTGATCAGAGTAAACTTTCTCAAGCAACTCCTTCCATACTCACTTTCTTATTTTTCTTCAACTATTATATGGACATTGTCCACAATGTAAGAGAATGCTGAGGAGCAAAAGGAAGAAAATAATTTAAATCACCTGAAATCCCACTAAACAGAGACAATTACTGTTACTAATTGGTGGTATAGTCTTTGAGAATTTTCCCATTTGGATATATGTACATTTATATATTATAATATATAAGGTCTAACATATATACAAATATACACATATGTCCACACATGTACACCTGGCCCCCATGTCCATTGTGAGGTTGTTTTCAGAAACCTCAACATAGTCTCTCTGTGACTGTCTCCTTATCATCTAACTAGAGGTCCAGCACATGAAATCGTGCACGTGTAGGGTCCCTAGGCCTAGCCTGCGATCAGAGCCATGTCCGACGCCCCGCAATGCTGCTGCCACCCCCGTGACCCTCCACGACGCTGCCACTGCCCCATGAGTCCTGTCCCCAGTCCTGCTCCGCTGCCACCCAGCCCGGTTCCCGTGGTTCCCTGCTGGCCATCCAGTGATGGGAGCCTGCAGGCTGGGGGCAGGGACTGAGAGGTGGTCAATGCACCTCATAGCGACTGGTCGATTGGTCGTTCTGGTCGTGACACCTGGCCTTTTATTATTATAGATTATTATAGATTCTCTCCCAACCTTCTTTGATTCATCCATATCTTTTCTTATCAAGTTGCAACTTTTTTCATGGCTCTCCCTCAAACCAAGGACTAATTTCATTACATAATCAACAATTCAAAATTTAATCTTTTTTTAACTTCCTTTAAAATTTGTTAAATCAACTAATAATTCACGAACCATAAAATTCACCTTTTTAAATATTCAGTTCAGTGTTTTTCTTCAATATGTTTTCAAGGTTGAACATCATCACCACAGTCAATTTCAGAACCTTTTTATCACCATCCAAGGAAACCCTGCACCATTAACAGTCACTTCCCATTCTCCCCTTCCTCCAGCAACCTGGCAACCACTAGTCCACTTTTCGTCTCTATGGATTTACCTATTCTGGACATTTGATATACATGGAACCACCAATACTAGTACATGGTCTTTTGTGATTGGATCCTTTCACTTTGCTTAATATTTTTGAGATTCAGCTACAGCACAGTATATATCAGTACTTCATTCCTTTCTATGACTGAATAACATTCCAGTGGGTTATTATATTTCATTTACCCATTTACCTGTCCCTGGGTTGTTCCTCTTTTTTGGGTAGTGCGAATAATGCTGCTATGAATATTCATGTACAAGTATTTGTTTAAGTATCTTTTTAAATTTTTTTTTCAATTTTGGGGGTATATGCTTAGTATTGGAATTGCTAAGTCATGTGGTAACTTTATATTTAACTTTTTGAGAAACACACACTGTCTTCTGAAGTGTTTGCACCATTTTATACATCCATCAGCAGAGTCCGAGGCCTCTAAATTCTTCACATCCTCACCAACTCTTGTTACTGCCTGTCATTTCATTATAGCCATCACAGTGGGTGAGAAGTGGTATCTCATTGTGGTTTAATTTGTATTTCTCTAGTGAGTAATGATACTGAGCATCTTTTCCTGTGTTTAGTGGCAATTTGGATATCTTTTTTTAAGGACATGCTTATTTGAATCCTTTGCCTACTTTTTATTTGAATTATTTGTCTTTATATTGTTCCAAGGTTGACCTTTTTGAATCAGAAACTTTGCCACTCAGTTGCAAATCAGGCCTTCAGGAAAGAGGATATTAAGGAGCATTTCTACATGGAGATCTTCCCTGTTTTCCCACTTGCCCTTAGAAGCCCGACTCCTGTGTGTCATAAACACCCCTCTCACATCAGGAGGCAGCATCGGTGCCATTAGCTGGGGTTTGCATTATCCATGGAGCCTGGAGGTAGCTATGTGAGCTAGGAAGAAATTACCTTGCAACCAGAATGCACATCGGTAAAATCTGGCTGCTTACACAAAATGCAACAAGTTCCCATATGTTCCACAGGAAACATAGAAGAGAAGGTGAGGAAGATCCTGACATTAGTTATTACACTGTCTGACTCTACATAAATTTAATGGAGCAGATGAACTCTAGCTAAGTTTCCTCTACGTTGACTTTGGTATGACTAAGTCCCATTATCCTGCTGAACTATATTATGAAATAGAAATGAGGTCTGCTAGAAAAGATTTTTGTCTGGGAATATATTAAAGCCACATTTTAACAACACACCAAAGCCTTTTTAAAAATGTTTAAAGAATTGAGTTATATTTATAAAACAATTACAAAGTACTGTTAATAATATTCATATCGTGATTATGTAAAACTTAAACAATCCAAGTACAAATATAATCCAACCCTGGAAAGTCTGACTGTGAATACATATCTCACTTTTCTTAAGAGTTTCGAGATAGCAGTTTTTAAAGTATGTGCAACTAGTAATGAACCATATTCGGACAATGATGTCATAGAAACTTCTGGGACCTTGGCAATGACTTTTCAACTTTCCCTAATTTAAATTCTCTTGCGAGTTTTCACTGTCCTTAGGACAAAGGTCCCAGGGCCCTTCACACCTGATGACCTCTATGCCTCACAGCTCTGCTCCTCACAGCTCACCTCTCCCAACATTTCTAATCCCAGCCTGCTGCCTCCCACCTCCTGCCATTCAGGCTCATCTCCAAATGTCTCCTCTGCCCACAGGAATGGTGCTTGTTCACCTGTGTAACCTGAATGCCCACACAGCAGCGAGCACACGGTGAGGGATTGGCAAATGTTTGCCGAGAGAATGAAATGCTATATTTGCCAAGCTCATCCTTGTGTTTGGCTCACCTGTTCAGTCTGCTATTCAACATCCATGTGTGTGAAAAGTGTGCCCACCTTTTCAATGTGTACTTTCTGTATGCAGCTTCACCCATGCGACCGTATTTTACAGATTGCTAGTGACAGGCCAGGTGGATGAGACAGATGTGGTAACAGCTGAGATGGGAGCCCTGCTTTTATGGAGCTTCCAGCCCCGTGTGTTGAGACAACATGCAGAAGAGCAGATAAATAACAATACGTCATTGTAAGTGCTTAGGGAGGGCCCATGTTAGCCCGGGTGGCCCACAGTGACCTCATACACACTCCGCCATGCTCCTCGATTTGATACTGATGGCATATCATTCTGTGCAGCTGTTTAGTTTTTTTCTGAGGGTCTGTATCTTTTACCTCTTCGATTCAAAATTGAAAGTGTTTTTGAGAGCAGTGGGATATAGTAGGTGTTTAAAATACATTATTGCTTAGTATGTCTTTGGAAAAAAGTAATGAGCAGCACATTCAGTTAAGTGCTAAAGTGGCCAATTTTCGAGGCTCCGTAGGAGTGAAAATTTGTCCTAACAGTTTAGTGGGATGTGCAATTGAATGTCCGACAGCTAGCCAACCTCTGCCCACGACTTTCACAGCGGTGTTCCACGGGCCATTTCGTTTACTTAACAAGGTGTGATCTCACTGGGGGCTAAAATTTATCAAAGTCAAAGTCATACTGAATAATTCTGGCCCTGCTATACACTAATTAGTCAGGGATTAGAGTCCAGCTATTAGTCTAACGGAAGGGTGAGCCATACCTTCCAGCTGGTGAAGCAACAGCAAGAGAAGAAATGGGTTGGCAGCATCAGTTTCAGTAAGGTTGTGGGGAGAAGTGTTGTGCGCTCATATTCATTTGTAATTGTTTAATGTAATTATCAAGTCCAGAAGCACTTCTTGGCGGAGGCTTATTAAGGGAGAGATGCCACTCAGAATGCGTTATTCTTCTGAAAGGGTCCTTTTCCCTCTCTTAATAAGTTTAATAACACCAATTTGCAGTATCCAGTTCTCATAACGTCAGAACTCGTTTCCTGATTAAGTGCAATTTTTTTGTGAAGTAAGGAGTAGAGCGGAAGGTAAAGTGATTCAATTCAGTAAATTCATTTTTTATAATTCAGGGGGACAGATGCTAAAGCCCCCGTAAGCAGAAAGGCTCGTAGGAGAAGAGAGCCGCGGCAATGACCCCGGCTCCAGGCATGCAGACAGAAGGTAGGAGTTGCCTGTGTTGGTCTCTTCCTGTATCCACACACATTTGATGTTTCCCCAGGTTTTTCCTTCTGGAGATTTTCCATGGAGACCGATAGCTGTTTGAAGTTCTTCCACTATTATTAGAGTTGATAATGTTATTAGGGAGCGCTGATAAGCCACCATGCGTGGTTGAGGGACATTGAAAAAGTCACACCACTTCTGACCCATATTCTGCCATCATCCACTGAATTTTTTGGTAATATCTTTTCTAACTTGGGAAAACCTAAAATGCTGGCACACGATCTCATTCCAAGGGGTTTTTGTGGACATTTTTTACAGATCAGTCTGTCGAATCATCGCGATAAACAAAACCCTTGTGAAGAAAACCTTGCTGGATTTCACCACTATCTATACATGTGCTCGTCCGAATAAAGAACAACTCACAGTTGTTAACCTTAACCAACTGCAGCATTGATTCTGCCTGAGTTGAAGCCCCACAGTTAGCTGGCCAAACGGTGCTTCTTCGAGTTAAATGTTATTGTTTCCAGATATATTTTTCCCCTCAGTAAATGATGGAACGTTCTAGATAGTGGACAGATTTCCATGCAGATAGATTTTACTGCTAGTGTCATAAACAACAAAGGAAAGAGAAACAAGGTAATTAGGAGAAACAACATGCAGCTCACCCTTGATGGTAGCTCGTGTTTCACTCAAAATGTGAGGCTAGGCATGACTATGCCAGTTGGGTGAGTCCTGGGAGATGGGTGATTGGCGCATATTACTGAAGCGCTGAATCATGCCCCGGAGCACACTAATGAGGCATAATAGTTCTTAACATTTTTTTTAATGATGTTAGTTTAATAGACAATTCAAGGAGAAAAGAACCAATTTAAGTGCTTGCTTTTGCACCATCCAATTTCCAGAGAGACCATCTGGGGTCGTCTGCGGTTTCATTATTTTATTTATTAGGATCCTGAAAAATAGGCTCATCCTATCATAGGCAACTGATCACTCCGTGGTAGGACAGAGCTGCCTTCTTTCACTTAGGAACAAAGTGGTTTAGCTCCCGGGGTTGGAAAACGGCAGGAGACCTCTGCTATTTCCCTAGTGATCTAGTTCATGAGGACGAAGGAGCAGGCACAGGCTCAAGAGCTGCATAATATGCCCTGAAAGGAACATTCGGCATCTTTCTCTCCTTCCTCACATTAGCTGCCCACATAGTAGTGGTGAGAGCGTGGGAAGTTCAAAAAATCAAAGGAACAATGAATGGCTCCTGGAGCCCCATCATGCCCACCTGCACCATCATAGTTATTATGACATTATTGGCTACATTCCCATGCTGTATTTTACAGCCCGTTGACTGTTTTGTGACTAACAATTTGTACTTTTTAATCCCTTCACCTTTTTCACCCAGCGCCCCAACCCCTCTGGCAACCGTGAGACTGTTCTCTGTATCTGTGAGTCTGGTTCTATTTTGTTTGTTTATTTATTTTGCTCTATATACTGCATATACATGAAATCAGATGGTATTTGTTTTTCTCTCACTGACTTACTTCACTTAGCATAATACCTTCTAGGTCCATCCATGCTGTCACAAATGGTGAGATTTCATTCTATTTATGGCCAAGTAATATTCCATCACATCTATGTAGCACAGCTTTTTATCAATAAATGAGCACTTGGGTTGCTTCTATAGTTTGGCTATTGTAAATAGCGCTGCAATGATCACAGCGGTGCACATATCCTTTTGAACTAGTGTTTTGGGTTTCTTTGGATAAATCCCCAGAAGTGGAATCACTGGGTCATAAGGCAGGTCCATTTTTAACATTTTAAGGATCTTCCATACTGTTTTCATAGAGGTGCATCAATCTGCATTCCCACCAACCGTGCATGGGGGTTCCCTTTTCAAGGACCTTCTTTTAGCCTCAGAGGCCTCATCCATACATTGAGAAAGAACAAGATGAATTCCCACATCCCTTCCAACCTAAGTTCCAGGGTGTGTTAATTTCATGGTGGGTATATGTAGCCAGTAAATCCAATCTCCTAAGAGTTTACTATCATTTAGAGTTATTTATTTATTTATTTATTTATTTATTTATTTATTTACAATGAATGAAGTTTCCTTTAAATATTCCCCAAGTCAGGCCAGACTACCCAGTTCCTTGCAAGGTAGTGTGATTTCATTCTCCCCAAACACCCGTGTGGTTGAGAAGCCAAATAGGAAAGTCCACTTTCCTAGAACAATCTCCCCAGTGGGTCCCCTGAGGGTGTAGGCTTGGGTGTCATCTAACTGAAATTGCATGTGCAGTGTGTCTGTCTCTCTGTCCTGGGCCCAGAGGACAAACAAAACGGGGCGAAGTCCACATGGAAACATGCCCCTGGAACACACACGAGCTCTATAGCAAGACCTAGTCCCGGCTCCCTGTGGATTTGCTTAGTGGTTAATAATTCATTCTGGGACTCCTCGGAGGGGCTGTCACCCTGGAGGGAGGCAGACGGTCTACCTCTGCAAACAGGCTGCTGAGAACTAGCGGTGCAGGCCCTGCAAGGAGTGAGCACTGTCTCCGCTTGGAGCAGGTGTCCTTGTTGCTCTAAGACGAGCCTGTTGGTTCCCGTGTGGGCGGCTGGGTCGGGGAGGAGGGGGACTCGGGATTATATTTTCCTGCCATCTGTTTCTTTTCAGAATACGAGGAGCAGGATGAAAGTTTTCCCCAACCACATTAGTGCAGTCTATTTCTACTGGGTAGTGCTGGTGTAACTACTGCAAAGAACCTCGCCTGGTGATTCTCCCCACCGTGACATTGACTTGATGTTCATTAGGACTTGCTCCAATGCTGGCTGGTGCAGCTGGATATCTAGACTAGACTTAATCTGCGCTAACCCTGGAGAGATCTTAGAGGCTGTCTCTTCTTCACCCAGACGAGGCATTGATGCCTTAATGGAGGTCTCAGTTTACCCAGGAAGAGGCTCTCCCCTAAGACCCTGAGAGGGGCTGGTGCTACTCGGGAAACCTGTGTTCCAGTTGTTCCCGTGCACCTGGCCCTTTAAGTAAGGGAGGGCAGGGAGAGGGCAGGAAAGCCAGTGTAAAAACCTCACTGCGGATCAGAGAGGCAGCCGCCGCCCCACCTACTGTAGCGTGTACCTGGCTAACTCGTTCTGCTCCACCCTTGATTAAACAGTTTATTTTTAATGTCAGATATACAAAATCTTCTTAATTAAAATCTCATTGAAAACTTGTTTACACTGTAAAGATGAAGATGACATTTCTGTAGCTACTTAGAATAAGTATTCTGGCTGTCCTGTTATTACCCTTGTGAAGGACCTGTCTGCTCTCAAGAATTAACCCCTTGCTCACGCAGAGGTTGATACCAGGTTAAAATGGGGGACCCAAGGTGTCGTGTGGCTGATATTTTCTGAGAGTCATTGAGGCAGCTTGCATACAGTAGGAAGAACATCAAACTAACAGTCCAAATCCTGGCTCTCCTACTCAGTAGCTGGAGATCTTGGACGAGCCAGTTCCCTTATCTGTAACATGGGTTTAAGAATATCTACTTCAGAAGGTTCTGAGGGGTAAATGTAAGCACCCTGACTCTCTGGACAGAGGGATCAGTATCGTTAATGAATGGGTCCCCTTATTAACTCGATGACTGGGAATAAGTCACTTAACTTCTGAGCCTTAGGTTCCTTAACTACCAAATAGATGGGACTGGATTTCTAACACTCCCTTCAGCATGAAGAGTCCATGCCTCCCAGACGCCACCTCCATCCTAAAAACAGATGAGGAAACTGAGTGCAGAAAGGTTCAACCACTTGTCGAAGGTGGCAACTTGAGGCAGCAGGATCAGAGCAGGCACCTGGCCTCCAAGTCTGAGCACAGAAGCCTTCTTGTTCACCTGAGAGAGGGCGACCTTGTTTTGGCCTTGGGTGTCAGGAAGTTGATGTTCCAGGGATAAGGGTTATAGGACATCAGTCAGCGACGAAGTCCACTTCCTCACAACCTGTCTGTGGACAACCATATGTCTGGAATCTTCCTTAACTGAAACGATATATCTCCAATCATTTTTTTTCCCCCTTTGCCGCTCAGCTTGACTTTGGTCTACTGTGTCAGCTACCCCCTCTCCCAGGCACACGCTGCCTCCTCAGTCCCCTACTGCTACCATCACCTGGGGCAGCCACCAAGAGCTGCCAGGGCGCTGGCTAAGAAGAAGAGCCTTAAGGTGCCCAGAACACTCTACAAAC
The DNA here is from genome assembly GCF_951640355.1 of Cnephaeus nilssonii. Classification (NCBI taxonomy): domain Eukaryota; kingdom Metazoa; phylum Chordata; class Mammalia; order Chiroptera; family Vespertilionidae; genus Cnephaeus; species Cnephaeus nilssonii. Next base: position 110,401,898 of record NC_137073.1, on the reverse strand, counting down.
AGGCCACTGGGCCCCCCAGATTCAGCTCAGGCTGTTCTCAGCAGCTTGCTTGCTTTCTGATATTTCCTCTTACTCTTCTTTACCTGGAATTCATTTTGGGCCACCTGCTTTGTTTAGCCATCCACACAGAAGGTCAACACACCTTATTTATTTTTTAGAGGGCTGGTTCTAAAGTGAACTGAGCAAACACTTTTCTGCACGTCAGCTGCTCCCCCCAGCAGCCTGGGTCAGCCCATCTCGAACAAGCTTAAATAGCTTCATTTCTAAGACCCAGGTGGGTGAGCCACTGACAGTGGGACGCTTGCTTTCGTGAGCTCATCAGAAGGACAGGGCCCTCGCTGGCTCCTCTCTAAACGAAAGGGCTAGTTGCATTGTACAGAATACACAGCTTGGAGAAAGGGGGAGACAAATCACAGACCTCAGTGGTTCTATCCCTTCTCATCTTGCACCTTTTAGTCAGCCAGGAGTGTTACCCCAAATAGCTGCTATGGGAAAAGTCCTGACCAACGAAACACTACACAAGCCATAGATAAGTAGGAAGGCTATCCTGGGCAAACCAGCTCAATTTTCAACCCTGACATCCACTAAGCTGAGCACTTTTTACTTCTATCTAGCAAGATCTACCATTACTGAGTGCTTCTAAGTGCGAAGCACTGTTTACAGGAGCTAATTCATTTAATTCTCATTGAAAACTCTACTAACGTGTTTTTGTTTTTATTAAAAATATATTTTATTGATTTTTTACAGAGAGGAAGGGGGAGGGATAGAGAGTTAGAAACATCGATGAATCAGCTGCCTCTTGCCCACCCCCTACTGGGGACGTGCCCACAACCAAGGTACATGCCCTTGACCAGAATCGAACCTGGGACCTTTCAGTCCACAGGCCGATGCTCTATCCACTGAGCCAAACTGGTTTCGGCTACTAAGGTGTTTTTATAGGTTAAATTGTGTCCATCCAAAATTCATATTGAAGACCTAACCCCCAGTACTGCCGAATGGGGCCTCCTTTGGGGATAGGGTCTTAACAGAGGTAATCAAGTCAGAGTGACGTCATCAGGCAGACCCTAATGCAATAGGGCTGGTGTCCTTATTAAAAGGGAAATTTGGACATATCTATGTGCAGGGAGAAGGCCACGAGAAGATGAAAGGCGGGATCAGGGTGATGCACCTATGAGCCAACGAACGCCAAAGATTGCCAGCAAACCTGCAGGAGCTAGAAGACAGGCATGGAACAGCTTCTTCCTCACACCCCCCAGCGGGGACCAACCCTGTCAACACCTTGATCTTGACTACTAGCCCTAGAGTGGTGAGACAACATGCTCCCTCTGCTCAAGCCTCTCCGATTGTGGTACTTTCCATGGCAACCCCAACAAATGAATACAGCTGGGCCATGTAATTATCCCACATTACATGTGGAAACTGAAGCACGGAGAGAGGAAGTGCTTGCATGACAACAAACGGCTAACAAGTGGTGGGCCGTTTGTTCCAGGCTCTGTCTTCTTAACTGTAGGAGAAGCCGTATTTGCCCAGTATTTGCCCTTCTCCAGGCTCAGGGACCCAGCTGCCTGGCACATTCTCATAGTCTCTGTTGGGAGGAAGTTTCCTCTTTGATTATAAGCAGAGACTCAATTGTCAAGACCCCTCTTCTAGCACCGGGTGGCAGAATAAGATGTGCTAGACCCGTGGTCGGCAAACTGTGGCTCGCGAGCCACATGCGGCTCTTTGGCCCCTTGAGTGTGGCTCTTCCACAAAATACCACGGCCTGGGCGAGTCTATTTTGAAGAAGTGGCATTAGAAGAAGTTTAAGTTTAAAAAATTTGACTCTCCAAAGAAATTTCAATCATTGTACTGTTGATATTTGGCTCTGTTGACTAATGCGTTTGCCGACCACTGGGCTAGACTATGGCCTCCCTAGAGAAAGAGTTCATTTATTCCTTTCTCTTCACTATAGGACTGTGCCAAAATTAAGGTTTGTTTCAAAGCAGAAGCATTTGATTGTCTGGACAAAACAGAATTGTATTTAAATACTATAGTTAAGAAGACAGATTTTGGAACAAACTGCCCACCACTGGTTGGCTGTGTACGCTGGGGAAGTGCTTGCTCTCTGTGCCTCAGTTTCCACATGTAGTGCAGGATCATTATATTGCTTGCGGGGGCGGCCATAACGAAGTGCCAACACCGAGTGGTAAGCAGCAGTAATTATCTCACAGTTCTGGAGGCTAGCTTTCCTCAAGAGGAAATGTTTACACACTGGTGATGTTACACAATGGGGACTGACACAGCCATTCTAATCACCGACAGCACAAAAATGACCCAACTAACAGATGAGTTAATTGAAACCCTTTGCCACCAGCTTGCTTTCCCTGTGACAGGAGGCCTCAGGTAGACAGGTGTGGACAGTCTCCCGAGGGACATCACTATTAGTCGATGTAATTGTAAGTGTTCTCTCTGCCTCCTGTCTTGTTCCCTTGAAAAATACAGACTATTTTCACATTTCAGCCCAAACTTTCCTCCATAAATGCAAATCTGATCATACATCTCTCCTGTTCACGGTCCTTCCATGGTTTTCTGTAGCCTCAGTGTTGCTACTGCCCGCACAGTCCATGGTGAGTTGGCTCTGCCTTCCTGCCTCAGGTCTCACCTCTCCCCTGGCCCAGCCACTGAGCACCCTCATTTCCCAGCGACCACCTGCTTCCTCAGTGCCTTTGCTCCTGCGTGGGCCCCTTCTGCTGGGAGCGTGCCATGCCGGCCCTGCTCCTCCCAGCTTGGCCGTCAGGACTCAGTTCCAGCATCAACTCCCTAGGAGCTCTTCTCCCATCAGCCAATTGGGTTCCAGGCCTTCTCATGCAGAGCCGGTGGCCTGGAGACTTCATCCCACTAGTTATCACCACCAATAGTCACCCGTGTTATCCATAAGCTTCTCGGGGAAAGGACTATACCTCATCTATCTGCATGTTGTCACAGCCTCCTTGTTATAGAATTGGTGCTCGATCGACATTTGTGGAGAGAATGCATGGACGAATGAACGAGCCATAGTTTAACATTATAAATAGTAAGGACATGGCTCTGGGCTCTGTCATGTGTGTCTGTGCTGTTAGGTCCCCAGCAATTCAGAGTTCCTTATGGGAGCTAGCATCAACTGCGCATGCCCTTCTCAGCCCTGTCCTCCTACGTTATGGGTGGATGTTTAAATGTGCTCCAATGTCTGTGAGAAACATGGGGTGGGTGGAAAGAAAGGGTGTAGACTGACAGAAGGAGAAAGCTCGGGAAGGCTAGGGAGAAAAAGTGTGAATGGGAAGAAGAGAGAGCAATTTGTGTGGTGAGTGACTCATATTCCCGGGACAGAGTGATGGAGCTAGCACCATCTCTTCATTTTCTCTCCACTATTTCTCAATGTCCTCCCCGTGAAGGCAAATGCAAATGGGCAAGACAATCTGACGAAAATTCTGTGCTGGGGGCCCCCAAATAGCAGATGCCCCTAGAGAACAGACAGAGGTGAGACACCAACACTCCCTTTTCTCATAGGAGTCTCTGGGTGTAGGTAACTTCGTGGTAGTTCTCATGGGGCCACGTGGGTAGGAAATGCCCTGGAGACCGGCCAGGCACAGGAGAGGCGGCCAGATGCTGATGCGTTAGGACAGGCCAGCTGTCCCCAAGGCTGAGCCTGTGCTGTGACTTGAGCCTGCCTCTCCCCTGCTTGCATGTCTGCGGACACAGCGGTGTTTGGGCTGCTTCTGCTGCCCGTGGCGGGAGGAGCTCTGGGGCCAGCGCCTTGGCACACTCAGCGCCAGTATGGGACCCCCCTCCCCATGGACGTCCTCCTGCTGCAGGGGCTGCCCCTGCAGGGCCTCAGGGGGAAGGCAGCTTCCCCTGCCCCGCGTAGTGCCCGCTGCTACCCTCTGTGCCAACTGACCGCACAGTGAGCCTGGCTGCTCTAGCTGTGTAAGAGTCGGGACAAGGAGTGAAATGTGTGTCTCTGGGTGGCCCCACTGCTCAAAACAGCCGCCACATTCTTTCCCTCAGATGAGACCTCAAGAGCTCTCCGCCCTCATCTTCCATCAGCACAACACGGGACCAGGGTAGGATCTGAACAGATCCTCAGCATCGTAGCAGGCTCACTCACTCTTTCCATCACTCCGAGAGCAAGCGACGTGGGTACCGAGAACGCCGGGGCATCTGGGAGAGGACCTGCTTTTAAACAGTGACCCTGCTCAAGGCACAGGTCTGGGCAGTACCTCTTTGCCAGGGGGAGCGCCACCCGCCATAGATTCTAACTAGTGAGTCGCTTCGGCTCTGCTGTTTGGAGCTGACTTTGCAGCTCTCCTGAGAGCTAGCCCCTTCCGCCCTGTTAGCTGCCCGTGCCCAGCTGGGCGCTCGCAGCCCCACACGGGCCTGTCACTGCTGCGGCACCCACTTTCTCCTCCCAAATGTGAGCATGTGGGGCGCCCGCCTCAGCCTCCTCTGGGCTCTCTCTTAGCACCTGGGGCACCCTGCTGGCTCTTCCTGTTCCTCGGAGATGGTTTGGGGTAACTTTGCTGCCTCGGAAACTGGGTTGAAAAATTAGCACATGGAGCCCCGGGCGGTGTGGCTCAGGTGGGCGGGCATCGTCCTGTGCACTGAGGGGCTGCCATTTCAATCCCTGGTCAGGGGGTGCAGGAGGCAGCCGATCCAGGTTTTGCTCTGACATTGATGTTTCTCTCTCGCCCTGCCTCTCTCTCTAAACATCAATTAAAAAATCTTTAAAAAAATCTAGGGCATGGAGAGCCAGAGTCTCTCCTGTAGTCAGAGTGCCTTTGCACCTGGAACAGTAGGTTGGCTGGACTCCCCCTTGGTTTTCCTGTCTCCCTAAAGCTTGCCTCCGGTTCTGTCTACATCACGTCTCCCAAGGCAGGTGCAGATGGCAGCAAGAGAGACGCGATCTTGGTTGAGGAGAACATCCCAGGCAAGCTCTGCCCAACCCAAGGGCACGGAGGGTCTCAACCCAGTGAGCAGGGGGCACCGGCCTCAGCCATTTCAGGTCCTCAAACTTGCTCCTTAGAAAAGGTCTTGGATGTTTGGGTTGAACAAACATTTACTGGATGTCTGCCATGTGTCGGGCTCTCAGAATGAAGCTGACACGGTTCCCGCCACGGTGAAGTTTCTGTCAGAGCAGGGAAGGCCTGGTAGAGAGAGGTTGGAGAGGAGCTGGCCTCTTCCACTGAGCACGGCTTCCAAGAACCCTGCCTTAGGTCAGTTCAGGCCTACGCTCCTTTCCACTTCTCCAAACCTCCCTCCTCTTGCTTCTATCACACCCTGTGGCCCTTGCTGCTTTATCTCCATCTACCCTTCCCATTGTTTCTGCATTGTATCTAACTGAAAAGTCTGCCCAATAAATTAACCAACTGTGGTACATGCATACACTGGGATGTTATTCGGTACTGAAAAGAAATGAGCTACCAAGCTATGAAAAGATATGGAGGAAACTTACAAATACATTGCTAAGTGAAAGAAACCAACTTGAAAAGGCTATACTCTGTATGATCCCAACTACATGGCATTGCGGAAAGACAACACTATTATAGAGACCATGAAAAGATCGATGGTTGCCAGGGGTTTGGGGGAAAGGCGTTAGTGATGAATAGGTGAACCAGGATGTTTAAAGGAGTGAAGCTATTCTGTATAATACTGTCATGGTGGACACATGACTTTCTACATTTGTGAAAACCCACTGAATGGTACAACACAAAGAGTGAAACCTATGTAAACTATGGACTTGAGTAAATACGAATATATCCAAATTGGCCCATCATTGTAATAAATGCACCACACTAATGCAAGAGTTAATATCAGAGGAATCTGTGTGCAGGGCAAAAGGATATGGGAACGCTGTACTTCCTTTATACTTCTTCTGTAAACCTAAGACTGCTTTAAAAATTAAGTTTATTCAAATTAAACAAACGAACAAATGGAAACCTCAGCCCAGGTCACCCAGAGCTCCCCTGGCATGAGCCCCAGGGCTCTTCCCAGTGCACCGTCTGGCTCTCTCTCGGCCTTTCTGCTTTGCAGTGAGGTCTGGAGACCCCCCCCCCCCCAATTTCCCATCCATGCAATGCCTCCTTGACTCCAGCTTCCCACTTCCCACCACCCAGGACTGATCTTTCATGCGACGATGCTGGTGTCTCATCGTGCTGGCCTCTCCATCTTCACTCCCACACCAGGCCCACACTCTCTCCCTGGAACACGCGGGGTCCAGTGAGGGCCTTCCTGCTGGTCTTTATACATGAACCTGCCTTCTCCTTGCTCATCTCTTGTTTAAGCACAGACCTTTCCCTAAGACCTTTGTGCAACCACTGATATCCTAATCACACTCCCTGCCCCCCGTCCATTCCAAGTCCCAGAAGAGAAAGATGAAAGGAAAGCTTCAGAGCTGACAAAGAAAGGTGGAAGTCACCAAAATCTCTCACCTGTGGTCCTCCTGCCATCTGTGACCCCACTCACACTCCCGGGGGCGCCTGCCAACTTTTTGTTGTAAGTCTTAGAGGCAAGTGGCCTGAGACCACATCCTCCTCTACATTCCTACACTGACCAGGAGAACGTTGGGACGCTAACCATTCATCTTTTTACAACCGGGGGAAAAGTACAGCCCGCTGTTAATAATTGAGCTGTACATTAATGCATGGGGAATTGTTATCACTGTTCAGTTATGGGAACAGGGCAGGCAAGACAATCCCCTGCTGAAAAACACAGAGCACACATTTTTCCAGCTGGTTCCAAGGGTCAGAGGTGGGGGTCGGGGAAGGCTTGCTCATGTACTTGCTCACAGATGTCTATTGGGTTTTGGTTGGGGGTAGGGATGGGACCTTAGGCTTTAACAGGCTCTAAGCAAAAAGTAAAGTTGATTCTGAAAGACAATACGAATTCTCAAGTTTCCAGAAAAAGCAGTCTATCAACTCCTGTGAATGACAGGCGTTGAAAAGACCAAGAGCCGGTTCACTCTGATGCCACATCGGCAGTCCTGTGCCGAGCCTGCGCGTCATGGAAGGCCACGCTGCGAAGGCTGAGCTCCATCCTGCAGGCAGGGAGGAGCCACTAAGGTTTCTGGGACAAGAGTGAGGCAGGATAAAAGGAAAGACAGTGAAGAGAGGAACTTAGAGGAACAGCAAAGGCAATAAGGGAATAGTCCTGCTGTCTTAAAGGACCTCATCCGCAGGCTGTCCGTCTGCTCAGAAACGGAACATGCATAGGGGAAGGGGGCTTATGTAGGAGCAAGCAATGGGGGTATGTAAGGCCAATGGAGATAGAAGGAATTCTCCCAAGCCTGACTTGCCTGCGGAGAAGCACCTCCTTACACCTTCTCTCCCCGCCCCCGGGGAGAAACCAGCAAAGGGGGCTGTCAATCCCCCACAGGGGGTAGCAGGGGCCAAGGGACATCTGCCCGGGGCACAGACCCCTCACTGGCCGTGAGGGTCTTGCCTTAGACTCTCAACTCCCAGGCTTTGCAGTGGTGGTTTCACCCACTCCGTAGCTCCAGAACCTGGCATGTAGCGGGGACTCAGTAATGTTTGGTGGACAAGGGGCCGTATGGCCTTCGAGCTACAGCTTCAGGATAACCTCAACCTGCCTGTGCCAACGCTCTCACCCTGGTAATCACAGCCCCTCCTCTGGTTCGTTGAGGATTATGCCGTCTGGGTGTGGGAGTGGCAGCCTGAAAGGCACTGCTTTCTCTTCTACTTCCTTCCCCTCCCCGCTCCCCCACCCCCCGCACCAAAACACACATAAGAGCATTCCCAGGACATAGTAAATGGTCACACCCCTGGGAGAAAGACAATGACTCCAAGCTTTCTGCAAGAAACATGGCAGGGGCGTGTGCCAATAAATACAACATCATCCTGGAGGGGAAAATGGGAAAGCAGTCAAATGGGTTTATCAGAGCAGAGATGCCCACTGCGCCTGACTGTCCACGGCTCTGGCCGCCAGCGAAGCTACTGCAGTGGCCTTCCGGAGAAGTCGCCCTGTTCCTTTGAGGAGGTAGCCGAGGACTGCCCTCCTTGGGGGTTCTTACAAAACCACTCTCTGAGATGTGCCACTGGCTTGGCCCTGGACCATTCTGCCTAAAGGTACAGGAGTCTTGTGTGGGAGGGAGGAACACTAGCCGCAGGGGGTTAGAAGGACCGGAGCACAGTGTTCCCCTTCAGCCTCGGAGCACAGTGTTCCTCCTCAGCCTCGGGTTCACTTTCCATGGTTTCAGTTACTCAAGGTCAACTGCGGTCCGAAAATGTTAAGTAGAACATTTCAGAAATAAACAATTCAACTACTGAGGATCCCCACCCATCCACGCTGTCTGCTCCTGACACTGACCGTCAACATGGCCATGGCCTGATGCTCCAGGATCACTCGAAGCAGATGACCTTCTTTGGATGCATCGGTCAGAAGGTCAGAAGCAGCATGACACTATGTCACAACGCCTAGGTCATTCAACTCACTTCGATTCATCACATAGGTATTTTATCACCTCACCTCATCAGAAGAAGGAAGGTCAGTACAGTATAATAGGATACTTTGAGACAGAGAGATCACATTCACATAACTTTGATTACAGCATATTTTTATAATTCTCTTTTATTATTAGTTTTTGTTGTTAATCTCTTATTGTGCCTAATTTATAAATTAAATTTCATTATAGTTATGTATGTATAGGAAAAAACATAGTACATATAGGGTTTTGGTATTATCTGCGATTTCAGACATCCACTGGATATCTTATCCCCTGGGGATAAGGACAAGAGTGACTACTTTATAGGGCAGAGGGTAGCTTGGGGCCTCAGGGAGCAAAAGCAGAACCAAAACCCTAGTTAACAGGGCTTGCCTTCTCAAGAGAATTGTTTCTACTGAGGTTTCCCAGGCCGCCATATGCGAGGAGCTCTGCATAGGGGGCCGGAGGACTCCTGCCTGGGATCCTGGGCAGCAACCCTAAGCCACTGGCAGGGTGCGCCGGCCTGGTGGCAAACGGACTCAGAAGGCCAATCAGGACTTCCCCTGAAGAATGGGTCTCGGTGGTGGGGCATGTAGGTCCCTGGAACTACTTTCCTCTGACCCCAACTTTTTTTTTTTTAAATCTAAGATAAATCAATTTACTAAGAACCTTAGCCATGAGAAGAAATGAAAAAGACAAATGGGAAAGGAAGAGGGTAAGGCCAGCTCTACCCTTGACCTGGAGAGATTCACAGGCTCACTGGAAGTGTTTGAAGCTACAGGCACTTTTTGTTTTTGTTTATTCTATCTTTGAACATTAATCAGCCACAGGGCCAATCCCACCTCTTCTGGCCGCTTCCCCAGGTTTATCCAACTACCGGGCTTCCCCGTGGGCAGGTTGGCTCATTGCTCAGATCTGAGAGTGAGTGGCTCCATTAGGGCTCAGGTAAATGATTAATGCTCAACCGAATGTCACTCTTGCTGAGTTTGCATAGGCACCACCACTCATCGGCTCAATTTCTATGGCCTATCACTTTCAACCACAACTGCCAGTCCTCTCATCACTCCCATCAGTCTTTGAGGCTGGAGAGAAGGACCGACAGGGGCTAAGTCTGGGTGGAGGCTGAAGATAAACCAGCCAACTAAGTTAGCACCATTCCCAAGAGAGAGCTCTCGCCCTGTGGCTGAGACACCTTGGGGCAGCTCAGAGTGTGAGTGTTGCACAGAGCGAGCATCCTTAGTCATTTTGTGGATGGAGCAAAGCTCTCAGAAGCCCAAGTTCCGGGTTCCCTTCCCACTTGGATTTGTTTGCCACCTTGGATCTGCATCAGCCCCCGAGGGCCCTGCTGGGACATGCAATGGCATGAGGATTGAGACTGGCAAGCTGAAGGGGCAATGCCTGAACGGGCGAGAGGGAAAAGCTGATACCTGCCCTGTTGAAGGAGGAGGTACTGCATTGTAGATGCTGATGGGCCACTTCTCTAGCCAGCCCTTCATCCCTCTGACACCATCCTTCAGCCTCTCTTTGGATTCCACAACGGCAGAGCAGTATTCTTGGGAGCCCAGCTCTCCTCCAGGGATTTGACAAATGTTATCTCCTGTGGACATCTCTGAGAGCAGGAAGGTTGAGGAAACCTTGTCCCAAAGACGGATTCTCTTTTCCTGCTCAACTGGGGCTGGCACCAGGCCCTAGCAGAGGATTGCTTAGTAAAGTCGTCAACGCCTGCTCAAGTAAACAAACAGAACACTTTATTATGTCATGCCCTTGACTCTGAAACATGCCTTCAGTCCTCAGTGAAGCTGCAAAGCTGATAACCTTCAATGGGTTCAATGAGTCTCCTTGGCATTGGACAAAATGTGTTTTTTTTGGCAGCTCCCTCACAGGAGTCTCTTTATTTCAGCAAAAGGTCACTGGCGTCTTTAACCTTGCCTGTCTCCTTTCTCAAAGACATGAGTGTGAATTCTGATTCTAATTTCCTTTCTGTTCTATAGAGTAAACTGGCCATTTAACTTATTTATTTTTTTGTATTGTATTGTATTGTATTTGTGATTAGGTAGCAGATACCTAAATGGGAAACTATTTGGGCTGCTGATAAAAAATACACTGAGTGGCCAGATTATTATGATCTCTGAACACATAATAATCTGGCCACTCAGTGTATATCCTATATAATAAAAGGCTATATGCAAATTGTCCCCTCGACCAGGAGTTCAACCAGCAGGCAGGCTGGCCAACTGCCCATGTCCCCTCCCCCTGGCCAGGCTGGCCTGACCCCACCCATGCATGAATTCATGCACCGGGCCTCTCACAAGGGCAAATCAATATATATACTGAGTGGCCAGATTATTATGTATTCAGAAATTTATTGGTTTCCTGCTTTATTTTTAGAACTAACTTCCACCTCTCGGGCTTTGTTCTCTCTTTCCACCCTGCTCCTTCTTCGCCACTGGAAAGTATGTGAGTTACGCCTACTGGTTTGAGTTATAAGATGGGTCACTTGGACTTGTTTACAGCAGCTCTGAAGGCGGTGTCCTCAGTGAACTGCAGACACACTCACAGGCTAAGGACACAGCCTGGAAGCTTCCCTGCAGCCCGCTGACCTGTCTGTCCCCTGGAAGTCTTGGTTCCCCAGCAGCAAGCACCACCAGAGCAGCAGCAGAGATGAAATGAGCTGGAGCTGAACATGTCCCCTGCCTGTGCTGACGGTGTGCCCACCGGGCTGGGCACAGAGAAAGCAGGGCCCCTGGGCAGGAAGTGCCAGTGTTGGGACAGGGTGGCTTTTCCACAGAAGCAGGAAAGATAAGGGAAAACGCACAGCAATGTGGCTCTAACCCCTCTGCTCCTTAACTCACCAAAAGGTTACAGCCTCATAGAGACTGCAAGTGAGCAGGCTTTATTTACACGTAAAGAAACACCATAGGAGAAACACAGGGTCAGCCCAGGGACAGAATTCCATGCGAACCTTCTTTCTTTCCTCCCCCTGAGCCAGGCTGTGCAGTTGGTGGACATTTCCTGGTTAAGAGGTCCCAGATATGCAGGTGGTTATGGCGGTGAGACGGACAACATGTCTGGTTGGAAACTATTTTCTGGAAGGAGGAGCTGTGGAACAATAATTTATTTACTCTTTAATTAGGGTCATGATAAAGAAGTGTTTGCAAGGTATCATTTTTATAGCTATAAATTTATCTTAAAGGAAGTTATATTTAGGGAAGTTAAAAGGAGTTTTCCAAAAAGCTTTCTTTCAAAAATTGGAAGTGAAAAAGAATAATATATTTGTACCCTTTCCATTTTGCCCTTTATGGTTCTCGAAATAAAATCCGGTGATGACATGAGCAATGCAGTGACTACATAACCTACCTTGGTATTCCAAAATAAGTTGACTGAGAGCCTGTAAATGAGACTGAAAAAGCACATTTTGTGTGTATCAACTCCCACTACATTTTATAGCTTCCTTATCCCCATGAATTCTAAATCTGTACTCCAAGGGGTCAAAAGTTCAAAAAATATTATCTATCATCACAACTAAACAGAAACCAGGACTAAGTGAATAGAAAACAAAATAAGGCTTTAATAAATTGTCCAAAAAAAAAAAAAAAAAGGCAGAAACAGGGGGTTAGTCCCAGCCCAGATCCCACCCAAATTGTGGGCGTGAGCTTTAGAGCTGCAGGACTCCCGTCCTGCCTGTGTCCTCCATGCTCTAAGTGGTTCTGGTTTGGATGATTGACAGAAAGGATGGGAGCACAGGAGGTCCCAATGGCACTTTGAAACTGGCTGGCTGATGACAGGGAACAGATGACATGGCAGGAAGACCAGGGTGAAAGTTACTAGCTCTGAGGTCCTGGGCAGGTTTCCACGAACCTCAGTTTCTCCCTTTGTAAAATGGGAATGAAACTACTTCACGGGGCTATTGTGACGGTTGGAAATAATATAATTAACGTACATGTCCCATACGAGGCAGTTGGTAAATGGTCATCACTCATGATAGTGATGACCTTTGACACAGGGCAAATCAATTCTGTCTTGGACACAAGCTACCCCAGAACCTTCCCTCTAAAAGTCCTGTTTACTCCACGGTGAGGGAAGGTTGTTTGTTAGTCATTCTCTCTCAGGGCAGCCACTACTCTCGTTTATTGAGTGACCACCACTTTGCCCAATAGCCGGTGAGCGGGTGCTCAGAAAGATACTCCTTGGAAAGGGTAGCTTGTTTTCACCTAATGAGTTTTTACATCGTAAGGAAAGGGAGATACTCGTATGGATACATTCTCCATGAACAAATATCTTCATCACCATGTTGCTTCGGCAGCTGTGGCCGGCGGATGGGAGCAAGGGAAGAGACCAGAACTTCTGGGCACTGCTGTGAGGTGTCATGACATAGGGCTGGAGTTCTAATTCTAACATGAAGAACGGTGCCTTGCCTCTGTATGGAGCTCTCCAGCTTCGGGAGACCCTAAGCATGTCTGGTCTGACTGGGTCCTCTTCGGTGAGCTATCAGGCCAAATGGTACCAGCCTCATTTTATAATAAGGAACCAACAGCATGAAAGGTTAACGGATTTGCCCCTGACTGCACACAGATGAGCAGGAGCAGACTTAGAACTCAAACTCAGACCTTTTATCCTTCTTGCTTAAGACTCTGTTCACAAGGCCCTGCTTTTCCTCCCCATTAGCTGTATGGCACTAGCACATTCCATGCTCAACACTCAGGTCTAGAGATGGATTCGGTCTCTACCTATCTGTGTAACCATGAGCAAGTTGCTCATGCTCTATGAATTCCAGTTTCTTCTTTAAATGGAGATATGACAGCCTTCCAAAATTATTAAGAGTAGAAGGAATAATGCATATAATAAGTTATCAGTATGGTATCTAGCACATAGCAAGGGCTAAACATTCAATTATTATTTTTTAAATATCTTTTTCCCCCAAATATATATATATATATATATATATATATATATATATATATATATATATATATTTTATTTTTTTTATTTTTTATTTTTTTTCCTCCCATCCAAGTACTAACCAGGCCCGACCCTGCTTAGCTTCCGAGATCAGACGAGATCAGGCCCCAAATATATTTTTACTTATTTCTAAGAGAAAGCGAGAGAGGGAGAGAGATAGAAAAATCAATGATGAGAGAGAATCATTAATCGGCTGCCTCCTGCACGCCCCATACTGGGGATTGAGCTGGTAACCCAGACATGTGCCCTGACTGGGAATCGAACCTGACCTTCTGGTTCATATGTCGACTCTCAATTATTAATTTTATTATTGTTGTAATTCATCCTTCCAGGCTTTGCTTTCCTCCATGGAACTGGGAAGGCAGTCATGGGGTAGAAGAAAGAGCGCTGCGCAAGGCATCTGCCATAAGACCAGAGTCCCAGCTGCTGATGAGCCACATGGCCATGGGCATGCCACTTCACGGTTTTGCCTTAGTCTCCTTACCTCTGAAAAATGAGGCTAAGAATCCGTATTTCCTGAAGTTGCTGTGGCAATGGAATGAAAAATAAATCCCTGCAAGTACTCCACGAAGGACAGGCAGTATACAGGCGTGGGCAGAAATGCACTACGGGAAACCTTCTCTATTTCTTCTCCCATGTTTGGACAAAAAAGTTGCTGAAGAGCCTTCTATCTCATAAGAGTGACTAAATCTTGGCTCCCTCTTCTGTGACGCACAGAAGCTGCATCAAACGCATACAGATTCAGTCACTCACTTTCCTAGTGCATCTCAAGAATCCACAATGAGAGCGACACAAGCACACCACGCACTGCTCTGGGGCAAGGGAGTAAGGTGAAAGTGAGGAAGTGGTAACCAGCTGGACAAAAAAAGAAGTGGAATTGTCACCAGAGTTGGCATTGGCCAATTTGGGGGCCTTAGCTCAGCAGTGCAAGAGACGGTGGCTGACACTGGTATGTGCTTGCCTAAGTTAACAGCTTGGAGAAAGACTGATGCTGATGTACTACAAATGAGTGTAGTGAGAGATAGAGTCTGTGCAGCTTGGGACACACAGGCCTCAGGAGTGGGCTTATCTACTTGATTTAGTCTCTACCAAGATGCTCAGGAATTTTAGCAGTTCAAAGAAGACACTTAGTTCCTAGGGAAATCATTGACTTGGGAGAATGTGACCCAGTCTCCTGCAAAACTGTGACCCTCCAAAATATGTACTTAATCCCTGAGTGAGATTTCTTATATAAGAAAAGCCAAAGCAGAAAGAAATGGATTCCTCAATAGAGCTCATGTCTAAACAGAGACTTTGGGTTTTATTTTATTTTAGTTTTTTGGCTCTCTAGCAAGGTTTAGCCAACTCATTATCACTCCTGCTCAACATTACAACAGGAAAAAACCACACAAAACAATTCTCCTTTCAATCAAGTGGTTACCTCTGCTTACACAGCCTCCCTAAGGCAACAAGAGCCAGATCCAGTTTGACAAATGATTCTGAGAAATTTATCATTTGACCCAGAGGAGAGGGGAATAATGGAGGGAAGTCCTGTTTAGTCATCAATGTACATTCATCTTGGTACTTCCGTCATGTTACTACTAGCAGCATCACAACATCTGAAATTAGCCCTGTGACTGGGACACTTGGACTTGTACCTGATTCATCAGATGTGAGTTATGCATAGTCTCCTTTTGTTCTGGCCCAGGAGACTGGGAAAGTTCTAGTATAACAGCTCAATTTAATGCATGCTTCTTAAATATTTGCCATGTGTAAGGAAGGGCCAAGAGCAATGCATTTTAGGGTAACAAAACAAAAGATACAATTTCTCCACAGAAAATTATCCAAATGTCATATTCCCCCCTCTCCCCATTAAGGAGTTTTCATTGTAATTAAAATTGAACAAAATGTCCACATATAAAATAGACTCCATTCAAAGGGCCATGACCGACAGCACCAGACACAGGAGGATGTGGGAAGATGCCGTGCCCCAGTGTTTTCATCTATGGTATACTCACAGAAATACCTCTCCGTGTTCTACCTTGTAAAGATGGTCAGAGGATTAAAGAAATGCTGTTGAAGGTGTTTGCCATACACACAAATATATAAAAATCTATATATGTTTATATTTAACATATGTTAAAATCTAAGAGGTATCAAAATGAACATGAAGATGACAACTACTTCCAAAAAGATGGGCCAAATATCCCTTTCCATATGGAATGAGTGAGTATGATAAAGCAAAAGACCAAATTCTTTGTGCTGCCGGGCAGTGTTTGTACATTGTTTCAGGATACTTTGGAGCAAGCGGAACCTCCAGTGGGCATTCGAGTCCAGCCTTAGACATCAAGCTCTTATTTCACCTAGTCTCACCCTCCAATTGTTATTCTGCTCAAACACTTGTGGGGAAAGGGCGGTCAGTCCTTTGTGCAGTAGTTGCAGTGTATCATGTACTAGTTGATTGAAAGCTTTCCTTTATATTGTTAGATATGTCCTGCTCTCACAATTCTCACAGTGCTGGTTCTAGCCTTTGTAGTAACTCTTCCTTCTCTCACATTATACATCTTTAATGTTGAACTTTCAGCAAATATTGATTCCTAGTAAGGTATTAAAGAGTTATAGATATGCAAAACACAGGAGATGAATTGTAAATCCACAGTATTTGAGTCACATTGTAAAAATATACTCAACATTTGGGCTTCCAAGGCAAATATCTTACTCCTTTGGTAAGTGCAAAGTAAGAAGATAGCATCAAGGACTGTTGGATGTTATCAATATCGATGGATAAAGAGAAACACTTGTAGGACCTATTTGTCCTGCTTTGACTTCACCCAGTATCTTTTCCATTGTCCCCATAAACATTTAAACAAAACCAAATAACCAGTATTTATCAGGAACATTATATTTCTCTGAGATGTTTAGCCTTTCACTTTTAATGTCTTGTGTAGTAAATATAATTGCAATATATGTAGCAGCTCAGAGGTCATCAAATATGTTAATACCCTTTTAAGATTCTTCTAGCACTTCTCTGTCTTTAACTGGGCGAGGCTGCCCAGTTCCAGGTATCTGCTTTGAAATAACCAGGAAAGGGTAAAGAGAAAGATATTTGAAGACATGACCAAGGGGTAGCCTTCATTCCTTGACCCTAAGACCTGTGTTATCATAGACATCAAGTCTTTCTGTTTCAAACTTGCTTACTTGCTGACAGTAGAACACAGATAAAAGCATAAAGATCTCTAGATCAAGAGAGGGCAAAGTGTTGTAGGTAAGACCACAAACTGTGAAGCCAGATCACCTGAGATCACTAGTTATGTGACTTTAAACAAGCTACTTAATTTCTTAATGCTTCAGTTTCCTCAACTGAAAGATAGAGACAATAAGCGAACTCACAGATTGCTTCTAACTGGCAATTTACATATTTGCATTAAGTGATTTTTAGTCAAATTCAGTGCAATCCAGCAGAGAAAATCATGCCTATGAATCAAGAGACTTGACTTCAAGTCTCCTACTAACTGTGAATCCCCAAATTACAGCTCCAACCACTTAGCACAATATCCAAAGCTCTTCACAATCTGATCCCAACCTACTCTTTTCCACCACACTGGCTCTCACTTCCCACTTCTTCATTGTGTGCTCTGCTCATCAGACTACTTGCAATTGCCCAAAAGGTAAGGGACATGTGAATCACTGTAAGGTTTTTGTGCGATTTCCTCAGCATAATCTCCTTACTCTCTTCTTGCTCAATACTTATCCCCACACAGGTCCATGACTGTATTACAGCCCTATCCTCCATTGGACTGTGTGTTTCATGAAGGTAAAGAATGGTCATCTTTTCATATTGATGCCTATCATAGTGTCCAGCCCATGGTGGGTGCACAATAGCTGTTTGCAAACAATTGAGAGATTAAACGAATACATTTTAGATAAATCTCTTAAGAATGGTGATCACAATGTGGCTCCTTTCTACCTTAGAAAAATATGTGAGGGCATCTGTTATCTGAAAGTAAACCATACAAAGCATGCTAACTCTGAAGCTCTGACTGAAGACAGGAATGCAGCATAGCCTTGGGCCATTCCTATAATCCTCTGAAAGCCTGGAAAAACATTCAAGTAGCAATTATTTCATGTGTCCCTAAAAAGTCACTGAACATTCCTCTGTTAATGGAGCTTGTGTCCTCTGACGATCAAATTGGGGGTGTTGGATAATGATCCCATTCTTGTCCTTGTTCAGAAACATGTTATAAATCCCTGATGGGTTCTCATTGTCATGGGAGATCCTGGGATCTGGTTGATCCTGCTCCAAAAGGACACTTGAGAGAGAAGTTGAACCAACCACATCTTTCATCTGGCTTTGGAAGGAGCATCAATTACCAGCAACCTTGTGAACATGAAGCTTCAAATGCTTTCTTGTTTGAGAACGATCTTTTCAGAAAGACTAAACTGCCCTTTTCTACAGGCAGGAGGAAACTGAATGGGTCCCTGTGCTCTAGAGATTGGGCTCTTGGCAAAATACGGTTAAAAAATCCTTAAGATACCATCAAATATGTGGTTAGGCCAGAGGTGACAGTGTCTACAGATGACTTGCTTAGCAGGATATTTTGCTGAGTATGTATCAAGACCCACTGGAGGGAAGAAAAGAGATAAGGAACTGAGATTTCTTGAGCTCCTGACATGGCCAGGAATCTTATGCTGTGTCTGACATTCTCACAAGGAGCTATTAGCATCCTGTCATGCCAAAACTTTGGATCTAATACCATCCTGCCCATTTGTGGTCATCCACTACTTAAGGAGTAGAGGGGTGCAGGAAACTACCAAATGACGGTACAGTAGTTGTTAATACAGATCTGAAGGGGCTCTGGGACCAACTTCCTTAATGAATATAATTTCTAATAACAAAGCTCCTCTTTTCATCTATTAGACAAACATGGAAATTGAGTCTTTACCAAAAGTTCAGAATTGTTATACTAAATATTTTGGGCAGGTGGTTGGTATTTTTCTCCTTGAGCCTTTGTCTTGGATATCCTTGGTATTGCATGTCAAGATTGAGAAAGTCAAGACTGATTTTTTGGGGGATCATAAAGAGAACAACACAGCGCTTACTGGTGGTTTTAAGAAAATTCATGTATTTCTTAAAAACATTGTTTCATGGGACAATGTTTTCATGATACTTTGAGGGATATGTATTTCAAAGGATAACTGTGTGAAACACAACTGGAATTTAAATTTGTAGTCTTACTTTTGGGTTAGAAAAGTATGCTGGGCTGAGAGTATATGATACAGACTTATACATGATGATGGAGTGTTTAGCTATGTTTTGAATCTTACAACTAGGGTAGGTCCATTTCCCAAGGGAGTTTGGGATTTTCACTGTGCAAAGCAGAGAGTACCTAAAGGATGCCTTTAAAGTGGTCCTGAAGGTGCAGTCTTATTTTCTGGGCTTTATAGTGTTATTCTTCAAAGACTCCCAACTTGCCAATCTTATTACCCGCGAGGAACAATAATATATAATGTCAGAGTCAAATACTTTCCTGGTAGACATAATTTTAAGAGAGAAAAAGTGAATTTGTATGAGATTCAAAAGATTTTTAAACAATATGGGCAATGTCACAAATTCCAAAGACTGGACTGACCAGTTCCACACATGACAATGGTAGAGATAGGAGGAAGGCCTTAAATAACCCATGTCTAATGACACATCTCTAATGTCCACTTTCTAAAGATTAGTTTACTTGAATTCAGGTGGCACACAAACAACAATGCCACATCTTTCAAGGCATACATTGACCACCTTTTAAGATAGTAACAAAAATGTAATTAACTAGATTCCTTTCTCGGTTTCTGATCTTTTTCCTTCCCCAGGAAAAGGAAAGAAATGTTCTTTTCCCCCAGGACATTTAGTCATCTGTAAAGGGGTTTCATTGGCAAGATAGCACTTGAATTTATTTGTGTACGTAAAATAGAGAAATATGTTAGTTGTTCATACAAACTTGGATTCGATTAACTGCCGTTTAGCTAAGATTCATGGGGGAAATGTATAGCATAATAAAATCTTAAAACTTGAAAGGATTTAAAAAATCACTTATTAGATTTTTATAAAGAAGTCCCCATTTTTGACTACTTATAAAGACATAGGGTGACAGGGGAGAGGAAGAAAATGCTAGACGATAGCCCAAACCAAAACCTACAGTTATCCACAGCCAGAAACTTGAAAGAAATGTTACGATTAACATGACTCATGACACTAAATTGAGAATTATAATTATTAACCAAAATATGATTTGCTGTTGAAAACAAAAGGAAGCTGTTGGCTTCAAAGAAGGTAGGGAGACAAATCATTCCTTTCCTGAAAACGATTTAGCTATCCCTCTGCTGAATGAAATAATCTTCAACCCAGTGGGCGATCCCTTCTATATTTGTATAAAATTCCACTTTAGTGGAAAACAATAAAGTTTGATGTTACAAGACTGAGTAGTAGCATACTAAATCCTGGCACACATCCAATCAGAAAAGGCTACGGGGAGAAAGGGAGAGTCCTGAAAGAAGGGCATCCAAAGATGATGAGCCTCTGTGTTCTCTAGTTAGCAGAGCAAGCAGTGGGGGAGGAGAGGAGCCCATCTCAGAGCACAGAGCTGCATCAGCCACCTTCCTGTTAGAAGCTGATATTGCACTAGGACATGTCATTCTGCCCTCCAGCTGCAGATCAAAGAACCTATAGCCTAGTACATATTGAACAGGGCTAGGAACACACTGTGCATGCTATGTGTTCACAAACATTGGGTCTAAGCAGATTGATTTTCATTCCCGGATGAATAAGCATGAAAAATAAATAGCATAGATAGTGGAAAAAATGCATAACAAGGGGATCAAAAGACCATCGGAAAGATAGTTTTAGAAAACTGTTTCATATCCTCAACTGATGTAGAAACAAGAGACTGTGAAAAAAAAGACAGGTAACCATTATGGGAGAAAAGGATGGAATGAAGAAGGTGCCAGTGAGATATGAAGAGGTTATAGGGAAGCCAACAATGAAAAGGATTCATATGGTATGTCCTCCAAAGGCAGTAAGAAGTAAAACTGATGCTACAGGAGACAGAATCAGATACTCTCTAAAAGAGGGGTGGGGAACATCTGGCCAGTAGGCCGTACAAGGCCTGAGAAATCATTTGGTCTGGCCCTGCCAAGACATTAGGGGTGAGTTAATTAAATGTTTGACCAAATATAGCAGGCTAATTTTTAAGTTGATAATTTTGTATGGCCCTCGAATGATGTTATAAATATCCAAATGGTCCGTGGCAGAAAAAGGTTCCCCACGCCTACTCTAAAATATTGAAGCTCTACCCGGTACTTCCTAAAAGGAATAAATGAGATAAGACATGGCAGATCCACAAAATAGGGAACAGATTAAAATTACTATTAATGTGTACTCATAAAAAAGAGACTAATGGTCACAATGAGACAGCACTACACACCCACCAGGACAGCTAAAAGGTTGGTGGGGGATACAGAGCAACTGAAACTCATCAATTGCCAGAGGGGTGGAAAATGGAACAACCACTTTGAAAAACTGTTGGCAGTTTCTTAACAGTTAAATGTATTCTCACCATTTGACCTCAAAATCCCATGCCTAGGTAATTACCCAAAAGATAAAAAACATGTCCGTAACAAACCTCACAAGAATGCCAATAGCAGCTTTATTCATAATAGCTCCTAACTGGAAATAGCTCAGGTATCCAAAAATAGGAAATCAACAAACAAATTGCAGTGTGGTCATATAATGGAATGCTAGTCAACAATAAGTAAAGTGAATGACGGATACAAGCAATAACATGGACAAATCTCAAAAAAATATAAGTGAAAGAAGTCTTGTACACAACACTGTATGATTTCATTTCTATGCTATTCAGCACAGGCAGAACTAATCTAAGGTGATAGAAGTCAGATCAGTGGTTGCTTCTGGTATAGGGACTGCCGGGGAAGGGGCAGGAAGGAAATTTCTGGAGTGATGAAAATGTTCTGTATCTTAATAGGGATATTAATAAACTACTTAGATATCTACGTTTGGCAAAACTGATCAAAGTATACACTTAATCTCTGTTGTAACTAATATCTCTAAAAAGGCATAACACATGTAACCAAAGAAATACTCAAAATTATAAAATAAATTTAAAAAAATATTCCCAGTGCTAATAGAATATCCGATTCTGGAAATGGAAATGCTTCAGCAAGCACTATGCAAAATGAGTAAAAAGAGCTCATACCTAGATACGTTATGATAAAATATTTGAATTACTAAGTAAAAGCTACAAAATTCCAGGAAGAAAAACAGATTACTAAGAAACAAAAATATGGATGATCTCAGATTTTTCCACTACATGACTAAATATGGAAGGCAAAAAGGATGGTGGGACAAACATTTTATACCCAGACAAATCATTCTTTATGTTGAAAGCCTAAAGAAATTTGTTCAATCTAACCCAGGAATTAAAAAATATCTATGACCTACTTGCCTTACTTATGATACTTCTTGAAGCTATCCTTTAGATGCCTTAGAAAGGAATGAAAATAAGTCAAAAATAAGATATTTATGGTATAAAAGGACAAGAGCTATGGAACAGAAGACAGATAATCATAAAACTGCCTACGGATGTATTGCGGCTCTGATTACACTGCTTAATAGATAAAACAATTTATGAGAGAGAAGTTATGGAATATAAAATAGTTACCAACAGCAACATGAATAAAAAAATGTCATTTTTATAAACAAGGAGAAAAGAATTGGAAGTAAAGATGGATTAAAATTTTCATTTGCAATGGAGTTAGTCAAACATGCCATTTCATTCTGAACTTGATTAGAAAAGTGAGTGGCCATGTCATTGACTTTGGTAAGTATAATATACTAGAGGCCTGGTGCATGAAATTCATGCACAGGTGCAGTCCCTACGCCTGGCCGGCTATAGAAGCGCGATGTCTGGTGTGGAAGGGCAGGTCCCAGCTGACCTCTGGGTCCCGGGCAGCACCTGGGCCCCTGGGCCCCCCCACACCCCCTCCACGGGGCGACTGGGCCCCGCTTGCACCTGCCTTGGCCTGGCACTGCCTGCTCAATTGCTCCACCATCCCACCGCGGTCCTGCTCTCCTTGGGGCCGGCAGCGCCTCCACTGCCACCTGATGCCAGTGCTGCTTCGCTGACACCCGCCATGTTCCGCACTGCCCCCTGGTGGTCAGCACATGTCATAGCAAGCAATCGAACTCCTGGTCAAGGGGACAATTTGCATATTATGCTTTTATTATATAGGATAGGTAGAAGTGTTTTGAAAAATCTTATGCACAATCACTTGTAGAAATAAAAAAGGAGTCGACTGCCTTCTAAATTATTGGGAAAATAATAGCAAAATCAAACCACAGTACGATAAAAGGTAGATACAAGAATTCACAAAATACTGAAGAAACTAAGATCAAATTAATGTAATTTTGACTGCCATAACTGATGTAAATTTCCAAATGAGAGGAAGAATACTTCTGTGGTCAAATGCATTTTAGAAATTCTGGGTTGAACTCAGTTGAATTAGTTTTCTTACTGCAGAGCTCAGACTCCTAATGTATTAATATGAATTATGAATCCCTGGGAGGGAGGATTTCATTTGTAGCATCTCCCAAGTTTATTAGCTCTCACAGAATATATTCTGAAAAATGTTAGACAAAGAGGCATTCTTCTTAAGACTGATGTTTTAAGATAGGATGCTCATTATTTCTATTTAATAAAGTTATAATCAATGCTATAAATAAAAATCAGATGCCACTATTGGAAAAAGAAAAATTAACATTATTTACAGCCATCATTTTTATAGTTACAAACTCTTACAATCAACTAAAAACTTGTATTTAATTGTAAAGAGTAAGTCAGAAAATAAAACACACATACATTAGTAACTTTCCTATATTCCAGCAATATCAGAGAAAAGATATAATGAAAAACTCAAATTATAAAATACGTAAGAATAGCCCTCACAAGAAATGTGCAGGACCTATATAAATAAAACTATAACATTTTAGCAAGAAATGTAAAAGAAAATTAGAGTAAGTGAGGAGATGGCCAGTGTTTTTTGATGGATTGATTCAATATTAAAAGAATGCCATTTTTTTTCCACAATGGATCTATAGGTTTTCAATCGAATTACCAATGGGAGACTGTGTGTGTGTGTGTGTGTGTGTGTGTGTGTGTTTGTGTACAGTCATGAGTTGCTTAATAACAGATATATGTTCTGAGAAATGTATAATGACTTTTTAAAATATATATATTTTATTGATTTTTTACAGAGAAGAAGGGAGAGAGATAGAGAGTCAGAAACATCGATGAGAGAGACACCGATTCAGCTGCCTCCTGCACACCTCCTACTGGGGATGTGCCCGCAACCAAGGTACATGCCCTTGACCGGAATTGAACCTGGGACCTTTCAGTCTGCAGGCCGATGCTCTATCCACTGAGCCAAACCGGTTAGGGCTATGACTTTTTATAAAGTAAAAAGTTAACTTATTATTGGAGAAAATATACTTCTTATAAATTTAGTGTGCAGTGTTTATATAGTCTTCAGAAGTGTACAACATGTCCTAGGCCTCCACATTCACTCACCACTCACTCAGTGACACCCAGAGCAATTTCCAGTCCTGCAAGCTCCATTCACAGTAAATGCCACACACAGGTGCACCATTTTTTATCTTTTGTACGGTATTTTTATGTACCTATTAATATTTAGATATGTTCAGATACACAGATATTTACTATTGTGCTACAACTGCCGATAGCATTCAGTGTAGTAACATGCTGTACAGGTTTATAGTTTAGGAGCAATAGTCTAGAGTCTAGACCATATATCCTAGGTGTGGAGTAGGCTATACCACCTAGGTTTGTGTAAGTACATTCTGTGATATTTGCACAATGACAAAGTCACCTGATGACTTTTATTTTTTCTTAAGTTTGACTCTTTTGTAATAACCCTTACCTACAAACACATTGTACAGCTGTACAAAGATATTCTCTTTATTTATATCCTTATTCTTATTTTACAGTCCATACCACATGTCTTTATTAGGACATAGTGAATTTATGGATCACCAAAATGCAAAGTAGCAAAAAGAGAGATGACTGTGACTTCAATTATATCCTTATTTTTAATCTTTTCTTCCATTTTTTAT
Organism: Cnephaeus nilssonii; assembly: GCF_951640355.1. NCBI lineage: Eukaryota > Metazoa > Chordata > Mammalia > Chiroptera > Vespertilionidae > Cnephaeus > Cnephaeus nilssonii. Next base: position 110,377,317 of record NC_137073.1, on the reverse strand, counting down.
ATATATATATATATATATATATATATATATATATATATATATATATATATTAGAGGTCTGATGCATGAAATTCCTGCAAGGGTAGGCCCTCACAGCCCTGGCTGCCTTGTGGCCCCGTGGCCCTGCCCCCTGCCCCCATCCCTGCCCATTGATCATTCCGGAAGGTCGTTTTGCCATTCAATCTAATTAGCATATTAGCTCTTTATTATATAGGATATACATATATATACACTGAGTGGCCAGATTATTATGACCACCTGACGTTTGTAGGCAAATTAGTACACTGTATCATATGGGATATGGAAGCCGAAGGCCTGTTCGAACACCTTTGCTGTCTGCAGTTACCAAGATAAAACGTCTCCAATTCGCACAGGAACACAAGGATCGGACTGTCGAGCATTGGAAAAAAGTCATGTGGTCCGATGAATCACATTTCCAGTTGTATCATGCAGATGGTAGAGTGAGAATTTCACGGAAACAGCATGAAAGCATGCACCCCACATGCAGGAGTATAACCCTTCAAGCTGGTGGGGGCAGTGTTATTGTTTGGGGCATGATTTCCTGGCATGATTTGGGCCCTTTAATTCGTGTGGAACAACGTCTGAATAGCACAACATACCTAAGTATCGTTGCTGATCAAGTTCATCCTATCATGTTGATGGCGTATCCCAATGGAGATGGCTTCTTCCAACAAGACAATTCGCCATGCCACGGTGCTCGTATTGTGCAGGAGTGGTTTCAAGAACATGAGGGAGACTTTACCTTGCTTAGGTGGCCCCCACAATCACCAGATCTCAATCCATCTGAGCATTTGTGGGACGAAGTTAAAAGAGCCATCAGGCAGCTTGTTCCAAACCATCAAATCTCACAGAACTGGCCAGTGCTATTCATCAGGCATGGTGTCAGATTCCTCGCATCACCTTTCAACATCTCGTGGAGTCAATGCCAAGAAGAATCGCCGCAGTATTGAAGGCAAAAGGTGGCCCAACGAAGTACTGATGGGGTGGTCATAATAATCTGGCCACTCAGTGTATATTACTATTTAAGCTTCGTTATAAACTAGGACACAAACACACATATTAGTCTGGGCCTCCACAGGGTCTCCCACCTCCACATCTTTCCCTCTGGAGGGTCTTCAGGGGCAACAACACGCAGGGAGCCATCCTCTCCTATAACGTGTTCTGCACTAGCTCCTGAAGGACCTGCCGGAGGCTCTCCTTGAGGAGGCGTGAGTCTTTTCTAATATGTCCATGGTTATTTGTTCCATTTGTGTGTTTTTTTTAAATCACAGATTTTCTTGGAAGCAGATAAGGAGCCATGAGTATTCCTCTCTATTAACAGAAGCTGTTGGGTGTTGTGGTCCAAAGTTTTAAAGTTTTAAGGAGCTTGTTGAGAGCTGCGAAAGCTTCTGCTAACCCTCCACTGTGAGTTTCCTGGGGTTCTTACTCTTCTCCTGCAGTTTTCTCTTGCCTCTTCTTCAGCTATGAATTACTATCCCGGTTCCAACAACTCCTCATTCATCAATTCCTCAGGAGCCACCCATAGGAGCTCCTTGATGTCATCCTCATTTACACCCGGGTTCAAGGTGTTTGCCATCTCAACTGCAGTCTGGCTTATTTTTGCAACTTTTTTTCATCCTTGGCAGATCCTTTGAAGTCATAGACGAACCTCTTGGGGGTCTTCTTCCATATGCCATCCATACACTGCTTGGTGATGCCATCACAAGGCCAAGCAAGGTTCCTGATGCAGGCATTGGGGTCACCCCCTCAGAGCAGCATCAGTGTCTTCCTCAGTTGTTAGCAATAGCCTAGGAAAAGGTCCTGCTTTAGGTAGGAGACCTTAAAAGCTGCTGCTATAATTCTTTGACCCATTAGTTGAATCAAAGAGGTGGTATTTAGAGGGAGAATCACCACTTTGATACTGAGATGGAAATCATCAATAACAGGAGGATGTCTGAAAGCATTAGCAACAATAAGCAAAATCTTGAAAGAAAGATATGTTATTCTCCAAACAGTACTTCTCCATTTTGCTGGCCTAGCAATTCAGGAGGGCATGTCGGAAGAGGAGCTGGGTCATCCCATGACTTCTCGCTGCCCCTGTAGGACACTGGCAGCGTGTGCTTATTCATGTGCTTGAAGGGCCCGGGCTTCTCACGGTGCCAATCACAGAGGGTTTAGATCTGTAGCCTGCAACACTGCCCCAAGCAATACTGTTATCCTGCCCTTCCAAAGTCTTGAGACCTGGCATTGACTTGGCCTCCCTCCTTATGGATGAAAGTCCTTTCAGGCATCTGTTTCCAGAATAGGGAGGTTTCATCCATATTGATGATTTACTCTGGCGAGTAATTTTCCTCCACAATCAGCTAATCTAGAGTTTCAAAAATTCTTCAGCTGCCTTCACATCAGCACTTACAGACTCACCACTCACTTTCACATTCTGTAATGAATAATGACTCTTGAATTATTTAAACCACCGGGAGCTAGTAGTAAATTCACCACTGCAGTTGGGCCCAGCCTTTTTTTTCAACATTGCAAACAAACCTTTGCTTCGGCTGTGATCATCACTAGAGGTTTTTCCATGTCTAATAAGGCCCCCCTCAAATTTTTGTTAGTCTCGTAGCCTTCAATGAAGCAGATCCTTCAACAGCGTTGCTCACATTTCTTACCAATTGTCTTAACCTCTAAGTCCAAAGGCATTTACACTCACCTCCCACAATATTCTCCACAGAGTAGCTCGAGTGGTTCTTTTTTCTTGGTGATGCATGGATGGACCTGGAGACCTTTGTGCTAAGTGAAATACGCCAGTCAGAGATAGACAAATACCATACGATCTCACTCATACGTGGAATCTAATGAACAAAATGAACTAACAAGCAAAATAGAGACAGACTCAATAATTGAGAGCTGGGGGAAAGGCAGCGTTGGGGAGTTGGCTAGGGTGAGGAGGAATTAAGCAAAAAAGAGAAAAAAACTCATAGACATGGACAACAGTGTGGTGATTGCCATGATAAGGGGGTGGGGAACTGGGGAAGGGTAGGGGGGGGATAAATGGCGATGAAGACTTGACTTGGGGTGGTGTACAGATGATGTGTTATGAAATTGTGCACCTGAAACCTGTATAATTTTGTTACCCAGTGTCACCCCCAATAAATTCTAAAAAAAAAGGAAAAAATATCTAAGATGCTGAAAAAATATTTAAAAACAAACAAAAAATACCAAATGGCGCATGGTATCCCTCTTCTTCAAACACCCCAGAGGTTTCCTATTGCTCCTTGAGATCCTATATGACCTGCCTCCCCGCTCTCTCATTATCCAGCTTTTTCTCATATTTTGTTTCAACTTGGTTCAGTCACATCACATTTCTTCTATTCCCCCACATTCAGCATGTTCTCTCTGCCTCTGTGCCTTTGCATGTGCTATTCCTTTCGCTGAGAAAATGTCCTTACCATTTTGATCTTCCGTCAATCATCACTTTCTCAAGGTTGCTCTCTTAGAGAATAATATGCCTCTGCTTTGTTGTCTTAACCATAGTACAAATGCACATGAATTTGACTGACATCAACTTCCTCATTATATTGTAAGTTCCCAATGGGCAGAAACCATCTGCTCACTATTATTTCCCTAGGACCTAGCACAATATCTAAGGGATTTGATAAATTAATGAATTTTGTAGCATCACTCCCAATATTAATTGGAACCTGTGCACAGGACTTTCAATGACAACATAGTCCCGTTGTAACTGATCTCACTAAATTCAGGTGAACCTTTCCCACGGATCCAGAGGACAGAGGAAAGAATTCAGTTCAAAGGCAGATCTTCCCAGATGAGTAGTCCTGTCTGAGCAGCAGGGCTCATTCCAGAGTTATTTAGCCAATTGTGCTACACTATGTCCTAAATTTTCTCTTTGCATGGTTAGCATCCATCAGAGACGAACTCTTACCAGAGCTCCTCACTCTAAATTACTACAGGACCACTCCTATCCAATGCAGGATGCTGGTTTTGTTCTTACTCTTTCAACATTCCAGACAGCTTACCTGTGGTCACAGCTAAGATTTAAAGGAATTATAGAATACATTAGTAGTCAGTTCAGAGTGCTTTGCAAGAGCCATTTTCTTTCTTTTTTATGTAGTTCATTTTTCTCTTCCCATAACCCTCTGGGCTTTCTCAGTTTCTTCCCTACTTTCACACTTTTTACGTTGTTTATTGCTTGCTGCACTCAAAAAGTACAACCAGGCCTCATTAGGAAGAGATGATGGGACCGACCTGGGACAATGTGTTCCAGTCTAGTTGCTACACTTCGAGGACTCACAAAGCTTGAAGAGACTCAGTGATGGAGGCATAAAATGATCCAGGAGATGAGGGACAGAGGGTTATTTAAGGACAAATCATGAAGATCAGAACTATTCAGTTTGCAAAGATAAAAACTAACACAAGACATGGCTAGTATTAAGGAAGATAGGGATAGAATAAATAGACTTATTCCCTACACTATATTATGTAAAACCCCCTTGATTAGAAAGAATACTGGAAGAGTTAAGGACTGGCTACATTAGCCAATACATAGAGAACTAAAAAATGCTTGTTACCTCAAAGTGTGTTGGCTATTCACTACAAATATTGATAGAGTAAACAAAGATTTTAAAAATTCCATATATAGCATGACAGAAGACTCATAATATAATAATAATAATAATAATAATGTCTAAATATTAATAGGTCAAACCAATGTATAGATAAATTAATGTATGGTGTCACAACAGATTCACAATATATTATGTAACATGGACTAAACTATTAATAAGCTAAACAGAATTTAGGGTAAATTAAATTTATGTAAGACAACAGATGGATACTGTGGCATTAAAAAAAAGTCTAGAACAGGAGCCAACAAAATGTAACCCATTGGCCAAATTTGGCCCATTGACTATATTTGATATTAAATTTTTGGAACATAGCCATACTCAAATATATTTATGCATTGGCTATTTTTGTGTGACAGGGCAGAGTTGAGTAATTGTGAAAAAGGCTGTATTTCTCGCAAATTCTAAAATATTTACCATTTGGTGCTTTAGAGAAAAAGTTTGCTGTCAGTGACATATTTGGAACATGCATGTATTATTCATATTTGAGGTCCACATGAAGTATGATGAGATAAGTTCTCCTAAACAACAACTCGGTGAAGGTGTAGAATTTTGTCGAGGGCAGCAATTTCTGATAATCATATGAATAATCTGGTAAACACATATTTACCAGTCATCTGATTCCCACATCTTTTGATGTTTGGTAATCAAGTTAAGGATGCTGTCTTAATACTAGGGAAATGGTGAGAAAACACCATCTTTATTTTATTCACTTGTTTTTGGTGCTTTTCAGTTCTGACTTTATTTAGCTGTTTCTGATGTATTCAATTTTGGCTCCCCATTGACAAAGAAGCATGGAATTGTTGGGAGATAAAATTCAGAAGCATGAAGTGGAACTAAGCTAAGGGCTTCCAATTTCTAGATAAAAATACTGCACTTTCCTGTACACCAACTATATTAGCAGTGTTTACCCACAAAGAAACCAAATTCATAGTCTTCAGTGGTAGTGACTTCTTTTTTTCCAATGAAGTTCCTGGTATGAAATCAATTTGTATACAAGTGTTATAACATGACATTGATAATCACAACCCTTATACCATCTAATTAGCTATATATAAGAGAATAACGTAGGGAGACTGTTCCATTGTTTGGGCTTTTTTCTTTCTATTTTGCATAATGAAACCCATATTCTGGGACAAATTTTCACTCAGGGACAAACTCCTGAATCTCTTTTCTGATAATTGTCTCAAAATATACAGACCATGGTTAAACGTGAAGTTCATACTTTAGTCTCATTCATAGTTGACAAATTGATATCAATTAGAAGGCAGGGAGTGCTATTTTGAGGTTACACTATTAAGACCATCTCTTACTTTCGAAAACAGTAATTTCCCCTAGAGAATTAAAAATTTTTGTGGAAAACGGATGGGGGAAAGCCAGAGTTAGTAATCAATATATCTAAATATTGGGATATCATAACTAAACTCTTTCAGTACAGGACTTTGATTCAGCACCAAGTCTTAGTATGAGATTCATTAAGGTGTGTTTCACTTTTAATTGTCATCAGCAATAACCATGTCATTCATTCTTTCACTCCTATTGAATATTTGCCATTTGCTGGGCAAATTCACCCACAAAAGGAAATTTTCCACAGCATTCATCTCCCTGTACAGAAGAAAGATTCCCAGAGAAGCTTAATGCTTTGCCACCGAACAGTAGCTGCTGGAATAATCCCAGCTACCTGCCACATTGTACAACAAACATGTCCTAACTGAAGTTCATTGTCTGCTTCCAAATGAGTATCCTTGGAAAAGTCCCAACCAATGGCCACTCTGTAAAGTAGGTCTCCATGAAATACCACTGTGGGGAGAAGTTGTTTTGTGTTTGAACATGTATTTGCCAAGCTCTTACATAATCAGTCTCCTGATAACTTTGGTGAGAATCCATAACTATCTATTGCTTATATTCCACTTGAAGAGTCCCCTAAGCCACATGTGATTTCTATTTTAAAAGAAATCCACAGCCTTTTAAGTTACTACCTTTGACCATGCCTCAGACTTCAAAGTGTTCCCCAAACACTATTGATTCTCGCCATGACAACACAACACAAGATACTTGGAGCCCATATTACTGTTGTTCTTACAATTTTAGTCGCTTGTAGATTTTGGTTATTGGATTCTTACTACACACTTTGTTCACAAACGAAAATTTTCTCTTTAAACCACCAATCACAATTATGTTTATGGAATTAGAAACAAATGGAAAGAACCAAATTGAAATCGTGTGAATCATAACAAGCATCTAAGCCTGACAGTTCCTTCTGGTGTAGTAACCAGCGCCAGCGGCACAACCGCCCAAGTTGAGGCCCCTTCTGTGCGGTCAAAGGAAGGCAGGCATTTTGCCTCTGTAACTGTTTGGCCTTGGAGGTGGGTTAGTGCATCACAAAACTCATATCATTCCATCTCTTACAAGTGGAAACAAGTGTAGAGAGCACCTGGGAAGGCACATGAAAATTTATTTGATTATTGTCAGCTGAGTCCAGTGGCGTTGGTAGAGCCATGTCCTGGAAACATACCATGACAGAGGCAGGTATGTTGTCAGCCTGACCCTTAGCTTAGGTGCCAGGGAGTGGGTTTCATTCTAAGTTCAGCCAGGCACAAGGAATGGACGCAATGATCTGGGCTCAGCCAGGAGTGACAATTACAAAGAAGCTATAAGAATGAAGAATTGCAGCTTGATCTTTAACCATGATTTCACATAATTTCCTTGGTCTTAAACTCTAGTAAAACTTCCTGAAATCATACTGTATAAAATAAATGTGCTGCACTGGCTCTGGGTCACTCTCTCCATCAGAGGGTCAGCTGTCCCACCCGGTCCCAGCTTTCCCTACTGTCTCTGTATCTTTCATTTTCTCAATCCCCCGTTGCCCCTACTCAGGACTCATGTCCATTCTCTAGCAGTGCTGGTCGTGGTAAAGAGAGAAATACCTATAAACAAGCATGCTTTGTTAGGTTGGTTTTCAATCCTTGGTGCCGGGGGCCCAGTTCCTGCAGAGCCCACGCCCTGGCCATGCAGGCCTTTCAATCTGAGGCCAGGCTGGCAGGCTCCCTGGTACTGGTGGGAGCAGTACTCTCACCAGCAATGGGAGTTGTGCAGCATATTTCCAGCCTTTCCCATCATGCTTGCCAATGGTGCTGATATATTTTGGAGTTTCTTCCATTTGCTTTGGCTTTACTACAGGAAGAACGGGTGTGTCTGCCCTCTCCTCATTTCTCAGCATTGCACACTGCCCAACCAGCCCTGATTTGCCTGCTGGCATCAAATGTAGGGCAAATGGAGAAGGTCTATTGGGCTAATCTACTGGCTTCATCTCTCTTGAGTAGGTTTCCTGAATACTTCCCAGATTTGGGTTCCAAAGGCTCATAACCTAGCTCCCCAGTTAAGTATTTGGCAAGAGCAATGACCTTCAAAATCCTCCATTTGTGGCTGGGTGTACAAAGCACCAAATCAACAAACTATTCATCATTCCAGAGCCTTTCCTCCATATTTGACACACTGCTCAAGCCATCCAAAAGCATGGGGTCAAGGGAGAAGCAAGCAAGCCCACGGTGAGGGCCCACTATGGCTGAGGTGCTTCTCATCCGTTACCTTACTCCATCCTCAAAACAGCCCTGAGCGTAGGGCTTATCATCTCTGTTTTTACAAAGGAGAGTGAAACTCAAGAGAAGTTTAGCAACATTTTCAGTGGCACAGCCTTGAAGCACACGTGGCAGGAAGAAGGGATAGGCTGCTTTTGTATTCAGAGAAGCTGAAGTCTACGATAAGGGCTGCCAACCAGACGTGCCATGTTGGTCTGCTGGTGAAGTGGGAAAAGGAAAGGAAGTGGTTGAACTGAGCAGCTCACATGAGGAGTTTTAGGGTCTTACAAGCTCATTCATTCCTGCTAAGCTCAGACCCAACATTTGCTCCATTCCTTTGGAATTTTGCCTTGTTGACTGTACATTTGTAGGTCTCCCCACTAAGTCATGCATTATTTGATGAAGGTGATACCAGTGCCTCCCATGAGTTGAATTGAGTGCCTCCTCAGTGCCAAGTGTTTTACATACCTCATCTTGTCTCATTCTCCCAGCAGCCCTGGAATGTATGTTTTAATGTCCTCCACATGCAGCTGAGATGGTAAGGCAGGAGAGGTGCCTAACTTGCTCCAGTTTCACCCCTGAAACGTTGGAGCTGAGATTTGTGCTTAGTCTGATTCCAATGAATATTCTCATTTGCAAGATGCACAAAAGACTCACAACCTGAGGTCAAGTTCTGAGTTCTTGGAAGACCCCTTAACCCACTGATGTTAAGGAGTAAGTGCTCTGGCATTGAGGACTTGCAACTCAGTGGGACACCAACAAGGCTTTGGAGGCAGCAGAAGGAGCTACTGCAAGGTGTGATTGGACTTCACCTGCCTGCCCCTCATCCCCTCCCGCCCACCTAGCTGTTAGTGATAGTTCCACCAGTAAAGACTTCAAGTCGAACCATTATTATGAAAATGCAAATGCTGGGACTGTTCATTTCTTGACCTATGGTGGCCTGAATGGTTATCAAGTTTTTTAACACAGTCTTATAAACATTCAGTTCAGAAGAAGGAATCTGACAGAGGAAAGCAGACAATGGAGTGGAAACAGAAAAGGGACTTGGGGGTTTATGTGGGGACACCTTAGTGTGGTAAGTGGAGGCAAAAGGAAATTCTTTCTGAATGATAGTGGAGGAGTGGTGAAATAATGAAGTGAACTTATTTCTTAGGCTTTATGTGATACCCTGCAGGAGATCTGCATTATAACCAGTCATTAGTACGTGGACAACCTGTGACATAGGTCAACACAAAGACAGTTTGCTGCCTTACAGACTTGGAGTCTAGACCTTACAGGTGATTGGCAAAATTCCATTTCTTTTAGCAACATGGACAGTAATTTAGTTAGAAATGATATAAGCTGACAAGGATTTGGTTTCCAACCAACTGTAATCTGTGATGATTTAAAGCATTCTTTTCTAATAGGTTTAACCCACTTACTGAATATTGTAATTTGAATGACATTATTAGGCTCCGAGGTAGGGTATACAAAGGTGAGTCAGCCATAAGCCTGCCTCCCAGCAGTTTACTACGTAGTGGTGTTGATCAATAGTAAGCATATGACTAACACAAGGTGATAACTAAAGATGATGGGGTAACGCCATGGACCAAATGAGTGCATTCTAAAATTCATTGTACTTTGAAGGCTCTGTCTGTTATACAACTGCTTCATTCTTTAGGTTCAATTCCAAGGTCCACTACCTGAGTTTTGGTGTTCACTGGGTCAAATCTTAGATTTAGAGCTGAGGTGAGTTTTTCACAGCGTCTCTAACACATTTTCTCCTCATAAGATGGGAATGGTCTGCCTCTAGTGAGCTGTTATGTTGGTAACAGGTTAATGTATGTAAAGAATTTAGAGTAGTAATGCTTAGCATGCAGGATGTAGTTAAAACTTTTAGTCGTTGCTATTGTTATCCTCATCACAATGCAAGAGTCTGAATATTTTTAAAGAAAAAAAAAGAACAGAATGACAGATCTAAGAAGGAAGAGGGGTTGGGGATACTGGAAGAGATTAGCCAAAGAACACATATACATATATCAATAAATATGCAGAGCCCATGAACACAGACAACAATGTAGTGGAGGCAGGGGTTCGGGGGGCTGGATGGAGGGAGACAAAGGTGGTGGAATGAGGGACATCTCTACTAGTGTCAACAACAACAAAAAACCCAAAATATAGAATTTGTTGATGTCCCTGAAAAGTAATTAAATTAAATTAATAAAGAAAAAGAAATAAAATTCTCCTTGGATCCCAGGTTTTGCCTTTCCTCATACTCCTCCCAGATGTCAACAAATAGCCAGCTCCACTGACTGGCTTTCAAGTCCACCCATCCTTCAGGACATCCATCTTTCCTGCTGAGAGACTCAGACACCCGCAAAGGCAGCGAGGCTCGGTGAATGCAGGAAGGAGCTTAAGTCTCCAGCCTTCTGAAAGTGGCTGTGCATGGCAGCTCTGGGAGCCAAAGTGAACCCCGACACCCCTAAATCCCTGCAGAAGACAGCCCAAGCGGGCTTAGGTCCCAGGACTTACACGCTAATACTTAACTCCCCCTGGATTGTTTGTAAACTCGCCACTGAAAGCACATGGCCACTGACACTCAGAGGTGGGCATCTCCTGTAACGTCATCTCCTCCTCCATATTTGGCAGATGGACCCTCCTCTGAAGACCGCTGCTCATCCTTTAATAGCCACACTGAGCAATGCTCTTGAGCTTAGAGAGGAGGCTCCAGGATTGATAAGAATCAAGTGTTAGTAGGACTAAGAGGTCAGCACTAGAATGTAGGTTCTGGCTTCACAGAGTCATAACATCTTGGGTGTGAAATAATTAAAAAAGGACATCTAGCCCATATTCATACACGTGATGCATTTTTAAAATATATATATATATATATTTATTGATTTCAGAGAATAAGGGAGAGGGAAACACCAATGATGATGATAGAGAATCATTGATTGGCCGCCTCCTGCAAGCTGTCTACTGAGGATCGAGCCTGAAACCCGGGCATGTGCGCCTTGACTGAAATCGCACCTGGGACACTTCAGTCCACAGGCCAATGCTCTATCCATTGAGCCAAACCGGCTACCTAATATGAGTGATTGCCTGTTCGGGCAATCAGTGGCTGTGGAACAAGAAAGGGAAGATGTGTTTTCTTTCTTTTTTTAATCTTTATTGTTGAAAGTATTACTAGTACATATGCCTCCCTCCCTCCCCCCCGCCCCCATTGACCCCTTCTAGCCTCCCCTTGTCCCCTCCCCATGCCTTCACCATCCCATTGTCTGTGTCCATGGGTTATGCATATCCTATATAATAAAGAGCTAATATGCTAATTACACCGAATAGCAGAACAACCATCCAACGGCCTTCCGGATGAAACCAGGGCTGCGAGGACAGAGCCCCTTGCATGAATTTCCTGCATTGAGCCTCTAATAGGTATATAAGTTCTTTGGTTGATCTCTTCCCACCCACTCAGCCTTCCCCACCAGGAAGGCATGTTTTCATTGACTACACTTTTGTACCTTGAATTTTAAACCACATACAAAAATAAATAAAAATATAGAAGTCACAGATCTGAATAGTGTTATGGTTTCAGGGATGTCCTCCGAAAAGTAAAATCAGGAAAGCTTGCTAAAAGAAAAATAAAACTCTGCCAGTTCAAAACCCCAATGGGGTGATAGGGTCACCCTTATGATCACATAGCTGCCAGCACATTGCACTGATCTTTGAATGACTTGGATTTAGGGCATAACCACATTTGGTAGCTACTCACCCTCACTTTCGGCTGAATATTTAGTCAAAACTGTCCAATAAAGGTTTGAAGATGCATTTTTTTTTACATTAACCTACTAGTAGGATTCTGAGCTCTTTGGGTTTATCCGAAGACGTGAAATGGCTTTCAAACTTTCCTCAGTTAAATGATGTTGCACTGCAGCCTTCCTGCCTGAAATAAGATGAGAGCCTCATGTAACCATAACTGGAGTCCTTCTTTCCCTTTGTCCTTTTGAATCGGGAGGTTCCTTTGTCGTTTTGAATGGGAAATATCTGGCATGCGTTGTATGACATTTAAAAATAGCATTTTTATTGAAAATCAAATAGTGGAATGAACAGACTGTTGATTAGAGGAATTCAACATTTCCAATGAAGGCGTTTTAATTGCTATGAAAAAATTACCCTATGGCAATCGCAGAAAAAAAATGCCTTCTATTTAATTGACATAAACAAGTTAAAACTTATAGCATCGGCGATGAAACACCACAATTCCTGCCTTCCCCATCATTGCTGAAGAATTCATTAACGGGGTTTCAGAAACCTTAATGAATGTCTCTGTACCAAACCTGATCCTGTTCAGTTCGTTGCTGTTACTCCCATCCGGCAGGGGAGGAGGTCTGCGACTGGTGTGCTGACTATGAGAGAATGTTCTGGAAGCAGGTATGCAGGGAAAGGGAGAGAGACAACTTGAGCTGTTGTGTTCTCCAGGCTCTTTTCACCGCCCGTGACAAACCTCTGGAGAGAATCTTCAATATTTTTAAAGCAGAAATGTGCTACCAAGTGAGTTAATGACTCTTTCTGCTGGTTTCTAAGGGCCAGCCTCAAATGACCCTGGCGAGCAGCTAGAATTCGCTGCACAGCTATTAACTAACTTGGATTTCGTCAGCCCTCTGAGGAGGGCTGGTGGGCACCACACAGGCCCTTTAGTAGTGGGCAGAAGAGGGGTGAGGAGAAGAGGGGGCATTGCACCCAGAGCCCTCTGTAGTGGGCAGAAGAGGGGTGAGGAGAAGAGGGGGCATTGCACCCAGAGCCCTCTGCTGTGGGCGGCTTTGTGCAGCCGGCTCCCCAGGTGGGGTTCACCCTGCTCCCTGGGCAGAGGCCGGTGGCTTAGACGTGGGGCCGTCCTGCAAAGGGCCGCATCCCCGGGCCTCTGAGGTCTGCCACTGCCCCTCCAGCCCACGTCTGGAAGCCCTGCCCAGGGGGACGGCCTCCCAGGGGGGCCTTGGGTTATTTTCGTTTTGTTTTGTTTTCAGAAGAAACAAACCTAAGTCGGAAGAGAGAAGTTTCGGTGACAGAGGAAGAGAGCAGCTTTGGTTAAAAGAGCAGAGGCGGCAGGAGAGACGCGGCTCAGAGCCTGGACGCGCCGTCCCCGCAGCTTGAAGCCTGGCTTTGCTCCTTGCCAGCGGTGGGGTCTTGAGCAAATGACAGGACCTCTTATTTCCCCCAGTCTCTTCATGTTTGAAACAGTAATAATAATGAGTACTCACTCCAAGGGGGGCTGGGAGGCTGAAATGAGTGAAAATGTGAAGTTCTCAGACAACGCCTGGACTACAGTGAGCGCTCACCGAGAGCTGGCTACTAAGATGCATTGATCTGGAGACACTGACGCCAGGTGCGAACATCTGGCACCAGGAAGGACTCAGTAAATACAGCCAGCGTAGAAATACTCGGAGAAAAGAGGAGCTAGCCGCGGGGACGTGACATTTTCAGCACCTATAAAAAGCACAGCGATAAACACACACAAGGAAACCCATAGGGGTGGTCATATGAGACAGGATGACCTTTTTTACGGGTTGGAGGTTAAAAGCAGGCAGCCGTTATGTTGTCTTGGACAGGGATCTGGACTTTTTGTTTGAACAAATTAAGGTCAAAGTCCCTCATGTTTCCAAACGACACCTGAGGTGGTTCTATTTTGGTTCACAAGCAGGCAAGTTTGGTGCAGTCAGGACGGGGCCGGAGCGTGTCTCAGGCAGGCCTAGGCCCGCTGTGGCTCTGACTGGCCCTCTCCATCTGAATGCCAAGGTGGCTCTCCCTTCACATGGGCTCCGACTCCAACACTCTACCCCATGCTCCGCCCTCGAGGCTCCGTCCTCATGCAGTCTGTCCTGCTCAGCCTCCCAGTCCCCCCTCTGCCTCTAGTCTACCACCCGTTCTCCATCTAGAACCCCGAGCCATCTCTAAAATGCAATGCAAAACACGTAACTCCCCTACTTAACATTCATTTCCTTAAAATCCTAACTCCATCCACCACCTCCGGGCTGCTTTCCTGGCTGACTTCTGACCCTTTCTCCCTGAGGTCCACTGCACTGTTCTCTCTGTTTTCCAAACACACCGCACCTTTTCCAAGCTCAGGACTTGTGCTCGTGCTGACCCCTCTGTCTGGCCTTCTCTCTTCCTGATCTCTGCATGGCTTCTCTTTCTAATTCTCGGTAGCTCCAGCGCCACCTCCTCAGAGAGAGCGCCGCCTGCAAGCCCGTTTACAGCAGCCTTTCTTAGACTCTGTTCCCTTCCCTTCCCTTAACTATTTTATAGCGTGAAGCCATTCCATTTGATTGGTTCGTTTCTTCATGAGGATGCTTGCTCTCGTTGGCATACAGACTCGACGACCAATAACTGCATCACTCCATTTCCAGCTCCTATAAGGCTCCCTGGCACAGGGCAGATCCCCCATAAAGAATAGTGGAGCGAATAAAAATTGCCACTGCCCACACATGCGTGGCTCACAGCAGATCTTGGTCCAGCTCCTCCCTGCAATCTCCCTTAGCAATTTCTCATCTTCTAATCCTGTCATCTTAGGACTTCAGAAAAGCACAGGGGTACCTCATCCCCTCCCTCCCAGGTCGGTACAAACACTTGGCTGCTTCTTGGTGGTGATACAACTTTCTGAGAAAGATTGGAGGCTTAAACTTCACTGGACCCTGGATCATTATTCTCAGATTGATTCTGGAATGATTTTCCATATCCCAGGTTCTTCTATATTGGGGGTGACTTGTAATTGGCCCTTTCCAAACCAAAATTCATGGCTCCCCTAAGCCCAGTCTGATGCTGGAAGCCTCTGCATGCCGGCCTATTCCCTGGGACGGAGAGGGTTTTATACAACCGAGTTAGTCCTGGGCCAATTCACCTTGTAAAGTCTACCCAGTGACGGTCCCTGGAGGGTACGGCTGTAATTGTATTTTTAATGAGGGTGTGAACAGGAACGAAGTTAACTGGCTTTAAAATGTCTGAGACAGGAAAGCAAGTGTTGGTGAACTAAAGATCAACATAGCAACTGGGAAATGCAATGCACGGTGGCAGGAAGCTGGATCTTTATCTTTTAGTTTCATAATTATCAAGTTTCTGGCAACCGGATTTCCAAACTGCACATACATGATTTTAGTCCCGGGGCTCTGCAGGGCCCCTCTGAGTGCGGCGTTAGATAGATAGAAAGCTTAATATTATGTTAGAGATGCTGCTTTCTAAAGAGGAGAAGGATGGTGTTGCTACCCAACAAAAATATGGTTTGGATGGTTCTCTGGGGCCCATGCCACCTAAAACAAGAAACAGAAACAAGTAATGAAGATTTGGGTCTTAGCTGAGCAGGAAGATCAGCTCTGACCAAAGCGCTATGCAGCTACCTGAAGAACTGGAAATTAATGCGATGCCCAGGACTCATTCTTAGTACCTTGATGCAAGGGCTCTACGGATGGGGCCTGGGCAGCCGCATTTTTAAAGCTCCTGAGATGATTCTCACATGCAATCAGTGCTGAGGCTTGCTTTTTGGTATCGCTGCAGATACTGGAAATTGTTCTTTGATCAGTAATAGATTGTGAGACAGAGAAAAAGAGAATAACCATTTTGGGATGGCACAAAATTGACCTATCTCCTTGGCCTGAAGAGGCTGCATGCCAAGACTCTAGCTTCCCTCCACTAGCCTTCACAAAGCACTCCCAGCCTCACCATTGGCGATAAACCCAGCACAAGACATATAGTGGCAAGAATTCTTTAAAAATGCAGCAGTAAAAACTGCTCTCTCTCTCTCTCTCTCTCTCTCTCTCTCTCTCTCTCTCTGTCTGTCTCAGGTGTGTAATAAAAGTCACTATTTGGCGAACCGAAGCTCCAGAAAAGAGAAATCCCAATAGCTAGAAAGCTCTGGGGCTAGGGAGCCTTCACCTCCCAAAGGTAGGAGCGGATGAGCTGTGGGTGTGTGTGGCTGAGCTTTCCCTTGGATGGAAGCTCAGGTGGGGAAGCTCCACGCAGCTCCTGGGACCCCTGTGGCTGCCTGCAGATGGACGCTAACCCTCAGCACAGGGTTGGCAGCTCAGCCAGACTAGTCATCTTTTACCTACTGGGCCATAACACTAATTCATTCATTGAAGGAATAACATTGCCAGGGACAGAGTATTCTGTAACAGGAGACTGGGCACACTTTCTTTGGGAGCCAAAGTAGATACGGGGAATTCAGTGGCTGAGAATTCTACTCTCATCTCTCTTGCCAGCAAGCTCAAGGCCCAAGGCAAGTAATTAAACACCATTTCTTAATTTGTAAAGTGGGAGAAGAGAGGGGAGATTACAGATTGTAATAAAATAGCTATTGTTGGCACTAATGGGCATGATAATGAAGCCCTTTGCAAGACTACACAAAGCCTGGTCAATGCAGCAGCTGGGAGGTACCATTTGCTCCATACTTAGCTCAGGTTCATGCCAGGGCACCCCAAAAGCACACGGCATATGGGATTGGGCAGCTGGTTACACCTTTCATTTACGACACCCAAGTCGATAGAATAGCCACAAATATTATCTGTGAATTAAAAAGAACACATAGAAACATACGTGTACCTAACATTTCCACAAAGCAAAGAACGCACATCTTGACTGTCCATTGAATTCTCTTTACAATGTCGCCCTTTTGATTTTATTTCCCATGATTATGATCTAGAGACCTGGTGTTTTTGTTCAGTGATTCTCAACTTTGGCTTCACATTAGAATACTCTGGGGAATTAAACAACACTAACACTGGCACCCATGCCCCATTCCTAAAGGGCGGGGGCATCAGTCATTTTTCAAAGCTTCCCTGGGATTCCAACAGTTCTCCACATCACCGCACACCCCACACACATTTCCTCCTCCTGCCACCTGCACATTTCGAAACCCTTACTTGGAGAGCCCTCTCTTCCTGTCTCCATGTCTCCACTTGTCTTTGGCTTAGCCTTACACCCTTCAATGGCCATCTCTCGCCTTGACTTTCTCATTGTACTTTGGTGCCCTCCGGAACCTCCAGACTCTCACTGTATCATCCCCGTAACATTGGCTGTCATCCTACATTGCTCCTGATGGCTTACATTTATGCCTACCTTCCCCGACTAGCTAACATGTTCTCCAGACCAAAGACCTGGCTTTATTAGTCATTTATTTTCCCCGTGAAGTCTGGCACTGAGTTCTTGGCGTAGAAGATGCTGAAAAAATATGTGTTACTGTGGATGGATGTAGATACAAGAAAATTCATCCCTGTCAGCTTCTTACTGCCATTTCCCCTCCAGATTTAGATTTCAAGTGGCAATGAACAAGTGCTACTTGTGTGTTTCCCAGAGCATTTTGTACAGGCTCTGGCTGCAGCCACAGGAAGGAAACTCCTCTCCTAGGCGAGCATCTGTAGACGCCCCCAGTCCTCAGGTTGCCAGGGATAGCCGATTTCCTCGCACATTTCCCCATTAGCACTTGATGGGCCAATAGCTCATCAATTCCAAACTCACCGCAGGACTGTGGGGAGTGGGGGCGGGACACATGGACACACACACACACACACACACACACACACACACACACACACACAGCAGTAGACTAAAGTAGAATCCAGGCCTCTGATACCCCAGGCCAGAGGCTCCCTCTACCAATAGCAGCATCTGACTGCTTTCCCCTTGGGAAGAAATAAAAGTGCAGGAGCCAATCCGATCTTTACTTCACTGACATACTCCAGGGCCACGTTAGCTGGTGGACGAAAGAACCCGAAACGGCCCTCTGTGATGTCCTCGGAGCAGCCTTGCATCCTGGAAACTGGCCCTGCATCTTGTTCAAATGGTTTTAAGCAAGAGAACAGAGCGGAAGAAACATCTGTCACCGCAGTGAGGTGCCTTATTCCAGGAGCTCAGCACACAAACGAGCAGCCCTGGCTGACTCCTAGTCTGACTTGACAAAATGCCACGAACAACGGAGACATTGTCCTGGGAAGTGATTTAACGTTAAAACTGTAAACCCAGATTCAAAATGACCCTTTGGCCCTAGGGTATCTGGCAGTGTCTTGAGATTCGCCTGAGTCAGAGGCTGGGGGATGACGAATATAACTCCTGGGTCTATTCCATCAAATCCGATCGTGACATGATGAAGTGGGCAGCAAATCACCGCCTGCCCAAGCAGAAGAGAGAGGTTGGGGTGAGCGTAGAGCAGTGGTTCTCAACCTTTCTAATGCTGTGACCCTTTAATACAGTTCCTCATGTTGTGGTGACCCCAACCATAAAATTATTTTCGTTGTTACTTCATAACTGTAAGTTTTTTCCGATGGTCTTAGGCGACCCTGCTACCGGTTCTCAACCTGTGGAGCCTAAGACCATGGGGAAATACAGGTATTTACATTATGATTCATTAACAGTAGCAAAATTACAGTTATGAAGTAGCAACGAAAATAATTTTATGGTTGTGGGTCACCACAACATGAGGAACTGTATTAAAGGGTCGCGGCATTAGAAAGGTTGAGAACCACTGGCGTAGAGGGAACTGCTTTCCTGTTGTCTACTGCTTCACTGAGTAACTGAATTTGGGGACAGACTTGAGCTGGAGTCTGAGTCAAGAACAGAGGAACAGTTATGTTAGGAAGAAGGAAGAAAAATGTATCATATCTTTGTCAAATTATTCTTCTATACCAGTGTTGTTCAATGGAAATGTAATGTGAGCCACAAGTGTGGTTTAACATTTTCTATCAACCGCATTAAAAATAAAATGAAATTAATTTTCATATATTTCATCTAAACTAATACATTAAAGATATGATCATTCTAACATATAATCAATATAAAAATTGATGAGATTTTTGGGGGACGAGTTATTTGAAATTTAGGGTGTATTTTATTCTTTCAGCACAGCTCAATCTGGACAGGCACATTTCAAGCACCCAATAGCCACACATGGCTAGTGCTGCACATTGCACAGTACAAATTGAGACCCATGTGGACGAAAAGAGGCCACATGCGAACATGACTAACTCAGGGAAGGCCTGCAAGGTGGTCTTGCAAACTCAGAGACCTAAAGGAGCCACAAAGGCTGGTCTGAAATGAAAACTTTAACTGAAAGCAGTGATGGTGGGTAGTCACATCCCCGGCTGGTATCTTCCCTGACAAAGGTCAGTCTTTACCTTGACTGAGCCTGTTGTCCTTTTGCATCTATGATAACATGTTGTTGGAATGTCAAAGTCATTTTCCTTTTTTCTGGACCTCTCAAAGCACAGACACCGCTCTGCGGAGACCACACATCCCCTCCTTGTTATTGAGTTAATTGTTGACTGTTAACTATCCTGCACCCACCTAAGTCAAAGAAGTGGTGTGTCTATCATTTTCCTTTTTTAAAAAAATATATATTTTCATTGATTTCAGAGAGGAAGGGAGAGAGAGATAGAAACGTCAATGATGAGAGAGAATCATTGGTTGGCTGCCTCCTGCAAGCCCCCATCTGGAGATGGAGCCAGCAACCTGGGCATGTGCCCTTGACTGGAATCAAACCTGGGACCCTTCAGTCCACAGGCTGACGCTCTATCCACAGAGCCAAACTGGCTAGGGCTATCGTTTTACTTTTTATCCAATCCCAGAGGTTCCCCCTCCCCCCCCCCCCCCCCCCCCCCCCCCCCCGCCGCTTTGTTTTCTCCCGCCTCCCTAATCTATCACCAACAGAGTTCATGTAACCCACTTACATCTTCTCTTTTGATGGTAATGTACAAAACAAGGTAAAAAACCGCCATTCTCCACAGCACTATCTCAACACGCCGAGATTCTGCTTCCTGGCAATTGTCAACAGTTTGGCTCAAATAAACTCACAAAAATTCTTTGCAGGTTTGAATGTTTTTTACATTAACATCCACTAACAAAACTTGGGACATCAGCTAGAAATCACTGTTAACATTTAGCTACCTAACATACTTTTGATATGTTCACTATCCCCTAGACGAGATTATCTCAAAGACCATATGCTAGGTGAGCAAAAAGTTTTGGGCTTTGGAGCAAAACAGACTCTGAGATTAAAATACTAGCTTTGTAACCGTGGGCTAGCTGCTTATCCTCTATGAGTCTTGGTTTTTTCAACTATTAAATCAAGACAAAAAATAGCTAACTTATCAGATTGTTGAGAAGATTAAATAAGATTAGTATAAAGTACACGGCACAGCTTAGAATAATGTAATAGGCCTTGAAACAACAATTTCCCCCCTATAAAACTCACCTGGATTTCTAAGGGGCCATTTTATTGTATTTGAGGCGCTAGTGCTTCATGTATTACACTTCTGGATCTTTCCCTTGAGGTTTCTTCTGCTAAGGCAGCCCTTTCCTCAGATCTTCAGGGCCTGGGCCCCTCTTATCAGGCAAGTTTAAGTTCAAGAGGGAACACAAAGTTCTTACGGAAATTTTCTCTAGCTGCCTTCCTTAATCAAGTTGCCTCTAAGCCTTGGTGCACTCTAGTCCCCAGCCTCTCTACTTCCTTCAGAGCATTTATCAGATTCTGAGGTTATCTTACTTATATATTTAGTCCCTGCCCCTCATCTGTCACTCTCTCTAGCATAGAAGCTTTACAAGAGCCAGCACCTTGTCTGTATTATTCAGAACTCAACAAGTATCTGTTGAATGAATGAATGCTTAACCCAGGGAGGTAAATGTAAATGGTCCTCCGATTCTGAAGGTTGGAAAAAAAAAAAAAAGGAAATTCCACAGCTCTTTGTACCTTAAAAGGATTGTTCAGGAAGCCAATGGCCCAGAGCCAGCCTAGCTTGCTGAGTATCTGGAGCCTACCAGCAGGGCGGGAAGGGTAGGAAAATTATTCTCCACAGGTGATTTTATTGTTGCTGCCTAGAAGTATGCATCACATGCAAAGTGTATATTCACGCCACTTAAAACCATCCAGAAGACTTGGTTATTCCTGCTCTTTAGAAGAAGAACCGGGATCTAATTGGCATGATGCAACTCTCTGATATAAGGAGCTTGGCAGCTCCGGGAAAAGGAGTGAGTGTCAAAACCACACAGGCCTGGGCCGGGATGCCAGCTTTTGCCTTTTACCAGCGATGCAAACTGAGGCTTAGAAAAATACGCAAATTTCTATAAGCCTCAGTTTCTTTATCTGTGAAGCTTTAAATGATCATTTATACCCTGCAATGTCGACATACAAAATCATTGAGGTTATGGAGGAAAGTGCTTAGTACAGCTCAAAGGCTCGATGATAGTAGGTATCAATATTGTCATTTTTGCATACAAGAATGCCCTGCCAGGACATACTGACCAATCTTTGGAATGGGTACTTCGAGAGGCTGCCCCATTTCCTTTTAGGGCTGTGATATTTCTTTCCCATATTTCCATGTCAGTCATCCAACTTTTTGCAAATGAGGGGCCAGGATGAGGGGGAAGGAGGTTGAGAGAGAGAGAGAGAGAGAGAGAGAGAGAGAGAGAGAGCGCTGAATTGGCTAAATCTATGCCAAGCTTTGAAAGATGAGAGTGGAGACATTTCTCTCTACAGAGACAGTTTCTGGTGTATCTGGAGATGGACGCAGCCAGGAGACCTCTCCATTCTCCATGCCCGGCTGTTTGTAGCTATAGGCAAAGATCTAGCTGCTGTGTGTTCAAGATTATGGGCCAAAAGAGAACTGAGGAAATCGACTAAGAACCCACGCCCGCCAGCCTGGCCGTATTTCACTTGTTGGCAACACAGAGTGCTCTACTTGGCAGAAGGTGAAGCAGCAGACCCGGCTACCTTCTGAACCCACCACTCATCCTCGGGAACCTTTAGACCAGAACTGATTTTACTCCTTCTTCTGTGGATATAAGCCCTACAGGAGAGAGAGTGCTCAAAAAAGCATGCAACTATTATTACCACTTATTTATAATCTTACATTCATATGAATAGCAGCCGTTTTTCATTGAGTGGGGAGACCAGGCATTATGTAAACACTACTTCCATTGTCCCGACAACAGTGCAAGAAAGGCTGTCCTGTTCCCCATTTTACAGACAGAAAAGGTGAGGCTCAGAGAAGTGACTTACAGACGTGTGGGAGCCAAGATTTGAAGCCCAGTCTGTTGGGCTGCAAAGCTCCCTGTGTCCTCTGCTCAACCTTGCTGGCACGGGCAATGGAAGGCCCAGGGAGTCTCTAGTCCCTTAAAGGCAAAGTGCAGAGGTCCAAAGAACACCATTTCCTGTTCTTACCATTCCCCGGGGAACAAGTGGCACTTCATTTCCAAGCCAAGCCTGGGCCCCCTGTCTGACATCCAGCCAGGTGCCCCGGTGAGGAAGCGCTCTCTGCGCCCACAGTGACCCTCTGCAGGCGGCTCCAATGCCGTCTGTAGGACCGGAAACTCCGAGGGCGAGGACCCACCTCAGGAAAGCCACCGAAAGGGTTCCTGAGGTGGGGTCCCCAGGAGGCAGATTGGGGAAGCCCTGGGAAACAGGGTCCCCAGCTCACCAAAGGAGGGCTTTCACCTTAGCAGCTGGCTGACGCCAGACCCGGGCAGGCTGCAGGTGATTCCCAGAGCCAGCCCAGCCAGAAGAGGTTGCCAATTTCAAAGAACCACAAAAATATGGAAATTTTCACCTGCTTCTTCCTTGCACTATTCAGCACTTTTACCCACCCCCACACACACATATATGCACACAGATAATGTTGTAATGGGATATATAGTATATATTCTATGGAGTAATTAATTTCCTAAATATTGCAAAGAGAGAAGAGGGAGAGGAGAGGAGAGAGAGGAGAGAGAGGAGAGGAGAGGAGAGGAGAGGAGAGGAGAGGAGAGGAGAGGAGAGGAGAGGAGAGGAGAGGAGAGGAGAGGAGAGGAGAGAGGAGAGGAGAGGAGAGGAGAGGAGAGGAGAGGAGAGGAGAGGAGAGGAGAGGAGAGGAGAGGAGAGGAGAGGAGAGGAGAGGAGAGAGGAGAGGAGAGGAGAGGAGAGGAGAGGAGAGGAGAGGAGAGGAGAGGAGAGGAGAGGAGAGGAGAGGAGAGGAGAGGAGAGGAGAGGAGAGGAGAGGAGAGGAGAGGAGAGGAGAGGAGAGGAGAGGAGAGGAGAGGAGAGGAAGGAGAGGAGAGGAGAGGAGAGGAGAGGAGAGGAGAGGAGAGGAGGAGAGGAGAGGAGAGGAGAGGAGAGGAGAGGAGAGGAGAGGAGAGGAGAGGAGAGGAGAGGAGAGGAGAGGAGAGGAGAGGAGAGGAGAGGAGAGGAGAGGAGAGGAGAGGAGAGGAGAGGAGAGGAGAGGAGAGGAGAGGAGAGGAGAGGAGAGGAGAGGAAGGAGAGGAGAGGAGAGGAGAGGAGAGGAGAGGAGAGGAGAGGAGAGGAGAGGAGAGGAGAGGAGAGGAGAGGAGAGGAGAGGAGAGGAGAGGAGAGGAGAGGAGAGGAGAGGAGAGGAGAGGAGAGGAGAGGAGAGGAGAGGAGAGGAGAGGAGAAGAGGTCTTGCCCGGGTTGAAGGCAGGAGCAGGAGCAGGGCTAGCAAGCAGCACCCCTAGAGACCCCGTGGGAAACCGTGGCCAGCCAACTTGATGGACCAAGACCAAGGAAATCCCTCCAGACGGATCCTAACGTTCAGCAGCCTTCTCGGGCCCCATCGCAGAAAACCCTAAATGGCCTATTAGGGCTGCTCCCGGGGCACAGGCAGAGGCGCTGAAAGGCTGTTTTCCTAGGGAAGGGGCGAGAGCTCCATCCAGCCCTGCTCCCGGCCCCGCGCCCCCGGCCCCCGGAGTTCGCCCGACTTCCCGGCTCCTCTTGCCCGGGCTCCGCTCTCCGACCCCCTCGGGCTGGCATTCCTCCGTCCCGTCCTGCTGCCTCCGGCTCCGCTCGGGGGTAGGGGGGTACGGGTCGCAGCCCCCGGGGGTAGGGGGGTACGGATCGCAGCCCCGGGGGTACGGGGGGGGGTACGGATCGCAGCCCCGAGCGGCTCACCTGCCGCCGCCCCCCGCCGGTGGGGGAGGCGCGCCTTCGGGGCGGCGCGGTAACTAACTTTCCCCGCGGGACACGCACCCGGACCGCGGGGGGCGGCGGCTGCGGCGGGAAACCCCCGAGCCCCGGCCATCGCATCACCAAGCGGAGCCCCTTCGCCTCCCCATCCCCCCCCGCCCCCCAATTTGCCGCCAATAATTCAGTCTGAGAGTTCCAGGGTCACGCCAAAACTCAGCCTCAAGGTGCGCTTTAAAAGGACGAATGGGTGCAGTAGTAAAAGCTGGGGGACGGGGCAGCATGCTTAGCTCCCTCGTGGACTGCGGTCAAAGCCAAACCTGCAGGGTGTCCGAGCCAGCACCCCAATAAATTCAATTAAAACAACAAACAAACGAACGAACCAACAGCCCTCGCTCTCCCGGCCGCTCTGCCGGCTGCGGCGGGGCTGCTTTCGGAGCGCTTTGCCCAGCAACCCGCTGCCCCCCCCCCCCCGCTCCCCTCCCGGGCTGGGCCTCGAACCCGCAGCCCTGGCGCCGCGCCGCCCCCCGCGGGGGCCACTCACTTTTGTCGGGGAGCGAAGTCCGCCGCCGCGGCCGCGAGCGCTTCCGGCAGAAGGACGGGCGACCCGCTCCGCCGCCGCCGCGGCTGTTCCTCCAACAGCCGGTAAATCCAGAAACGGGGGGCGCAGCGAGCGCGACCGACGGAAGGGGGCTCCCCCGCCCGCCGCAGACGCCTCCGGGGTCCTCGGCCCGGGGACCTCCGCCCGGGCGCCCTGCGCGGTCGGTGGCTGTGCGAGTGGGCGCCCGCTCGGCGCACGGGTCCGGGCTCTCTCTCTTCGTTAGGGGAGGAGCCAGGGTTGCAACATCTCCGTTCCTCGCTGGAGGCGAAGCGGCGATGCTCTGCAGCCTGCACGGTGCCCAGAGCCTGCGGCTCTCGGAGGTGCGGGAGGCGGGGCGGCGGGGAGCCCCAGGGCAGCAGGACGCGGAGAAGAAATAACGGAGAGTCCAGTCGTCCCCGGCGGGCGCTGCTGATCAGGGCCGCCTACCTCCCAGGGCCCCGGGCCCTCTCTAGACAGACGAAACCATGACGGTGGCTCAACAAGTGCAGGGACCGCCACGGTGGCATTGCTCCCGGCGGCCCAGATGCGGAGTGTCTCCGAGTCAAATCTCTCCCCTTATTTCTGAATCACTTGGAACAGGAGCTGGACAGCCTTCGAGGGGGCTCCGGGGAGCGCAAGCAGCTCCCCTTGGCCCAGGTGGAAGGCTCAGAGGGAAAGGGGCAGAAGGAAGTGGACAGTCAGTGGCCCACGGAAGTTTTGGTTTCCTTTGTGACACCCCAAGGCCCACACTTCCAGGGGGCTGTGTGTTGCCTCGGCCACAGAGGCCTGGGTGGTGCCTGAGGAACCCCGGCTTTGGTTGTTTTCCGCAGACACAGAATTTATCTCCTCTAATGGGGCTGTATGTAGTTCCTTTTTCTGTATGTGCACAACCACCACCTTTTCTCTTGGGGGAAAAAAAAAAAAAAAAAAGAAAACCAAACCCACAGAAACCAAAAACTGAAACAAGCAGTAGTAGCCGCCGGGATCAAACAGTTATCCCTCGGTTAGTAAGTTGCGAGTGTCCGGCTGATGTGATGAATATTGCACTTGATTGTTCATAACTCAGAGGGGCACCAAGAAAATGTTTGAAAACAATGGCTAGTGAGTTTGCTGTTGGTGAGAAGGCATATACACTCACCAAGAAGGACTCCTGGTGGTTCATTGGGTTCGAATCCCAGTTAGCTGCAGGCAACTCCGTTCATCTGTGCTCCTGGCTTCCAGGGTGCGAGAGGGTGGCTGTGGAGGGACTGGCTGATCCACACCTCACTGGGAGGGAAGGGCTAGCCTGGCCACCGCTTTGTGGTGAGCACATCGGACCCAGGCCCTGTCCCTAAGCCACCAGCACTCACCCTCCGTGACTGGCGACCCCTCGGCTTTATGGAGACCATGAAGGAAGCCTGCGGGTGAGCCTCAGCCTCTTGTCTCTGGCCCGCAATAGCTCTGTCACTGCCTCCTTCTCCATGTGCACGGCCCCTTTGCCTGTGTTTGGCTCCTTGCATGTCTCTGACTTGTCATCGTCTGGGTGGATGTGTTCCTCCTCTTTTCCCAAGCGATTCCCGGCCCCCATCCCCGCCCCCCTGCCTCCAAGACCTTGGTCCACGGCCAGATGCAGAGGAAAGAGCTCAGCCCTTGGCATGGCTTTGGTCCTTACTATTATTCACTTGGCTTCCCGGAGCTTCCCTGCCTCACGGTAAATTGGATGCGGTAATATATGCTTCAAAATAATAATCATGGTGATTTTTTTTTTTTTTATCACCGGTAAAGGGGTAATAACGGTGATAGTCTAGGTAAAAATGCCTGACAACTAACAGAAAGTCCAGACACAGGAAGTTGCTTTGTTCCCTTCCCTTTTCCCCAGGCATACTTCAGCTCTTGTGTCCCAGGCTCCTTCATCTCAGCCTGCAAAAGACTCACACCTTCCTTGACCCGGCTAACCCCTTTGGCGGCTTTGCAATGGAATCCACTCCTTTCTTCACCTGGAAAACCCGGTGAAAGAATGGTCTACACTCCTCAGCTTCCCTGACTCACCATGCTCTCCACGACTTCAATCAGTACCAGTGGTCCTTAACCTTGGCTGCGCACCACCATCACCTGAGGTGTGTTCCAAAGGTACCGAGTCCAGCTGTCACTTGTAAAGCTTCGAATTCAGGAGGTTTAGGGTGGGGCCCTGATTTCTCTGTTTCTAGAAAGATACAATTGATTTGCATGTGTTGAACCATCCTTGCATCCTACAGATACTAGTAAGTCCCACTTGGTCACAGTGTATGATTCTTTTAATGTGCTGTTGAATTTGGTTTGATAGTATTTCGTTGAGGATTTTTGCACAGTTGTTCATCAGGGATATTGTGTTTTAGTTTCTAATGTCTTTGTCTGGCTTTGGCACCAGGATAATGTTGGCCTTATAAAATGAACTTGGATGGGTTTTCTCCTCTTCGATTTTTGAAAGAGTTTAAGGAGGATTAGTATTCATTCTTCAAATATTTGGTAGAACTCACTAGTGAAGCTATATGATTCTAGAGTTTTCTTGGTTGCTATGTTTTTAATTCTTGACATAATTTCCTTATTCATTGTTGGTTCGTTCAGATTTTTAATTTTTTTATGATTCAGTCTGTATAGATTGTTTTTCCAGGGATCTATCCATTTCTTCTGTTATTCCATTTGTTGGCATATCATTGTTCATAACAGTCTCATGATCATTTTTATTTCTGTGGTATTGGATATAATATGTCATCATTCATTTCTGGTATTATTTATTTGAGTCTTCTATCTTTCTTCTTAATCTAACTAAAGAATGTCAATTTCATTTAGCTTTAAAAAAACAATATTTAATTTTTCTATTTTCTATTTCATTTATTTCTGCTATAATCTATTTTTTCTTTCTTCTGTTAACTTTGGACTTTGCTTATTTTCTTTATGTAGTTCCTTGAGCTTTAAGATTAGGTTTTTTAAAAAAAATCTTTTTAATATGTTTTTTATAATTGATTTTAGAGTGGGAGGGAGAGGGAGAGGAAACATCGATATGAGAGAGAAACATTGATTAGCTGCCTCCTTCACACCTCCTACTGGGGATCAAACCCATAACCAGGGCGTATGCCCTGACTGAGAATCAAACCGGTGACCTTTTGGTACATGGGACAATGCTCAAGCAATGGAGCCACACAGGCCAGGGCTAACTCTTTTTTAATGTAAGTATTCATCACTATACGTTTCCCTCCTACTACTGCTTTTGCTGCATTCCATAATTTGTATGCTTTTATTTTTATTTGTCTTAAGTAATTTTCTGATTTCTCTTTTGATATCTTTTTTGACCCACTGGTTGTTGAGGAATGTCTTTTTAAATTTCCACATATTTGTGAATTTTTCAGTTATCCTTCTGCTATTGATTTCTAGTTTCATTTCATTGCATTTGGAAAGAAACTTGGTATGATTTCAATCTTCTTAAAATTATGAAGACTAGTTTTGTGGCCTAAATGTGCTCTTTACTGAGAAATGTTATGTGTGTGCGTGAAAAGAGTGTGTATGCCTCTGCTGATGGGTGGATGGTTCTGTGTATGTCTGTTAGGTCTAGTTTGCCTATAGGGTTTTCTAGTCCTTTGTTTCCCTATTGATCTTCTGTCTGGTTGTTCTATCCATTATTGAAAGTGGGTTATTGATGTATTTTAATATTATTGTATTATTGTCTACTTCTCCTTTCAGATTAGTTAATGTTTTCGTTATATATTTAAGAGGCACTCTATTGTTGGCTGCATATGTACTTATAATTGTTTTATCTTCTTGGTGAATTGATATTTTTATTACTATATAATGTTGATTTTTGCCTCGAGTCACAGTTTTTGACTTAAAGTCTATATTGATGATATAACTATAGCTATCTCTGCTTTCTTTTCTTATCATTTACATGGAATATTTTTTTAATATCTTCATTTTCAGCCCATGTTTGTCCTTAAATCTGAAGTGAATCTGTTGCAAGTAGCATATAGTTGGGTCTTGTTTTTTTTTTTAATCCATTCGCCACTCTAATGTCCTTTGATTGAGAACTTTAATTCATTTACATTTAAAGTAATTATTGATTGAAACGGATTTACTAAAAAGAGAAGGATTTACATTTTAACTATTTTTTGTCATGTAGTTCTTTTGTTCCTCTTTGCCTCTCTCACTGCCTTCCATATTTTGTTGATTTTTTTTTGGAGTATGCTTTCCTTTTTTGTCTTTCTTCGTCTCCTGTAGGTATTTTCTTTTTGGATACCATGAGGCTTCATAAGACATCTTACTTTAAGTCTATTTTAAGCTGATAACAACTTTACTTCTATTGCATATAAAAACTCTACACTTTGACTCCACCTCCAACACTTTATGCTACTGATGTGACAATTTATATATTTTTATATTGTGTATCTGTTATCAAATACTTGTAGTTATAGTTATTAATATTTTTATCTCTAAATTTTATATTAAAATCAAAAGTGATTTACATTATTACATAAGTATTACAGTACTCTGTATTTGTCTATAAATTTATTTTAACCAGTGAGTTTTATACTTTCATATACTTTCTTGTTGCTGTTTAATGTCTTTCATTTCAACTTGAAGACCTTACTTTACCACTGTGCATGTTTTTCATACTTTAAAATTAAAATAGTTTAATTTATTAAGATGAATATAAAGTCAACCATTTTAAACGGCATTTAGTACCTTCCCAATGTTGTGCAACTGTCACCTCTGTCTAGTTCCAAACATTTTCATCACCCCCATATACACCAATTAAGCACTGCCCATGTCTCTCTTCTCAGCCTCTGGCAACAACCAATCTGCTTTATGTTTTTATAGGTTTACTTATTCTGGTTATTTCATATTAATGAAATCCCACAATATGTGACTTTTTGTGCCTAGCTTCTTTCACATAGCACACTGCTTTTTAAGTTTTTCCATGTTGTAGCATGTATCATTACTTCATTCTTTTCATAGATGGATACTATTCTATTGTATAGATATACCACATTTTGTTTATCAATTCATCCATTTGAGTTGTTTTCACCTTTTGGCTATTGTGAATAAATTGCTTAACTTTAGCCCTCACTTTCCTCATCTGCAAAGTGGGATAATTGTTTTCAGGGTCACTGTGAAGGTTGCAGCTAATTCAGATCATATGTCTGGTTCAATATATAGAATCTATCATGAATGTTGTGTGTGTGTGTGTGTGTGTGTGTGTGTGCGCAGAGATAAAGAACTAATAAATAAGGCCCACCGTTGGTTTGCAGACAGAATGAACGTTCCTATTTTTTTAAATCACTAAAGACCAGTTTCTCTCATTTTGCCCAATCTTCTTATCTGTATTTGGGTTACAAATTTCATATTTAGGTCTCTTTACTCTTGGAATCATTCTTTTGTTTGTTTGTTATTATCTTTATCTGTCTGCTTTCATTGCTTCCTCTTAGTTTTGTTCATTGATTCCCCCCACCCCCCCCCCCACATTCATTCATACATTAACAAATACCAGGCTCAGTTTTAGGTGGTGGATATAGCAGGAAAAAAAAAATTAATTCAGTCTGAGATCTCTTCCATCGTATTATTCATTATATTACACATATGGTTGGAAGGAGAAGAGACCTAAAGCAAACAAGCAAATCGATGGTGAAATATGCTAAGTAGTATAAACAAAACAGAGCAAGGGCTAGGAGGTTTTGAATGAAGTCTGAGCGTCGAGTGGGCCTCTTGATAATGTAGCTTGAGCAGAGTCTGAATGAGAGCTATGAAGTGTGGTTATGGAATAAGGCTCCTCCGGTGAGAGGAGGGAAGTCCTTGGAGTTGACCTGACCTGACCTTCATTTTAAATGAATCACCTTTCCTGCTGTCATGAAAATACTAATTGACAATTGTCATCTCTGTCTCCCTCCTTGCTTCCTTTCTCTGAGATTTTTGCCTTGTAAGCCCTTTCAGAAAGCTCACTGTCTTGATAAAAATCTTTCAGATTCAGTTTTGTAAGCTGAGGCCCTCTCTTTCTCTTCCTCTCAATTCCTTAGGAAGAAGGAAGATCTTACACAAAGGAAGCTTTCACCACTGCATTTTCACCATCTCAACAGCCTCAGGTGACAAGGCCCTGTGGCTGGAGGCAATCGCCTCTTCCTGGTTCAAACTGAAGACTTCCCTGAACTTTGTCCTCACGGGCCCCCAAGGTGTGGGAATTTGGGAAGTCTTAGTGTCTTCTCTACAGCAAGGCTGCCTTCCTGCCTATGCCAGTGTCAATTTTCCTGATTAAATTTAAAAATAAAGAAGGTTATTTTCTACGTTTGGTAATCAGAGTAAAACTCAATAGATGTGCATTTCCCTGGGAATTTGGACTTAGGAATTTTGTGCCCTAGTTCTCCCTCCCCAAGGTACCCCTACTTTTCTCCAAGGACAGTCCATCCGCACTCAGGGTAATAGGACGTGGTTGGACAAAGCATGGGACTGGGAGCCGGAGTCTGAGTCTTGGTCTGGACCCTCACTAACTAGCTATGGGTTTGTCAATGGAGAGGTGGCAGAGCAGAACACTATGAGATCTGGAGCTAGACTAACCAGTTTGAGTGTCTGGCCCCACAATTTACTGCTTATGTATCTTGGGCAAATTACTGAGCTTCTGCTTTCTATTGTTCTCGTCTATAAACTGGGAATGATAATTGCACTACTGCATAGGATGCTTATGTATTAAATAAGATAATTAAATTAAAAGCACTTAGAACAGCATCAAGTAGGCAGTAACCTTGATGGTTAGTATTATTGTTGGCTTGTCAGCCATTAAGTTATGTTCAAGTTCATGCTGGACGTTGCATTATATGTGGAATTTCCTAAGAGACTGATGATGTTTGGCTGAGGAGAAAGAAGATAAGCAGGTTGGCTTTCTTCAGTCATATAAAGGGTAGTCACATAAGAGAAATGTAGGTTCCGGCTTGCTTAGAGAGTTCTTCGGAGTGTAATTCAAAATAATGGAGAACTTTCTATGGAATCAACAGAGCTGAGAATTGGAAGCACCATTTGGCGAAGCACTGAGGCCTTTGTCACGGAAAGAGTTCAAGCAAAGATGGGCTGTTTGTTTGGCTCAGCATAGAAGGATTCCTTTCCTCTAAACGTGACTGTAGAAAAGTAGGAGGAGGCCATTCTCCCCATGACAACACACAAGTTACTTCTCAACTGCCTTCATCCTGCTCCCTTCACCCCACCCGAGGGACTGGCTGAGGGTTTTCCAAACATGCATGACGGTGCCAGTGCTGGTTGGGCCATTTTTAGATGAAACACCATCGGATTGGGTCAAAATCAACAAGTGGAAAGGTTCGGGTCAGTTAAAGATCAGGAATGGGAAAGCTCTCAGGCCGTCCCTGAGACCTGGCAGTCAGAGGTGGTTAATAGCGGGAAATCTTGCAGGCCACTCCGGGAAGCTCCGTTTAATGAAAGCACCGTGAGTGCTGGTGGAGGTTCTGACATGTACGCACGCAGCCTCTGCTGCCTCCGTTAGCCTCTCTGCCTGACATTGGCACATTTTCTGCCTTTAAATAACAAGGTGTGCTTTTGAATCAGGCTTCTAGGTATTATTATCCTCCATCACTAACATATAGACATAAAATACAACAGTGGAGCTGAAAGTATCAGCTTAGATCTGCCTGCTATATCTCTGATCTC
Organism: Cnephaeus nilssonii; assembly: GCF_951640355.1. Classification (NCBI taxonomy): domain Eukaryota; kingdom Metazoa; phylum Chordata; class Mammalia; order Chiroptera; family Vespertilionidae; genus Cnephaeus; species Cnephaeus nilssonii. The sequence goes on along the minus strand of NC_137073.1, from coordinate 110,344,963 downwards.
CTGTCCCATTAATTCTGTCTTACCCTTTGCCTGAAACATTTCTTCCCCGCCCCCATAGCCACACACCTTTCTCCCCTTTAGGACTTTCCTCAAATATCCCTCATTTCCTATTAGCACAGCTTTCCCTGATCTCCGCATTTAAAATTTCTGCCATGGCCTTCCTATCCTCTTTGCTATGTATTTTATACCACAGCACTTACCACCTTGTTTCACAGTTTGAGTCACCCCAGAAGTACACATTGTGCCAAGAACTCAAATGGAAGTGGTTTCTTAGGGAGATGCCTCATGGCTACCCCATGCAAGTGGAGAAGGAGCGGGGGTATTTCTACACCAACTTTGATTAGTCATTGGTTGTGGGCGCTAGAGGATGGGGTATTAATTTCCTGCTTCTCCTGAAGGTGGGCAAATAAGACTTCTGTGACTTTGGAAGAAGCCCCAAAGCAAAAAGATGCAGGTCTTGGTCCCTGGAGTAGGAGAGAGTACACTGAAGTGATGATATAATATGATACCCAGAGATATGGGTGGGGTACCGATAGTATCTGCTACAACATCTGACATATCATGCAGTTCATTGAGATACATGATATACCTCATCATATATCCCTTCTAGTTGTAAGTTCTAGGAGGACAAGCATTTTCGTGTGTTTAGTTCTCTGCTGCACTTAGAACAGTACCTGGCAACCTGGTACATGTTGTCATTTAATCAATATTTCTTGAATGAATGTATGATCTAGAGCAGAGATTTTAAACTGTGGGTTTTGGTGACTTTAGAGAGTCATGAAATCTTAATTTAGTGGGTCAGGACAAGCAATAGAGAGAGAAAGGAGGAAGTATATTGCAGGTAGTAAAGATAAATACTGTTTTGTAAATATTTACTTCAGTTATTGAATATAGATATTATAATATTAAACTAAAATATAGAAATCAAATTTATTTTGAGTCCTAGATTGTGATGTTTGACAATCACTGAGTCATGCTCTCACTTTAGAGACTAAGAGATCGAGGGCCAGAGAAGTGATGGCTTTTCCAAGGAGGTCACAACACTGGGCCCAGGCCAAACAAGCCCATGATGACATTCTAGTGCCTCTGGGAGCCGAGCAGCTCTTAGACGTTGGCAGTATCGTTTATGAGCTGGAGGCCTCCAGCCAGGTCTCCTCTCTGAGCCAAAGGAAACCTGATCCTGTGGAAACATCTGAAAAGCCAAGTTGCGAACTGTGGTGAGAGACTGGCTACCAGTGGCGTCAGTAACAGCACCTACCTGCCAGACTCCCTGCTCTCTGGGCCTCGGCATCGGCTTGCCTTTCCGTGTGCATCTCAGCAAGAACAGTCTTCACTGCTAACCTGGCCTGCTAGCTGCCTTCAATACCAAAAAAAAAAAAAAAAAAGTCCCAACCTGTCCCCCCAAAACAAAAAAACTGACAGTCAGGGGTCCTGTTAAAAGTAATTTTCTTGCTCTAGCTGGTTTGCTCAGTGGATAGAATGTTGGTCTGCAGACTGAGGGGTCCCAGGTTCAATTCTGGTGAAGGGCACATACATTGGTTGAAGGCTTGAGGCCAGTCCCCAGCCTGGTTGAAGCTTGTGTGGGAGGCAACCAATCAAAGTGTCTCTCTCACATTGATGTTTCTCTCTCTCTCTCTCTTTCTCTCTCTCTCTCTCTCTCTCTCTCTCTCTCTCTCTCTCTCTCTCCCCTTCCCTTTCACTCTCTCTAAAAATCTATGGAAAAATATCCTCAAGTGAGGATTAACAACAACAACAAAAATTCTTTTTTTAAAAAATACATCCCTTCCTTTTCTTTGAAGACCAAAAGTGATTTTCTTACGCGTTGTCTTTATTATTATTTTATTTCATTCTCTGACCCTGCCTCTCTGCTTGCGTGTTATTTATTCTCTTCTTCTTTTGTAATTCTTACAAGGAAAGAAGTAAGTCTGGGGCATTTTCCTGGCTTCCCAGAGCTTTTGGACTATGTTTCTCAGAGAACAAAGATTCTAACTAATGTCATCCAGAGGTGTTATGGAGATGTCCTCCACACTCGGGAGTTCTCTGCTAGGGCCCTGAGAGTCACAACAACAAATGTCTGTGCTGGCACACTGTGCTCTCTGCGGCCTTTCTTTAACCGTAGGACAGCAAGCAATGCTTGGAGTTTTGAGAATTACATCCCCAGCTCTGACCAGAGGCACTGTGGGCCTCCATTCAGTCTCAGAGTGGGCTGTGGCTATCAGTAGGGACTGGTTTAGGCAAAAACCAAACCAAACCAAACCAAACAAACAAAAAACACACCAGTTCGCAGGAACCAGAAGGCGTAGGATGGGCCATTTGGGAAGTGAAAATACAATCCCCAAATGCTATTCCCTCCTCCCCCCAATTTCATGATTAGGGAGAGAAGAGAGAAAGAAAGAGTAGGGAAACAAAGATAGAGTGATAGATAGATAGATAGATAGATAGATAGATAGATAGATAGATAATGGAAAGGAAGAAAAGTAAAGAAAGAAGAGAGGAGCAGAAGGGAGGGCAGGAGCAGACGGGGGGTGGGGGGAAACGTGGGGGAAAGGAAAAACAGATGTATTTATTTCTCTCACTTAATGTCCTTGCTCCTTTTCAGCTGCCCTTATCAGGCTGGGAACACCCAGCCACACGCACAAGCTCTCAGTCCCCACTTGTTTTTGTGACCGCCATCCATCCAAAGCATGTAGGTTCCCCTGTCCCGAGGCAGGTGGTTGGGTGGGGATGTGGGGCTGTGGGAGCAGAGGCAGAGGAAGGATGCAAAGGGTTTTGGAGGCACTGACATCGTATCACTCCCACTCTGAATTAATCATCAGCATCTCTGGCCACGTAGCAGAAAGCAAGAGAAGGGACCAAGGCCAGGAAATTATCATTTTACCGGCTGTTCTTTCTTTTCCCCTTTAATTTTAAAGGGAAGGCAGATTCTTTCTGTCCAACACATGGGGCATTGAGTAAGCTGCGTCCTTGTGGAGTGAGAAAAGCCACCAGCAGGCTGCACGGGATGAATCACAGCTGGGACACTTGGCAGGCCGGCTGCTTCTCCAGTTCCTGCCAAAGGAACCGTGGCCAGCAGCCTGGCCCGGCCCCTCGCAGGCACTCCCCCACACCTGTGGGCTTCTTCTATTGGCTCACACCATGGCACCAACTCCGCTCCACGTGGGAGGAGCAGGGCGCGTATAGACGAACTTCCATCTCAGGGTTTACAACTGGGGCAAGAGGTCAGCTGGGCAAATGGCACAGTGGCTTCCCCTTTGCCCCCCCGCTCCCTTCCCCACACTGTGTGCTGCCCCTGCTGACTAATAATTCGAGGATAGGGAAGGCAATTCACAGAAGTCATAGGTGCCAGGGCTTCTTGCATGGGTAGGATGTGGCTGCCAAGGCAAACACACCACACTGCGCTCAGACTGAAAGGCAAACAGCATCGCTGGCCTCTTCCAGGCTGGAGCGCAGGGCCACCTGCCACAGGAGAAGGCAGACGTGAGCGCGGCCCGTGGCGGTCCATGACACCCATCCTACACGGCGCTGGGGATGAAGTGATTTGTGCTGTGTACTTCGCGAACCCTGAGAAAGAAGCCCTCTACTAGGAAGGGCTCCTGGCGGCCAAATTAAAACAACAACAACAACAAACAGAACCCAGAAGCCATTCCTGCAAGGCTTCTTGGGCAAACTGCACTTGGAGGAGAAGCCCTGCTGAACGGTGTCTGCCTTCTGAGCCGGCCCTTATAAAGGAGTTCCTGGAGTCCTATTTCAACCAATAGAACTGAGGCTTTTCCTGCCCAATCAGCTTTGACCAGTGAGTGGCTCTATTCTGACCAATTAGGACAGTGCCTTTTGGATCAGTCAGACTTCGAGGTTGGGAATCCTCATTTGCATGAGGACAGACCAATCAGGGACCAGGAGCCGGGGACTTCTGTCCATATAATTCAGTTTGCCTACGGTTTCCCTTTCCACAGAACTGAATTCTTTTCAAGATGAAATTATGTAGTCTCTAAGTATTATATCTACTGGTCCAGATTTAAGAAAATGCTAAAGTTATATGGCTAAGTATGACACTGGCTAATACATAGAGGTTAATCGTGCCGGCTTGGGAGTGAAATTATCTTGATTTACTACCCAGCTTGACCACTCTCCCCCCCACCACCTCCCATCCTCTTTCCTTCCTTCTCTCCCTGCTTTTTTCTTTCCTCTTATCTTCCACATTTTCCCCCTTGCTCTTATTCTCCCTTCTAGGATACATAAGCCGATGCTAGGTATGGAAGTTAAGACCAGGTTCAGGAAAATCTTTTGAGACTTTTTAAGAAAGATCCCATCCACCTCACCTCATGGCTGAGAAATACTGCAGCCATCACGGGCATGCATCTCTGCCCTCGGGGCAGGGCTCTATGCGCATGTACACAAAAGAAGCATCTACCTTTCTACATGGCAATGTCTCCAGAGAACTCTCTCTTCCTCACAACTTGAGAAAATGTCCCCTTTTGTTCCTCGGTGAAACAGAGACGTACAGTGTCAACTCCTTTGGTGCTGGGAAAATAATGACTTACATATTGCCTTGAGTGGGCAAGCAACTGTGAACAGGCAGAGAGCTGAGGATGCCACCCCCTCTTCAAACATCACCAAACCCATAATAAAGGCAACAACACTGCTGTCACCATTTCCTCCAGGGCCACCCTGTCAGATAGGCTGAGAAGGCAAGTCTGTATTTCCGCAATTTTTTGCTGTCTGGACAGGTTCACGTGGCAGTTGGCAAACGTTGAAGTCTCAGAACCTTTTCACACTTTTAAAATGATTGAGAATCTCCCCAAAGCTTTTCTTTATGTGTGAAGCTATTTACCATATTAGAAATTTAAAAGGAAAATGTATAAAAGTGTTTATGCATGGATTCATCTAAAATAACAATAAAAATCTATTACGTACTAACATAATGTTTTCATAGAAAATTATATTTTCCATAACCAAACTATTGTGTGAGAAATGACATTATTTTACATTTTTGGAAGTTTCTTTTAAATCTGCTTTAATGGAAAACAGCTGGATTTTCGTATTTGGCTCTGTGTTCAATCTGTTGTGATATGTTACTTTGAGTGAAGTACCTACAGAAAAGCTAGCTTCACTCGGCCTGTGTGGCTCAGTGGTTGAGCATTGACCTATGAACCAGGAGGTCACAGTTTGATTCTTGGTCAGGGCACATGCCCAGGTTGTGAGCTTGATCCCCAGTGGGGGCATGCAGGAGGCAACTGATCAATGATTCTCTCTTATCATTGATGTTTCTATCCCTCTCTCCCTCTCCTTTCCTCTCTGAAATCAATAAAAATATATTTAAAAAGAAAAGCTAGCTCCATGTACACACACATATAGTTGGGAAGGTATTTTCATATTTTAAAAGCCTACTCAGATAATTATGGATATTTTTCTTTGAAACAACACTGAAACTCAACAAATAGTAGTTCTTTCAAAATGAGTTGCAGTATGGAATCTGAACTTTTGGGAGTCTGTTGCATCCTACCTAATAAAATGGTAATATGTAAATTACCATCACTCCGCCACGCCCATGATTGGGCCAGCGGGAGGCGCAGGGGGCGGGACTCGGGGTGGCCGGGGTAGCTGATTGGGCCAGCGGGATGCTGAGCTCGCGTCGCCAGCGGCGGCGAGAGCTCAGCCTCTGCGCCATGGCTGTGCTGCGGAACAGGGGCCTCTGGGGCAGTGAGCCCACGTCTCGCCACGGACCATCAAAAGCGGGGGAGCTGGGTGCCTGTCCGCTCCGGCACCAGGCCTTTCGGAAGCCTCCGCCACGCCGGAGGCTTCTGAAAGGCCTGGTGCACCAGCGGACAGGCACCCAGCTCCCCCGCGATCGAAAGCGAAAGCGTGTAGGGGACCCTACACGTGCATGATTCAATCATGCACTGGGCCTCTAGTTATAAATAAAATCCATTGCTGTACCTTGTACTTTGAATGGAACTCTCATGTGCACGTGATTCTGAAACATCATACAAAGGTCATTTTAAAAGTATTGGCTCACTCAACGACCGAGGTCTTCCAGATGGTGGCAGACTTCATTACACAATATCAAACAATCACGTTAGTTAATATCATTAAGGCTTCAAGTATTGGAGAGCTGTCCAGCTCACAGCAATTAATTGTCTCAATTTCTAATTTCTCTGGAAAACTCTCATTTTATCATTGGCTGCCAGTTCTTAACATGACAGGCTCACGTTGTTCATTTCTGAGATAACGTCTGTCAAATACTGAGTTGAAATAGCCAGAGTTTGTCATATTTTTCTTTCAAGTAAAACTGATATTCTCTGGGGGGAAAAAAAGCAGCTGGTTTAGCTTGCTTGTCAATCACATGTGCTTGTCTTCTCACAACCATTATATTTGAGTACTAGGAAAATGTTTAGGTAAACTTCCCATTTTATCACCCGGTACAAAGGACTTGTAGTCAAGGTTTATGATTTTATAAAATGAATAAATTTTACTGCTTCATTAAGGATGGTCTTAGGTGAAACTGGCTATTTTGATTTTTCCTTGTGTGGGCGTGTCTATTAACACAGTGTGGGCTGTCTTGATTTATTGGCTTTCATCAATGCAAATATCAACACAGTGAAAAAGGCAAATAACTATTATTACAAAAGTCGTTTAACCTATTGTCCCAGCAATGAAAGGGTCTTAGGTAAACCCCAGAGGTCCTTGGACCATATCTAGAGAATCACTGGGTCAATTCAGTTTTAATTCTGCTGGCGTGCTTTCTGTAGGGCTTTAAGGGAGAATATTAATTGTCTGAAACCTAGTTTGGGGAGCGAAAAATACGGTGGAGAAGACAGATATATGCACTACTAGGTAAAAACCATACTAAGATCTGAACCCTTAGGGGGGATGGTGAGGGCCTGCCTTGGCTGGATGATAGGGAGCCTCACAGTAGGGGTTCCGTGAAACAGGAAAGGGAGGTGAGGGTTGGTTGAAGGGATGCTGAAGGCTTTGGGAATACATAGCTTTCCCATGTCGTGTTGGGCAAACACATTCATTTACGCTAGAACAGTGGCTCACAAAGGGTTCCCTGGGCAGCAACATCAGCATCACCTTGGAACCTGGTAGCAATGCAAATTCTGAGGCCCCACCAAGTGCTACTCAACCAGAAACCGAGGTGGGGCCCAGCAATCGGTGTCTCTATTAAGTCTTTTTGTGAAGATTCTGGTTCCTGCTAAAGTTCAAGAACAACTGGCCCAGAGCCTAGAGTGTGTCTCTTTAAAGAGAGGTCCCGCTTGTAGTAGAATCACCGTGGGGTGGGGATGCTACAGTTGTATGTTCTGAGCTCTACATCGAGCCAGAGAATTAGAATCTCTGCAATGGAGCCCAGGAACCTGGATGATTGTGCATTAGATAGGTAACTCTGATTACGGTCTGAGCAACCTGACCTAGCAGAGATGAGGCGAAAGGAAAACTTCCTAATTTCTACCAAATATTATATTTTGATGGAAGGGATTTTGGAGGAAGAAACATAAACTTACATTTCATCTCATTTTCACTGAAAGTCACTACCTATTTGTCTGCATTTTTACAGGGTCATGAGTGTGCCATGAATTCTCCGTAGGTTCACCAAGTAGATTGACCATTCTTTTCAGAAGCCTCTTCATATATTAACTAGAGGCCGGATGCACGAAATTTGTGAAAGGGCCTCAGCGCTCGCAACCCCACCTGCCTCGGCTGGCCGGCCCTCGCAGCCCCAGCTTTGTCCGGAAGGTCATCCGGAAGGACGTCCAGAAGGACGTCTGGTCTAATTAGCATATTACGCTTTTATTATTATAGATGATCTTTACAACTTGTGCTGTGGCGTTGGGAGCAAAGTAGGTGACTATATGCATAAATAATTGCAAAGCACAGTACCTGAGATTGTTCTGCCAGAAGAGAGGATCAGAATGAAGGTACACGTTATACTGATCTAAGGGAAATGGTACCTCCTGGTAGTTACTAAGAGCATCTAGGTAGCTGGTTTTGTTCTTCTCAAGCTAAGCATTTGTTAAGAGACACCCACAACTTAATTCCCTAAGGAGTTAGTTACTCTAATCAGATGTTCTATTTTCTCAATCTTTACAGTAAACTTTAGTTAAATATAATGTAGTGGATGTTAAGTGGGCAGCAATTTGCCAAGCATTTCAAAATTATCGAGTGTCCCACATAAGCCTGTGGGAGGTCAGGGAAAATGCGTTGAGGAGACTTAGTTTATGTGCATGAGCCTAGAAAGTGAACACTAACCTGGAGTATTGGGTCAGTGAGTACTCTTGGAGACATCTCGCGCAACTGTACAGGAACGGGACAGGATGGGGGGGTGCGTGGAACCAGAAGGGCGGGGTTTAAGGAGGAAGGGATATTTGAATCTTGCAGGGTTTTTTGTAATCTTTCTTCTTCCAAAAGGAAAATAAAAGACATTTAATATTCTTTTATATATAGCCTTATGCATGAAATAGGAATAGAAAAAATAAGTTATTCTGCTGTACTTGGCTAGTGTGTTTACTTTGAGTGTGGCTGGACTTCTTTGTTCTGTGTGTTTTGTAAAGTGCTTTGGGATCAATGTTACCCTAAAATCAGAAAAAGGACAATACTGCATATTCGATTCCTGGGTCATCCTCACTGCTATATGTGCCAGAGACCATCTAAATAATAGGTTTTTATCATTAGATACACTTAGCTAATGGTAAGTGTTTTTATCATTAGATATTAACTCTTTATCTGGCGGAAAGTGCCACACAGTCAGAACAGTCTTTCCGAAGTTCCCTCAAACAGTTTCATTTAGGCTTTTCCCGGGGGCCTCCCAGCAGGAAGAGGAAGGTGGGCTTGAAGAGAAGAAGGGTTCTCAGAGCCCACCTCCAGGGACTTCAGGCAGAGCCCACGCTTCCTATAGACACTCTGGTCCCCTTTGCGCTGGGACACGGTTTCCTGAGAAGCTTGGCAGAAAATGAAACCGCCCCACCTGATGCTTTAACCCAGTCACACACGTTGCAAGCACGTGTGGAGGGCCCCGAGCTGGCCCCCAGCAGGGGAGATGCGATCTAAACACCCTAGAACTGGTCGAAGGGCAGAGCTGGGACCGAACGCATAGTTCTTGGCTTTTAATCGAAAAGAAAAGTCTGCCCCTGACTAGAGCCACACATTCTTTTCAGGAATGACTTGGGAAGATCTTGCCTGTGCATTTATCAAGGAAAGCAAGTTCCAGCCCTGGGACCCGGGGTCTTCTCTGCGTTACTAGGAGAACTGTCTCTGTTGGTGAGATCGGCCATGTTTCCCAAGTGGCCAGAACTGACATTCTGCTGATGAGCAATTGCAACTCCCCTGCTATTGGCGATCCATCTGAAAGAGCAGTTTCAGAAAGCATGTGCCTGTCTTACCAAAGCCTGCAGTGTTCGAATGAGCATCCCCTTAATATTCCAAATCGTTATGGATGCCCTCTTTCAGATGAAGCTAAAATGGATTGTGAATCTTCCATATGCAAAGCACTGTGTATGTTCAACACATTGGAAGGCTCCAAAAAGAAAAAAAAAAAAAGAAAAAGAAAAAGATCTCTGGTCTTCATTCCTCAGAAATCTCCAATTTAGTAAAGGACAATCAAGTATGCAAACAATGTTAATTTAGCGAAAGGGTTCCTGGTGGGTGTTGCAATGAGGTGGATAAACAATATCTCACAAAGTGGGTGAACATACACACTCCCGCGCACGCATCCTGAGGGGACTACACATTTCTAAAGGAAGCCTTGTTAACTCACATTATGTATCTCCACCACTTTTATCACAGTTTAACTGAAGAAGGGAGAGGTGCATTTTTCTGAGGGTAAATACCTGCTTTTTTAGTGTAGATTAAAGCTATATTTAGGAGATTAGTTTACATTCATCAGTAGAGAAATACTAGCAATAACAAAACTAGACAAATGGCACTTAAAATCTCGGACAAATTTTATCACACAATCTTAATGATAATTTAGAAATACTGTTCCACAAGTCCATATCTGAACATGTTGTTAATGTGGAGAAAATAAACACATAATATAAATGGGATGAACAAACATGAAATGTTCAATGGTACATGATACTTATCTTTCTCCGACTGGCTAATTTCACTTAGCATAATGCTCTCCAGTTCCATCCATGCTGTTGCAAATGGTAAAAGTTCCTTCTTTTTTATAGCGGCGTAGTATTCCATTGTGTAGATGTACCACAATTTTTTTAATCCACTCATCTGCTGATGGCACTTAGGCTGTTTCCAAACCTTAGCTATTGTAAATTGTGCTGCTATATCCTTTCTGATTGGTGTTTCTGGTTTCCCAACTGTACATGAAGTACCAGTGGAATCTAAGGAGGTCAGCCTGAAGGTGGGAGCAAGGTGAACAGGAGACGTATTTGGGGCAGTTTTCTAGATCTTGTGCAGTATGCCAGAAGAGATCCTTGAAGACTCAGACATTCCCAAGAGCAACAGAATCACCACATACTCACAGAAGCCCTCCTGTGATAGTGTGTTGTGTTGGTAACACAAAGGCAACAAGACACAAATGGCACCCACCCTCTAGGACCTCCCAATATATTAGGGAAACAAACCAACATGTGCCAAAGGACAGGTGAAAGATTTAGATGAGAAAATCCCCAGGCGTGTAGGAGATTTTCCCAGGTTCAGGGATGGGGGGACGGGGAGATGTGTCAGTTCTTCACTGTTAGTACAAGGTCATTGCTGGAAGAAGGCATCTAGGATCAGATGGGATTTGAGTTGGGCCTTCAGGACCAGGCAGGATGAGACAGGCAGAGAGAAGGCTTGGGTACCAGTCAGAGAAATACTCTCCATGCACCCACACTCACGCCATGTTTTACATCCAACTCCAGGGGAGATTATCAACCCTCTGCAGTCCCATGGACCTCTGGGAGTCCACAGACCTGAGGCTGAGATGCCCTGCTCTAGCACTGATGAAACCGCAGTATTGTGTGCTACCTGAGCCAAAGAGGACTCCTTTGTTTACTGGTAGAGTAGGAAGCAGCCCTCCATGCTTGATAATCAGGAGAAAAACCCTTCTGCCGCCCAAGGTAATTATAAAAACACCTGTCTATGTCCCCCACTTGCTTTCCCTATTCTTTGCTTCCGAATGTTTAATTTTGTGTGCTTAAGAGCAATAATTGAGGTTCCACTTAGAAGAAAGATGGTTGCTTGCTGTTATTTCTCTCTTTTGTTTATAGCTGCAGTAGCAGAAGGCATTTGTTGAATGTTTATGGTATGACAGGCATTCTTCTGACAAGTTTAAATTAGGTTCTATTATTACCTTTACTTTACAAATAAAGAAAGCAGAGCCCTTGACTGATCAATTTGCCCAAGGCAATACAACTGGTCTGTTTAAAATTCTTTGATTATCTGTTAATAAAGGTTACCTTTATAAAGAACTAATTTTGATGCTTTATCACCAGTAAGTTTCTTACTTGTTCAAAAACTTAATAAACTGCTAAATAACATTTATATATGTGGGGACATTTGCTACTTTTTTTCTTTTATTATTTTATTTTTTCCCCATCACCCTTTGATGCTTTGGGACAGCATGGACGGACCTGGCAGACATTAAGCTAAGTGAAATAAGCCAGTCAGAGAAAGGCAAGTACCATATGATTTTACTCATATGTGGAATTTAATGAACAAACTGAACTACCAAGCAAAATAGAGATAGACTCATAGATAGAGAGCAGGCAGTGATGGGGGCAGTGATGTTTGGACGGAGTGGATGATTGAGCAAAAGAAAAAGAGAAAGAATTCATGGACATGGAGAAGGTAGAGGTGGACGAGGCTATTATTTCTTGCTATCAGATGTGTCCATTTTTCTTCCTGCTCCTCAACAAATGAAACTACAGGCACTAATAATTAAACCACAGTATTCTAGAAATAAAATATGGCTGTAAGTACTTTGCAGTTTATAAAGTTATGGTGTTTCAAACACTGCCAGCTAATACTCATTGACTATTAATAAAAGAACGAAGTAAGTCAGTTGCTGAGATTGAGATTCATTTCCATGTAAACCTATTATTCTTACTAGAGGTCCAATGCACGAAATTTGTGCAAGGGGCTTGGCCCTCTCAGCCATGGCTTTGTCTGGAAGGTCGTCCAGAAGGACGTCCGGAAGGTCATTCAGCTGTCCAGTCTAATTAGCATATTATGCTTTTACTAGAGGCCCGGTGCACAAAATTTGTGCATGGGGAGGGTTCCCTCAGCCCAGCCTGCACCCTCTCCAATCTAGGACCCCTTGGGGGATGTGGGACTGCCGGTTTAGGCCTGATCCCTCAGGCCTAAACCGGTAGTCCCACATCCCCCTCACAATCAGGGACCACTAATTCCTAACTGCTCACCTGCCTGCCTGCCTGCCGGATCGCCCTTAACTGCCCCCCCCTGCTGGCCTGGTTGCCCCTCTTTGCCCCCCCACCCCCCGCCAGCCTGGTTGCCCCACGCAGCCCACTGCTCAGTTGTTTGGTCGGCCCTCACTAACCCCCCTGCTAGCCTGGTCGTCTTACGCAGCCCGCTGCTCAGTCATTTGCCCATCCCTCACTAACCACCCTGCCAGCCTGGTCGCCCCATGCAGCCCGCTGCTAAGTCATTTGGTTGTCCCTCACTAACCCCCTGCTGGCCTGGTTGCCCCACGCAGCCTGTTCGGTCGTCCGTTTGGTTGTTTCGGTTGCAATGGTCGCTTAGGCTTATATATATATATATATATATATATATATATATATATATATATTATTATAGATTATTATAGATGAGATTAATGTTGGAGCCTGTTTTTCAAGACTCAGTATTCTACTTCTCCTACTCTTTACCTCCTAATAGAAGAACTAGTTCTCTTTTACATAATAGTTTTTTTTTTTCTTGCTCAATATTGGTTCTGGGAAAATTTGTCTAGCTTAGCTATCATGAATTATAACTCTCTGAGGAGATGTGTCATTTCTTCACTGTCTGTCCAAGGTCATTTCAGTCTCAGCAAGCCTGTATGACATGATTCGATTTGACATGCCAAGTTACAGGTGGCAGAGTCATTCTACATGAATGTGACAGTGTCTCCACAATGAGACCCCACATCTCCTCCGAAGGAGAATCAGAGGTGTCACTTGTTAGCAGTTTAAAGGAGAGCTATGTCACAGACCAATTGCTATCACGGTGATTTACTACCTGGAATGGCTACTAATGGGAACACACTAATGCTAACGACAAATGATTCAGTATAGTGAGAACCAAACCATTCCTCCCCACCCCAAAATTCTTGAATTGTATGAGAAAAAAGTAATCCCATACTCATGAAATAACTCCTTCAGGACTAATAGGGAAAGGCTGGAGTGTACACAACACTAATGAACTTCCTTTGCTGGCAGAGTGAAAAGTGAAAATGCAGGGCCTCTTGTTAAACAATTAATAAGAATTTCAAGGGGGAAAGAGCAGAGCATTAAACCAAGAAGCACTGGCCCTTCTAAACCCAAGGTCCTGTGTGACTACTTTAGCTTTATCTTAAAATGCAGTCATTGAACTAACCTATCTTTAAGCAATCTTCTAAATTCCATTTTTGATCATTCTCACTATAGCTTCTTATATAGTCTAGTTCTCTACAATGACAAATGAAGAGATGATTTCCCCTAAATCCATTTCTCCCACCCACTCACCCACTCCCTACTGATTTTTCTTTTATGGCTTCTCAGATTTTCTCAGAGCCATCTTGGTTTATTTCTTTTCCTTAACTTCTTTGTTCTACAAGCCACTAAGTCTTATACCTTATAATATTTTGTGTTTTTTTTTTTCTTGCTATTCTCATGCAAAGACCACACGCAGGTCCTAGGCTGTTAAAACAACTTTTTTTTAGAGCTTACCTTACCATCTGCATTAGTTATGTAATGCTGTACATCAAACCTATCTAGGATTTGTTATCTTCACCGTTTTTGTGTCTGGGGAGTTCAGGGTTAGGTTCACTGAAGGATTCCGGCTCAGGATCTCTCTCATAAAGTTGCCGTCAGGATATCCCCAGGGATGCAGTCCTCTGAAGGCATGAGGGGCTGGAGGAGGTGCCACAGCGGCTCATTCATGGGGCTGGCAGGGGGACGCTGGCTGTTGGGGAAAGGTCTCATTTCTCCCCTCTTGGGCCTCTCCCTAAGGCAGCTTGAGTGTCCACATGACATAGGGACTGCCTTCCCCAGAGTGAGGGGTCCAGAAAGGACTGTAGGCAGAACTACACTCTGCTAACCCAGCCTCAGAGGTCGCGCGCTCTTCTGCTGGCCCTATTCTCTGTGTTAGAAGTGAGTTCCTTAGTTCAGCCCACATTCAAGGGAGGGGAATTGGGCTCCACTTTGTGAAGAAAAGAGGGTCAAAATGTAAACGTATTTTAAAACCACTGCGTCATCCTTTTCTCTATGTGCAATAAGCCACCTTACCAGTATATATGCCTTTTTCAAATTCAGCTTCCTAAACCAAGGCTTTAGCTGATTTAGTTTCCCGATCAGACAATATAAGTAACTTTAAAGAGTAAAAGAACAAGTAAGAACATCCCTGTGGTCCTATTCATCCCATCTGTAATCCGTCATACCTGTGGACCTTGTCATCCTCTGCATCCAGGCCTGCCTACCACCAACCCCAAACACATGTGGGTCATGCTCAGGTGTGGCCATCAGGCCTTTGTCCTCACTGTTCCTCCCAGTCCCAATGTCCTCTGCTTCAGCATCTTCCAGGTCCCGAATAAAGCCCACTCATTCAGCTATCCTTTCAAAAACTGTGTGGCAAGTCTTCTAGATTACAGGCACCCCCGGTGTGTCTCACTTCACTTTCATTTGTTAGCTATCCACTTCACTGGGCACCTGCCTTCAAGTATCCGGTAATGTGATGAGAGGTGGGGATACAAAGGTGAACTTGTTGTTAAGTTTGGAGTATCCCTAGTTGATATCTATAGCTGCTTCTTTTAATTTTTCTTTAGATAGGTCCTTTCGGGGTCTTCTTTATTGGGCCCAACCCAGTGCTAGGCATATTCCAGGTATTCAATAAGTATTCAGAGATTGAACAAATAAAGATTATAAAATCAATAGGTAAGGCTAATTTTCTCTCTAAAAAGTGGTATTTTGCCCCTCCCCCCCTTAAAAACATGATAGCTATTTTGAACTACTGAGAGAATTAAACGTATTTTGTCTTAAGCTGGAGTTATAACATTTGAACGTTAATCCAATGACAACAGCAAAAAGTTAGTGGTTTCAAACGGATAATTGGTTTTCTGCTACCTTCTTCAGCTCACCCTCTAATCTTATATCTAGTTATAATACTGTCATCCTAACCGATCTATTGTTTATATTTAAACTAGTTTTTTTTTTTCCTTAATGAATTCTGAATTGTCACACAACAGTCAGTATTTAAGGACAAAGGCTCCCTCTGAAAGCGTCCAGGGACCCATGCAATCCTCCACCTGAACATTCCTGCAATTGGTTGACAAATGTTCCAAATCTGTTTATCGATACTAATGAGACTAAGGAGTAAATGTTTGCAGTGAAACAGTTCAGCAGGCAGAGCTCTGCCTTCATAAATGTACACAAAAAGCTTGGGAATTGGTCATGTGTCTGACTCGGGAACACCTTTGGCCACAGAGGTCTGAACCGCTTCTAAGGGAGAAAACAAGGTGCTAAACAAAAAATGCCTGATTCTGTTAGGTCTTTCAAAACACAAGGGACTTTCTGTCGAGTAGGCTTGAATTTTTTTTTTTAAACCCATACCTAAGATGAGCATCAGTAAATGGGAGAAGTTGTGTTATTTGACCTAAGGGAAAAAGTAAAGCTAGAACCAGGCTGCATCCTCCAGGCTACTGCAGAAGAAATCTTGCCTGACAAACTAGATTAGCAGGCCGGCTAACTCCCTGGGAGTCCTGATTGCTAAAGGAGAGAAAGTCACAGATCAGAATCACGGATACTTCTGAAATGAAAACGTCTCCACCAGAGCCAAATACGACTGTGTCTTCTTGGGTGGCTATTTTGCTCACACGAAAATTCATCTTGCTAAAGAATCCACCCTCCACGAAAGAAATGACGTGATATTCTCTTAACATGTTGCCTCCATAAAGGCAGTGTGGAGTTGAGTTGCTTTGTTTTCAAATGTGTCCTTGCAAGCTTAAGCTGTTTGGAGTTGGGTATGAAGTAAACCACGATTGTGTATGAGGTAAATGTTTAAAAAAATGGAAAGTTGGGCTTTAAGAAACCCCAGGATAGATTCTAATTAAATGGTCAATGTTCCAACATGGTCCTTCCTGGAGGTAAAGGGAAGCACTATAAACTTCGTTCAGAATGTCAGAATGTGACTTGATGAAGGCCACGTGAAAAGTGGCCACGTTGATGCATTTATAAGAATATGTCCTAATCCCCATCGATTTTCTTTCTTCCAAAAACTGAGTGCCCCCTTCCAGTTGTGTTCTGGGTCGTCCAGATGTCCCTGTGACGAGATAATGAAGCTTAGGCAATGCTACAGTAGTATGATGAGCACACTTGCAGGTGTTATATAAGCAATTTTGTAACAGGGGATGTCAGGACATCCTGGGCCACTCCTCTCTTTACAGCTGGAGAAACAGGAAGGAGCTCAGCCTCTTGGGAGGAGCATTGGCCACAGTACCTCTACGGGGGTAGAAAACTCTGACTTGGGATCTTGGGTTCCAGCCATTGCTTCCTCCTCCCCACATCAGGCCAGAGAGGCAATATTCCCTGGGGACACAAGACAGAGGTTCTCAAAACTCTTTCAGGGGAAATCCAACTAATTGGGTGAGGATACAATCACCTGCAAGACAATCTCCCATTAAGACTCATGGTAAGTTATTTTTTTAATTGGCAGTAGCACAGATAAAAGTTTATGGGAAATTTGAGGTGCAGTGTAGCTATTACTTCATTCCTCTCCCTCCCACTGATGGGGCTCATAATCATTTTTCTTGAGAATCCTTATCAAGAAATACATCAGTATTTATGAGAGTGTTTGTGTCATTGCATGTATTCCAGAGACATAGGGGTGATACAGTGACCTGGGGTTCTGTGACTTCATTGGCTATAGTATCATTAGATACTTAATTACCTTCAATAATTTTGAAGCGAGTAGTGAAAGAATGTCCCATAAAGAGCCCAGTGAGCCATGCACATCTATGGGGTCTGCAGATCTATTCCCACTTCTGTCACCAGCTAACTGTGTGACAGTGATTCTAATTTAATCCGGACCTCAATTTTCTCCTTCCGAAAATTAGGGAACTAGACTAGATGAACTCAAAAGTCCCTTCTCTATAATCTTGTGAGTTTATAGATTCACACAAATGTTTTGTGTTTTTTTTTTACTTTTATATAGCCTTTGTTTTCCATGATTATGAAAATAGAATTTTAATGAAGAAATTTCCCAATACTAAATTTTAATTCACTTAATTTTATCATAAAACATTCTGCCCATCACTTTTGGGAAAGGCTATAATGAAAATCAAATGAACCCTAGGGGACTTTTGCCCTGTGGAATATACAGGGAATAAATAAGGGAATACACAAAAAATGCTTAGCATAGTATCACATACTTAAGTTCTCAATAAGTAGAAACAATTTTTATTGTTAGTATCATATCATTTATTCATTCAATAAATGTTAGCGCATATGCCAGTTAATGGGGAGAGATAAAATGCTGAACAAGAGATGAGAATTGCTGAGCCATAGCAATTTCCAAGTTGACCCAGGTGGTTGTAGAACCTGATGAGCAAATGTTCATGATCCAAAGTGCCCCCCTCCCTTGGGTCCTACTCTGTTATGGACTAGGGGTCAGGTACATAGATGGGATGAGTGTGGGTACTGCGTCAAGGGAATAACCCTCTTGCTCTGATTTGCCCAAGAGAGGGGTAGTTGCTCATGTTTCTTACTCAATAAAATGAATCTCAGGTCTTTGGTCTTTGGTCTTCTCCCCTATTCAGAGTACTGGGGTATTGGGTTTGCCTAAGATAATGTGACTATCCTCCCATCAAATAAATCATATACTTGTTTTTATTCCTTTTAAGAGCTAAGAAATAATACTGAAGTGTAGCAAATATTGCTGGGAAGTTCCATACATTCATTCTGGTTAATCATTCCATACTTCCTGAATGCAAGCTGTACACAAAATAAAGTGCCCTCCCCCCATATTTAGAATAACTAATTTGTCATGCCAAGAACTGAAAACTTCATGGCAAAAATCATGAATGCTCTCAGTGCCTGACTAGGTGAACCTGCGTCTACCATTTTGTTCAGTTTCTTGTTAAGGTTTTATTCCTGGTGAAATAATCATTAAAAATTCTTCCTAGCTTTTAAAATATATTGACTAACACTTACTGAAACACCAGTTTCTCAACATAGGCACACATTTGGCCACATGTGATGAAGTTCAGCTCCTCGGAGCAATCTAAGCTAGTTAGGAGGCCTAAGACTTCGTGGCTGCACAGATGGGCTCCAAATCGTAGTTGACTCAGGGATTTTCTTCTACTCTTCTTTTTCTTCCACCTTTCCAGGCCTAAACCGGGAAGAATGGGAAGATGGCAAGTGGAAGGGAGAATTTTTTTTCCTTCCTTTGCTGCAAATAATGCCAATGCAAAGTAAGACAGGTAGCATCTGTGATGACGTTAAGTGATTTGACAGGAAGGAACAGAAAAAGTTGTCCTATCAATATAGAGTTGCATGTTTTAAATATTTTTCCTTCAGAAGAGCAGATATAATGAGTTAACTTATGTCCACATTGGAATGAGTTCATAGCCATGCTTATTATTAGCACTAGAGGCCCGATGCACGAAATTCATGCAAAAGTAGGCCTTCCTTCCCCTGGCTGCCGGCACTGGCTTCCCTCTGGCACCCAGGACCCGGGCTTCCCTTGAAGCCCTGGCTTCATCTGGAAGGTTGTCTGGAAGGACGTCCGGAAGACGTCTGTAAGTGAAAAATGGACCTTGAAAGAACTGACTCCATCCTGTCCCCTTGCCTCTATCTGAACCATAGGCACTCCATTTTATTCCCATAAATTTAGTAAGAACTGCCTTTTAGGGTTTCCCTATGAGCACAGATGGTCCCCTTGTTCTGTTAATTCCAGGATGTAACTAAACCAGTTAAGTAACTATGCTATTTCTAGCTTTTGTAAATGAGCTTGCTTGAATAATGGGAAAATAAGACACTTTTAGAAAAGGGGGGTAAGGGGGCTGGAAATCTGAGCCTGTGACGGAAATCTGGTGTACATTCTTATCGGTCTATGGTCTGGTCGCTGCTCCCTCTTCATCGTCAGTCTTGCAGGACCTGTTTACTTAAGCACTGCTCCCATTCTGGAAAGGCCATAAAACATACAACCCCCAGACGGAGTTGTCAGGGCTGACGCCAGGCCAGGCCTTGAGATAGGGTCTCACTGCACCAATCCCAGAGTTTTTTCCTTCTCTTTTTGCCTCTATACGCTTACCCTTAACTTCATTTCAGGACCTCGAGGTTTGGAGAGGCGTTAGCCCTTAGCTGCCGCCGGCTTTTGAAATAAAGGCTCCAAAATTCGACCCTCTGACTGTGGCGTCTTCTGTTGGACTCACTGAATTTCAATATAACAGAGGACATCCAGTCTAATTAGCATATTGTGCTTTTATTCTTCTGGATGCTCTGGCTACCACTGGCACATCTGCACTTCCTCTCCGGAAGCTGCCTGTCACACCACCCATCTTACTGCACAGCTGGGCCAAACAAGCCTTTCTCTTTCACCTCCTCTGCCCTTCCCTTCCACTTGACTATTAATTAATTCTGCCACTGGCTGGGCTTACTTGTTCTCTCCTGTAAATGGGTCTATGAATTCAAGAAGAGGCAGAGTTACCACTTTCTTGGGTGAATGCTAGAAAAAA
Organism: Cnephaeus nilssonii; assembly: GCF_951640355.1. Lineage (NCBI taxonomy): Eukaryota > Metazoa > Chordata > Mammalia > Chiroptera > Vespertilionidae > Cnephaeus > Cnephaeus nilssonii. Next base: position 110,325,102 of record NC_137073.1, on the reverse strand, counting down.
AAAGAGTTGGAAAGACAGAAACCAAGGTCCTTGAACTGGGCAGACTTCTGCTTCTTTGCAAGACCGCTTCACTACCTCTTGTGTCATTGGCCATCATTTAGTGAACTTAGCGTTTGCCATGAGCTATGGGGGACATAAAATGAACCGAGGAGAGGAAAAATATGCAACTAATAAATGTCATACCATATATTCTTTCCATCAAGTATTTATTTACAAACATTTATTGAATTCTTACTATAAGCTATTTTCTGTGCTAGGTGCTGGCAATACAAAGATTAGACATAGTCCTGACTCTATCATAACAAATATTAAAAGTAATACAGATAAAATGCCTTGGAATCTTAGCAGGAAGAAAGTGTGGATGAAAAGGGGCAACATGCTAACCTGACAAGCTCAAGGGAGGTCTGCAAGGTGGTCTTGCAAACTCAGAGACGTAAAGGAACCACAAAGGCTGGTCTGAAATGAAAACTTTAACTGAAAGCAGTGATGGTGGGTAGTCACGTCCCCGGCTGGTATCTTCCCTGACAAAGGTCAGTCTTTGCCTTGCCTGAGCCTGTTGTCCTTTTGCATCTATGATAACATGTTGTTGGAATGTCAAAGTCCTCTTCCTTTTTCCGTGACTCCTCATGGCACAGGCACCACTCTCCTCATTGTTATTGAGTTCATTGTTGACTGTTAACTACCCTGCACCCACCTAAGTAAAGGAAGTATGTGTCTATCCTTTTACTTTTTCTCCAATCCCAGAGGTCCCCCCCGACCTTCCCCCCGGCTTTCTTCTGCCTCCCTAATCTGTCACCAACAGAGTTCATGTAACCCACTTACATCTCCTTTTTTGATTGTAATGTATGAAACAAGGTTAAGGAAAAAAAAAACACGCCATTTTCCGGAGCACTATCTCAATACGTTGAGATTCTGCTTCTCTTGTTGACAGTTGGACTCAAATAAACTCACAAACATTCTTTACGGGTTTGAATGTTTCTTATGTTAACAAAAGGGTGTAAAAAAGTCAGAATTTTTTTAAGGCAGACAGAATGCTGATAAGGGAAATGAAACTCTAAAGGTGCTAATGCAAAAATTATGTCCAAGGCCACAGATACTGAAAATAAAAGCAAAACCCATAATGCTTATGAAACAATAATTTTGGTTGTATCTGCTCTTTGGTAGAGATAGAATTATTTAGAATATTCATGAACTGTAAACTAGCTCTGGGTAATAGTTACTGGATGTGCCGCGAAATAAGTAAACAAAGGACTGCAGTAGGAATAAGAAGGTAAAGGAAGTGCTTGTAAATTTTAACAAATCCTTTTGAAACGAGACAAGAATTCAAATCAATTTTTATTATGGCAACAAATAGGATAAATGCCTACAATGAAGCCAAATAGACATCCGTCTTTTAGAACAATTAGATAATTGTTAAACAATTAAATGATTAAATCTTCAGTAAAGGTGTAGGATATAAAGAAAGCCAAGAGATACACTCAGGAAAATCCCTGTGGGAAGTGGCTCTTGAAACTCGCTCCCCAGTTCCCGCCTTACTCTGCCCTGCACGAAAGAGCCACTTCCATTGGATCCTACCACGACCCTACCTAAATACTAGAAAAAAATCTAATCCGGACATTGTATATCAAGAGGGAAAAACAACCAATTCAAGGAGGTAATTGCTTTCTGTAGTCTTGTTTCAGAGCATCCAGAGATTGACACCAGCCGCCAACAGGCCTGGTCTTGCCTGTGACTTGGGTGCGGCGCCTCTGTGAATCTGTTCTCCTATCAGAGGGAACGGCGAGATTCAGCAGACCTCATGGCTCTGGGCCTCTCTCTGTCTTGACAATAGATTTATTGGCATCAGCAATAGGAAAAGCTAATTAAGTCTTTATGCAATTAATTCTCAGGCTGGAATGGAATTACTCTTTTTGATACAGAATTAAGTACTTTATTACTTCTTTGCACTGGAGAAATCGCATTTCAACTTCTAATTTTGCCCTCCTAAATCCACAACTCAGGATTCCCGTCTTTCTCAAGAGCAGGAGATACATATTTGGAAGTGTGCCCGGGAGCTCTGTGGCTCCTGGTGTCTGCCCACCCCTCATTTATCTTGATGAGGGAGAAGTGGTTCAAGTGACCACAGGACTCAGGAATAACCTGGAATGAAGAAAAGACAACGATCGGTTAGGTCTCTGGGCCCTGAAATGGCACTTTGACTTTGAAATATGAATGTAACACTATTCCGTCTTGGTTTACGTCTTCTCAGCTTAATGAAGTTAGAACATAAAGCACGCAGAAGGCAGCATTCCTAGCATGCACCCAGGGCATTTTGACCACAGAAACATCTATCATTTAGATTTGAAAGGATCTTAACTCTTAAAAGTACATTGATATTGTCATTGAAATGGATTTAAAATGGGAAGTAAGAAAGATCACACTTTTGTCAAAATCTAATCTTCAAAAAAATATTTAGTCTTAGCATGGATGCCCACTCTCTACCTATTGTGATAATATTTTTTCTATTAAGGTGATGGTTCTAAGAGTGTTCCAGAGAATCCTTTAGGGAGGAACACTTTAGTAGTGAGGTAGTTATTCTAATATACCTCACTTACAGCAGATGCTACTAATGAAATCTGGATTTTAAAACAACAACACAGAACATTATATATCTTTAGAGACTCCACTATATTATCCTATTAAACATCAGTTTCCTCTCATGTGTTAAAAATATTTAGACCTTCCGATTAAATCTATAGTTTAAAAATTGATTCACCAGAAATCAACTAATTAAGACTTTAAACTGTTTATTTTTCCCTTTCTCTGTTACTGAACTCAAGGCATTCGCCGCTTGGGGTGCTCTATTCAAGAGACATGTTGTCTTAAGGTAGTTTTATTCACTTGCAGCGAGTAAAGGAGACAGGACATTCATATACAAAGCTCTGCCATTGCTTACATACGTGATTTCATCACTTACATGTTGATTTCTTCTTTGTAGTTGGCCACAACTATGCACAGAGTTCCTATCAAACTTACCCCGTTTACAATTGTTCTGCAAGATACTGTGCTGCATTTTAACATTCAGCAAGAACGGCGTTTAGTAAGAATGTCCCCAACCTCAATACCCTTGTCCTATCTAACATGTAGGGTACTTTTTGTTCTTTCTTTAGTTTTTACCCTACTTTAAGGATTGCACTATGAATTTATACACAATACCGTTTATATAACTCAGCTTACTCTCAGCCCAGATAAATAATGAACACTAAAGATTTCACTTTATTTCAAATACGTTATTGCATCTCAAAACAGGGACACTTTTTAATGCAATATTTAAATTCTCGTGTCTTCAACCTTGGCTATAATAACAGGTTTTACCAAGGGACAATTGAAGACTATTCATATTAGGAGAAGCACAAATCTCTCTTGTCTCCTTCCAGGTTGAAACAATTGCTCTCTTTAATAAATTCCTGTACCATTCACGTCTGTCCTTCTAGTGGCATTTACATTATGTATACTTTGAATTATGATGATTAATGCTCAGGTATTCTCTCTCTCTGAACTTTGTGTTCTTTAATGTTCTTAATTATTATTTTTAAAATTTGTCTTTAATGTTAAAAGTATTACAGATGTTTCCCTCCCCCCCCCCCCAGTAACCCCCTCCATATATAGACTACTTTGATAACAAAGAGGTAAATCACTAGAACAAAACACTGATATCTGGGGTTTATTTACTTATATATTTATTCACATTGCATATGTATTTATTTACGTATTTATTAAGTAGATTGGTTTATGCTCAATCTACTATATGTTCTTTCTTCTCTTTCTCTTCTGAGTTCATACATATTTACTGAACACTAGCTATGTCCCAACCCCATGCTACACGGCAGCAATACAATAGTGAGCAAGGTAGGCCAGATTCCAGGCTTGATGGAGGTTACAGTATGCTGGGTTATAAACAAGCAAGCAGGCTAATTCCCGTACAGCCTGGGGACAACAAAGTAGAGAAGCCTTACTCATATTTGGAGGTTAGGGCAGAGATATCGAAGGCGAGATCTGAGGGATCCGCAGCAGTTTCCTGCCAGGGATGGCCCAGGAGTCTTCCACCTGGAGGGCACAGAATGTGAGACCACCATCTTTGAAAAGAATACAGTCTTTGAGCGATTGTAAGAATTTAGGTACGATTGAGACATCAGTGAGGACACTAGCAGAGGGAGGGCAAGAATAGAGACAAGACACTAATTGATTAGGAGGCTATTAGTCACAGCTATCCAAACTAGAGATGACAGGAGAGTGAACTGCAGTGCTGACAGTGGGGATGAAGCATAGTAATTGACTTCCAAAGATATTTGAAAGGTAGGATTAAGAGGTAACTTTGAAGATTGAGTGTGTGTGTGTGTGTGTGTGTGTGTGTGTGTGTGTGTTGGGGCTGTGAAGAAAGAGAAAGAAGGAGAACTGAAGCATGGTTATAGAATTTCTGGTTTTGATAACTGTGACGATAGGAGGAAGCCCCAGATACAGAATGCAGGAGAAGCAGGTATAAAATGAGATTATGAATTCGATTTAGTGAGAAATTAGAGTAAAAATGACTAGTAGACTAAATAGCAGCTATATGGTTCTGAAAATGGGAAGAGGAATCTTGGTGGAGATGCAGAACTGGGGTCATCAGCATAAGAATGATCATTAAAGCTATGAGAGTGAGGCCACCCAAGGCACATGTGAAGGTAAGATGAGAATTTGGCTGGCTACCTGCCCATTCCGTACGTTCAAGGATCACTGTATCAATAGCCATGTAGACTGTGAGCTCTCAGTGTTCTACTCTTGGGGCCTCTTCTCATCTGTGGAGATTCCCAGCCATGATTCCCTGGAGGACTTCTATCGTGTATTGTAGGGGGAGCTGTTTTGGAGAATCATCCAGGTGTTTCGTGCACACAGAATCCTGGCTCCGTTAATGATTAGCTCAAGCCACCCAAAAAGTGTGTGACACATTTCTTCACTGAGTTCTGTTAACGTAAGAAACATTCAAGCCTGTAAGGAATTTTTGTGAATTTATTTGAGCCCAACTGTCAACAATGCCGGGAAGCAGAATTTCAATGTATTGAGAGAGTGCTCCAGAGAATGGCGTGTTTTTTTTTTGTTGTTTGTTTTTTTAACCTTGTTTTATACATTAAATCAAAAGAGGAGAGGTAAGTGGGTTACATGAAGTCCATTGGTGATAGACTAGGGAGGTGGGAAAAAGCAAAGGGGAAAACCTCTGGGATTGGATAAAAAGTAAAATAGTAGACACATACTTCTTTTTTTTTAGGTGGGTGCAGGATAACTGACAGTCATCAATTAACAGATAACAATAACAATGAGGGAATCTGGTGCCCTGGCACATTGATTGTGCCCTGAGGGGTCCGGAAAAAGGGAAGATACAAGTTACCCTGACATTCCAAAGATAAGGTATATTATCGTAGATGCAAAAAGACAATAGGCTCAGTTAAAATCAAAGTTGATCTTTGTCAGGGAAGATAAAGGCCTGGGACATGACTACCCACCATAAACTGCTTTTTAATTTAAAAAGTTTTCATTTCAGACCATCCTTTGTGGTTACTTTAGGTCTCTGAGTTTGCGTGGCCCCCAAGCAGGCCTTCTCTGCGTTAGTCAGGTTAGCATGTGGCCCCTTTCGTCCACAGTTTGTTCCTGGGTTCCACAGAGGTGTAGACAGTTGTGGAAAAAGTTAAACTATTTGGATACACGTTGCTTTAAAAGCTACCACTTTCCCTGTATACAATCATGTCAGTTACAGTTAGGTATCAGGTATCAAACGAGAGAGAGAAGGTCAAGTTATGTCTGCCTTCAACCCATGTAGAACTCTACATCCCTCTTCCATAAAATTCCTCTCTGGTGGTCTGCTGGCCATTAGTAATGAGTGCCAGACTTTTTGTTTTAAACTGGGTATCAGTTTGCTCTAGAAAAAAAGCTAGTGGCAGATGGGTAGGTGTATGATGGTGAGTTTTCATGTTTACAGAATACTAGCTGTGTCCCAACTAGCAATACAATAGTGAACGAGGTAGGCCAGATTCCAGGCTTGATGGAGGTTACAGTATGCTGGGTTATAAACAAGCAAGCAGGCTAATTCCCATACAGCCTGGGGACAACAAAGAAGAGAAGGCTTACTCATATTTGGAGGTTAGGGCAGTGATATCTAAGCTGAGATCTGAGGGCTCAGCAGTAGTTTCCCACCAGGGATGGTCCAGGGAAAGGGGCAGGAAGGGAACAGCTCTTGTTGACCACAAAACCAAGCCAGTTTCTACCGAATAGTACATAGAAGTACCCACCTTTATTTCTTGAAAAACCTATGTGCTCTTTTGGGCATACCCACAATCGACTGAAAGGAAGATCCAGGGCCCATTAGAAACACACCTGATATCAGCCATCTACATTCCATGACATTTCCAGACAAATTCCAGGTGATGTCTAGAATGATTCCCTTGGGACTTTTGTCCAAACCAGAGTTTGGAAATTCGTTTTGAGGGAAATGACTTTAACATCGTGTGAGCACGAGGACAAAGTTATATAATTCAGGTTGGTAAAATACGTATTCGGGAAGATACACAGTTAAAGAAATTGAAAGGAAAAGCACATGATAACGCTTTGGGGATAACTAGAAGCAAAGAGGGGGAAAAAGAAAAAAAGTTGGTCACACCAGAAAATGGTCAGGAAACCAGGACTCGACTGCACTTAAATTGCATTGCCTGTTGAATTCCCCTCTGAAGGATAAGAACGTATATACATACAGTACAATGCTGTGAGGGTTCATTCATGAGTGTTTACAACCTTGCAAAAGGCCCAGATGAAAGACATGCTACCCAAACAAAGCATTTGTATTGTTTCCTCTAACCATGGTTAAAAACCACAAAAAGGCATCTTTCCATACGAAGGAACTTGAACATCAAAGAAAGGGAGATGAGTGCTTAGCATGATGAACACATCCTAAATTTTTCTCTTTCAGACTTTATTGATGGCTGATTTTTTCTTCTACAAGTCCCTGAATTCAACACAATTAAAGAATGTTCTCTCCTTATTAAACTGGTTTGTCCTACAATCATAGGACAGGATTTGACTTTGCCCTTCACATCTGTATGATGCAATAGCACACTTCTTTGGAGCTGTAGAGGGAATTCAAGCATTGCCCAGACCACTCTCAGGCATATCCAAAGCACTCCGATTTCCATGTAGGGATAATTAATAGTGGAATACAAAGCAGAAGAGTTTGAGGCATCTTAGTGTAGACCTTGAGTTTTAGTCTCGTAATGACCAAAATTTCCAGCCTTTTACTTTGCAATCTGGCCAATGGTAGGACTCTGATGTGAATCAAGGATGGAACTGTGGCCCACCTGCTCCTTGGACACAAAATGAGTTTTCAGTAATCCCTGAGGCCTGTGAATAATGTCTTCCGGGGCAGGTATGTGTGTTAGCTGATGTCCACAGTTCAGGTTCCCAACAGGAAATGACTCCTTCTAAGAGGAGTTTATGCAGAGCAGTGGAAAAACCACAGAAAACAGGCCACCAAAGAGAATGTGCCACCAAAGAGGACGTGCCTTCAAGGAAGGCCTATGTACAAATATTTAGGAGAGCGAGAGGCAGAGAGCTGCAGTGTCACGTGAATATTTCCATTCACTAGTACAGGCAGCAGCCAGCCTTTTCCAGAATGAATTGGAGGAAAAGAAAACCTTCTGCAGGAAGTTCTGATGAGTTCTCTTGAATAAAGCTGACGTACCATGGGTGGTTTTAAGGTCCTTGAAATAAGAAGTGGATGTCCCCACGAGATGGCATGGGAAGCCTACGAGACAGTTAAGAATGGCCAGATACAGGTTCTCTTTAAGGGCATCACTAGATTCTTAGCAGAAATTTTATTGAATTGTCATTTACATATGAAGACCTCCATAGACAGTATGCAGTCTCACAAACCTGTTAAGGTCCTGTTTAAATGCCAGGTCCCATGAACTGGATGGTCCCTCCCCAGTTAGTCAAAGGAGATTATGGTGGCCAGTGGGGGCAAAACCCACTTATGAAATTCTGTGTTGATGTAGCTCTTTCTTATGACAGAAAGAGCTACCTGCTTCAGAAAGGTTCCTCTTCTCTTTTCCCATCTGTAAAATAAATATGGAAAGTAATCCTCACTTTATGTGAGTATTGTGAAGACAAATAACAAAATGCACATAAAGCCTAGCAAATAGTGAGCACTCCATAAATGTTTGTTATGATCATAGAACATTACTCCTCACATATGTGTTCATGTGCACTCCTAAGCAAAGGCACACAAATTATAACCCAGTTGTTTAAAAACAACAGTTTTGGAAAAGAAATTCAGGGGTCAGAGTGAGAGCAGTGTTTTGAAAGAAATGATCATTTTTCTTCTCTCAACATACAGTATAATAGACTGCATTGCCTTATTCTAATGACCCATAAAGATAAATATAAAGATGGCAAACTGGCTATGTATTTTCTCCATTTTTAAGAAAAAATTTCTGTCTTTGAATGGTCTCTGATTAATTTGTATAAAAGTATCTCTACCCCTAACATGTGTATTTTTATTTACAGTGATTCTGTACCATGAAAAACTAATGACATAAAAGCGTTAGTAGACATTCCTGTAAGAGAATTCCACTCTAAGACTCAGATACTGGTTATGTTAGCCTTACTAAAACATTATCCAGAACATGTTACATCACACATGACTTTTAAAAGGCTATGCTCACCTGACTGGAGTGACTCAGTTGGTTGAGTATAGATAGTCATGTGCACTGAAAGGTTGCCAGTTAGATTACACTCAGGGTACATACCTGGGTTGTAGGTTCAATCCCTGGTCAGGAAAACAACCGACTGATGCTTGTCTCTCACATCAATCTCTCTCTCTCCCTTTTTCTCTTGAAGCATGTCCTCAGGTGAGGATAAAAAAAAAAAGACTATGCCAATTTTGTCGTAAGAAAACTTGATAGCAATTTGACTTGAAATTAAAATGGAAATGTTTTGTATTCATTAATCTGTCTCCTAGTTGTGTGTGTGTGTGTGTGTGTGTGTGTGTGTGTGTGTGTGTGTTTTACCTAAACTGATGCCTGCTGGTAAAATCTTTTCTTTGCTTCTATAGTAATTATAATTGTTTGACATCATCAGTTTCACTGAGAGGACATCTATGTTTTCTATCTCTCTGTCGTATGTAAAGTCGGGTTACATGAGAGATTTAGGAACAATTGCAGTCAACATGCTCCCCACCAAAGTGGTTGGGTTAGGGTTCGGGGTAAGTGGTGGTTGCTTTGTCCTAACAAATTGCTTCCCCTATTCATTCCCTTTAACAGCGAGAATCGGTCAGTGGGGGTGCTCAGGGGCACACTGAGTTATGGCAGTAGGCCTATCCCTGATGGCACAGCACTGCTACCCAGCAGAGTCCACCTGTCTTACGCAAAGACCTGCTGGCAATGCAGAGCTTACAAAGGTGCTGGCAGCCGTTGCCAGGGGGTGACTCAAAAGAACAGTCCCAAGTTGCTATTCACACACAATGATTTGGCATGGGCGGCAGTAAATGCTGAAGCAGTTGGAAGGTACCAGCCAGTTTCACGTGTGCATAACTGAATAGCCAATAACTGTAAATAGAAGTACACATTTGTCTTGTACTGAGGCAACAGAGGATGTGTGAGTTTTTCAACTGGAAGAGGAAATTGACCAGCTTCCTTAATTTAAAGTACAGCAGGTGGCAGAGAACGACACCAGCGTCACTAAGAGTGTAATTTATTCAGCCTATAATCGACCTGTTAGTTGTTTCTCACTGTGAAGTTCACATCGTTTTTGGCATTTCTTCCAAGATTTCTACAGATTTTACAGTGTTTAATTAACAGAACATTACATTCCTATGGGGTACACATTCAGAGGCGCCTGGGCATCAAGAAGGTTTGAATCATTCTAAGGGAACAAAACATATTTGATTCATGTGCTACAGAGCCCTGCCTAAGCTAAAGCAAATGGGCATAAACACAATGTGGCTGATTTTGATTTTCTAAGAAAGACCATTCACAGCTTCTATTGTTAAAGGTATTCTAGGGAAATGTCATAATAAAATAATAATAATAAGCATTAATTCATTTCTCACTGAGATTCAGAATAAATGCTAAGGATCTCAATGAACAGAATCATTTAAATTTCACAGCAGGTCCATACGGGGGTACTTTGATTATCCTCCTGTCCTATATGAGGAAACAGGCTGGCAAGATCTGGAGAAGGAAAGGAAAGTTGCCCATTCGAGCCTGTACACTGAACCACTAGTGATGCTGCCTGCACCCCAGAGAAAGTTCTAGAGGACTGTGCAAACGGTACAGGTAACCATTCTAGTATCCTGGGCTGAATCCTACCAAAGAGCCATGGTAATTGTTATCAATAATTCAATACCACTATTTTCCTAGCACCAATTGAATGATCCTCCCCTGGGTGTTATAGTTGAGGGAGCAATCATTTATTACCCCTCAGACTTACAAGTGGGAGATAGGCACACACAGCTGTTTACTAAAAAGGAAAAATAGTGAAGAAGAAAAAATAATGGATTAAGAATCATGAGACTTGGATTTTAAACTCCTCACTTTTTTTTTTTTCATTGACTGTGTGTATTTGGGCAAATCACTCTATCATTATTTTATCTCTGTTACATTTATCTTCAGGACAGGGCAAGAGTACCCATGATTTTATTTTCACTTGGCTGCAGAGATTACATGAACTTCCACTTCTAAAAACTCCTTGTAGGGCCCTAGCCAGTTTGGCTCAGTGGATAGAGCATTGGCTTGCAGACTGAAAGGTCCCAGGTTCAGTTCTGATCAAGGGCCCATGCACGGGTTGTGGGCTCAATCCCCAGTGTGGGGTGTGCAGGAGGCAGCCAATCAATGATTCTCTCTCATCATTGATGTTTCTCTCTCTCCCTCTCCCTTCTGAAATCAATAAAAATATATTTAAAAAATTTAAAAACAAACAAAAAACTCCTTGTAGGAATTTGGAGACACAGTGATTTTATCCAGCTTAACCTGGGAGCTTGTTCAAATCTGGACACATTAGACTTCCAACTCTCCAGGGCAAGGTCTACACCTGTGTAACTATATTTTAGAAGCATATAAGAGGCAGTCTTTTTAGCAGTATTATTGAGTGATGACAGAAGTAAATTGTGGGGTAGAGGGCAGTAGAGTATATATGAAATAATTGTTTTAGACTTTGGACAAGAGGTGTGCAGGAGGTAGCCAAACAATGATTCTCTCTCATCATTGATGTTTCTATCTCTCTCTCTCCCTCTCCCTTCCTCTCTGAAATCAATGAAAATACATTTAAAAAAAGAGTGAGTCAACTATTTGTCCTTGCTTCTTTGGCCTTCTTGAGTTGAACTCTCTTTTATTGTATCATCCAACTACATCTTCTATGCTATTACATGTGTAAGTGGTACTTATATATCCTTGTCACCACCATAAACTTGGTAAGAAGAGAGGATAGAAAAGAGAGGAGGGAAGAAGCCGGTGGGTATGAGTATTTGAGGGAAAATATATACAAACTTTTCATATTAAGAAATAATCTGTGACAGACTCCGTTGAATTAAGAGTACTAATACCTTAGGGGGCAGGACTCCAGTAGAACATACCTGAATAATGCTCCCGTATTGTGTTCCTGTCTGTCTCACAGCAACATCGCTTGTTGCTCCATCTCTGACATCTTAGAGTGAACTGTCACATGAAGGGGCAGAGATGAGAGATACTCTTTCATGAAGGAGAAACCACAGAGGGTACTGCCCTGCCCTCCCACCCTGGGTCCTCTGCACCTCTTGGCTTCAATTATGACTTGTTTTTCTAAAGGAAGGAATGAGTGTCTTTCCTAATGGAAATTACTACTAAGGAAAAGTGACCTCTCTAGGGATTGGGGTCAGAAGCAAGTCCTGAGGGCCCCCTTCACCAGAGTGGGCTCTCCCGGTTGGCGATTAGGCCTGCCTGAGCAGCTCTTCTCCCTCCTCTCCTGCAGCAGCCTGTGGTTGCCATGGCAATGCTGGACTATCTCCACTTCCAGTGAGATTGATTCCACAACATTGCCAGCGAGAGCAGCTCCTGTGGCCACCTTGCCAAGGCTGACCCCTTACAAGCAGCTCCTCTCCTTTTCTAGAGGCAATGAGTTGGCGTGATGCCCAAAGTCTGCTTCCCTAGGTGGTTTTTTATTTTCCTAAATTGCATTTAGTGGACTTGGGAGCCTTTGACATGTTGTTCTGCCCATCTGCTGCTCACCGTGGCTTACACCAATGTGGCCTCTGATAATAAGAGAAGCCAAAAAAAGCAGTTGGGAAGCATGGGCTTTTTAAAAAATATATTTTTTTATTGATTTCGGAGAGAAAGGGGGAGAGAGAGACATATAGACATCAATGATGAGAGAGAATCATGGATCGGCTGCCTCCTGCATACCCCACACTGGGGATCGAGCCCGCAACCCAGGCATGTCCCTTGACCGGGAAATGAACCGTGACCTCCTGGTTCATAGGTTGATGCTCAACCACTGAGCCATGCTGGCTGGGCGAAGCATGGGCTTTTTGATGTACACTGCAGTAGATGGCAGACTGGATGGAGCCCAGCATAATTTGACTGTCTTCTTTATATTACTTAACCACTCAGAAAGCAAAAACTACAGTCACATTGTCCTCTGTCCCTGGTGGGTGATACACCTGTGGAACTTAGAAAGTCTCAATACATATTTTACTGTAAAATATATTTTGACCTTCAGATTCCCCCAAAGATATTTGGAATCTTATTTCATTACATGTATTAACCTCTGGAAAACCTCTCTAACATCCACCCACACCCCCACACCTGTTACTTAGACATTATTTAGTGAATTGAAACCAGCTATTAGCTTAGGTCAATTCCATTTATATATTTCTAATGAATACGTGAGCTCATTTGGAGTATTCTTTGGTTTAGGCTGTGTGTTATCCCAATATGAATAGAATATTATGTTCTATTTAGCACAGTTCCATAAAAAGAGAGGCTTACAGATTCAAGGCATCGCCCTGGAATCAGTTGTCTTGTGTATGTGGTTTGTCAAATTGGGTAAAAGGGAACATGTCCTTGAGATGGCAAATTCAAATATCCAGAGAAGAAAAGGAGAGGGAGAGAGTGTTTAGATAATTTATTCATCTTCCCAAGGTACATAAGTCACCAGGTTTGACCCATTCTTAAAGGACAAGTTGTCCTGGGATTGTCAAAACTCAGATGTATTGGTTAAGTTAATAATAAAGTCTGATGACTTAACTGGATGATGTTACTTATTTATTGTCAGGTTAAAAAGTAAATTACTCACTCACCACATTTCTCTCAATTAAATCATTAGATCATCCAAAGTTGAAATGAAACTCCTTCCTCAATTATAAAAGTATTCTATGTTGCTAGCAATGTTGGGAAACACCACTTTGTATAACAATCTTATTGCTTAATAAATCAATGTAGAGGTTTTGTTAAGCCCAAGGACCTATAAATCCAAACTTACTTTTTTCATTATGTTTTACAATTTTTTAGGTAGTTCTTGGGTTCATAGTTGTTTGCTTTTTCACATTTTGCATCTTTACTCAATGGGGATAGTGTAGAAAGATGCAGCTTAGAACTGCCAGTTGGGAGAAACTGGGCTCCCCACTGTCAGTGCAGAGCGTGGCCCTCAGCACAAGGCCTTACCAGGTCTCAGGGTCAGTAAGCATGGTGGGAGGTAGATGGGAGCATACACGTGGTGAACTGCCCTTGACTTGCTCTGTTGACCTTGGGGAAGTCATCTCTCTGAGTCTCAGTTTGTTTTTGCCTTTAAGGTTTGTACCCCAAGTCTAGAAAACAACAACAAATAAGGCAGGAGAATAGTGTAGATAACATTAGTCAAGAGGGCAAACAAGTTACATTCCATGAACTTCAATTAAGGCAGATAGAAACAGGTAGAAAAAATAATCCAGGCAGGAAAACGACTGCATCTCATTAGACAATGTGTCAGAACTCAGGAAACGTAAGTAAAAAGGTGTTGGAATCCAGACTGAGGACCGCAGCTAGAAATGAAACCAAGCCAAAGAATATGGGAACCAAGGTCAAGGTCTAGGCAAGGGTCCGGGGACTGGGCAGGAGACACCAGCAGCCTGAATGAAGCCAAGCAGGCTATCGTAAGACTTGGGCTCCTGATTTGCTTGCAGGAGTCTTGGTTCACTTGGGGACCTGATCCTACAGAAGATAAGAGGTCAGAGAAGGTGGGGCATAAGACAATTCCTGACAACTATGGAAGAAAAAATACCTTTCAGATGCTATGATCTCTTTTTAGAAACTACCACTTCTAAAGCGAGGTAGAAGTGGGTGAACCCCATAAAAATAAGTAATAAAGTAATGTATTTAAAAAATATATCCCTCCAAGCCAAATATTTGATAAAATCTAGAATTTTGTCATTTTAACGAAAGTTTTTGCTTCTATAAAGATGTGTGAATTTCTACAACTTTAATAAGATTTTTCATCATATATTATAATTTGGGGAGTGCTTTGTCTCCCCTTTAGGTTGTGCTTAGTAGGCAGGTGAGACAATTAAGCTTTAAGTTACCCAGAGCCAGAGTATAGGACAGGAAAATTAGGTTTGGTAAGCATTTATATGTACACTAGAGGCCCGGTGCATGAAAATGCACTGGAGTGGGGTCCCTCAGCCCGGCCTGTCCCCCTCTCACAGCCGGGAGCCCTCAGGGGTGGGAGGAGACCCAGCGATCAGGGGAAGGCGATGTCCCCATCACACCTCTGCTGCTGCTACTGCCAGCAGCGCAAGCCTCGGCCGGCCCTGGTTACCTGAGCCTTGGGCTGGCCCTGGGCAGCTGGGGGGCTGAGGGGACTGGGGGACTCCAGAGGCCTTGCTGTGCCCCGCCATCTTGTGGCTGTGAGTGCCACCATCTTTGAGGGCGGGGCAGTCAATTAGCATATTCCCTCCTTATTGGCTGTGGGTGCCACCATCTTTGTGATGGTGTGAGGGTCAATTAGCATATTCCCTCTTTATTAGATACGATTTTATTTGCACAGCTATTTAAAAGAGTGAATATAATTCCTTCAAAAGCAATAAATCCTTTTGTAAAGGGAATGATAGCTCACTAAGATAGTTTATAAATCTGTACACTCACATATCTGGTGAAATATGACTTATTAATGGGTGCTCACTCAGAACATTTAGTCCTATGAACACCATTTAAAATATTAAACTGTGCAAAAGATCAGAATAGTGAAGGCCCATGTCACTGATATTTACAAGAAATGTCTTACCTTTGGGAACACCCCAAAATGGTTTGTTTGTTCTTCACTGATGGCTTTCAAGCTTGTTCTCTGGAATTACCCCAACTCCAGCAGAGGGTGAAAAAAATGCCCCAGCATTTTCTCATGATTGAGAAAGAGGAACTTTTCTTGGACCAAAAGTCAGAGTGCTTTTTTTCATAATGGAGGGATCACTGATGTTCTGAACATCTATTTCACAACTATAACATGAGGGAAGCAAGACCATAATTCTAGGGGGAAGGCGGTTTGGAAAAGAGCCAGTTCCAGCAACATCAAAGAATGAGTGAACACTGACCCCGATCTCTGGAACTCTCGAGCTCTCCACAGAACCTATGGGAGTGTGTCTTCAATAACCCACAGAAAAACATCCTTCAAAACACATGGTAAAGCCAGACCAATTTCCATAGATGTTGGCATACTTCTTCCCACTGCTTTTGGGCTCAAAACTAGACGTTGCTAGATGGAATGTTATTCCACTTAGCCCTCTTACAACATTTTCAGCTTTGAAATGCCTCTAGGTCAAAAGGCCAAGTGAGCTAACTCATGAGACTCCTTTGTGCTGTCCAACATGGTAGGCAAATTTAAATTAATTAAAATGACATAAAATTAGAAATTCAGTTTCTCTGTCCCACTAGTCACATTTCAAAGCTCAAAAGTCACATGTGGTTTGTGGCTACTGTATTGGACAAGGCAGATAGAGAACATTTCTATCATAGATGATGCTATCGGGCAGTGCTGTGAGTCTGATGTTATGGCCACATGACATCTGAGCACATTTTTGAGCTGAAGTCTCATCATAAAAAAATGTCCATTGGTTATGCTTATATGCATGCATACAAGTCCTTTGGTTGATCTCTTACCCTCACTCTCCACCCCTCCCCTGCCTTCCCACTGAAGTTTGACAGTCTGTTTGATGTGTCTTTGTCTCTGGATCTATTTTTGTTCATCAGTTTATGTTTTTCATTATATTCCACAAACAAGTGAGATCATGTGATATTTATCTTTCTCTGGCTTATTTTGCTTAGCATAATGCTCTCCAGGTCCATCCATGCTGTTTCAAACAAATGGTAAAAGTTCTTTCTTTTTTTACAACAGCGTAGTATTCCATTGTGTAGATGTACCACAGCTTTTTAATCCACTCATCTGCTGATGGGCACTTAGGTTGTTTCCAAATCTTAGACACAGACACTAGGGGAGTGAGGGCATGTGCCAGGCGGGTGGGAATAGCCAGGGGGAGGTCACTGGGGGAAAAAGGAAACATATGTAATACTTTAAACAATAAAATAAAAGTTTAAAAAATGTGGATCTTGGGTGGGATTGTTATTTCTAAGACAAGCGTTTTTGAAGACCCATTGGACTCATTAGGCTTGGATTAATAAAACCATAAGGGCAATTAACCTGAGGAATAAGCTATCAAAATCCTGAATAAGATGACCTGTGCTCATAAAGTAGATGCAGAATGAGTAAATAAGTTCTAGGGCAAAAGTTGTAAAAAGTACTTAGCATATAATTAAGATAAAAAAGCAACATACCATTTAAATAATGGAAGCTCTGTGGGATAATATCCCATTGATGGGCATTGTCTTGAATTAGAGCCTGTTGACAGGCATAGACAGGGCTTTTTTTTCTTCTTTATTTGGTCACAGTATGTGCTGGTTTGGATATAGAGGTTATTAATTCATATTGGACACATCTTTTTTAGTCCTAGATGCTGACAGGTCAGCTCAGATTTGTGGCCTTCTCTCCTTTCTCCATCACTGACTATTTCATTTGGCAAGAAGACAACTGTGAATAAAGAAGTGTTGTTGGGTACAAATTGTATAACTTATGGTTACCGGCTTTTCTAATTAACAAAAACAGAAGCATGGGAATAAATTGTATTTGTTTTATTTTCTTGTTAGTGATATAGCCATCTATTTTCATTAGAGAATTATTTCACAAAATCCCAAGGAAGTTAAGCATTAATCATTTATATACACCCAATTTTCTTTTCAGTAAGCAGCCTAGGATCACAGAAAAAGTCCACTGGCAGACTCCTCCAGGTAATTGACCTCTGGTTAAGAGCTGTTTTGACTATAAAGGTAGCAAATTTGACTTGGTTGACTATATGATTTTCAGCTAAAACTTAGCTCAGAGGATTAAAAATCAGAGACCCAGGGCTATGCTTCTCATCTGGGGAAATCTTAAATCATTTCGGACTTGGTGTTACCAGCGTGTTGGGAAATATTGCAAGATTTAAGAGCAGATTTTCAATAACAGAACTTTTCCCTAGAGTCAGTTAATTTAGCTGCAATAAGGATTTATCAGGGAGACAGGCAGTAAATGAGTCACGCTCAGTGTTGACTGTTTAGATAAGGAGAACCTGGCCTTGAAAAATATTGCAGATAGTTTGTTTAGGTGCTAATAATCTGTGGAGAGGGAGGTACATAAGCTTTTGTTCTTTACATAATTAAAGCATTAAGGGGAACTTCGTGAGGTGATTTTGTTTTAGCAGATGATATATTTAAAGGGACTTCTGCTGTCTTTTATTTTTTTTCTCAATCCCAGTTTAGCATCTTGATAAGATTTGTATCAACAAAATCAGTGAAGCACAGTTATATATTTGTGTGTTTGTGTGTGACCCAATCCTTAAAGGAAAGCCTTGTAGGGCTAACGAGACTGAATTATTTTCCTTATATAAGCATATGTCATTAGAATAAGCTCTTATATTTTGTTTGAATTGATTAAAAAATTCCTGAGCTTACACTTTTAAAGGACATAGAAACGACTTTGCAGTATATACATTTAGGAAAACAAGTGATAAAACATCAACCTGAAATCATTTAAGACCAGGGGAGTCTATTAGTGTATCTATTGCTGTATAATAAGTTTTCCAAAAACTTACTTGCTAAAAACAATACATACTTATTATTTTATATTCCTATGAGTCAGGCATTAGGAAGACATTCAGTTGCTTGGTTCTGGTTCAAGGTGTCTCATGAGATTGTGATTGAGATACTGGCCAAGACTGCAACCTACCAAGGCTACACTGAGCAAGAGGATCTGGGTCCAGGCTCATTCCTGTGGCTGCTGGCTGGACTCTTCAATTCCTGCCTGACCATTGGCCTCAATTGATCTTCATACATGGGCCTCTCTTACGGAAGTTTGCTAGCTGCTCCCAGAGTGAGTGATCCAAGAGAAATAGCATGAGGTAGAAGTCACAAGGCCTTTTATGAGCCATCTCAGAGGTAACATACTCTCACTCTTGTCTCGTAGACCAACCCTAGTAAAACACGGAAGGGAAATACACAAGTGCCTGAACACCGGGGTGTGGGGCCATGTTTGAGGCTGGCCACAACAGAGGGAGTAATCTAGAGACGTGGCAAACTTGGTTTTAATAGTTGTGGGTGGTCAAAAATATTTGGCTGTTTGGACTGTGACTTAAAAAATTGAGGTTAAATTTTTATATTCCCAGGGAACATATTCATGGATTGGAAATTTTTCTGTACCTAACCTAATAGATTTGGAAATGTTATCATTCTGTTCACCTATATCATAGGGAAAATGTTATAAGAAATAGTTATGCCAGTATATATCAGTATTACATAGAAGAGAGACATTTTACAATTTTCCTTTTAAAATCTATGTGCAAAGACAGTTGAGGGACCTCTCATGACTTGGCAAGTGCTGGCTATCAGCAAACCCTAATTAGAAGCTTGGGTGATTGCTTCCATTTGAATGACTTTTTCTTTACACATCCTTCGAGGACTGAATACTTGAGTACTTCAGTAGCATCATGCGTTAAGAAGGTTGACTTATTATGTAGCCCTTAGATTTCTTTCTAAAAATTCATACAATTACAGGATGGCAATGAACTCCACAAAGACAAGAAGATGTGGTCTGGCTCCAAGTGAAGACTTAATGTCATTTGATTTATAAGTGTCCAGAGCCATTCTCATCATTTTCAATCCTGGAAAATTAGGTGAATATAAATTCCAACCAATCAATTGTATGTAAGAAACGACCCAAATACAAATGTAGACATCAAAGTCTAACCCAGGGCCATTAGTTTACCCTGTATTTTCACCTATCACTTGTTCATGGGATGATACTTCCTGATCTTCTACCTTATTCCACATTGTCATGGATGCATCCAGCAAGGGACCCCGAGACTCACATCTTCTCATCTTCAGAGACTCTTTCTGTCTCAGCACAACAGACTTTTTGGGACAGAGTTTAAATGTTATCTATGGGTGATTATAGGATGTCGCACCAGCTCTGTGTACTACTCTAGCCGTCAGAGCCCCCTCCTGTTCCCCGTGCTCAGGTCATCTTTGCTGAGAATCTGCATGATCCCTCTACTATAGCCTTCATATATGTCCTGTGGAAATACCATTTCCATGACAGTGGCAGCTGCTGAATGGGAGACGTTTTTGGGGGACATGTTCGATACCCAAATCTAATGCCTCTCTCAGTTTGGGGAACAAAAAGATGTTTCTACATTTAGTTGACCAAGTGGGGAACCGAGGCAAAAGCACTTGGAAGATCTAATCGACCCCTCGTTCTGTGGAACCACCAGGAGGACAGTGAGCCAAAGCACTGAATTACCCACCAATCACTACTTGGCCCCCAAAGCAGTGATTTCACTTTCTTATTTACTTCAGAATCAGCTTCAAGTTGAAACTTATATAGCCACAGCTCAAGACAGTGAGTACTTTAGAAAACTTGCTAGGTCAAGAGAGGCATCAGCACCTGACAGGAGGAACTGAGAATCCACCCAGGTCTCTCTAGGCCATTCTTGGAAAGCCCCAGGTTGGTGCCGGTCAGATCACTCTAAATTCAAAACCTTTTTTTTTTTATGAGAGTTTTTTTTTAATAAAATTTTATTATTATTATTATTCAGAGAGGAAGGGAGAATGAGAGAGAGATAGAAACATCATAATGAGAGAGAATCATTGGTCAGCTGCCTCCTGCATGCCCCCCACTAGGGATCGAGCCCGCAACTTGGGAATGTGCCCCGCCGGGAATCAACCCATGACCTCCTGATTCATAGGTCAACGCTCAACCACTGAGCCATGATGGCCAGGCTAGATTCAGAATCTTAAACACCAAACCATGAGGGAGACACTTTTGAATTTTTCAGGAGCACTAATGTATCAGAAATAACTGGGGTCAGGAAATGGTAGATCAGAGAACTCCACCAAATGCCTATAAAGAAGAGGAGGGCTGGAAGACTGAAGAAAGGATGTAGAAGTCATTGGGGACATTTAGGTTATATTTGTTATTATGGGGTTTCGATGTGTTCTATACATCCTCCACCTGCTGTGATGAATAAAACAAAATTTGCTTTTAGTTTTCTTTTTTTTTTTTTTTTTTTTTTTTTTTTTTTTTGCTGACTTCCAACTGTAGGGGAAAACCTGACCTTATATTCCTCAAAACTGCACTCAGAGAGCAGCTTGCAAGGTGTTATTCTAGAGGAGAACCTCAGCTGTTTCTGAAAGCAACACGCACTTGAAGGAAAGACTCACCATACTTTGCATGTCTTCCTTATAAAAGCCTTCTGCAATGACAAGGTGGCACTGTGGAATGACTTTTTAATTTGTTTTTCTAAGGAACTGCCAATATTTAATTAGGCTTCAGCTAACAGACTTCAAGTTAATTTAAGACAAATGGCTTTGCTGTGGCTAATTGCTAGGATATGCTCATCTGGGAACCTCCTATTATAGTGAGTGTCTGTCCTTCGTAATTCTGCTGTGGGTGGCTGAGTGACCCCGACAGGGCTGTCTATGTCGGATTGGAAACACCCAAATCGCTTGTTTGTGGCGACTAAGCTCCCTATCACACTGCCTGAGTTTAGCTTTTCAGAGTTCACTCTAAATTGGTATGGATTGAAAACCTGGACTTTATTATCAAATGAATCAATAATAATAGCTTTTATGTGTTAACAGCACACTTACATCTGTCGTGTCAGAATGCCTTAGAAAACATATCACATCTCAGCTGAAATGAACCTCAGAGAACCTTCCAATGCCCACAGTTGGTCTGAACAAATAAAGCACCAGAGAGAGAGGAGGAATGACTTGCCCAAGGCCATGTAGACTTTGAACTTGGGCTAAAACTCAGGTCTTTTCATTTTGAGTCTTCTGCTTGTTTCTCCTTTCTGCCCTCTTCCCACTCAATAAGTTGTATTAAATTTATCCATTAACTCCACCTCCGTGGGACAGGACGTCAGAATGGATTTAAGCCAGCGGGTGGGAATGAACATTCTGAAGGGCTGGCCTGACCAGCCTCCTAACCCCTCACAGCAAGTGCTGTGGGTGGCCTGTCTCCTGCCACTTGGGCAGTGCCTGTGAGAGCAGGGCCTGAAGACTGGCGATGGGGCCAGGCTTGCCACTGTCCACAGGAAGGTGTGCTGCAGGCAGAGGGCAAGGCCTGGAATGGGGAGTGGCGGGGGGGGGGGGGGGCCTGGGGGGAGGGAAGGAGAGAAAGTGAAAGACCTGTAGCATAATTCAATGAAATTATACCTGCCCTTTGCCTGATAATTGTGCTTCTAACGGATTCGATCTTCTCCAAGTTTCCCTCTCCATCTCCTCAAGGATGGACTCTTAGACTTTCTTCTTTTCAGTTATTTCCTGTCGCCAATGGCCTGTCATTGTCCCTCTGTTCCCCACTTCCCTCTGTCCAGTCCCTCATGCTCACTTATCTTTGCTTCTCGGTGTGTCTCTTTAAGTTCTCACTTCCTTCTTGGTGTTTCAATGTCTTCTCCACGGTTGGCTTTAACCAATTAGTTTTCTGATCTTCATAGATTGGCCTGATGACAAAGCAAGTAGAAATATGTAAATACTGGAGAAGAATGTCGGATGTATAACAAGCACTCTCTAAAGGGTAGCTACTTTTCCTAATCGTTATTCCATTTGTTATAGGATCTGTCTCTTCTTCTGCCTACGGTTCTATTTTCATACTATGCTCATTTAAAAAACTCTTACTATCTCCTGTCACTCAGCTCTCCATTCTGCCTTGAATGCTCCCTCTGTGTGTACCCGCTCTTGACATAATTGGGGACAAGATGCTTTTCTTTTCTTTTTTAAAATATATTTTATTGACTTTTTACAGAGAGAAAGGGAGAGGGATAGAGAGTTAGAAACATCGATGTGTCCTCCTGCACACTCCCCACTGGGTATGTGCCCGCAACCAAGGTACATGCCCTTGACCAGAATCGAACCTGGGACCCTTGAGTCTGCAGGCCAACGCTCTATCCACTGAGCCAAACCGGTTAGGGCACAAGATGCTTTTCCACTGGGTTTTTCATCTCCTGTTAGGTGAACCTTAAGATATTATTTCAGAAATTCACATTACACATCCCCCCAAAACTGTATTTTTTAATATATATATTTTTATTGATTTCAGAGAGAAAGGGAAAGGGAGAGAGAGAAAGATCAATGATGAGAGAGAATCGTTGATCAGCTGCCTCCTGCACTGGGGATCGAGCCCACAACCTGGGCATGTGCCCTGACTGGGAATCGAACCATGACCTCCTGGTTCATAGGTTGATGCTCAACAACTGAGCCACACTAGCTGGGCCAAAAGCTGTATTTTATAATAATTGTGTTGTAGAAACTATGTACTTGGTTCAATACTCTTGCTACCATAAACATCAATTTAAGCCATCTTTTCAAATTATTAGTGTTTATAGAATATTTTTTCTAAATTACTTAAAAATGAAAATATTAAAAAAACACCAAAAATATAAATCTGGAAAAAAACACTAAAGACATTTAGAGTGAAATTGATAAAAAAGGGAATAATAAAAACGAATAAAGACATTTTTTAGTTTAAAAGTTTACCTAAAAAGTAATAATAAAGAGTCACTTCAGATATTTGTTATAATAGAAAGATAGGCTGATTGTCAAATATTCTAACAACTGGTGAGGTAACAAACATTTAAAAAATCTTCATGAAAATTAAGTGAGTCTTTAAAAAACAAATAAAACTGGCATTAAAAGAAGACTTTTATGATTTGGGGAATACATGAGAAAAACAGAACACAAACAGCTAATGTACATGCTGAATATATTTAACTGAGCAATATGTTATCGTTAACTAATTTTTTTCCATTAGTTTGCCAGCCTGGATGCCCCTGTAAATGGGCTAGATGTGCCAGGCAGGGTGCCTGAAGCTGAATAAAGAGAGGACTTTCTGTGCACTGTATGCCACAAAGAGTTTCAGTTGAGGTGTAGAATAGAAATAGCATGATTTACAATTTCACAACATTTATTTTCAAAAGCCACGCAATTTCCTTTTCCAAACTGCAAAGCAAAACAAAACAGGATGGCACTACTATTGCTGAAACATTTATGCCACCTGTCTTTAACTCTCTATAGCTACCAATGGTTTAGATTCCTAATCCATGTCCAGTAAATCAAGCACAAATGCCTTATAATTAGTAGGAATGGGAAGTTAATTATGTCTGGATGAAAGTTTCAAAAAAAAAAAGCATGAAACAAATGAAGAAAAATGTCAGTCAGTGTGCCATTACAAGCTTGACCCTGGCCCAGGCTTCTAGAGAGGAGATTTTAATATAGTTGAAGCTTCAGTCTTTTTCTGGCAACAAGACTCAAAGGCTGCATCTGTTAAGTACTCTGTGGTCATAATGATACCAGTTAGTGATTTCTACCCTCCTGATGGATTTACATAAAATAAACACCCTGCTAGCAACATGACAAAGAAGAACACTGCAGCCAAATCTTCTAATTCAAATGTGGGCAAGTTGAACATCTAATTATTTCTATGTCCTGGACCCAGGAACTTAACAAAGTTTCTAATATGGTTGAGGCTTAGGTATTTCTTTTTTAAAAAAATATATTTTATTAATTTTTTTACAGAGAGGAAGAGAGAGGGATAGAGAGTTAGAAACATCAATGAGAGAGAAACATTGATCAGCTGCCTACTGGGTATGTGCCCGCAACCAAGGTACATGCCCTTGACCGGAATCAAACCTGGGACCCTTGAGTCCACAGGCTGATGCTCTATCCACTGAGCTAAACCGGTCAGGGCGAGGCTTAGGTATGTCAAAGTTAAGTTTCTTGTGGGATCTATTTCAGTTTATTTTCCTTTTATTGAATTTACTGCATGGAGTGGGGGGGACACTGGTTAACAAAATCATACAGGTTTCAGGTACACAATTCCATAACACATCATCTGTACAATGTCTGTGTGTTCACCACCTCAAGTCAAGTCTCCTTCCACACCATTTATTCCCGCTTTACCCTCCTCCACCTCCTTCCAGCTGCCCTCCACCCGATCTGCCCATCACCACACTGTTTTGGAAGCAATGTTGTTAACAAGTTGTAATAGATTTTATTTCAAAACATTTGTTAGTCTAGCCCTTTCTTCCTCGCTGCACATTATAACCTTTGGGAAGGCTATAATTAATCTAGGTGGAAGTCTTCGTGTGTGGACTTGAACCAGACTGCCTGGTTGAATTTGGGCTCCACCTTTCTTTATGACTTGGATAGATTAGCTAAATCTCCATGTCTCACTTTCCTCATCGATGGGTGGCCTAACACCAGGCGAGCAATAAGAAATATGCTATTGCAAAGCAATGACATGATACCTGGCATGCAGTAAGTGCTCCCTAGATGTCACTTGAGATGGTGATGATGGAGGGCCTTCAGCAACCTCCCAGGGAACCCATGCCTCATTTACGAAAGCACTCAGCATGCAGGGTTGCAATCGCTCACCTACTGTTTCCCTTTGCAGACTATGGACTCTGTGAGGGTAGGACTCATGTATGTGTTTATTATTTCTTTTTGTTGTTGTTAATTCTCACCCGAGGATACTTTTCTACTAGTGGCCCGGTGCACGAAATTCGTGTGTGTGTGTGGGGGGGAGGGGCGGGAGTTTCCTAGGCCCGACCTACACCCTCTCTAATCTGGGACCCCCCTTGAAGGATGTCCTACTGTTGGTTTACAGGGATCGGGCCTAAACTGGCAGTCAGACATCCCTCTCACAATCCGGGACTGCTGGCTCCAGCCACTCACCTGCCTGCCTGCCTGCCTGCCTGATTGCCCCTAACCACTCTGCTTGCCAGCCTGCTCGCCCCCAACTGCCCACCCCCCGACCAGCCTGCTCACCCCCAACTGCCCCCCTGCTGGCCTGCTCGCCCCCACCTCCCCTCCCCACTGGCCTGCTCACCCCCAACTGCCCCCCTGCTGGCCTGCTCACTCCAAACTGCCCCCTCCGTGTCCTGATCACCTCCAACTGACCCCCACTGATGGCCTGCTCACCCCCAACTGGCCCCCCTGCTGGTCTGCTTATCCCCAACGGCCCCTGCCATCCCATCCTGGTCTGATCACCCCCCGGCAGCCCCTCCTTTTTTTTTTTTTTTCAGCACCTCCTTGAGCGGAGGCCAGGGCTGGCTAGAAGCAAGTATCTAGGATTTATTTATCTTCTATAATTGAAACTTTGTAGCCTTGAGTGGAGGCCAGGGCTGTCCAGGGCGGGTGGGAAGCTTGGCTTCCTCCATTGCTGGGGGCAACCCAAGCCTCCTGCTTGCTCCAGCTCCGTGGCTGGCCGCCATCTTGGTTGGGTTAATTTGCATACTCACGTCCTGATTGGCTGGTGGGTGTGGCTTGTGGGCATAGTGGAGTGATGGTTAATTTGCATGTTTCTCTTTTATTAGTGTAGATTGATTTTTAAGAAGAGTAGAAGAGAGAGGGAAATACAGAGAGAAACATTGATTGGTTGCCTCTTGCACAAGCCCTGACGAGGGCCTAGGCTGGGGAGGAGCCTGCAACCAAGGTATGTGCCCTTGACCAGAATTGAACCTGGGACCCTTTGTTACGCAGGTCAATGCTCTATCCATTGAGCCAAACCTGCTAGGGCTGTATTATTTCTTGATTCATTACCAATTGATCTCAGCACCTACGGTATTGCTTGGCATGTAGTAGGTTCTAATAAATAATTGATACATGATAGTTTAGGGAAGAGGATTTACTCATTGTAGGGCTCTGGGTAAGTTATCCCCTCTTTTTGAGACACGTGTGCCTCAGTTTTATAATGGGAATAAGAGAGTTGAGATAAGTAGTGTGAAAGTGCTTTATAAAGTTTATGTGTGTGTGTTGTTGCTGTTTTTACAAAGGTAGGGGATGCTTGATAAGGGGAAGTCTGGTAAAGTGAAAATAGATGGTAATGATTCACTTCTACAAAGATGATGTAATCTCCAGGTAGTAACCATTATCAGCTTAGTCCTAAAGCTTAGCCCTGTTATGGTCCAGTACATCATCAACACACTTGCAAACCTCAAAAAAAAAACAAACAAAAAAAAAACCCCAAACAAACAAAAACGAGCTTTCCGAACCTTAAAAATCTCTAGATATTTCCAAATTGGGGGATAAATGCATTCAGATTACTCTCAAGACCAACTCAAGCCTGGCGGGTGTGGTTCAGTGGTTGAGTGTCAACCTATGAACCAGGAGGTCATGGTTTGATTCCTGGTCAGGGCACATGCCCGAGTTGCAGGCTCTATCCCCAGTTTGGGGCATGCAGGAGGCAGTCAATGGATGATTCTCTTCATCATTGATGTTTCTATCTCTCTCTCCTACTTCCTTCCTTGTAGGAAGCGGTTATAGGGTTAAGCCTCAGACTGACCTGCTGGCAAAGTCGCAAACAAGTCCCAGCTTGGAGGGCACGGTCCTCTAAGCATAATTAAGCTTGATCTTGTGAATGCTCCCTAGATCTTTCCTGGGTAGCTAGTGGGCTGTGGGAGGGGCAGCAAGTGCTGCCAAAACAAGTGAAACTTACAACAACATTGTAGATTACCTTGTTTGTCCCTGATTATAAATAAAGCTTCAGCTTTGCAGTCTGGATCTGTTCTGTGGCCTCATCAAGGCACAGAAGATCCACCTAGACCCAGCTTTTTCTCTTTGTCTATCATTTCTCCATCCTTCGTCGCCCCCACTCAGGATCCCTGAACCCTTGGCTGTGTTGGGGGGGCCCACTTCCTCTCTGAAATCAATAAAGATATACACAAGAAATAAAAAAAGACCAACTCAAGACCATCTATAGCATCCACTGATCAATGTCTAAGACCCTGTGGCTTGTGCATAAGATACTTGGACTTCTCAGATGACAGACACTGGTCAGGCTACCAGTGGTGTGTTCTCACAATGGGTCCATCTGTCAGATGCAGCTAGTCATTTTCCTCCTGGGAAGCTCTAGGCCCGTGGCAGAATAGCCACAATGTGCAGGCCTATTTTTCCCCACTCCAATTCCCTTCAGCAAGACAGACTGACACCCCATCTCCTAAGCTATACTCCTCTTGTGTGATGTATACCTTAGGGAAACAGCAATCACTGGTTATTATTAAATTATTGACTACTGTAAAATACTAACATCTTAAGGCCATGTTCTAAATGGAACACAAAATTAAAAAGGGAAACCTTAATTAGATACAAAAGTTCCAGTTAAAATAAAAAGTGTTAGCCTTCCTGGACAAGATAAATATTTTAGCACTGTCCTCCTTGCTGTTTAATTTCACAGAATGTATTCTTTACACAGTCCACAAGTACAGGTATAAATGATGCATATTGTTAATAGTATACAGTGGTCTCACAGGAAGCGGAAGGTAGTTGTCAAATAAAATAAGCATTTCCTAAAAAATTAAAAATTGATTTGATTTAATACTTGCCAGTAACCCACTTAAATGTCCAATTGAAGCAATGACATTACAATGACGCACTTACATACTACACTTAGATACTAATTATAGCGCACTGGAGGAAAACAATTAAAGTGGTAAATATCTTGAAATGCTGCATAAGCTACAGCAATCTACTAAAATTCATTTTCACTGTATGAAACTCTTTGTAAACTCCAACAAGAGCACTTTGTTTCAAACAAGTGAGAAAAATCTTTCACCTTCTGGTAAAAAAATCTCTTAAAGATGAAATTTAAAATACAAACCCTAGTCTCCTCACTGGGTAAAGCATATAATTTTCCTCCTTAGGTGTGTGGGTTTAAAACAGCTGTCATGCCTATTTAATTATGGGCCCTTTGAGTCAAAATGATGGATTTTCATTTTGATAGCAACCACATTGAATGTTTATTTAGCAAGTGTAGGTAATTATTCCAGTTCTTATTTGAATTTTCTCCAGAATTGGTTGTATATTGTTCATGAAAGGCTGTGATCTCAATACGCAGCACTTCTGGGCCTCTCTTTCCTCCCTTACCACCCCCTCACCCCCCCTTTTTTATGAGACTTTTCTCAGAATTTAAAAAGCAATTTCTCACCCATTGCTGCACAAGCACTAATTCCATCTCTGGAGAAAGAGATGCATGAAAGTGTTGATGAAAAAACTTTTCTATATTTCAGGGCAGAGGTCTGATAGCAAAAATGTCCTGCTCACCATCTCTCATTCCTGTTCTTTAGTCCTTTCCTATGAGACACCGAGGCCATTGCAACGGTTCTCAAAGGAGGCAATTCATTTACTAAAGGTAAGAGGTCAAGGTGCCCACACTCCATCTGGATTTCAGAGCAAGGAATGAACTTCAAGCTCCTGCATTGAAAGCTGTACAAGTAAATGATAACTTTCTACTATGAGAGCATGTGAATATTCGGGAAGTGTTTTCATTTTATTTATCTTGCTTGAGCATTACAATAATAATTTAAGGTAGGTAGGAAAGACTTATTTCTGTTTTAGTTGATGAAAAAATGGATTCTTAGAGCTCTAATGTACTTGGTCCAATCAAACAACTATAGAACATTGGGACCTGGAACCCAAGGCTCAGAGTGTCTAGCACAGTGTTGTTCACAAGGATAGCCTTGCCTCTGATACCTTGATGGGGTAGAAAAGAATCTAGAAACTATAGAAGAAGGCTCACAAGAGTCTATTTTAGGGTTGCTAGGTAAAATACAGGTCACCCAGTTAAATCTGAGTTTCATATAAAAAAACACACACCAATATTTTTAAAATTTTTGTTTAAAACTTTATTTTTCAATTACAGTTTGCAATAATATTATTTTGTATTAGTTTCAGGTGTGTAGACTAGTGGTTAGATAATCATATATTTTACAAAGTGTTCTCCTCAATATTTTTAGTACCCACCTGGACCTGTACATAGTTATTACAATGTTATTGATTGTATTCCCTATCCTGTACTTTACAACCCTGTGACTATTTTATAACTACCAATTTGTACTTCTTAATTCCTTCAGCTTTTTCACCCAGTCCCCCAAGCTCCCTCCACTCTGTCATCCATCAGTCTGTTCTCTGTATCAGCCTGTTTCAATTGTTTGTTCGGTTATTTGTTCTTTAGATTCCACATATAAGTGAAATCACATGGTATTTGTCATTCTCTGACTGGCTTATTTCACTTAGCACAATACCCTTTAGGTCAGGGATCATTACATTAATTTTAATATTTAAATATAAAGGAATAGGGAACAAATGATTTAATTTGTTCTAAAATAAGCTATCTAAAAAATAAGAAGGAACAAGTTAGCCAAAAGAATGAAGTTAAGGTTGTGTGTTTTTTTAATTTAAAAAAAATGTTAACTCCATATAAATTTTAAAGGACAAAAATCATCTCCATAGGCCTATGACATTCATATGTTGTGACCTTCACAGAGAAAAGCACCTGGGACTCCACTCATTTCATTCATTTACTTATTCGATCACAGCCTATCTTTGTACTTTTGTTTTCAAGAAGGCTAGGGGTATACCAATAAGGTGTGACTTTAATGACCAAAAAGAGAAAAAATGTCATTTTCCTCATGATTCACATTGGCTTTCTTGCTGTTCCTGACAACCCCAGGCATGTTCCCACCCCAGGGTCTTTGCACTTGCACAACACACATCCTATTCCTGGAGATCACATGCTCACCTCCCACCTCCCTATCTTTGTGAGACATTCCTGACTGAGCAATGAAAAATTACCATGCTTCCTCAACTCATGCCACATTTCCATTTATTTCTCAACCCATCTCATACGTTCTTTATTCTACATACTCTTATTGCTTAACATAAAGATTCCACTTCTTGTTAAAAAATTGCCCATTTCAGTTGTAAGGGCAAGGATTTTTGTCTAGTTTGTTCACATCAGTCCATAAGTATTTGTCCAGAGAATGAATGAATGAACATGTATTAAAATATCAAACTTGGATATTAAGAGTTACAATGGAATAGGGTCAGGGTTTTAGGGATTGACAGCATTTCATAGGAAGCAACTTGAAGAACGAGTATCTATATAAAAATAGGTCTGTTTCTAGCTTTCTAAGAAAGCAACATTCTGCCCATCAGAAGGGCCTAAATTCTGTCCCTTAGTCAGTATACAGTGAAGGAGGCCAGTCCAAGGATATCCACATTAGACAGAGAGGGGTCGGACTACAGGGCCCCAGCATTGCGTGGGCACTTCTGGAGTTGCTCAAACATTAAGACCTTTCAGCGATCAGTTAAAAAACAAAACAAAACAAAAAAAGAATGGAAAGAAGAAGAAGCCAAGATCCCATACCTGTTATCCAGACTGCCCAAGGCCAGAGCAACATGAGACACTCACAAGAAGGACTAATGTACCTAAGAACCATGTCCTTAGCTGCCCAGGTCATCACCTGTTCCTTGGCAAGGAGGAAATAAAGACTGATAAGACATTTTTTGAAGGTTTTACATTTTACATTTGTATGTATTTTAAAGTCTTGAGTAACATCTACTTTCTAGTTATGTGATAATTAAGATAATTTCAGTAATGGATTTATCACAGTGGCTAGCACTGTGACTATTATTTTATTATATATAACCTTGTAAGGTGTATTATATGTCAAGAAGAATCACAGAAAATCTTGAAATGGAAAAAAAAAAAGAAGAAAAAGAAAGATTACTGGATGTTCTATCTAATGTACCAGGTTACCTGTGACATTCATTGTCTTTGAGCTATTTCACAACTTCATAAATGCTATTAATGGAAATCATTCCTGTCCATAGACATGCAAATGATTTTTGGCCAGTGAAGGTGCAATTGATTAAGACCCCACTGACACTGGTTGTGCATCTATTGAGGCATTCATCTCAGCACTGCCAGTTGCCAGTATAGGTGTCTGCTCTTTGGGTAATCCTTTAAATAGGTTGCGACTTACGATCCTTATTAATTAATCGTTTAAACAAAATCTTTGACATGTGTTTATTTCCTATCTCATGAGGATTATGATTTTATCTTCTCAATATCTTTAACAAAGATATAGTTTCTATTATAAACCATGGTTTCAGTCAGAGGCAGCAAGGCATTCTATTATTTTATCAATGTTTCTTTTAATAAGTATTGAGAGGGTGTTAATTTATGGGAATACAAATTACCCAAATACTCCATTTAAAATAAACAATTGGAGAGAAAATGGTAAGAGAGAAAGCCGAGTAGACGTACTGACAGGGGAATGCCTAAGGAAGGAGGAGTCGGGGAAAGAAACCAAGATTTCGAAAGGCCTGCTGAGCCAGACGGAGGAGTTTGGATTTGGTTCTGAGACACTGGACTCCATTTGAACAACAAGGGCACCACCGCGGAGCTCTTATTAATTCTAGGACATTGCAGCTCTCTCTGGTGCGGCCTATTACATTCTTCTTTCTGAGCAAACCAGGCCCCATGGATTTGGTAACTTATTTGTAACTTAAAGTCTGTTCCAAGTTACCCCACAGGTGATAGCAAAGCTCTCAAGTACTTTGCTTCTCCTGATTTTATGCCAATAACTGATATCCTATTACTAATGGGGATGGATCTGTGATGGGCAAAAAGAAATAGTTGAATTGTGTGGACCAACCCGTGTCCACCCCCCCCGCCCCCCACCTTCTCCCTCCCCCCCCCCCCGCCCTGAGGTTAAAATTCAGATGCTCATAGTGGGCAAGTACAGACTGAGCTAGCTCAGGACTAGTTTCTTAGCTGCCCCTTTTTGAAAGAGTTATAATTTTAGGGTTTTGATTAACTACTGCTTCATGTGATGATTAAATAAGATTATTTAAGTGAAAGCTTACCATAGTGGCTAGCCCTATTAGCACATTCCTTCACATCCTTCCTTACAGAAATGTGCCCGATGAGTCCTTTCTCCGTGTAAGTGTATCACATGTTGTACCCTACGATACTAACACATGATTCATATAGAAATGGGAAGATTTTGAAACACTTGCCGTTAATCAGTTTTATAAGGCTCTACTAGGGTCAGTTTACTCCGTGAAATTCCTCCAGCCCGCAGTGCAGTGTCCCAGGTCATGAGAGAGTCCACTCTGACTTTTAGGGCATGGATTCAAACACATGGCCTGCTTAAAACAAATGTTATTGTTATTATTATTTTTTTAATCTCAATGACCTTCTGGGATCAAGGTTTTGAAATGTCTACACTGCTCTTAAAAATCATGGTTGTGAAATGTGATGCTGTGTTTTTGGTTAAAATCACTGAGTGGATTGAAAACTGCAATGGAAGGCAGATGGCAAAGCCCCCAGGGCTTCTGGGATGGTAACCCTCTGCATGTGTTAGGCCTGGGCCATCAACCTATTAAGTAACTCCCCACTCGCAGTGTTAGTAAACCCAGACGCAGACACCACAGCTGTCAAGGGTTTTGGAGGGAGAACTCTGGAAACATTCCTGAGATCAACATCTGACTCTTCACAAGTTGGCCACCTAAAAACAATGTGCTCTGTAGGAACACGAAAAAGTAGCAGGATGATCGACTAACAAGTAAAGACGGGAAGACGCAGTGTCCCTGGAATCTTACCGAAGTAATGAGACTAAAAGACTCTTCCAGAAAAAAAAGGAATGTGAGCCATGCCCATTCAAGTTCCCTCCTGTCTCTAGAGCACCTTTCACAATAGAGACAGCCCGTCGGTGGGGGTGTAAGCAGACCAGGAGCTAGAAACATGGGTCACAGTGTCATTACTTAAACATCCATCTGTCTCTGAACTTGAACCCTGGTAATTCACCAGGTAAGTGACGTGAAAGGTAGTTCTATAGGTTCTAGTGTAAGATGATCTAAGAAAAAACAGGAACAAACATTTGCTTGATACTTCCATCTCTCCTATACATCTCTTAATAATTCCATGAGATAAACACTTATCATTTCCAATTTATACCTGAGGTTACTGATGTTTGGGAGCTTAAGTAATTTGTCCAAGGAAGTCATAACACTCAGGAAATAATAGAACTGGCATTCAAACCCAAGTAGCCCAATTCCAGACCTCAGAGCTTGATCACCATGCTCTGATTCTACTACCCTTGGGGAAAAATTTAACCCTCACTTATAAAACTGAGTCTAAACATTAACAAAATCAGACTCACTGGGATAAATCACATGCATTAAGCACAAGAGAAAGAACACTGAAAGTGTCCCATAAATCTCTTTCCTGAATCCATTTAGAGGCTATATCTTACTGGACAGTGCAAAACAAGAAAGAACCCAGACGTGTGTTTCAACAAAAATGGCCCCAGTGAGGAAGGACTCAGAATTCTCGCGGGCAGTGTCTACAGGCAGCAGTTTGATACTAATAGCTAACTTATTGAACATATACTGGGACTAAGCCGTTGTCCCAAGCATTCTACATGTGTTAACATATTAAGTATTCATAAAATTCCTATGACATGGGCGTATTATTATCCACATTTTATAGATGAGGAACTCCAGGCACACAGCTCATGCAGGAAGTCGGGATCACCTCTTGGAATGCAGCCCCACAGTGTGGCTCCAGAGCAAACATATCAAACTCGCAGCCCGCCTCATTTAGGGCGTGCGGCCCGCCGGCCGAGAGTTTGACATGCTTGCTCTAGAGGCTATGTGCTAGACCACTATGCTATGTCCTATTTTTTTAAAATTTTATTTAAAAAATATTTTTATTGTTGCAAGTATGACATATGTCACTCTCCTACCCATAAACCCCTGCAACCCAGCCTCCTGGCCCCCAGCCCTAGGCCTTCACTGCACTACTGTGTCCAAGGGTTATGCATATATGCTACAAATTCTTTGGTTCATCTCTATGTCCTCTTTTAACAATCTTGAGTGTTATCTACTTTTCCCTAAAGGTGCCATTAGCAACAGTTTTCCACAGCCTTATGGTGTGCTCAGTGTTTACTTCTGTGTGTAGCTCTTTCCAGTATCTGCCAAGAAGTTTTCCATGTGCCATATGTTACTGGAAATAACATCCCTATGAGGAAGCAGAGCTGTTTCCAGAGTCCCTGTTTCGCAGACAAAGGAAACACGAAGCCAGAAAGAGTGAGTCCTTTGCCTGAGCTGAAAAAAGGCAAACCCAAGCCAGCTTGCTCCTTGTTCATGGTGTTACACCACTTGAATGTGGCCAACAGCAAGACAGCACTTGTTCTGAGTTCACATATGTCTAATGTTTAGAACAATCCTAACCCAGTTCAGGGCAACTTCATTGCTGAAAGCTGGAGCAAGAAAACTGTACATGGGTTTGGTTACAGAGACCCATTACAAACAACAAACAACAAAAATACGCATATAGCCTTGGGTGTAAGCTAACAGCACACTCTATGAGTGACTTAAACAACTGAAGAAAGGGTGGATCTATTTACCGGGCTAGTTGTTCTCTTCTAATTAGAGGAGCGTTTTCCAAATTTCAGCCATTCACCTTTGTGATTTTTACCTTGTTAATATTATCATTTAGGCTAGTTTACATAATATACTTTTTTCAGTTGGCTTACCGATTTTATTTAGCCTAAGCAAAACAAATGTGAAATTATAGGTTTGATGTGTGAGTTATATATTTTAGGTATGTGTTAAGTAAATACAAAATTATGAAAATTCATCTGTAAACCACCTAACACCATTATATAGAAAAACAAATATTTATTGAGCACTTACTAGTTGCCAGG
Organism: Cnephaeus nilssonii; assembly: GCF_951640355.1. Lineage (NCBI taxonomy): Eukaryota > Metazoa > Chordata > Mammalia > Chiroptera > Vespertilionidae > Cnephaeus > Cnephaeus nilssonii. The sequence goes on along the minus strand of NC_137073.1, from coordinate 110,289,962 downwards.
TACCCTTTAAAACACTACTCATAGATAACCATGGTCAGTAGGTATCTGTATTTTCTCCATTTTACAGATGAGAAAATGGAGGCACAAAACGTTTTGGTAATGTGGACAAGAACAAAGAGCTGGCCGATGACACAGTTGGAGTTATGAACTCAGGTGGTCTGGCTTTAGAGTCTGCACTTTTAACAACCAGTGGCCTCCATGTTGGATAATGTTGGATTGTGTGAAAAAATAAAAAAACAGACTTCAGGAATTGCGCGGCATCCTTGGACAGTATCCTGATTCTAAAAGCCCAGGTTCCTACTTGAGAACTAATTGCAAGCAGAGTGTCTAAGATGAAGTATGCAACTGAAAAGACATGCTATGGTGTGAAAGTCCAAACTGACTGATGCTTACAGTTTACAGTGGGAAGGGCTGGAGAATTTCTGCTTTAAGTCCATTACCCAAGGTTATGCCACTAACCCAAGGTCAAGGCACAAGGAGAAGTTTGAGGTGGACCTAGGAAAGGAGATCATGACAGTAGAGGAACACAACACACAAAGTCAAGGTTTGTTGCATCCTGTTCTGCTATTAATATTTATTTGCTCAGGTGTTAAGAAACAAAGCTTCCTTTCTTCTTGATAAGCATGATTCTCATTTGAATTGTAGACACAGAAACCGCAACAGATACATGAGTAGGGGATTCCCAAAAATGTCACCTCTGAAACAAGCAGTCTCCTTCTATCCATTAATATCTTCACAGAGTAATCCCTATAGCCACACTTTACATGTATATACATTATCTATATGTTTACATGTACCTCATGTAACTTTTAAGGACTGAAAAGCGCATGACTTAGTTTAATTTAATTTATTCATTATAATAACCTAGTATTTATTGTTGATATTATCTTCTCACATGATATTGTACAGATGAGTTCTTTCTGAAATCCACAAAATCATTTCCTAAATGAGAAAAGAGGCTGAGAGGTTTAGTAACTTGCCCTCAGCTAACAAATGGTAGAGTTGCCATTTGAACCTAGGTCTGTGGGCCTGGTTAAAGACAAACACAAGTCCTAGCCTGTTTGGCTCAGTGGATAGAGTGTCAGCCTTTGGACCAAAGGGTCCCGGGTTTGATTCCGCTCAAGGGCACATATCATGACTTCAGGCTCCTCCCCGGGCCTGGCCCTGGTCAGCCCATGCAGGAGGCAACCAATCAATATGCTTCTCTCACACCGATGTTTCTTTCTGTCCTTCCTACTCTCTTCCACTCTCTCTAAAAGTTCAATGGAAAAATATCCTCGGGTGAGGATTAACACACACACACACACACACACACACACACACACACACACAGAGAGAGAGAGAAAAAAAGAAAAAAGAGAGAGAGAGAGAGAGAACCACAAACTCTTTTCTACCCCTTCCATTGATAAGAGGAGTCTAATTTCCCTTCCTGGAATTTAGGCTGGCCTTAGTGACTTAGAATGCAGTGGAAGTTATATTCTGGAATTTCTGAGGGGCTTGGTCATAATACTGCTTTGCAGCTTCTGCTTGGACCTCTGAGAAACCTTGCTCTCAGGAAATTTCCTCTCGGGACACTCCCTCTTGGAAGTCAGCACCATGCTTTGAGGAAGTCCAACTGACCCCACGGAGAGGCTTATATGGAGGTGAATTGCGGCCCACTGCTGACACTCCAGGTTGAGCTCCCAATCAACAGCCAATGCCAACTTATCAGTAATGTCATTGATTCATCCTCCATGACTCCTAGGCCAGTTGAGTCTTCAAATGATTGTAGTACTAGCTTATATTTGATGGTAGCTTAGCTGGTATCACAAGACACTTCATCTCCTAGGACTGTCATAACAAAGTATCACAAACCGTGTGGCTTAAAACAATAGACAGTTTGCTTTCATAGTTCCTGAGGCTGGAAGTATAAGATCAAGGTTGTCAGATGGGTGAGGATCCCCTAGAAAGCTCTAGAGAAGAATCCCTTCTTGCCTCCTCCAACTTCTGGTGGCCCCAGGTGTTCCCTGGCTTGTGGCAGTATCACTTCAATCTCTGCTTCACAAGGCTTTCTTCCGTGTTTGTGTCCCCCTGTGTCCTCTCCTCTCCTCACAAGGACACCACTCATTAGATTTAGAACCCACTCTAAATCGAAGATATTTTTCTTTGAGATTCTTAAACTAATTATATCTGCAAAGACACTATTTCCAATGAGGTTACATACTGCATTCTGTGGACATGAATTTTGGAGGACACTACTAAATTCACTTCAGATGCAAACAAGAATTGTACAGTCAAGCTCTTTCTGAAATTCATCCATAAAATCATAGTCATAAAAAATGGTTGTTTTAAGCCACTGAGTTTTGTAGCAATAGAATGCCATGTCTTTCTATTTTATGGCATTGCCTCTTTTCACAGAACCTGTAATATTGAAGACTTGCAACATATATTACAAAGAGTTATTTTAAAAACTATAATCTACATTTGCAAAGAATTGTATTCTTTATTTACCTCACAGAAAATTATATTTGTGAACTACCAAGCACAGTAGACATCAACATCTGTTAAGTCTTTGTATTATTAATATTGCTAGACCCACAAAGATTTATTTAAAAGTATATATTTTTTAAATAAAAAAAACTTAATCCTGTCTCTATACTCTTGAGCTAAGTCTCTAAATACGGGTATATGTTTATTTGTATATTTGTTTTTCATAACCTCTTGGGGTCACTCCAAAAATTCAGCCTTGTCCTTGGCATGCGTATGAGAGCACATCCTGAACTATGGAAGGATATGATAACTTGGCATCAGTCACATACATGTTACCAGTTCTACCAGAAGGAAGGCATCTTTGGTTTGTGTGGGTATGTAGGTGTGTGTGTGTGTGTGTGTGTGTGTGTGAGACATTGCATAACAATTAACAACACAGGCACATGACAGCTACTGTGTTCTTTCTTATACTTAACTAAGGCAGAAGTGGAAAATCATCAGCCTACTGAATATATGTCTTGGACTTGATATATCCAGTGAGCTGATCTAAAATCTAATCCAAGGGATAACATTATTCTGCTCATTGTTTTTGGACATATCAAACAATTTCCCAAACCTAAGGGTTAAGTCACCAAGAATAGTCCATCTAAAGGATTAGGGCTAAAGAGCAGACAGAGAACTTAGAACAATGTTTATATTGCTTATTTTAAATCATAGAGGTTTTCTAAAACCACAACCCAACTGAAGAGCATGGTCTGGTGAAAGACTAGTAAAATATAAGAAATTGCTCAGTCATCTCCCTCCTGCCCAGCGTCTCTTTAATTCTCTTGGTATATGTCTTCCTTTCTACCTCAGTGCAGTATCTCAGTTCCATTTTTATCCTATTCCATTCTTGGTCTGTTAACTTTTTCCTAGTGACTTTTGTCCTTCCCATTTTTTTTTCATGTTAACCCATTTGACACTTTCATTTAAGTGTCAATTCACAAGAAATTGCAGTATTTTTCAAATGTATATAGTATCTATAATGACTATTTTAAAATTCTTAAGTTTTCAATGGTTATCTCAAAGAGTAATGTAATATTATTGAACTAAATTACATTATTTACATCTCTATGTCTAATAATTCTGATAATTTATTTTTGCTTCAGGCCAACTACTTTTATGTTTTAGATTATATGCTTAATTATGCCATACTTAAAAAAAGTTTTTCCAATACATAAGAACATAAGTACCATATCCTTTTTTTGTTTGTTTATTTATTTTTTTAAAAATCCTCACCCAAGGATATTTTTCCATTGATTTTTAGAGAGAGTGGAAGACAGGGAGAAAGATAGAGAGAAACACATTGATTGGTTGCCTCCTGCATGTGCCCTGACCAGGGCCCGAGCTGGGGAGGAGCGTGCAATTAAGATACATGCCTTTGACTGGAATTGAACCGGGGACCCTTCGGTCCACAGGCCGACACTCTATCCACTGAGCCAAACCGGCTAGGGCAGTACCATATTCTTTTTAGAAAGAAAACACATTTCATTAATTGTTATTACTTTAGGAAGACTCATTTTGAATTTGTAAAGAGCCTCAATTAAATATGTATGCATTTTTTCATGAAATTTTAAATTTTTATCTAAGAAGAGAAAATTGTAATGAGGCCAACACTCTCAACTAGTAGAGGTCTTTAGAGACCTAATTTGTAGAAATAATAAAGTGTATGAGGGCATGTAATAAAGTATGAAGCATAAAAATTTACTCACCAGAAATTCTTCAAATTTCTCAAAAAAAGCATTCAAAATGAAATAATTGTACTTTCAGTGTAGACTTATTTGCTGAGAAAAGGCAGGGAACATGGATCTGCTGGGGCCTCCAGCTGTCCTAGAGTGACCCCATATGGCCTTTAAGTGTGAGTAGAGTACAAGAAGTTAGTTATTTAATTGTTGTTTTAAATGTGAATCCGGTTTTACATTTGAAATTTTTATTGTTGATTTTATTTTATTTTTATTTTGTAAGAAGAAATGGATTATTCAGCCAAACTTCACCAATTTACTCAGAGTAGGTCTGAATTCAGGTTTGTCTTTTCACTAAGAACAAAGACATTTCAATGAATGGTCATCACAAAAACAAAATTAGAAGGTGATTAAAACACCAAATGAAAAACCCTGGCTTTTTTTCATTCAAAGAACTGCCCTTCAGCAAACAAAAATAGTTCCAATCTATGTGCCCCATCTATAATAATAAAAGGGTAATATGCTAATTAGACCAAACGTCCTTCCAGATGTCATTCCAGATGTCCTTCTGGACGAAGTTGGGGCTGAAGCAAAGTAGCCCAGGTCCTGGGTGCCAGAGGGAAGCCGGTGCTGGCAGTAGGGGGAAGGAAGGCCTACTCTTACACGAATTTTTATGCATCTGGCCTCTAGTATTTAAGTAAATTTGCTGATATTTATAATATATACGAGGTGCACTCTGAGTTGTAGGGAAAAAAACCACAGAGGTTAATTATTTCACATACAGTATGAGATCAACTCAATTATACCCCAAGAACGAAGGAAAATTCATAAAATTTTGCTTCATTTTGGAGAATTTATAGTACACAAAAGAGATCTTTTCCTTACTCCCCAAATTAGAGTGTGCCTCACAGAAGTTGTCATTAGAGATTCAAACAAAGAATAACCAAAGAAGTGAATAAGAGTAAACTTTAAACTCACAATGTCCTAAGCTAAATTATTCAGGCGTCCCCGACCCCTTTTCTAAATCTGGCTATTACACTGAGTCAACCTTCTAACTGGCCAGGGTACTTGAAGTCTCATAACGAGCTTCTTGGTTTACACACAATCAAGTTGATCATGAAACACTTTTTCCTTAGTTTTATCCATTTCCATGATTTAGAACCTCATCCTCTCATACACAGATGCTTCAGACAGATTCTTTCATCATCTATCCATCAAATCTACCTCCTGCTTTTTTAAAAAATCTTGATTTCATCATGTCATTCCCTACAACCTTCAGTGTCTCCCTGTTTCCCAGCCCATTAAGTCTTACTTTTCTGTGTGGCTTTCAGGAATCTTCATTGTATCTACAATATCTCTGTGGCACTTTCTACTTCTCCTCAGATTGGAATTCTATATATTAGTAATTCTATGTATTGCCCTCTATTTCTAGTAATACGTTCTATTTATTTCTTAGGCCGTATCATAGTTCATTTTGTTTCAGAAAAACTCAACCCTCTCTGTCTCCATTTACCTCTCCTCAAACACAAACTCAAGTCTCGCCTTTCTTCCTGATCCTTCTCGCTCTTCCATCTCTCCTTTGCCCTGCCCTTTTGCACACAATTTGGTTCTCACTGTATGTACTCCAACTGAGAGCCCTATATTGCATCAGGTACAATCACTTCTTTCCTCCAGTGAACTGAAGTTGCTTGAATTTAAACTTCAATTCTTCTTGAAAGTCTTCCCAAATTACACCTTTCACCTCCAATTTAGATCAGGCCCCCAAATGACATGCTCCTATCACATGCTATGCTTTTCCATAGTGGCACTCACCACACTTGCTTGCTCATTTCCCAATTGGGCCATGAACTCTGTTTATGGTGGCAATCTAATCCATCCATACTGTGCATCCTTGTATCTCGAGGACCATTGTATCCCATAAAGCCTGGCACACAGTAGGTGCTTTAATAACATTACTTGACTTATTGTCAATCTAAAGACAAGGGCCATGTTCTCATTGTTTTTATTTTTTCTTTTCTTTTCTTTTTTTTTTTTTTTTGTATTCCCCCAAATAGTTGTTAATGTAAAACTTTTAAAAATTATAAAACCTTACCTTTAGACATGGAAAAATTATTAATAATAGTTGGGTTTATTTTTCATGCACCAGGGTAAAGATTCAAGCTCACTTTGAAAAGGAAATTATAAACATTAATTTTTTTTAAATCTCCTTAGTAAACAACAATGGAAAACAAGCCAACACACCCTGGGGGTTCTTGACTCACCTGAGGTGGGGCCTGAGCCTCCCCAAGTCTGGAAGGCAGATAAGAACAGTTCCTCTGCCCTGCTTTCCAGAAAAGAGCATGCTCTTCTGATTCTTAGCTGAACACAGAGTCTTAGGGAAAAGGTGAGGGCAGGGCATGAGCATTGCAGTGAGGACATCTGACATGTCCAGCATCTGTAACTCCAGCCCATGAGTCCTTCTGTACCTGGAACCTGGAACCCATCACTTAAAATACCAGCACAGGGAATGACAGCACCTCATTTTTGGCTGGAAATCTTCAGGTACCCCGAGGGCTGAGGTTAATTTTTCTTCCAGGTGCTCATCCTAATATCTTGGGCACGAGTTGAGCTGATTTCCCAATTCTGGAGCTTCCTCTAGCAAAACCTGAGTTTTTGTGTCTTTTATTTTTTAATTAAAAAGACTTATATCTCTTTATTCTTTTTAAAGTCTTTTTGTTAACTCAAAATTTTGGAATTGCACTCTAGGGCCCATGTTTTAGAACTGTCTGGTTTAAACTGTGTGTGTGAAGGGGGAGTAGAGGGGAAAAGATCCAGTTTCTTGAGGTCCTTCTAATGCCTATCTTCCCTTTCATTCTCCTGACCTTCCTAAATTTCTGAGCAGGAGTTCTTAACATGAGGGTCATGGGTAGCCCTGCAGATTCTTGGATCTGTGTATACAACTATCTGAAACTTCATGTGTACACTGTGTACAGCTCTCAAAGGAAGCAACAAGCCCTAAAGACTAGGAACTACTGCTCTATAGGTTTATATGCTACCTTCAGGCTCCATTCCTTGCTAGCCTTCTTTTCTCATCTTTTTTCCCCCATCATGATCAAAGGATTCAACCTTAGCAAAAAAAACTTATGCCTGATATAAGTTTATAGGATGATTCATTCATTGGTTCAACAGGTGGAGTCACCACTATGTGCTGGGAACTATTCTTGACACTGGAGATATGATATTAAACAAAATGGCTACAAGATGCGTTATTTGCTAAATGCCTACTCTTTATGAAGTATTTTGTTAAGTGATTATCTCCTTTAATCCTCATGACAAATTTGTGAAATAGGTAGCATTAATTATACTATAGGTAGCATTAATTACCTATAGTATAATTAATTATACTATAGGTAGCATTAATTACCCTATAGATAAGAAAACAGTGTCAATAACTAATCCAGGTCCTCATAGTTCAGTAATAATGACTGTAGGGGCTGGAGGCACCTCTTCAAGTGAGGTCTTCAAATTATTTGAGGGATACAATGGAAGACTGGAGTCAACCAAGCCCAAAGCCCCAGTCCTAGAGAATGACCAAAACACCAGGGGCTATGATCCTGAGTAGTGTATGGTCCATTCCTCAACGTTCAAAAAGGTTAGGGAACTCCGGGCCTATCTAACAATGGAGACATGAAGTAGGGTGGCAAAACTTCTTCCTAGTAAAAAAATTGAGGTGCAGGTGGTAAGCAGCAAAAGATGAAGTGTGGGATTTGGGGATAAAAGCCTCATTTGTTAGCCTCTGCGACCTGTATGGAAATTGCAGATGTTTCATCTTTGGCCAATTTTCCTCTCTGTCCTCAAATTCATGGACTCCTGATTACTTATCAGTCATCTTTCACTTCCCCACCTCCTCATGTAGGCTTCATCTTTACTTGCAGGGGAATAACAGGTCCTACTAGCATAGCAACATCCGATTAAATCAACAACAGTATTTTTAGCCAGGCTTCATTAAAGATTCAGCACAAGGCCAAACTGTGTTAGTCATAACATCTGAGTAAAAGCGCAGGTTCCCTTTTCATTCATTTTAATTAAAAAAATACATTTACATATATTTACAATTGTCTCTGTGTACCCAGAAACAATCTTTTCTGCAGCTTAGTCATGAAGCCACTTGCCAAAAGTCTATGTGTTCAAATAAGCTTTAGCTCTTACTTACAGCCACCTCTAATGGGGTTCTTCCTCCTCCTCCTCCTTCTTCTCTCTTTTGTCCCAGACATCTCCCATTTGTATGTTTCATCCTGTTGTTTCCAGAGATTGAAGATTTTGTATATATATTGATTAAATTTCCATTACACTCATAAAATATTTTTAAATCATCATTATTTTCTTTGATAGCCTTTGACCAAGAGTCATCTGAGAAGTCTGGGGATTTGAAAATTAGACAAAGTGGATCTAGAACTGTGCTGTCCAACATGGTGGCCACTCAAAAGTGGACGGTACCACATGTGAAATTAGACTTTGGATATACAGTATTAGATTACTTTAAAATTAATTTCACTGACTTTGTAATGTGGCTACCCACATTTTTAAAATTATACACTGTATATGTGGTTCACATTACATTTCTATTGGACAGTGCTGAGCTACACAGACCAATTTCTTTTCCATCACGATGTACAGCCAAACAAAAGAATATCAGCCTGATACAGACTTAGGTATGCTGTTTACGCAATGAATAAATAAATATTAATGTTTGTTCAGGCTGTACATGGGAACTACCAATGCAGGTAAAATTGTAGATGTATATTATAGACTAAGTTAAAAGAAAAATTTTAAATCATTGTAAGTCACAGATATATTGAAATGATAAACATTAGTTAAGTTTTTGTACTGGGCACTAGTTCCATATTACTTTTCCACTGGACATGCTGAGAGTTATAATTCTAAATACTGTTCTGAGAAAATGTTTCTGAGAGGGGCTAAAGCCTTGGCTACTTGCTCAGTTTTGACCCTCTCTTAAAATGGACACATCTCATGAGATGGGGCCAGTGATAGAGAGTCCATTCTAGACTGCTAAAGATGTTTTCAATTATTTATGGACTATGACCACATCTCAAATCCACAGTGAAAATCACATGCGCCCACAGAGCTAATGTACCCTAGATGCTCTTTTCATGAACATACACCAGTCAACTATCAACCCACAAATCAACACTCCTGAATGCTTCCTTGTATACTAGAAAAATTGACTTATTGACCAGGTCTAGAATTTCCTTTTCACTCATAGCCAACTGTCCATGAGCTTGAACACATCAGATGTAATCTGACACTGATAAGGTATATTATGCACACCACATATATGTTTATACATAGACACACACACACACACACACACACACACACACACACACACACACCATAAAATAATCAGGAAAATTAGGCATTCCTGACTAATCTATAGACATTTATTGATTCCCTAGCATGTGGGCCTGTGCCTTAAAAGAATTTCTAAGGTGCTTGGACTCTAAGTTTCACTTATGCCAATGCCAAGGTGAAGGGCATTTTCCTGCTCTTTCCCTGTTCCTCTAAGCCAGTGATTCTCAACCTTTCTAATGCCGCGACCCTTTAATACAGTTCCTCATGTTGTGGTGACCCCCAACCATAAAATTATTTTTGTTGCTACTTCATAACTGTAATTTTGCTACTGCTAATGAATTGTAATGTAAACATCTGTGTTTTCCGATGGTCTTAGGCTCTACAGCAGCAGTTCTCAACCTGTGGATCGTGACAGGTCTAAGCTGACCTGGTACCCTTGTGCCTAAGCTTAGGGAAAGAAAGACTGGTTATTGGACAAACAAAGGAGACTTTGGAAATCAAAGCCTGGGGTCCAACAGTGGTGCCATAGGTGGCAGCAAACTCATCTTGGACGAATATCCCAAGAGTCTTTACAACCCACTGTTAGAAAACGCAGGCGCCTGAGTGAGATACCTGGGTTTGAACTCTGTTTCACTTCTGATTAGTTGGGTGATTTTAAGCATGTTACTTACCTAATCTCAGACTTAGTTTCTTCCTATGAAAAGTGAGGTTAAGTATAGTTCCTATCTATTACAGTTATTACAAGAATTAAATAAGGTGATACCTATACGTTCTTAGTTTAGCATGGTATCTGTATATGGTCAGTGTTCATTAAAGAAAAAATATTATTCCACCAGTTATTAAGTATTGAGGTAAGAGTCCTCCTTGTAGGCACCAGTTGGTTTTAAGAAGCCAACGGGAATTCAGCTACACCACTGTTCTGCTCTGCCAGGGCTTTACCATGAGGCCCTGATTGCCAAGTTTTCATCTTACATTTTACATTGCAGGGACTGCCCTTTGAAAGGCTTTCCTTTTTTCAACCTATGAAATTTGTGGTCCTTTCCCTTCTATTTCCCCCCACCACCACCCTCCTCCTCTCTCTCCTCCTCTCCTACCTTCTTCTTTTTCTTTTAAAAATACAGATTATAACATTGAGTTCATGGTTAGGTAATTCACTTAAGAAAACACTCAATTAAAAATGAACTGATTACCTTACTTGATTTGAACATTATGAAGCATTCTCTCTGAAAGTACTATTATAGTACAAGAATAAGTACCAAATCATCCCATAGCTCTGTGGAGCTGTGTTTTTATATGTATTACATGGTAAATAAACATAGCAGGGTGCCCATCAGAATTATACAATATCATGGCTTTGTTATGAGTTTGGATATATTTTCAATATCAAGGATATTATGGAGTTTAAGATATTCAGGCTAATCTCCACTCTGCTTGCTACCAATCCACTCAGAGTCTTCCAGCCTTGTTGATATAATAGGATTACTCACTATAATGCCCTTGTAGAAAGGGAAACAGAAAAGGGGCCCCAGTAATTAGCCCTTTAAAAAAAAAGAATTTATCAGATTAACCTGATTTATAGTTAGTTCATTAGAACTTTTTTTGGCTGAAGCCAATGGTTGCCATAAGACAACATGATTGGTAAGCATAACTATAGTTTACCCCATAAATAATTTAGTGCACACATACACACACACACACATACACACTTAACACAAACAAGCGAAATCACCTAACACTAACTTTATATGGGCTATTTTCTCGACTGGGGTCTTTCTTACCCTTTTCATCATCAGAAGTGATTGTCTCTGAAAACATTTAGAACAAGCTGCGTGCGATCAAGTTTTACCGGTTGAGTGTTTGGCAGCCAGGACATTCTTTTTCACTCTAAATGTTACAGGCAGGAAGATGACTCTCGAACCATTCTACATGTAGCTGGACAGTCAGCTTTCTAACTGATGATGTCTTTACATGATCTTTCAGCTGATGAGTGTAACCCACTGAGGCCTCACTAGACTGCTATCACTAAATGCCACATGGTCGCGTCTGATGGCTTCCAAATAAACCAGAAATAGCAAAGTTTGGAATGCATTTCCTCCCAACATTATTTTTTAAGAGGGTCTGTAATAGTTTTGACAGTCACTACAACCATGCAGGAAACTGTTGAAGGTTTTTTAGAATCGCCTCACCCAGCAAGCCTCACATGCCCGGGTATCAAATTCAGCGTCTTTGTCATTTCCCAGAGCACTTGGGTGCAGAATATTTTCAAGGAGGAAAGAAATATGAAGAGGCAGAGCCTTGACATTGGCAAAGCAAGAAGCTTCGTTTGGCAAGATGCCCGTCGTCCGTTGCTCATTTCAGTCCTTGTTTCCCTGTCGGAAATGTCAGCACAGGGCCAAGCGTCTGGATCAGACAGTGAATGGGCAGTTGTTGAGAGGAAAGCTGTTGTGGTATCCGCAGCCGCTCTAGCAGCAACAGCACGATTTTTTGCCATTTCCTGGTGCTGCTTTCCAATGTCTACCTTCTTAGACACTCTCCAGAGTAGAAGCGGGTGGCATAGTGGCCTACAGGATATAACTTGGCATTTACTACTGATGCCTCAGCGAAAGGCATCCAAGGTTACTTATTACCAACATGCAACTATCACTGCCAACATGATGGACTATCAAGCATGCTGTCCCCATCTCAAAAATAAAAACAAGACATCCTACAATCTGAAGAGAAGGACAGGAGATAACCTAGCCACATGGAGTAGATCGGGTAGCAAGGACTCTGGTCAACTGGCTCAAGAGAGAGAGACAGCAGCGGGGCTACAGGCAGGAGGTGAGCAGCTGGTGGGCACTGAGCTCAAGGAGACGGAAGAGAGAAACAGGGGAGGGGACCAGGCCCAGTCATTACCGAGTCACTGAATCAGCCAGAGGCGGCCTGACCCTCTTGCCTGCCAGTGTCATGCTATCCACAAAGAACACAGAAACCTGGAAGAACGAACAGTGGGCCTCCGCTGGGAAGATTCCCGCGGCATCATCTGAGGGAAAAAGGAAAAGGAAGCAAATATTGAAGGAGAGAAAAAGGATACAGCCCGTCACAGACCCCTGTTTACTTTCAGAAAGACAGTACATGCTGAAAGTATGCAAATAAGAATTACCTCTAATGACAGAGTGACGCAAACACCCTTTTAAATTGTTTAACTCTTCACAGTCACCCAGTCCAGTCTCTCCTTTCTGCTGGGATCTAGGACCATCCAGTTGGTTATATTGGAAATAGTGCCTTTGAAGATGTAATTCAGGTAAAATGAGGTCATATGTGTGGGCCCTAATCTAATATGACTGGTAGATTCTTTCATATAAGGACAGGAGATGGGGACATAGACATGGGCCCACACAGAGCAAAGGTCATGTGAAGGCAAAGCAAGAAGATAACCATGTGCAAGCAAAGGAGAGAGGCCTCAGAAGAAAGCAACCTTGCAGGCACTTTGAGCTTGGACTTTTAGTCTCCAGGACTATGAGAAACAGATTTCTGTAGCTTAAGCCACCCAGCCTGTGGTATTCTGTTATAGCAGGTCTAGCAAACTAATTCAGGCTTATAATAGACTCCTGAGGGATGCGAGTTATTATTGCTAGTTTTCCCATTGAGACACCCCATAATAAATGTCTAAGCTGGGTAAACAAGACTGGCTCACAGTGGATGGCAAGCAACTCTTCACTGAATGAAATAAAAGGCATACATAGCAAAGTATGAATTCTTAAAATATCCCCAGCCAGCACACCGCAGTATTAGAAATTCCTGGCTCATTTAGGAGAAAGCACTAAAGAGTCCTTTTAAGATGCACATTAAGCCGTTATCCTCCATTAATGTCTCTGGACTAATCATTTAGAAGATTGTAGCTAGTTTCAGAGACCAGGCTTTAGAGAGGATAATATCCAGAGGAAATAAGGTTTCAAAGGGGAGAGGGAGAAGGGAAGTATGGAAGTGCAAGAGCATAGTGTACCCAACGAGGAAACTCCTCCATAGTGTTTCGAAAGAAACAAAGAGATGGTGCCATGTGGTCACTGAGGTCAACAGGGCCCCTCTCCCGCCCCCCTCCCGCCCCCCAAATGAAACAAAACAAAATATGAAGGTGCTGATAAAGGGATGCTGAAGGCAAAATTTCTCAACTCATAATTTGGCTGTAGAAGAGACTTGTCCCTTAGATACAGTATCAGTGTGTGTGTGTGTGTGTGTGTGTGTGTGTGTGTGTGTTCTCAAATTTCCTCTGAAGAATCAGAACAGTCACCATGAGTTATATTCATATTCAGACACTGAAAAGTTAAATGATACCTCGCTGGGCTACTAAGACTCATGAGGAAATACATTGAAAACAGGAAGGCAGTGGAGACTAGCCACATGGTAATAGAGACAAAGGAATTCCTACATGCAGAAGAAATCATGGACTCAGAAAACTCAAACTACTTCTTAAAAAGCCTGATACCACTGTCACTCATTTCTTCCCCAGGTCTAACTTAAATCCCAATCAATGCAAGTTAAGATTATGTCACCTTGGAGAGTACTTTTCCATGGTTTTCTCTAATAACTCTCCATAAACTTTAACTATCCTTTGACTCAGAGGAAGTTAAAATAAAATGAACTGAAGAAAAAAAATGAAGTGAGAAAGTAATTAAAGTGAGTAAATCAAATGGTTCTTAAAAGCAGAGAACTTTTATCTGACTGCAAGTCAACACAGTTAAAGCAATTATTCCATGTGGTTGGGTTGTCAAGAAATAGCAAAACCTGACATTTTAAACTGGAAGGAAACCTAGAGACATCAATTTCATTATTTACAAAATGATGAGGTTGGATTGCACAAATCTAATGTTCATTTCAGCCATATTATTTTTGTGATTCTGTAACTTTCTTTAAATGTTTCTGCTTATCAGGTATTAGCAAAGATTGGCCAAATGATGATATCATTAAATGACGAAGCATATAATTCTAAATTATCAAGAGGACTCAGTGCTAGGTCAGATCATTTCCAAATAACAAGTTCAGTGTCCTCCATTTGGCTTTCATTTTTTATACGATCAGCCCCAATTGAGGTGTGAGGTCATTTCTTGGACAACGAGTTCCTTTAACTTTAGTTCACCGAATCTGAGTTTCATTTAAGACTTTCTCTTTGTTGCCCATTTTATGACAGTTCCAACATAGTCACCAGTGACACCTTCTGCATCTGGTACAGACTATGGAACCCAAGATGCCACGAAGCAAACAACTGTGATCCCCCTGGTAGAAAAACTTTCCATTCCAGTGACGTATCTAAGACACTGTTTTATAAACTGGTGATAAAAAGAAATCCTCAGCAAGAGCACATACATGATTGAAAAATGACTGTCACAAAATATATATCAAACACAACAGCTTGCTTTAAAAAGTAATTTAAAATGCTTCAGATCTTAAAGTCAGCAAAAGAAAAACAACAAAACAAACATGAAAATCAATGGGGATTAAACCTTCAGTTCTCCTTATGTTTTGTTGGAATTGAAGATAGGACTGTTGGTGGCTTTGGACTGTCTAGCACCAAAGATGAAGACCCATTTCAATCAAGTATAGCTAGCAAGTTTCTTGAGGGTGAGAACCATGTCTTGTTCATCTTTGTGTCTTCAACAGAATTTCACATAAGCCATAGAGGCTTTTAATACACATTAGTGGAATACATGAAATAAAGAGTTACTCTTGTAAATTGGGATCTTTTAGAAGCATTAAAAATTTATCTAAGTAGAACTGGTTTTGAAGGGCAATTTTCCTTGGGGATTTTTTTGTCTTACACTGGCCTGGACTGGAAATACTAGCAGAACAGAATGAATTAAAAATGGACTTGAAAAAAAAGATAAATGTAATTCAAATAGCATTGAAATATTAGTTTTTGGCCTATCTCTTATTATATGAAATATGCTGTGAAGTGTTAAACAGTTCCAGTAAACTAGAGTTAAACATGGTTGGGACACCCATTTGGTTTGTTATTACACACTAGAGGCCCGGTGCACAGATTTGTGCACTGGTGGGGTCCCCCGGCCTGGCCTGCACCCTCTCGCAATCTGGGACCCCTTAGGGATGTCGGAGAGCCGGTTTTGGCCTGATCCCCACAGGCCAGGCTGAGGGATCTCACGGGTGCATGAATCCGTGCACCAGATTTCTAGTATGCATACAAGATCTTTGGTTAATCTCTTCCCATTCTCCCCCCTTCCCTCTGAGATTTATCAGTCTGTTCCATGTTTCCACGCCTGTGGTTTCCATTCCTGCATTGAGCGTCTGGCCCCTGGTGGTCGGTACGCATCATAGCTACCAGCTGGCTGGTCAGTTGGTCAACCAGTTGCTTAGGCTTTTAAATATATAGATTTGCATCTGAAGTTATGTGATCATATGTAATATATGCATTAACAGCTAGGACAGAGTAACTGAAAGGGAGAGTATTTATGTCCTTTTTGGGAATGGGTTGCTTAGCTTGCCCTCTCCATTTCATGCTTTTGAACTGGAGAAAGTTGAACATGCAACCATGAGGGCTATGTTGACTAGCCCAGTTTTAGGAAGGAAGTGTTGGGCGGAAGTCATAAGCCTTTC
Source organism: Cnephaeus nilssonii (assembly GCF_951640355.1). Lineage (NCBI taxonomy): Eukaryota > Metazoa > Chordata > Mammalia > Chiroptera > Vespertilionidae > Cnephaeus > Cnephaeus nilssonii. The sequence goes on along the minus strand of NC_137073.1, from coordinate 110,273,832 downwards.
TAAGACATTGCAGACCAGGTGCAGGTTGAATTATGATTTGTTTCTTGCTACTGCAACCTTAGTGTGACATATTAATTTGAAAAATGATATTGTTCCTTATTATCATCCTCCCTGAGAGGAAAACATTCAACAAAACAGATGAAAATTATTTTCCAGGTCCCATGGGGTTTCTGATTTGTGTTATTGAAAGAAAATCTACATGTTTTACTTCTCTGAAATGTGTAGTAATCCCAATATTCAAAATAGGCATGCTTTGTGCTCTGCTTTCATAACAATACTCCTGGATAATTGAAATCAATAATCTAGTTGTTTTTTTTTACAAAAACACCTACCATTAATCCATCAAACTAGAATGAGGATTCACTTGCTTGAATAATTCAAGTATGGCATTTAAATCAGGCACATTATGCAATTTTCCCTCCTGCTGAGGGGCCCGTGCACTTGGGAGAACATACAGATCTTGTTGCTTCTTGATAAAGTCAGAGGAGCTTAGGTAGAATGTAGTGATGCTTAACGCTCATTGGTTTTGCCTCTGGAGCCACAAGGCTGTTACCATGACTACAAAACTGCAGTTGCTACGGCATCCACAGACTCATCTGGTGTCAAGGCTTCTGGATAGCCCAGCACAAAAGCTATTACTTTATGTTGTTTTCAAGAAGACTTTGAATAGTAGTAGAGAACTAAAATAATTCCAGGTAAACAAGGTTCCTATACTTTCCCATGTAGACAGAAAGCTCTTCTTCAAAGTGGGAGTAAATGATCTAAACCCATTTCTCCCAATTAACCCATCAGAAAAATAAATTAGAGTTAAAGGGAGAAAAATGTGCACAGCCAATATAGAAATACTGCTTTATTACCATTTTCTAAATGTCATATAACCTCACATGAATCTGTAGGTCATCGATATAGACAAAGCCTGGCAGCCAGCTCACTGTTTGGTAAGAAGGAAAAGCAGTGTTGCAAAGCAAGAAAACAGAATCCCAATCAGAAAACCAGAAGGGCAACTCACCTACAATCTTGCCTTTAAGATAGCTAGGATCAACTCTTTTCTATTTCTTTGATTATTTCAGCTTTATTGTGGTATGACTGACAAATAATCATTGTCAAATATTGATCAACAAATATGTAAGTCAAAGATATTTAAGGTATATAGTGTAATGTTTTGACATATCTATACATTGTGAAATGCTATGCCAATCAAGGTAATTACCTCACCATCAGCTTATATACTTACGTGTGTGTGTGTGTGTGTGTGTGTGTGTGTGTGTGTGTGTGGTGAGCTCTACTCTCTTAGCAAAACTCAAGTGTACAATTAAGTATCATCACCATGCTCTACCCAAAGTCTCCAAAATTGATTAATCTTATAAAAGAAAGTTATTTCTTCATGGACACCTTTCCTGACACCCATAAAGGATTGCTTCCCAGAGATTTATCATACTAGAGTGCTCTTACTTCCTAGAATCCAACACACTTGTAATGAATGTCAGTCTTTCCTTATAGGCTCTACAAGGGCAACTCCATTACAGTTCCATCACCCAACACAATGCCTCTAACAGTGCTCCCTAAATGTGTGCTAACTGGTTTAAAAGACAAGGAGAAGCCTATTGGGGAAGGGACAGGTTGTCTAGTGTGCCTCAAACATAGGATTCATGAGATGAGATGGTGGACCATAAGTTTGGGGTTATTTTTTCCAGAATCTTCCAAGCAAGACTGAGGCATTCAGGAGGAAAGGGAAGCCAGGCTAGGGTTCTGAGCGAGGGTGTGATGAGGTCAAGGTAGACTGTATTCACATTGCTTCCTACCTGAAATGAGGGCAGACCAGCCAGGCTTGTTTGTCTTGCCTCTTTTATAATGTCAGTTCTCCAGAGTCACGGCCATAGGTGCTGATAAACATAGACTTGGTCAGAATGTTACTGGACAGGGACTGGCCCCGAGCGGGTCTGTCGCAGGCCGGCCTGTAGTGTGTGGGTTCTTGACTTCGGGTAAGGTGCTTTTAAGAGTATGTTTATTGCCCTAACCTGTTTGGCTCAATGGATAGAGCGTCGGCCTGTCGACTGAAAGGTCTCAGGTTGATTCCGGTCAAGGGCATGTACCTTGGTTGCGGGCACATCCCCAGTAGGAGGTGTGCAGGAGGCAGGTGATCGATGTTTCTCTCTCATCGATGTTTCTAACTCTCTATCCCTCTCCCTTCCTCTCTGTAAAAAAAAAATCAATAAAATATATATTTTTTAAAAAGAGTATATTTATTAAAGCTGGCGACAGTGAAACAAAGGAAGGACTTGGGGTAGAAGAAGGACCAAGAGCCGAGGCGGAGCTCTGCTTTAACTCCCTGGAAACACTATAGGGAAGAAGTGAGCCAAGGTGGGGCTGCTGTTAGCTCACTGGGAAGTGGTCACAGTGACAGAAGTGAGACAAGACAGGTCCGCTTGAAGCTCTCTGGGAAGTCAGAGAAAAGGGGGCCTTGGAGAGAGGATCCTGGGGTGAGCCCTGGACTAGCTGCTGCTGCCCCATGCTCTCCTGGCGGCACGTCTCCTGGGGACCCTTAGAGTTTAGGAGGAAGGAAAAAGTTCATGGGAGTTTGTGTGTGTGTGTGTTTTATATTACACCTTTTACTTTGCAGTTTTTCTCACCAACCTCTTTTCAGACCAGCAGATGTAAATCTAACATTCTTTTAATGTTGAGAGAATATTCCATTGTATGGATGTACCACAATATGTTCAAGCATTTACTTACTAATTAACATTTAGATTTCCAGGTTATTTCTTCTCCAACAGATATTTCAGTACACACCTATGAACTGCTACCTTTACAGACTGAGCAATCCTGCTTTTGAGAAATTATCCTATAAAGACAAAAGCACCCTTGCATGAAGAAGTTTATGTTTGAGAAAGGGCATGGGTGTGCTCTAGAGGGAGCCCTTGCTGAACCTTTGTCCTGAGGGCTTTTTATCTTTTTTCATTTTTTCCTCAGGGTGAGCATCTTAGGGGAGGGTTTCAGCAGAATCTTCAACAGCTTCCTGGGTGCATTTTTAATGTGCTGATGCATCAAAATGAGCACAGAGGGGAGTTTGGGATCATTCTTTGGTCTGCTTTATTGTTTTAATTTTATCTTAGGCCTGTCTGGCTTTAATGGGGTTTTTGTTACTTCTGCCCCTGACTTCATCTGTCCTTGGGTTTAGCTGACGCAAATGTCATTAATTGGGTCTTTGTTCTCTTATTTCCCAGACCACGGTGATTTAAGCTCTGTATTCTCCCGGTTTGGGCGGTAGGTATAAACTATTTGCTCTCAAGTGCCCTTGGTTAGGGAAGATAAGGTCTTGCAATTCACAAGTTGCTGGCTGTAAGTTGCTCAAACTGTTTGGCCTCCTTTAGTTTTCTTGTCTCAGTTTCCCTATTCCACTTGCCCAGGGATTTTCCTAGCTACTTACCATCCTGCCACAATCACAACATTCGGGGCCAGCATTTCTTCACAATGTGATGTACATTATGTCAATGTTACCCGGCAACACAGATGAAATTTTCAGTTCTCCTGACACTGTCATGGTTTTACCGCCAGCTTGCCCTGGAACAAGAAAGGGCTATTTAAAAATAACTAGGCAACACCCTAAAAATACACAGTCCGCTTTGGGCAACAGGTCTGATTCTGCATGGGAAACAAAAGCAGAGCTAAATCAACGTCAGTATCACTTCCCTGTCTTCCCTGTAAAGAAAAAAAAAAATCAACATTATCCTACCCATGCCAGTGGCTCCGAACATCAGGACCAGAGATGACGATGTAAATAAAGTGTGAAAGCAGAGAAAAGAAGGCTGCATTTTTCACTTTGGTAGTTGTTGTTTTTTCTACCGTGAAGCAAATAGTTTATTAGCAGCTGTCTGGCCTCTAAACATATCTTTCCTTATAAAATCTAGGGCCCTGGGGGACCGTGATTCAGTGACTGTTTACTTATGCTCAACAAAGCATAGCTCCAGACACTTTTCTGGGCTTTGTCAGCTCTTCATTGTCTCTTATGTATTTGGTTCTGTGCCACAAACTCTCAATAAACAGTAAGTAATGGGAACGATTAATGCTATTTTACAGAGTTTTGTGAAACCAAATAAAACACATAACTAATTGTTAGCTAAATGTTCCAGAAAGACCACAATCTAATTTGGGGTAACTCAGGGACATGTCAGTTAAGATACCAGGCAGAAATTCTGGCCCTGTCAGCTACTAATTGTGTGACCTTGTGCAAATTATTATGAAGTCACCCAATGGCATACACATGTAAGCGCTTACTATTTGCCAGCTACTTTACACGGAAGTATGTACCATTATTATCTTCTTTTTCTACAAGGGAAACTGAGGCAGGGAGGTTATGTAATTTGCCCAAGATCACACAGCTAATAAGCGGGACAGCCAGGATTCTAATTCCAGGAGTCTGGTTTCTGGAACTTGCTCCTACACTACAGTCTCTAAGCCAGGGGTCCTCAAACTTTTTAAACAGGGGGCCAGTTCTCTGTCCCTCAGACCATTGGAGGGCCAGACTATAGTTTAAAAAAACTATGAACAAATTCCTATGCACACTGCACATATCTTATTTTGAAGTAAAAAAACAAAACGGCAAAAACACCCGCATGTGGCCCGCGGGCCGTAGTTTGAGGACGCCTGCTAAGCCTTAGTTTCCTCTCTAAAACAGTTACAGTAACACCTACCTCATAGGATTGTTGATATTTAAGTGAAAAAAATATATGCAAAATGCTTACCACAGTGCCAGCACATAGTAGATGTTATAGTTAATAATCCATGAGATTGATGACCTTAAGAATATTAACCATGTATTCAATTATCATTTGGGGGGAGGGGTTACCCATGGCATAATTTTAGTCTCGTACTGGATGTCCTCTTGTGGTATGACTTTGGGGCATTGCCCATCCCCTTGGTTTGGATATGTTCAGAGGGTATTTGATATTGGTATAGTCCGGTGTTGTCCAGGGTACCAAGACTCATCAGTCTGTATTTTCAATGTAGCTGACTTCTTTTACTCTTTAGCTCTATGTAGGTCCTTAAAGCAATGGTATGTATCTATGTCTGATAAAGGAATAGATGTTAATGAAAAGAAGAGATTTTTTTTTTAAATCAAAAGTTTTGGAGTATTCTGAAATGAACTTAAGCATGGTTCTTTTCCTATTGTATACTTCTAAGCTCCAAGCAAAAGCTCTTCACTGGTGCAAAGAACATGGACCCTTTCAAACGCCCATCTGGAGCTTCCAGTCCTGTTGACTGGAGAGCACTGAAGAAGATAAAAATAAAATTCATCAGTTAATTTGTGCCCGGCCCTCACATTCAGATTTTCTTAACTTGCCACAAACCTGCCTCAGGCACCAATTCTGTTCTTCTTTATTCATTTTCTTCCTCTGGGGAAAAAAAAAAAAAGGGCTAGTTTTGTTTTGATACTAGCCTGCCTGTTTCTATTCTATCCATAGAATTAAGCCACTCATTTATATTTGCTGCTGATTTTATATACCTCCTTACATTTTTTAAAAATGCAAATCATTTTCCTAATAAAATAGGCATATCAAATGCCCTTAGGTAAAAGGTTCTATGTTAAGTACTAGAGATATAAATACCAAACCCAGAGATATAATCATTGAAGGAATAGTGGGGAAAAGAATACTATAACTAATAAACCCAGAACAGCCAGAGAACTGGGAGGAAAAAACAGATATTTATAGTATCACACATGTCAAAGGAAAAGGTAATTATTGGACTTAGGGTCTGAATAGAACAAAAATGGTGAAGCAAGGGAAAATGCACTCTCTCTCTGCTGGACTGGTGAGACAGGGACTTACTCCAGGAGTGCTCTTGCAAAACAGCAAGAATGTCCTCTCTCTCTCTCTCTCTCTCTCTCTCTCTCTCTCTCTCTCTCATCCACGTATGGCCCTAGGCACTGCTTCTATCATTTCTATTGCCTCCCTCCCTCTCTGCTGCCCCAAAGAGTAGAAAAACAAACAATTTTGGAAAAACTATGAATTTTCAAATAAATCTAACTTCTATACAGAACGTTTTATGTCACAAAGTGTTTTATGGAGTTATACGGCAATGAGCATCAATGGCATAATGGCATAATTTAACTTATAAATTAAAAAGCAAAAATCTGTGATACAGACTGGGCTTTCAAACGGAAGGCAACGTGCAGCATTCACAAGCTGATTTGGTTTGATATCATTTACTTTCTTTCAGGCCGTAGTTTTATGAGCCTGTGTCAGACTGTCTGGTCAGTTCCGAAGCTGAAGGGAAACTCAGACTTGCCCTCCTTGACCCGGGCATGGCATTGCATTCATTACCCCAAGCTGGCTGGCAGAGCTTAGCAAAAAATACATTTTGCAAGAAAGTTTCCAAACCATTCAACTCTACAAATGATCCATACACTTCGCTCTCCACTTAGGGAAAAAATACATCTCACCCTACCCGCAACCCCTCAAAAAAAATCAGGAAGCCTTTTCATTTTTGACTCTTTATGTGGTTTATTTTATTTTATTGCTATTTTTTGAGTAGTTATCAAATCCACATCAGTCAAAAACTTTAGAATATACGTAAAATGAAATAATTATCTTCAGTCTTAGTCTCCCATCTACCCCCTAGCCCATCCCACCAAAGATAAAACAAACAAGGATTGTTGTTTCTTTCTTTGTGTCTTTCTGCTGGCTTCATAAACACAGATTAATTTGCATTCTAATTCCCACGTCTCTTAAGGAAGAAAGGGGCTAGACTCAGGGTGGCCACCAGTGCCTGATAGCCCAGAACTTTCTCGTTTTAGCACTGACCGTCCTGTGTCTTGGGAAATTTCTTATCCCTGGGCAAATCAGGTGGTTGAGCACTCCAGGCCTACTTACTCTACACTACCCAGAACCAATATATTTTGGGGGATGTTTTCCTATCCATATCACGATCTTCCTCAATTTCTTATGGCTGCATAATTTTTTTTGCACTGTGTAGTTACAGATTGATGAGTATTTGAGGTTTTGGGGTTTGTTTGTTTTTTGTAATCTTTTATATTCCCAAACCAAAAGTATTTTAGAAAAGATTCCATTTCTAAGTGCCTCAGAATTTTTATAAGTTTCTTTTAAAAGACATGCATAGCCCTAAGCTGGTTTGGCTCAGTGGATAGAGCGTTGGCCTGTGGACTGAAGGGTCCTGGGTTCGATTCTGGTCAAGGGCACAAACCTGGGTTGCGGGCTTGAGGCAGGGGGCGTTGTAGGAGGCAGTCGATCAATGATTCTCATCATTGATGTTTCTATCTCTCCCTCCCTCTCCCTTTCTCCCTGAAAGAAATGTATAGATATATATTAAAAGACATGCATCAATGTTTAATAAATACATAGTCTTACTGCATATTCATATTTGGGAAATGGCCAGTTTGTTCTTCCTATGCGACCCTGGGCATGCAAATTCAAAGACTGGTAGGGTTACTTTTCTAGCCGTCCTTTCAATTTACTTCTCAAATAATGTGAATTTCTCTGCGGCTAAATGATCTAAAATTTGTTTTTCTATTAAAATTATAAAGTGGTTTGGTTCATTTAGCTGAGTGGGTGATCTGTTAGTACTGTGGCCCTATTTTCACTTGCTGTCATTTTTATCTGCAGCTTTAAATGGGCCAGCCATTTGAAATCAAGCTACTCTCACTCCCTTTATAATTGTCGAAGCAATATAACACAGTATTATCTGAGAAGCTCTCATGCTAAGTGGATTTTAATGTATTTGTGTATTATCTATGGGAGAGGGCAGAGAGATGACCAGGGAAGTGAACTGAGTACCTACATCTATTCTGACAAATCGATGTCATTGTTATGGCTCATTTCAACCTTTTTTTAGTACCAGAATTTTACAGTGTCACAGAACAGCCAGGTCTATGGCATGGTGGCTGCCACAGATGAGGATCTGGTTGTGGTTAGAAGGATCTGGGTAAGACAGACTTGTGCATTTATGTTTATTAAACATTTCTCTAGTGCTTTAAACTCTTTAGAAGTCATTGTACAACCATCCAGTAATATCATCCGCAGTTTATACCTCAGTGAACTTGGCAAAAGCAGTAGCCCAAATTTGGGGAAATACAAACATCTGCCAAGGAACCTCAATTAGCCTGTCGCGCATGGTTCTAAGATGTAAAATATTAGTTGGAAAATTATTCTTCTAGGAAGAATTCCAAGAAAATGTTGAATGAAAATGTAGTAAATATATTTGTATTCAGCCACGTATCTAAATGTTGCTCCATTTTACTTAACTACGTTTTAAATGAAATGCCACAGCTTCTTTGAAACTGAGTATTTGCTTTTGTGCCTTATTCATTTTTGCATCCCCACTGACTAGATACAGGCTTAGCAGGTGATGTTGATTTGAATAATATAACATGGTTTACAAAGTGCTTTTAGGTAAACTAGCTTTAGCCTTAAGCAGCCATATACATAGGTTTGTTGTGGTGTTAGGCGATCATCATTTTACAGATGAGGAAGCTGAACATCAGGGAAGTTATTTGCCGAGGGCCACACGGTAAGAGGAGGACCTGAGACTGGATCAGTCCTGACCTGCCAATTTCTAGCCTCAGGCCTTTCCACAGCTTCTCAGTAGGATCACTCTGCATCTACCATGTCCTAATGCAATAGGAGAGGCTCAAGCCTTTGGGTGGGAATTGCTCTTTTTGGATTGGTGAACTGTAAATCATGATAATTTATCCCATATGGTATGTCTGACATTAATCTCAGAGCCACTTTTTATTCCTCTTTTTCCTTCACCCTTCACACTGGTTGCCAAATCCAATTAACTCTACTTTCTAAGTATCTTTGGCAATGGTATCCTTCTTACCATGACCTCTGACCCATCCTAATTCAGGTCCTCATATTTCCTCAGGATGTGGTTGAGTCTCCCTACCCATCTCTCTGCTTCTTGGGTCTCACATGACACTAGGCCATAGCATCCTAGGTGAATTCAAAGCATGTCTGACCCTTTATAATGTCTCACTGTCTAGCAGGGAAGACAAACACATAAATAATTACTTTAACCCCATGTGGCAAGTGTAATGACAGAAATACATATAACAGGCCATCAGAATGCAGAGGGTATCTTCAAGTTGCTGTTAGGGCTTTCTTCCCAAAGCACAGAATTGATTTTAAATGCCTTTAATGGTTACTACCTGCTTACAGCAAACCCAAATGCCTGTGGAAGTTCAGGAAGAACACACAGTTGTGAAGTGGGCAGGTAATACGGTAGGGAGTGATGGGGAGTTTGGAGATTGTGGTGGATTGGAGAGGACAAGCCTAGACTAAGGGTCAGTCACTATGAAGCTCTAGCCATCTGTGGTCAAGTGTGGCCCAAGGTGGCCAAACCATTTTTTGTTTGTTTGTTTGTTTTGTTTTCCCAAGAGAAGCTGGAAGTCTAGCATTTTATGTTAAGTCTCCTAATCTTTAAATTATCATTGTTGTAATTCAAATTCCAAACAAAACAAAAACCTTAACACACACAAAATACTATGAGAGCCAACTAAAGCACATCCAGTTTGTAACCTCTGGCTGATTATAAGAGAGTCAAAACTTTTTAGGAAGACATCCAAGACTGCATAATCTGGGCCCAATCTATGTTCCCATTAAGCTTTTAGGTACAACTAATCCCTCTCTTCTTTTTTTTTGTTCTTTTTTTTTCTGGAACATTTTATTCCGACTACCAGTAAAATATTTGTATCTCGTTCAAAATCCCACCAATTATGAGATTTTCCTCTGGTTTTAAGTTCTTTATTTCTTTCTCCCTCAAAAGATGTTATTTTCCTTTCCTTAACATTTAGTTAGTTATATACATTTTTAAAGATTTGTAATATTTTACGCAAAATTCAAAGTGAGTGGCATGAAGTTAACTGTGTTACCTCAGTCCACACTGCGGCTGGAATCTATTTTTCCCCCAAGTCTTGATATTCTATAACACCCTGATAACATTTGTATTAATTTTCTCACACTGCTTTTAACAAATTGTCTCAAACTTCATGGCTTAAAACAACACAAATCTATTGTTTTCCAGATTAGAAGTCCCACATTGGTCTTAATGGGTGACGATTAAGAGCTCAGCAATTCCTGCACAGGCTGCCTGCATTTCCCCCCCATTCTTTTAAAATTTAAAAAAAAAAATCCCACCATTTATTTTTTTATTAAATTGATAGCGGTAATATGAGAAGGTAGCATTATATAAATTTCAGGTCACATTATAATTTACTATCTGTGGACTCTGCTGCATACACACTACCAAAAATCTAGTTTCCTCTTATGTGTAGTCATTGAGCATAGCATAGCGCTTACTGCACATTCTCTGGCTTCCTTACTAGATTTTGAGCGTTCTGAAGGCAGGATGTGTTTCTCAGCCACCACTGGGCCTTGAGGACCTAGACCATTTCCTAGTGTACAGTACGGCTCCATAAGTGTTTATTAAATTATTGGCTACATAAAGGAAGGAAAGAAAAAGCCTCCATCTATCTCTCCTTTACATTGCTCCTGGTTAGGTTGCTATCATAAACAGGACATGCAGAAAGGTTGGCTCTCTCTGCATTCACTCAACTCCCAGGAATCCCATGTTGATGTGTTAACACAAAGAATTAAAGAGCTCTTTGAGACCAACAGCACATGTAACTTACCTTTAACGCGGGCTTCCTGGCTGTGAATATATGATTGCAGCCTTGTGGCTGAGACAAATTGGGTACAGCATTAGTAAAGGCCAAAAGTCCTCCACGTCATGGAGGCAGTTTCCTGGGGGTAATTTACAGTCACACCTACTGGCTCTACCTTCTATTAGCTGCATGTAGCAATGATTTTGAGCCACAGTTTCTTTCTATGCAAAACTAGATGCCAATAGTTACCTTACAGTGCTGTTGTGAGTAATAAAGTTAAGATTTATAAAGTGCTTAGAACACAGTTTTGCGTGTACTAAAGCCCCAATTAATGTGAACCAGGCATGGAAGAAGGTGTTCACATTTCTCTAGAAAGTGTTCATTTTGTCGAGATCATCAACAAGACAAGTAACAGTAAGTTTTAGAGAGGTTGTGGAGAAAAAGGAAACCTTGCTCACCCTGGTGTGAATGAGAACCAGGACAGCCGCTATGGAAAACAGTATGGTGGTTCCTCAAAAATTAAGAACAGAGACACCATATGACCCAGTAACCCCTCTTCTGGGTATCTACCCCCCAAATTTGAAAGCATTTGTTCACAAAGATATATGCACCCCTATGTTCATTGCAGCATTATTCACTGTGGCCAAGACATGGAAATAACCAAAGTTTCCTTCAGTAAATGACTGGATAAAGACAATGTGGTACATATATACAGTGGCATACTACTCAACCATAAGAAAAGATGAAATATGGCCATTTGTGACAACGTGGATGGATCTTAAGAATTTCATGCTAAGCGAAATAAATCAGAAAATGTTAAAAACTGTATGATTTCCCTCTTATGTGGGATATAAAACAGAAAACAACAAATGAACAAACAAGACAAACAAACAAGCAATAACTCATAGACACAGACAATAGTATGGTGGCTGCTAGTGGTAAGGAGAGTGGGAGGTAGTAAAGGATAAAGGGGGTCTAATGTACAGTGACGGAAAGAGATTGGAGTTTGGGTAGTAAACACACAATGCAATAGACAGATGATGTATCATAGAATGGTACACTTGAAACCTATATAATTTAATTAAGCCCCAATAAATTGAATTTAAAAAAAGAAATCACATTGCTAAAAAAATGTTCATTTTGCAATTACTAAATGTCAAAGGGAATGTCTTCTAGAATTTTTCCTTCATTGACATATGTGTAATTGTTAATAACTGCAAATATCTATAGCTCAGCTATAGACTCTTGAAAGGAAATGTAACGGAAAAGTTCTGTGTACTTTTAAGGGTGTCAAAGAGAAGCGTGGAGGGGGTGTTCTTCCTTAGCGATCACAATACTTTCAGTCAATATTTGGTGACTACATCTGAATCAACCACGTGATTTCATTGAGCACAGAGGTGGCTTGAAGCTTCCCAAGTGGTATTTTTGTTGACAAGAAAGCTCCTTATGCTGCCCCCTACAGGCCAGATAATAGAATTTCTGATTGGCATCATTATGCTAACAATTAATTTTGTACTAAGCCAAGCAAAATGGAAAAAAATAAATAAGCAGTATTGGATTTGCTGGATTCTATTTATTTTTGGCATAAATTCTCTAAAATACTACACTGTTTATTATCCAACTAGAGGCCCAGTGCATGAAATTCGTGCACGGGCAGGGTCCCTAAGCCTGGCCAGCGATCAGGGCTGATGTGCGGGGCGACTGGCCAAGGACCTTTTCAGTGTTCCACTGGAAGGACTCAGTAAGTGTAACAGGCTTTCAGCATATGTGTTCAGGTACAGTCTTTGGGAGGAATGAACAAGTGGGAAAGGATACCTGTAGTTGCAGAATTAGAAGCTAGGTGAGATTCATTTTCTTTATCTCAGTGTCATCCTGGCACCTTGTTTCCATGTTTTCACCTTTGTTTCCCAGATACTCCAACTTCTCCACACCATTGGAACCTACGTTTTCAATCATCTATGTCATACTGCTCAGCCGCAACAAAGCATCTAGAATGTCCTCAAGTTGAGCCAGATCTATTTTCATTCACCACTAAACGACCATTACACTATTTTCGCAAAACCATTTTTTGGACTGTGTCTCTCTAAAAGCTTTGGCTCCAGAGTATTCCAGATACAACTTCATAGGAAACTCAATGGAAAGCTATGATCTTAAAATCTAAATGAAGTAGCACTTATAATCTGAAGAACTTTCTTTCCCGGTCATAAACTGGCACCCTGACATGACACTGGTACAGGGGAAACAAGCCATAATTGACATCATGGCAAGAAGCCAAGACAAAGGCTTTGTAAGTACAGAGCAAGCCTTTTAACCACCAGGATGAGGTGGTTTGTACTCAACGGTGCATGTCTACAAAGTCAGCATAGCCTTTCCAAGCAAAGAGGGTCATACTCATAAAAACAGTCACATGAAGTGGAATCTACCATAGCATTCACTACAACGCAACATAAATAAGCCAAACATTCCCTTCCAGAGGAAATCACCTAATGAGTTCCATCTGTATGCATTTAATTGGGAGCGTCTGCGGGTTCTAAAAAAGAATTCTAAATACTGGTGAGTTTTCCTTGGAGAAACATAACCCAAATCATCACTCAGTGGGAATTATAAAAAGTATTACTCACTAAACAAGCAGTAATTTTGATTTCAAACCTTGAACAACACTTTGTAAGGAAAAAGAAAGAGAAGCAATAGCCTAGAGCCAAGCAAGCCAATTATTAGTAACTATACCATTGGGAAATGCTTCAAGTCTATGAAATTTAGACACTTTGATCAATATTGCTAAATTTTAATAAGAAACAGACCAGCATGTGGTACATCATACTTCATTTTTAACTGATGTGTGTTATACAGAAGCAATGTTAGAGTTTTTGTAAAAGTAAAGCTGTTTAGCTGGACTTCAGAGATTTTTTAAAATAGAGGATTTATAGGGAGATGATGTGTTTTTATAAATTGAAGACACTGGGTAAATGCAGTAAAGCAGTTTATTTAAGTACAGTCATGCCTTGGGACCCTTAGGGGAATGGTTCTAGGACTTCCCTTGGATACCAAAATCTGAGGGTGCTCAGGTCCCATATATGAAATGAATGACAAATACCTTATTTTCACATAACCTACACACATCCTCTTGTATACCTTAAATCATCTCTAGATAACTTATAATACCTAATACAGTGTAAATACTATGTAAATCGTTGTTATACTCTATTGTTCCGGGAATAATGACCAAACAAAAAGTTGGTACATGTTTAGTACAGACACAACCACTTTAGGCCTCACTACATAGTACACATCAGCAATAATGTAACTTTTTTCCAAATATTTTTTATCCAAGCTTGATTGAATCCATAGATTCAGAACTCAAGAATTCAAAGGGCCAATTATAATAAAAAAAAACACACAGAAAAAAAAAATGGATTGGCCCAATCATGTTAGAGTTTTCCCTTCGTATTTTGCAACCAAATAAAAATCTGTTCCACTGAAGGCTTCATCAGGTCAAAGCTTGGAGTGCAGCCACCATAACTGTGAGAAAATAAAGTCTTGTTGAAGCCACCAGCCTGTTTTGGTTATGGCAGCCCAAGCCGAACTAATGAACTCAGGTGGCTGGTTAGTCTAGGTTAAAACTCAGGCTCACATCACACTTATAACCTCAAAATTAAATAAAAATAATATAATCTACACCCCAAAGCTAAGGCAAATAATAATAATCTATACTAATAAAAGGGTAATATGCTAATTAGTCTGGACGTCTTCCGGACATCCTTCCAGACATCCTTCCAGACAAAGCCACGGTGGCGGGGGCCGAGGCAGATGCGGTTAGGGGCAATCAGGCAGGCAGGCAGAGGTGGTTAGGGGTGATCAGGCAGGCATGCAGGTGAGTGGTTAGGAGCCAGTGGTCCCGGATTGCCAGAGGGATGTCCGACTGCCAGTTTAGGCCCGATCCCTAAACCGGCAGTCGGACATCCCCTGAGGGGTCCTGGATTGGAGAGGGTGCAGGCCGGACTGAGGGACTCCCCTGCCCATTCACGAATTTTGTGCACCGGGCCTCTAGTTAATAATAATAATAATAATAATAATAATAATAATAATAATAACAACAACAGCTAAACAATGTCCTAAATACTTCACATGTATTAACTCATTAAACCCTTACTGTAAACTTAAGAAGTTGGCTCTATTATAACATAATACACTAATAAAATAATTTAAAAGCCCTTATATAAAAATAAAATTTAAACTGCAAAATAAAATAATAGAGAATGGTTAATAACCATGGATACTCTTTTTAATATGGATAGATTGGATTCACTATGCATGGACAACTCTAAATAAAGGTGGTTTTTTTGTTGTTGTATTTTTTGTTTTGTCTATAATTAATTCCTAGGCTGACAGTGTTCCTGGAACAAAATTTTTGTAATTTTATGCTTCAGATACTCATGGTGGAAAATTATAAGGGCCTTGAAATAGAAGAATCTGGAATGTGAGACAGGCACATTCACATGGGACACAAATATGTAGACTGGCTGGCTCTGAAAGTGTTGATAGTCACTGATCTAGAGAATAAGTTATCTTCATTAAATAAAAACCTTGTCACAATATAAAAATTGCCAAAGGGGAAAGATGCACACTTATTCATCAATATGGAAGGATCATAAAAGCATAATTAGTGCTAATAGAAAAATAATGAATGAAAGAACAGTTCTTATCAAATTACAATAGTTTCGAGCATTAACAATATGAAGGATCAGTTTCAACTGAATAATCAAAAGATTAAATCAAATACACTTCTCCCTTCAAGATTTTCTCTACTTGCCCACAAATCTTGTGAACTCTTTCACTTTTTAATGTTTTTCATAGTCTTCATTTTATTTCAGAAAAGCAGCATCTATATTTTAGAGAAGAAAAATCTCATCCAAGGTCATTTCTGCAATCCTACAAAAATAGTTTTAAAAACTTGAACAATAACAACTATAATATTTGGACATAGTCCAGACCCGATCCATCTTTTCATTATGTGCTACTAAATGCATTAAACAAACAGCTTAAACACCTAGGAATGAATTCTCTATTCAATAGAATGAAACGATAAGATGGATCACTCACATCCATAAAATATATTCAACAAATACATGCATTCTTGTATTTTTACAAGATCAAATTAATCATAAAGTAAAATTGATAGAATGATATGAATTATATGTGTAGAGATGTCTTCAAGTAATGGATGCCATTAGGAGCATCTAATTTCCCAACCTAAGTTCTAAAGTAATTGAGAGAAGACAAAGGGATCAGCAGATAGAGACCAAAATAACTCCTTTGTTGAAGTGATTCTTTTAGAAAATGTGGCCTACATCTGTAAGCATGTGGGGTTTCTCATACTAAACCCCAAGATGAGGCAAACTTACCAATCAGCATGGGAGTGGGGGAGAACTATCGGCAGGGACAGGGCCCTTCCCAGAGGAGCAGAGGGGAGACTGACTCCCCAAGAGCAGGTAGCTCCTGAGCAGAAAAGCAAAGGAAGGACCTCAGTGACCTTTGCCTCCTCCTTCCATTCAAGTTCAATCATCAATTATGTCTAAGAGGGGACAGGCTTAGGAGTGCTCAGTTACATGAAGTTTCTCAATGGAAGGAAACACCAGAAGTTGGGAAGGAGTGTTTCCCTGCCCACAACGTAGGCTGTAATAATTTCTGAAACACAATCTCACCAGAGGATGATTGAGTTATCACCTCAAAAAGTGCATCACATCCAGGTCCCCAGAACCTCCTAGGTCCGTGGTCGGCAAACTGCGGCTCGCGAGCCACATGCGGCTCTTTGGCCCCTTGAGTGTGGCTCTTCCACAAAATACCACGGCCTGGGCGAGTCTATTTTGAAGAAGTGGCATTAGAAGAAGTTTAAGTTTAAAAAATTTGGCTCTCACAAGAAATTTCAGTCGTTGTACTGTTGATATTTGGCTCTGTTGACTAATGAGTTTGCCGACCACTGCCCTAGGTCATGCACAAGGGAGTTATCCTATATATTAGAACTCCAAGAACAAACACATAGTGATTCCAAAGGTATAATGAAAGTTATTTAGACTACGTCCTACGCACTAGGATGGCTTTAATAAAAACTACAGAAAATGACAAGTGTGGGGGAGGATGTGCAGAAATTGGACCCTTGTGCATTGCTGGTGGGCGTGCAAAATGATGCAGTTGCTGTGGAAAGCAGTTTGGCGGTGTGATATTGTCATTTACAATGATAAATAGTTACTTGGTTTTAGTCCCATTTCTGGCACAGAAGTCCTAAAACCCTTGACATTTCCTAAACGTTGAGAGAGAAAAAGGTGTCTCATGTTAATAAAGTGACCTTTGAACCCACCCGAGGATAGGCTGCTGGTTGCCAGGAGAACCAACCATGTGTCTAGAGAGTTGGAATTTTCATTTCTACCTCTGACCTTAAGAGTCCGGAAAACGGGCCTGGAGGCTGAATATATCACAAGTGGCCAATGATTTTATTAATCATGATTACGTAATGAAGCCTCCATAAACACCCAAAGGACAGGGCTCGGAGAGTGTCTGGGTTGGTGAACACGAGGTGATTTGGAAAGAGTGGCACACACAGAAAGCATGCGAGCTCCGCACCCCTTCCCACATACAATGCCCTATGCCAGTGATGGTGAACCTATGACACGCGTGTCAGCACTGACACGCGTAGCCATTTCTGATGACACGTGGCCGCATGCCGAGGATGAAACATTTGCGACTAGAGTCTTGGAGTTAGTTTTTTCCTCAAAGTGACATACTACCCAAGTTATGCTCAGTTTTTTTGGCGAAGTTTGACACACCAAGCTCAAAAGGTTGCCCATCACTGCCCTATGCATTGCTTCCACCTGACAGTTCCTTTATAGTTAACCAGTGTCTAGTAAGTAAAATGTTGTGTGGTACTAGCACCTCTGAGCCTCGGCATCAGTCCCGGTAGGGAAGTGAAGGCTAGAATGCAGAGACACTGGCTCAACCCAGGCCCTGGGCACTGATTGCTAACATAGTGGGCGCATTTATTCAAATTCAAATTGAATTTATCTTAAATATGATTTATTAAATACTAGCAAATATATCTAGAACTTCTTGATTAACATTTTCTTGGGGGATCATTATTCTCTAATAGTTATAGAATGAATCTAAAATACCAAGGAATTTCAGGGAAAAGCAATCAGCCAGCCTCGGCACCAGAGTCTTTTCCTTATTTCTATTTCTCTTCATTACATTTCTCACCAAACATTTACTTATTAGTAATCATCATCTACTCTCAGGGTCCTAATTTACTTCTGTGTATCACTTTTTACTTTAAGTAAGAGCTTGAGCTTGATTTCAGTGTTGCTATTATTTTAATTTGGGGTCCCTGCTACAAAATTGAACTATGATAACGAATATCTCATTACATTATAATTTACACTATGCTTATAACCCTATAGAAGTGAAAATGAATAGAACTGAAAACAATGGTCAGGATAAAAATAATACCACATGCTTCTGATTCTTCCCCCAAACACTGATTCCTACTGGATTTTCAATTTTCCATCTCCTACATGTGTCTCATTTTGAAAGCTGATTTCTGTAATGAGACGTTAATTATTTGTCCCTAGCATTCGAGAGACGTCAGTGACCCTGGGAGGGCAGCACCCCTGTGGTGCAATCCAAGCCTCAAAGAAGCCTGGGCCTGACTAGGCAGACTTACTATTGTGCGCAGTCGATCAGTTGGTATTCGTTTGACCTCTCGAAGCACGCCTTCACACCTTCATCATCCCAAAGTTTCTTCACATGATCAAAGAACTCCTAAAATTTGAAAAAGTTACAAATGAGAGGACGCATGTGTTATATAATCCTTCAAAAAGTAAAAAGTAAAAAGAAACTGCCCCCAAAGTTTGCAAGTAGCGCATGAATTATTTTCCTTGCGGAAGTCTACTTGACACACGGGAAAAGGCCCGATCTTGAATTCTGTGTGATGAAAAATGGATGCATGTATGTCATCATCATGCAAATTAACCTGTCAAACACCCTTATCATTCCAGGAACTTCCCCAAAATAAAAATTGCAAGTAAAAAGTTAATGACATTCATTAACCAGAAATACACATAGCTAACAATCTTAAAGTTCTTATTATTCAACTAGAGGCCCAGTGCATGAAATTCGTGCATGGCGGAGGGGGGGGGGGCTTCAATCTGGGACCCCTTGAGGGATGTCCGACTGCCTGTTTAAACGGGCAGTCGGACATCCCTCTCACAATTCAGGACTGCTGGCTCCCAACTGCTCGCCTGCCTGCCTTCCTGATTGCCCCTAACCGCTTCTGCCTGCCAGCCTGATCACCCCATAACTACTCCCCTGCCAGCCTGATTGATGCCTAACTGCTCCCCTGCCAGTCTGGTCACCCCTAACTGCCCTCCCCTGCAGGCTTGATCGCCCCCAACTGCCCTCCCTTGCAGGCCTGGTCCCTCCCAACTGCCCTCCCCTGCTGGCCTGATCGCCCACAACTGCCCTCCCTTGCAGGCCTGGTCCCTTCCAACTGCCCTCCCCTGCTGGCCATCTTGTGGTGGCCATCTTGTGTCCACATGGGGGCAGGATCTTTGACCACATGCGGGCAGCCATCTTGTGTGTTGGAGTGATGGTCAATCTGCATATTACTCTTTTATTAGATAGGATAGAGGCCTGGTGCATGGGTGGGGGCCAGCTGGTTTGCCCTGAAGGGTGTCCCGGATCAGGGTGGGGGTTCCCTTAGGGCGTGGGGCGGCCTGGGTGAGGGGCCTGTGGTGGTTTGCAGGCTGGCCATACCCCCCGGTCACCCAAGCAGAGGCCCTGGTATCTGGGATTTATTTATCTTCTACAGTTGAAACTTTGTAGCCTGGAGTGGAGGCCTAGGCTGGCCAGGGCTGCATAAGCTTGGCTTCCTCCATTGCCAGGGGCAACCCTAGCCTCCTGCTCTCTCCAGCTCCGTGGCTGCCACCATTTTTTGGGGGGATTTATTTATCTTCTATCATTGAAACTTTGTAGCATTGAGTGGAGGCCTAGGCCGGCAAGGGCAGGAGGAAAGCTTGTCTTCCTCCATTGCCAGGGAAACCCAAGCCTCCCTCCTGCTCTCCATGGCCGCAGCCATCTTGGTTGGGTTTATTTGCATATTCACTCCTGATTGGCTGCTGGGCATGGCTTGTGGGCGTGGCGGAGGTATGGTCAATTTGCATATTATTCTTTTATTAGATAGGATACTTTATTTAAACTAAACTCACAAAGCACCTCCATGGGCTTGCTAATTGTTGCACTGTTGTTGTACAATGTGCTTACATTCTTTTAAGAGCTTTACAGAGGCGAATCCATTTATTACTCATAACCATTCTCTGAGCTGGTACATTACTATTCCCATTTTACAGGTGAGGAAACTGAGCAGGAGGATTAGATAATTCCCCTGAAGTCATACAGGGTGGCAAAGTTGTGTTTAAATACTTAATTTTGGATGCTCATTCCTCTCCTCAACTAGTTGACCAGACTCCTGGGGATGGGGTAGGGGGAGGTCTGATGAAAATTGTGGGTTTCACTACTCTTCCTATCTCCCCATTTCTCTTCTTTCTTTGTTTGGTGCCTCTAGTTTTCACAGCACTTTACTGCACAGTTTGTGCTACTCCAATTGGCATTTGAAGAGGTATTTTGCTAAAATTTTCTGTCATACTCATGATTTGTCTGTTCTTGAGCCATGGGGGTGCTTAGGGTGCCTGGGACCACAGTACTTAATGACCCCCTCAGCCTCACCTCCTGAGCAGACATGTCCTCAGCAGGGACTGTGCAGTCAATTTCAGAAATGTCTTACGGGCTTCTGGGATGCTCCGACAGTTGCAGGGAGTTTTCTGAATAAGGCCCTCCATCCAGAAAACAAGCAAGGGTCACAGTGCTCCTCTGGCACTGAGGCCATCTGGCCTGCCGGAGGAGCCACATAAATCTTTGGCTTCCTCTCCATCCCTGCCGCCCTTGTCTCCTCACGTTTCATCTGAATTACTGCGCATCTTCTTAAGTGCCTCCACTCTGCCAGCTCCCAATCCGCTCCTCAAATAGCAGCCAGAAAAGTCTTTTTCTGAAACCAATTTGACTGTGTCACTCCACTGGCTGACCTCCTTCAGTGACTCCACATCACTTCGCCGTCACCGCTGTTTCTTCCATTTTTAGGAGGTAGAAGAATCAATTGGAGACCAGGTTGAAGATGCAGGTCCCTGGCCCCACCCCACACTCATGAAATCATCTCTGGGAGTTGGATCTGCAAGTCTGCATTTGAAAAATCAATGTTCCCTGGGCGATGCTGATACACATACTTTAGGAGAAATAGTAAGCTATGGGATCAAGTTCATTTTCCTTAACATGTTATGTAAGGAACGTGACCCTATAAGAAGAATATACATTTCTGAAGGTCTCTCCAACCTTATCTCCTGGGAGGACCCATCTACAAGAATGGCTGTTTATAGTTTTGTGAATTTTCACATTGTTTTCTGCTTTCCTTTGTCTTTATGGAAGGTTGCTGCATACAGTAGTAGAGGTTGGACAACTCTAAAGGTTACCATTTACATTCTAGTCTGAGGATGGATGCCATGTCAAGGTTCATAATGCCTTCAATCCCTGGAATGCTTCTTTGCTTTCTCTCTACCTGACTTAGCTCCCAGTTATCTTACAAGACACAGCCCTGGCATCATTAATGCTCTGGAGCCCAGAATTATTTGCATAGCTCTTTGATCACATTTATTACATGGCATTCTTTTTCTACATCTGTATCTTCTAGCATACATGAGCAAGTTGAGGCAGAGTCTTATTTATCCACTTACCCTCTCTAGCAATCATAATGCTAGACCCTAAATGGACACTCCACTAAGACTTATAGAAGTTAATAAATAAAATTTGATGATTCATCCAGCATTCATTCATTCATTCACTCAGAAACTCTGTGTTCCTTTTGAAGCTGATCCTATATGTTGACATAAAAATGTAGCAATGTCAAAGACAAGTTATATATTCTAAGTAGATTTCTGTATTTTAAAGGAATTTTATCAGTAAGTGAGAAAACTCAAATGGTTAGAAATAACAAAGGTATTTATTAGGTTTCATAAGTGGGGATTATAAGGCAGGATACACTCCAGGCTACTTCAGAAGTTCCACAGGGCCATAGAGGGCTCAGCCTCCCTCTGGCACCTGTCCATTCACAGCATCAGCTGATTCCCCTCCAAGTCATTGGATGGCTGAGTATTTTAAGTCTGGTGAGGCCACAGCCTCCAGCAAATGCTTCTATGCTCATTCCAACACCAGTCACTGGTAAAGGGAATGAGAAAATCTTATAACTGAACCTTATAACAAATCCACCTTTTTATTTACTTATTTTTTAAATATATTTTTATTGATTTCAGACAGGAAGGGAGAGGGAGAGAGAGAAACATCAATGATAAGAGAGAATCATTGATTGGCTGCCTCCTGCTCACCCACTCCTGGGGATCGAGCCCACAACTCGGGCATGTGCTCTTGACTAGAATTGAACTTGGGACCCTTCAGTCCACAGGACAACACTCTATCCACTGGGCCAAACCAGCTTGGGCCAAATCCACCTTTTTAAAATGAAGGTCAGTTCCCCAATTCTCCCAAAGACATTCAGTGAGGAGAATGGGTTGGATATTTGGGAGACGACCCCAGTGTGCACAGCAAATGCCTACATGGATCTGCGACTGTGCCTTGGAAGTCCCTCAGCACCGCCCACGGCAGCGTCTACTCCTAGAGGCACAGCACAGCCACACGGAGCAAGGGCCTTCCTTTGAAACGAAGAAAACATCAGGGTTCTCAGCCATTCCTTTTCTTTCCTCTTATTTTTAATTTAGGGGAAATTAGTGGTTCGGCAAATCCACCTGCCAAACAATTCCAAGAATCAGAGATTTGTCAGCAAGCCCCAATCACAGTTTTCTTACTTTCTGCCTAGGCCGCGGGATGTGAAGTTAGCTGGGTGTGATGAGAGCTGGGCGATTGCTGCCCGAGTGGGGAGAGAGTCCCCTGTAATAGTCAGGCACTGAATGTCCTTGTGGACTCAATCACCACCTGCCACAGATCATGTGCCCCCTTCCTAGTGAGCGTGAGAAATTCCGAGAATCATTGTGATGTGAGGACGATTTCTGCTTCAGGATGAGTAAGCCCGTCAATAATGCAGCCCTGAGGGGAAGCACAGGTCAGCTCCTACCTGGGCCTTCTGGCCCTCGGCATGTCTTTCCCTCTTTCTCTTCAAGGAGGAAAAGGGAGGGAAAGACTCATTTTTAGATGAGAAAGTATATTGCCCGCCCTGGTATGTGTTGAAAAACTGCCACCTCTTATCTTGCTTCCATTTTCTGTCCATGTGAATTCAACCTCAAATCAACCCATCTGACCAAACTGAAAAGTTCAAGTTAGTTTATTAGGTAGACATGTCATACTTTTCAGAGTTTTATAGGTTCATTTTGACTTGTTATCTTATTCCTTCAAGAATACATCGTTCCTATTCAATTCCTCCTTACTCAGAGTAAGATAAATTAATAAAGGACAGAAAACTGTGTAATTTTTTCCTGTCTTAGCGCACCTTTTCTCCTGTTATTAGTATCCAAGAGTCTAAGCACCTAGAAGGAAAAGCATAACATAAATAGATATTGGTATTTTAGTGAATTCCATGTGCCAGATGCTGTTACAACTAATTTTGTGTATATGTGTGTATGCTGATTTTATATATGTGTGTGTATATATATTAAGTGATAAATACCACATATATTAAGTGATAACATTTATATCACAATGCTCACAATGGTGACATAAAACATTATTTTTATATTTCTTAACATCCCTCATTTACTGATGAGGAAACCTAGGACAAAAAGGTGATGATTCATGCCCATGCCAGGCTATGAAAAGACAGAGCCAGGAGACCCACGGGGCCTGATTTCAGAACTGTGCTGCACTGTGGCATCGCGGAGGCATTCAGCAGCTGCCTTCCCCTATTTCTGCCCGGAGTGCCAATGCTGTGCAGTTAGCAGCAGCACTCCCAAATGTTTCCGCCCTTCTTCCATCCGTCCATTTTTCCAGCCACCCAGCCATTCTTCCTGAGTCCCTACTTGGGAGGCCATCTAGGCACTGAGGATACGGGGGTGAATGAGATGGACAAAGCTCCTGCTCAGCCCTTAGGAACCTCCTATTCCCCCTGACAACGGATGATAATCCCCGGGAAATAAGCCCTTCTTCAAACATTGCCCCTCAGTCTTCTCTTGTTCAAGAGAAACAGTCCCAATTCTTATAACATTTATAGTCTTGCTAAAGGCATGCTGGGGTTAAAGTACACTGTTCTGAGCCCTGATGGCATGCAAAGAATATGCATAGTCCACGGAAAAAATAAACCTATGATCAGATGAATAGCAAGATCTTTATCCCAAGAATGTCAAGGAGGTATTTCTAAAGATGCTCTATGATACAATTTGTCTGGTATAGGAATTCTCCCCCTCCCTCTCCACACACACACACTTATCATCTTCACGAGGCATAGATTTTGTACATTCATCACAAGAGTTTTTATTTCCTTTAAAATATATTCCTTACGCTAGAATTGAGATATGCAGTATAATAAAAATGACAGTGGAACATCAGTCTGCAGTCTGTCATCTTATAACACTGGTCAACTTTATGTTACTTCTCCATTTGTCTTGTAGGATTGATTATTCCATGGGTTATTACAGAGCCCCAGTGGGTACCAGAAGTGGGATATAAGAGGCTGTGAGGAGCCTGAATGTAATGTTCTAAAAGAGTTCATGTCCTTAGGTCACTCCTCAAGCCATTACTCTGCTCACTCTTTAGCTCTTTGGCTGTCTTTCTTGCCACTACTCCACAGAAGCTGTGGAGGTCTCATTGCCCTTCTCAAGTGGGGTGCACTGTTTCATGTCTCCATGGCTTTGCTCAGCTACCCCTTCTATTCTTGCCTCAAGGCCAGCTCTTCCCCTAGCCTATTTTTCAGTCATCTTTCTACACTCATCTCAAGTCTTCACTGACTCTAAGTCTAATCTAAAAGCTTCTTTTTTTATGGCCCCTTAGCAATTTTACTTCTATTTTAGCAATTCTCATGTTGCCCTGTGGGCCCAACCCCACTCTTCAATGAAGTTCTTCACACCAAGGACCATAGACCTCATTCTGTTCCTCTCTGTATCTTCTATTCCTGACACATAGGAGATGTTCAACAGCTGCTCAGTGATTATGAAAGAACCCCTGAGAAGCTTTCTCCCAGAATCAGGCTAAGAGCCCTAGAATGGCCCGTAATCTTAATATTAGTAAACACAACTCATAGAATGCGGAGGCAGAGATTGTATTTCTGGCATCCAGCTCTTCCTCATTACCTTCTGACATGCAAACGTGCACCGTTGCTCACTGTTGAAATGTCTCCAGGAGGACCTTCTGTGTGCAGCACACGTCCCTGGACAGGAATGTCCCTAAGAAACATTCTCCAGGTTTCCATAACGTCACAACAGACTCAACTGCGTTGCCTGAGTATGTCCTTCCTTTCTTTCTTTTCCTCACCTATTGACAAGTACCTTATTTCTCTAGTCTTTGATTTAAAAAAATACTAATTTTAATGATCTTTAAATTTTAGAATAGTTTTATATTTACATGAAAGTAAACTAACGGGAAGGCAGAGGTGAGAGGAAGGAGTAAGAATAGCCTACATTTTAAAATCTCTAACACTTGTGTAGCCCAACATACTGTTTCAAGACACCCTCGGTTTAAAAGTGTTTTGGATAATCCATTGGGACATGTTTTCTCTGTCTAGTTCACACAAACTGTAATTAATAATGCAAATGCTTTCCCCAAAGTGACCTAAAGCATGGTTTACCTCCAACCTGTAAGCTGTTTTGTACTAGAGATTTCCTCAGGCTGCTGGTGAGGCATTCCTGAGTTCTACGCATGGGCTGTTGACACAGTGTGCCAGCTGTCTCGGAGCACTGCTGAGCTCATACCTTCAGGGTAGTTGAAATCAAATGACGGGGGAGGGCATAATCTGAATCCAATCAACAGTCTGGTGAGAGTCCAGTGACTGTTCTGACACATGACATTTAGAGCCCAGAGAAAATGCAGTGATTTCTGGTCTGGTTTCTGTTATTCTTTAGCCCTGTAAGCACTAAGCAAATACAGCATAACAAACTTGAGGCAAAACATAAAAGTGAATTTTATATAGCTATGACATTGGTAGGCATTTATGTGTGCCAGAGACTTGTCTAAACATGCTTCGGGAAGTAGGCCACATCCGTGGGCCATCCTGACCTTCCCTTTTAATTCTTATTGGTGGGTTTCTTAAGTATAAAGCCAAGTATAATGAATGACGCCTTTTTTTTTTTAATATAACATGAACTGTTTGTCAAAGCTTGAGAGTTATTTTCAAATTGAGGAGGATCAAATTTTCAAGCAAGGGAGTTTTGTTTATCTTCTTCTATCTGATTTTTAGTATGCTTAGGCAGGAGCACTGCTGGATGACTAAAGAGGAGAAAGAAATCCATGTCAAGCTTAAGAAGTGGATCATCATGTAGCAACACATACTGGTTTTGCAAGCAATGAGGCTCCATGAAAGATTTGCCTCCTAACAAAGGGATATTATCATTAAAAGCCCAGAGGGCATATGAGCAGATGAAAACGAAGTCATTATGGCAAGTGTTGTTTGTGAGAGATGCTGTAATCTGTGAAAGCAATGTTGAGCAGTGTTGCCTTTAGATTCAAAGGTTGTATGTGGCTACTCATCCATGCCCTTGCCTCATGCCTTGGCCTGTCACTTCACTTTTTTTAGTCTGTTTCCTTCTTTGTAAAATAAAACATTGACTCCTAACATCTCTAAAAAGTCTATAATACATTTTACACTTGTTGAGAAACAACCTGGAAATGTTATTGAAGGGACCCAGCTGCTCAGTTAAGCTGAGTCTCACAGCGTCCTGGCTTGTAGGCTGATAGTCAAGAAACTATTTTGACACCATAATTAGAGGGCTGTTGAGGCCAGGGAGCTCAACCAATACTTTTTCAGACTCAATAGAAAAATAATTATAGAAAAGTCTACATGTAAATTTACAATGAGAAAAATAAATGCTAAGGGCACTGGGACACACAGGTTTCTGGTCAGTAAACACACACACACACACTCTCTCTCTCTCTCTCTCTCTCTCTCTCTCTCTCTCTCTCTCTGTACTGACATCTCCCAGGACTCCCAATTAATCAGAACTGAGTGATTATGGACCCCAAGCCCAGAGTCTTGAGATAGTCTTGAGAATTCTTCCTCCAGTTCATGGTAAAGTCTGTTGACTTATCTCTAAATCAAAAAAGAAAATATTGTGCTGGATAACACTGTCAGTGTTTTTGATGCTTTTTTAATTTCAAAAACAGTAAGTCGAGAGACAGAGAGAGAGTTCAAAGGAATGAGTAACCTATTGACAAGCTTTTCTAAGACGTGCTACATGTAACGGGTTAGGTTTCAATGTTTGGATTACTAATAGTTTGTATTGCCAACCTGAATTGCATCCAAGTTGCCTTGGATGATGGCACTTGAGTGTATCCCTCTTCTCAGATCAAATATTGATGAGCAAGCTCGTCATTTACTTCTCAGATGTCATTTCACATTTCATAGATGGGGTTTACTAGTTTAAGAAGGTAGCCTTATTCAGAATCCCTGTGGAAACCCTTTGACTTTTAGATCAAGTTTGAAAGAACTGGCTGTTCAGGACTGATAAAAGAACAATGACAGTGTGAGACAGTCTGGGGATCCTCTAAGGCAGCAGTTACCATATGTTTGTCCTGGGGTCCATGCTAAAAATGCAGATTCCAGGGCGTCATGCACTGAGAATGTCACTCAGTAGGAATTACAAGTGTTCCAGATGATTTGAATGTGGGCAGCCAACAGAACCCTCTTCTAAAGTCTCTTAGCTGCAAGGTAGGCTTGGATTTTGATTTATTTATTTGGGGAACAATTCCAAGTTTTGGGGGGGAAAAATGCCTCCAAATGAAGGCTTTAATTCATGGTCTAGAACAGTGGTCGGCAAACTGCGGCTCGCGAACCACATGCGGCTCTTTGGCCCCTTGAGTGTGGCTCTTCCACAAAATACCACGTGTGGGCACGCACGTACAGTGCGATTGAAACTTCATGGCCCATGCGCAGAAGTCGGTTTTCAGCTCTCAAAAGAAATTTCAATCGTCGTACTATTGATATTTGGCTCTGTTGACTAATGAGTTTGCCAACCACTGGTCTAGAAGAACCTAAGAATAAAAAACTAAGGTACTGAGTGGGCCATGCTGAGGTTTTAGGAAAAAAGGGCTAGCCCCACAGATGTACAAATTACTGTACAGCCATCCTCAGAGAATAATAGCATTCAGCTCTAAAAAATATCTATCTATATATATATTTAGTCTATTCTATTAAAATTAAAATGGTGAGGGAGGGGCTCCCTGCCATCCTCATTTGGGTACATAAAACACAGCCTTGGGTCTTACTTTTTCTTTCTCAGCACTAGCTCAGTATAAGAACCCCACAAATAATTGGTGGGTAAATAAACAAATTAATACTGCAGTATTGGAATTTTCTGTTTTCTCTCCTGTCACACCCACAGGATTTTAAGTTCCAGGAAAGACTGGACATGCCTGAGTTGTTTGTCATTGTATCCCTAATGCCCAGCATAACAACATGGCATAATTTTTCAAACAATCATTGAATAAATACACCAGTGAAAAATGGAAATGAAAACTGAGACCAACTATCAGGAAACTGAAAATTTTTACCAGGCAGTCCAGCTTATGCGCCGCACAAATACAACTTTTAGTATTTTCTTTTCACTGATAACTTTCAGTCAAGAATCAGGATGACTGCCTTGTTTGTATTGATCTAATGCTGTATATTTTCATCGCTGTGGTGAGGAGGGGAGTTGTATCCACAGAACAGGGACTTCTGAGGAGGGGTTTGAGGAAACAGAACTAATAGTCTCTCTTTGAAAGATCAGGCAATGGTTGCCGAACAGGGTATGTACACAGGGCTGATTACACAAGAGATAGTCAAGACAAGAGAAGAAGTCTCAGAGTATGATGATAAGTCCTCAAGATGATAGCTTTGCTTATTTAGAGCTCTGGGCAACACTGATGAAGAGTACAGGGGAGAGCTTCCCTGTTCCCAGCGCGGTGCCCTCTGATGGCACCTCTTCCTGGTGCCTTGTGCCCACGGGGTGCACTACATCTATCTGAGGATTTGTCAACTGAGAGAGAGGCTGTGTGTCCACTAAGGAAGGTAGGTGTCATCCAACACCCGGATGTAGGAATTACGGTTCTTCAGGACATCATACATGACATGAGCAAGATGAGCCCCAGGACCACCGAAGAGCTCATCCTAAGACTGTTTTCATGTTCCCATGGATTTCTCTTCTTGTGCAATAGGCAAGTTGTGTTAGTGTCTCACTGCTGCTATAACAAATGACCACATACTTAGGTGGCTTAAAGCAACACACATTTCTTATCTTAGAGTTTGGCACAAGTTTCAAAATGGATCTCACTTGGCTAAAATCAAGGTATTGGCAGAACTGGAGAGCTGTGTTCCTTTCTGAAGGCTCTAGGGGAGAATCCCTTTCCATGACTTTTCCAGCGTGTAAAGGCTGCCCCATTCATTGGCTCATGGCCCTCTTCCCTCTTCTTCAAAGCCAGCACCAGCAGGTCAAGTTCTCCTTGTGGCACATCCCTTTGACACTGCACCCGCTGTCACATATCTCTGACTCTCTTCATTTGCCTCCCTCTTTCACTTTTAAGAAACTCTTGTGATTATATTGGTTCCAAATGGATAATCCAAGATAATTTTCCTATCTTAAAATCAGCTGATTATCAAACTTAATTCCATCGGCACCCTAATACTCCCTTTGCCCTGTTCATGTTCATGCTATTCAGATTCTGGAAATTCAGACCCGTCTTTGTGGCCATGATTTCCACCTTCTACACAGATCTAAGGTCTAAAGTAATGTGACAATGAGGATATTGGTATCGGATTTTAGGCTCATCTCACTCCCAGCATGGACTAATCTTCCAAATAAATAATGTGTAAATAAAACTAAAGAGACTAATCTTTTTTATAATATATTTTTATTGATATCAGAGAGGAAGGGAGAGAGAGAGAGAGAGAGGGAGAGAGAGACATCAATGATGACAGAGAATCATCCATCAGCTGCCTCCTGCACGGCCCCCACTGGGGATCAAACCTGCAACCTGGGCATGTGCCCTGACCGGAAACAGAACCATTGACTTCTTGGTTCCTGGGCTGATGCTGAGCCACACCAGCTGGGTGAGACTAATGTTTACATTCTGTCACTGAAACACAACTTGTGTCTAACTGCCTTCCCTAAAGACATTTGACTTTGGAAGAAAGTACAGAGTATGGAGCTTTCAGCTAATGATGAACTGCAAAGCACTGTTCACGGTGTGTGAATTACTGTAGTGTCCATCTATCCATCAGTGTACTCTGATGCTGCGGCAGGACTTGCCAGGTTAGCTACGGCAGTGGCGATTAACCTCGGCTGCACATCGAAATCATCTGAAAAGGTTTTAGCAAACCAGATGCACAGACCAGGCTTTGGAATAACTCAAACCCAATATGTAGGGGGTGTGGCTCAGATATGACTATTTATTAAAGCTTGCAGATAGTTCTATTGTGCAGCCAGGAATAACAAGCTGCTATATAGGCAAACACCTAATTCAAATAATTTTTTTCTAGATTAAATGGGAGCTGGCTGTATGTCTATGGACTTCTAATAAAGCAGACAGAATCATTAGAATTAATGCACCTTGTCAGGTTTAAATTAGCTATCATTTGAGCTATTTCAAATTGCCCATCCTGTCAACAGTGCCCACTCTTACTTAGATTTTTGTCTTTTCATGTTTCAAAGCAACTTCAAATAGTTTCCTTACACTCTTCACAAGACAATTTTCCATAAATATATTATTTCTTGAATTACTGAAATAGTTCCTTTAATGACACTTTTTCTAAAGAACCGGCTAGGAAATCTGAAAGAGGGATCACTATTTCCACACATGATAGACATTTAATTCATCTTCCTCCATGTGTCTATGCTATGAACACACACATATTGCTCCTGTAATAGCTTTCTGTGTCTCTCATTGCAATCTTGTCACAGCACACGACTACACCTGATTGCCTAGAAATCCTGGAGCAGGCAGGGTCTCGGACCCCACCGCAGACTCACTGACTCAGTATCTCTAGGAGTAGGTCCTAGAAATCTGCAACTCTCACAAGCATCCCGGGCGGTGTTTTCTCAAGCACATCTAACTCGGAAGACAATGAGTCTGTAGACTTTCTCTCAATGAGCTGCCATCTTTGTGAGAACCTCCGAGAACCCAGACCCAGGGTCAGGTTCTGTGGGCTTGTACTGATGTAGTCGTTCCATAGTGGAAGATTAGCCTTTAGTCTTTTCTTCTGTTGACTGTTTTTTCTTTTTGTTTTTGTTCTTGTTTTTATGATACTAATTTTTCAAGCCCCAAAGTGTGTTCCATCCAGGAAATTTTCATAGAGGAAGGTAGGCTTGCATTGTGTGTTAGTAGATAGGTGGGCCCAAACTGAGCAATGATAAATGGTAAGACATCAAATAAAATCGGAAAACCTGGAAAATCATACATAGGAGATAGACTGTTAATGATGGGCCTTATGAGGCAGGGGCCAGAAACAAAAAATAAAGTTAGTTAATTTTGGATGGAGGAAACGAAGAGTACCCAGGAGCGGATGTGTACTGTCATACCATCACAAAGAGAACGAGGGCAAGAGGAGGAAATTGATGTGAATTTGTAACCCTGATTGCATATTGCACAAAGCCATGCTAAAAATTAGAACAAGGGAAAAGTCCCGAAACACATAGCTAGAGGCAAAAAACTAACGTTTTAAAAAATAAAAATTAAACAAGTTTGTTAACCAAACAAAACCACATGACTGCTATGGTTTTTAGGACTTTTAGAATATGTTAATCATTGTGTGTGTGTGTGTGTGTGTGTGTGTGTGTGTGTGTGTGTGTGTGTTTTAAAGTATGTGAATATGTTTTGTTTTGTGGTCTGGGATTAAAAATAACTAAGTGGTAGCCAGCACTAAAATGAAGTGAAGCACATGATAAATAGTAAACTTGGTTACGCCGAAGGCCTAAAGCACAACCGTGGAAATGGTGATCAAGAACCGTGGAAACGTTATATTTGAAAGAAAAATTGTTAGCAAGCGAAAATAAAGAACTCTTTTGTGTACTTGAGATGGAAATACATTCTTACTAAATCTTCAAATGTTAATTCAGATAGTCTTTCATGTTTTTAAAAAGCTAAGCTTAACAAAAGCAGACTGTGGGCAACATGGTTCCAAAAACGGACATATCATACAAATCAGTTCCCAGGAAGAGAAGTTCAACTTCATGGGCACACTGTGTGTGGAAAGTCTCAGGAGCCTGGGAGGCTCATCAACAAGAATAAAACTCTAGTAATTAATGTGTGAGTTTCACATAGAAAAGGAAGCTTCACAGTTTTAAACGGCTGTTAATTCAATAATCAGGACACTCAGATGAGCACTATTAAAACAAACAATGAGTTATTAATGAAAATGTTTCCAGAAAGGGAGGGAAGATTGACTAATGAAAACTACTCTGTGGCATGAATGGAAGCGATAACTGAGAAAAGTTTGTTGCTCAGGAGATTTTGTAATAGTTCCGAGTTCAAACGCAGCTTTCGATGGTCTGTCTTAGGCATCTGAGCAAAATAGAAAAGCAGAACCCAAAGGAAGAAAGTTCAGGCAACAGGTGTTCAATGCTGAGGCTGTAAAGCAAACCCACTTTGCAGATGGGATTAAAACATGGTGCGAAGTTTCACAAGTTGCCATGCCTTCCTCCTCCATAAGGAGAAATGGTTTGTATTTGTGTCGTTAAAGGATGCTCAAAATCAACATCAGAAATGCTCAGACTATGCTGGAGAGATACCCAGGAAACTAGCCACAGGGCCTTTCCCGGACAGAGGAACTACACGGCTGGGGTGAGAGGCAGGCAAAAGATCTATTCCCTCTGAAGGGCCTTCACTGTGGCCACGTTTTCTCCAAGCTGCCTGTCCACAGGAGCTGACGCCTCGCTGACTTCTACCTTTTCTTATTTGGAGAGCAGTTTTCATCTGCAGTAGATGTATGTGGCTGCATAAGAAATTGCCTCCAAACTTAGAGGCTTGAAACCATGAGCATTAGTTACCTCCGGGTTCCTGAGGGGGGGTGGCTCTGGCTCCGAGGCTCTCAGGAGGTTGCAGTCAAGCTGCTGGCTGCAGCCTTCTGCGGGCATGGCTGGTGCGGGATCCTGTTGTCAGTTCACTCATGTGGCTCTTGATGGAGGTCGCAGGTCCCTGTGGGCCTGTCTGTGGAGGGGCTGGCCACATGGCATCTGCCTTCTCTCCTAGGACGAGAGAGTGAGCAATGAAGACGCGAGCCACATGATCTCTGACAAGTTAATTTCCGAAGAAACGTACCATTACCCCTGTCATAGCCTCTTGGAGACACAGACTGACTCTGGTATGATGTGGAGGGGACAACTCAGGGTGTGAGACCAGGAAGGCCATCACTGGGGCCATCCCGGGGAGGAGGGGGCTGCCTTCTGCAAACACCATTTGACACTCAGTGTTCTGCACTAATCTCCTCCCTCATTTGGATTGTTAACTCCTTGAGAACAGGACCCAAATCATATGATCCTTCTATCCCCCCTCCTCCGCATGACTTAGAACTTCTGGGAAACTTTCATTCTTTCTTGGTTCCTTTCATATCTAGAGAACCTTAATTTAGAGGGAAAGCAAAGTCTGATCCCATGTGTATTAGACCGAAACAGGACACAATGTGGGACATGAGAGGGTAAGCCAAAGGCTAATATAGGCTTAAAAAAAAAGTCAAGGAATACTATAATGGACAGTTTGACAAAATAAGATTTTTTTTTAAAATCCTCATTTGAGGACATGCTTAGAGAGAGGAAGGTGAGAGAGAGAGAGAGAGAGAGAGAGAGAGAGAGAGAGAGAGAGAGAGAGAAGAAGAAGAAGAAGAAGAAGAAGAAGAAGAAGAAGAAGAAGAAGAAGAAAATCGATGTGAAAGAGAAATATCAATCAATTTGCCTTCCCTACACTCCCCAACTGGGGATCAAACCCACAACCTAGGTCTGTGCTCTGACCAGGAATCAACTGGCAACCTTTTGGTGCACAGGATGATGCTCAACTAAGTGAGCCACTCTGGTCAGGCTATCATAAGATTTTTTAGATTTCTATTCTCATAGCTTGAGGAAATCTCCTGTCATGGCCTCCGATACCGGGACGATATTCAAGAGCCAATTCTAGACATCTGGAAAAATCATGATTGACTGCTAATGTCCGTGTGTAGGGCCTCTGGGAAAATGCTGTCTTAGGAACTGAAAAATGCCCCCTTGTAAAAGCAGCACCATTAGATCTTCTTTGGTCACAACCAAACCTTCACTGAATACCACTGCTGACAATGTTTTGAATTATTTTAAAAGACCTGAAAGTGAGTCGGAGTCATAGAATAATTTGTAAATGCACAACTGTCAAAATATCGATCAAATTCTTTTCATCTGGTGAAGTGCCTTGTTCTCTTCAGTGGCCCCATGGCATGTGTCTCATTGCCCTCTCCAACTCCTCTTTGTATCATTATGGAGATTTATATCAAGTAAAAAAAACAACAACACACACACACAAATAAAAAAACAACTTTTCCTTAACGTTTGGAATGACATGAGAGTAAGGAGCAATCATACACTAGATTGCATTGAAAAATGTGTTGTTTTTCTAAAAAATTTATAACCACAGCAAAGGTTAAATATTCTGTTTAAAAGAAGAAGCAAAGAATGTTTATTTAAGCAACATAAGTTATTTTGGGTACTAAGTTTACCGTAAACGGGGAAGGACTGACTATGCATGCCATACCTTAAATCAACCAAAACCAACAGGATGCTGATGGAATGAGCACAACCATTTTCCATTTTAAGTACCTATTATTGAAGGAGCAGATCTGCTCATTATTAACATGGCCTCACATTTTTAAAGCACTTATATCTTTTTCAAAGCACTTTAAAATTAATTGTCATTTCATCCACTCAACAGTCCAGGAAATTGACACTTAGAACTAATTTTTCTATCCTTCAGGGTTCCCATGACCCAGAAGCCTTTCAAACTACGTTGCCTGTTTAGGTCACTGGGCGATGCCAATTATTGTGACTCAAAAGCTAATCATCTCTGTTGTTCCTGTCTGCTGAACTCAAATCTTCTCCATTACATTCTTACTTGGATTTTGCCTCTGAATAGTTCCCCCCCCCCCCACGTAATTCTTTCTTCTCAGACCTTTTTTTAGAACTTTAAGGTAGGCTAACCCTTTTGTGTTATTGTTAAGCAAAGAAATGATCCCTCAGAGAAATTAACTCAGTTACCTAGAGTTACAGGTACCACGGTCCAAAACATTGCATCTATTATACAGTTCCCCACTGTTAAAATAATGGTCTAATCTGAGTTCATATCTACCCAATAATCCTTTACTAATCCTCTCAGAGCCACCAGGTTCTCTGTTAGATTATGGGAAAACTAAGATTAATTACCCTGTCAAAAAATACTATCTAATATTGATTGAATGGTCATTCTGTACCAGATAGCACATTACATGTATTATCTCACTTAACTCCTACAAAAACATTGTGAGATGAATAATTTTATTATCTCATTTCTCAGTTGAAGAAACGAAGGCACAGAAGGACTAAGTTTCTTGCCCAAACTCACACTTAAATCAGTGACCAAGCAACCTCACTTAAGGGACGACTGGCAATATGCTTTAGATTGATAAAGTGCTTTGTGCATTCCAGAAGACATTACAAGCCTATTGTTTCAGTTGGTTTGACAATAATCTTAAAAGAATAGTATTATTATCCTCATTGGGTGGGTAATGAAACTACCGGTAAAGCACAGAGGGTTTGAGTGATTAGTTTAAACTGATAAATTGTAGAACCTGGGTGAATATCAAGGTTTCTAAACCTCACCCTTTCCACAACACACTGTGGCATGTAATGAAATGATGGAAAATTGACCATTACCAAAACAAGCATGAACAAGAATTTCATGAACATGGAAATTTATAGCCATGTTGTCAATGGATTAGAACCAAAAGAATAAAGCACTATGATACATTTGCTATTCAAACTTAAGCACAGAGAAAGACAAGGGGGAAAAAAGACAGGATTAAACAACAAAAAATACATTTGCTAATTCAAATTCTGGCAATGAATGATGGGTGATAAATGAACTAGCAAAATATAGAACTCCCAGGATGTGACACATAAAAAACCATAAAACTAAGATGCTAATGAAAATCTCATGAGCAGCTAAGCTAGTCTCCCAGTGTTAGATCCTTCTGTAAATGATTAAAATGTCTCAAGTGTGGAACTATCCACTAAAGTGCGTGGGGAAGTCAGGGAAAAGGAACAGTAAAAAACAAATAGATTCTTCAAGGGTGGTAAACAGAAGATTTAGTTTTAGAAACAAGTACCCCAACGAATCCTCCTGTTCTCTCCAAAGGAAGCCCCCTCACCCTCTGATTTTAAATGAATTCCGATCAGTAAGTACTTTTGGAAATGACTTCTTCTTACTGCAACTTCCCACAAGAGGTGAAGCCATGCTGTTGACATGCTCAGGTTTCCACAGCGACCCCAGTGACATGAAGGTGCTGGAAGCACAGATTTCATTCTTCTTCAGCATTTCACTCTGGATGAGAAATATTTTCAATTGATATTCATGAGGAAATTTTTCAGAGGAAACCATCCATAATATGTAACATGTTGTTCTATTACATTTGGCACACTCTGTCTACCCTTGCATTCATTCATTTGTTAATTCAACAAATATTTAGTAAGTGCCTACTATGTGGCAGGAATTAATGAACATAGCAGATAAACCCATGTTTTCATTAAGTGAGTGAAGGCAGATAAAATCTATAGAGCCTATTTTTAAATGTATTTTACCATTACCATCTTTATCACTGCTGTCTGTTTCTCTTTGGTGTCTCTCAATATCACCCTGTTCTCCATCCAACCCCACAATCAAATCTACAGCATCCTCCTTCCTTACTTTCATATTTGGCCCAATCATTGAAATAGAGTAGGAAGTTTGTTGTATATGCCTCTCAACTTAGATCCCCAGCACTAACATTGACCTGGTAAGGAACCTAAGTCACACTTCTATTCTGCATTGGCAACAGACTTCATATCTTTTAAGGTGAATCTACCCTTGATTTGGTGATTTGCACATTCCTTGTGTGCAATTCTGAATTCTGCATAGAATCAAGAACTGGGTATAGTCTTTAATGATGTAAAAATATATATATAGTATTTAATAAATTATTTGCATAGTCTCAGGAACTAGAGTTACATAGACAATAGAGCAATGATAAAAAAATTTAACCATCTGGACATTGAAAAAAATTATTACATGTACTATATTGAACACTTATGGAGTTGCCTTCTTAGCAACATATAGAAAATGACCCCCTCCCCATTCATTGTTATGATCAAAGCCAAGTTCATACACAGTGATCCTCTCTTTCCTTATTACAATTGACTGGTTTAGGGATAGGCACTTGACTCAAGCTGAGCTAAGTAGGTAATTAGTTTCCTACCTAATATTTGCTGAGTAAATGAATTATTGGTCTGCTCCCAACTTTTGTCAGTGGGATATTTAAGAAGAGACCCAAATTTGTTGGTTAGAATCTACCTATGGTGATCTCTAAGAATCTATGAATACTCCATTTATTTCAACACTGGAAAAGTATCAAAATGATTTACTTACCCAAATTTGCCTCAAAATCCTTCAATGTTTATTTGGTTGGCTTTAATCCCCAGTGACCAGTCTATTATTAGGTCCATGGGGCCACTTTTCAGACCCAGGACAACTGCCTTGGAATTATTTTCCTCCCGAAATCTTACCTTAGAAACACAATCTGCTTTTCTACTGGCTTTAATGCTAATCGGAGTCAGTCCATCTCTTGGGATTTTTACTCCAACTGTATCTTGGAATACACAACAGGATACTTCCTGGCTACAACCATACTTTCTACAGCTCTTAATTTCCTTTCTACCTTGGAAAGAATGCACAAAATACCCAGGAAGAAATATACCCACTAAAGCAATATTTTGAAGTATTAGTGCTTGTCAGGTTTTTTTCTTTATACAAGCATAGGAAGCTGGTTAGTTATTTAATCTATGAAATATCCAGAAGAATGCTTCAACTCAAGACATTTAGAAGACAACAAAAGTAAAACTCTGTATGTGTTTTTATCTTTTTGGTAAACTTATGCTAAACAATTACATTCAGCATAGATTCAATATAGTGGTCATTTGACATTCATTTCCAATTCCCTCTCAAATGAGAAGTTGGTGAAGACTCTTAAACATTGAGAATATAGTGTCTGTGATTTTTCTGGTCCAAGTTTTTTTTCTCCAAGTGTTGTTGGTCTTTTCGGGGCCCTACATTATTCTCCTCTCCCACCAACGTGCAACAGCATCTTGGTCCTTTCTCAGGGCCTTTGTAATCACCTGAGAAAAGTTCTTAGGTTTGCTTATGCACTTTTTAAAATTACTCTCCTTTTTGTAAAAAGAGTACAATTTGAGTTTCATTCTGAATGCTTTGGGCAAAAACCAGAAGGGGATCTATTTCTAAAACAGCATCATTAGACATTCCCTTGGAACAGAAGCTCGGGGCTGTTTGGTTAGAATTTTTCTGAAGCTACTGTCGCATAGGCTACACAGGTACACAGGTCTTTTTTATCTTTTATGAGTTTTCTTACTAATCATTGTGGAGAAATAGCTAAAGGAAAGCAAATTCCCCTAAGCTAAGAAGTTCCAGAACTTTCTGTATTTCACAAAATTCTTACAGCTATGGTTTATTATTCCGACCTCTTGAATGTTGGTGGCTAGAAACTACCTTTTAACTTCTGCTTTATGATTTATCCCTGAGGGCATGTCTCACCAAATATTAACCCTTTCTACCGACTTCCATTCAATGCAAGTACACATTCAAGTTAGAGAACGACAATGGGCATAGACCAGTTCACATGCAGTTGTTTCAATGAGCTAGTTGCACTTCTTAGGACTTCCAGAAGGGAAACTCCTATTTCTGTGGTCCCATTGGGCTCTTGCTATACTCTCTTCGAGTATTTGGGTTTTATTTGATAAAAAAATATCGAACAGTGTAATACAGTGCTTCTCACCGGCATTCACCCATAACTTCCTCCCCCCAAAACATAGAAGTACATATATCATTCACCAATTCAAAGAGCTCTCTTTACATGAGTCTAATTATACTTTTTGATCGATTCTCTCCATAAATACTTCCCAAACTCGCTTGTCCTCTAAACTAAGAGGACAACAATATGCACTACATAAAGAACCTGGACCTTATATTCAAGAGTCTTTCAATTTCTGGCTCTAGAACCTACTGCCTATATGGCCTCGAACAAGCAAAGTGAATCTCAGTTGCATTGATTTTTAATAATATCTTATTCAATTGGGCTTTTGTGAGGATTAGGTCAAGCAGTACTGTATGTGATTGTACCTAATACAGAGCCTGGCCTCTTTTAGGAACTCAATAAATATTAGGTTATTTTCCTTTTTTTTTTTTCTTTCTCAGAACTTTAGAAACAAGAGGTAAGCACATCACAAAAAACAGGTGACTCTGCTGACTCAGTAGGTACAAGAAGCAAAAGTGCCCAAATGAACCATTTTATTTGCTGAACCCACTTCCTGAAAAGATATTCAGAATTTAATTTCTGGAGCAAGGATCTTTGTATCCCCAGTTTATGCTCTTCTTTGTTCATTGTCAAGTGAGATCGATATCACCCTCCACATTGAACAATCAGGGGCAATTTGGCTCAGAGCTTTCAGATAAGCCTCTGTTTCCCTGAAGCCATTTTCTGAAGGAAAGGTCTAAAAAATAAATGATTTTTACTTTCAAAAGCCATAGATATAGCTGAGATTAAGCTGGCTCAGGAAGTCTAGGGTGAGGTCCCTGATTCTGTGTTCTTATTCTCCCAGGATCTCATTCAGTTAATTGGTCACACTTTAATAAACAGCAATCTACAATGTCTGATGACCACGGACATGAGGGGCAATGTGACTGATGGCATCCTGGTCATGACTTCCGGTGAAGGATTGTTACCTTGTATGCTCCCCATGAACCTTGGCCATGAATTAGGAAAGTCTGCCTTTTAAGATTCAAAACATTCCCCAAATGTCGTCAGCTTCTTTCTATGTCTTCTGGTCTGGACTGAGTAAAGCGGATTTTCCTCCCTATTCTGTTTGGGCCTCATTCAATCAGTTGAAGTTCTGAATAGAAGAGAAAGTCCGAGTAGGAGCGGATGCCTGCCTGACTGCCTGAAGTGGGATAGAGGTCTTTTCTGTCCTTTGCACTCAGGCTGACACATCGGTTTTCCTTGGGTCTCTGGTTGCCACCAGCAAATCTTGGGACTTGTCAGCCTTGATAATTTTGTGAGTTCCTATCTTTTAATAAATCTCTCTTTCTCTCTTGATTTGCATGTGGATCGACATGGATATAAATGTTGATCTTCTTACCTGTCTATTTCATTGAAAAGCCATAATGGAACCAAAACCATAAGCTGGCTTTGTGGCTCCTCCTACCCCAAATAATCTTCTACCCACAGACTGGACATTGGAGTGCAGCAACTCCTTCTGCTTCTCGAGGAAGGCAAACGTCTGCATTACAGTCATCTGTCAATAGGCTAATATTATTGTCAGCAAGAGTGGATCTCTTTGGCATCCATAATTTAGCCACTTACGTTTTCAACATTGTTGTAGAAAAATGGACTTGACCTTCGTCCGAGGACTGCTGAGTCAGACCTTTTAATGACCTCATTTACTATGTTCCCAGTGCAGTTCCATGACCACGCATAATGTCAGCATCTTGAGAGTAGAATCGGTACTCTTTTACATACAGAGGGTTTGAACTCAGAGAGTAAAGAAGACAGCTGAAGCCCTTATCCTCATGGAGCATCTGAAAAGCAATTACATCTTTAATTTGCAAACACCTCGCCTCGCCTTGGACCCAATCACAGGCACCTTTGTGTGTCAGGTAATCTGTGCCCCTTTGAGAACTACTTGTCCTAATTCACTTCCTTACATTTATTAGAAAGTCTCTAATGGAATTGTTGTCCTAAAAGATGGTATAAAATTTGAAGGACCTTAGACTTACAAAGCCAGCAAAGGGAACAGAGATAACTTGTGCGGTCTTGAGTGTGGGGAAAGAAATTTAGGTCATGCATTTGGATTCATGAAAAAGAAGGCAAAATGAAAAAAGTAAAAATCAGAACATTTGTCTGTTTCCATGTGCCTCACCTTAAAATATTTTTCAAAAATACATTAGTAGTGTTTGAATGTATTTAAATGCTGATTGTACACATTGCAGCTCTCAGTTCAGGCTCTCCCTAGTGTTCTAGTTACTCTCATCAACTTTGAACCTCACAGGTGATCAAGAATGAATATCTAAAGTCAATCTGATTAACAAAATATCAATGTCAAACTGTCCTTTGCTTACAATATGTAATTACTTTTAACATTTTCTTCTTTGTGTTTAAAACAAGTATCATACTTATTATATCTTTTCTGCCATAATTCTTTCACTTATAATTTTGAGAAAACAATTAAGAAAAACCTTTCCCCCCCCTAAATACTATTAACTTTTGTTGCTGTTGTTGTTAAAGAGCAGTGAATGAAACTCTTTGATTACTTGTAAAGCGAGCTGTTTTAGGGTATGTGGGTAGACTGATGACTAGGTAAAGTTATTAATTAAATTTACACCAAGAAAAGAAAAAAATATTCCAATGAATAGAATCACTATTTGAAGCCTAACTTTGAGCAAGGTGACTT
Organism: Cnephaeus nilssonii; assembly: GCF_951640355.1. Lineage (NCBI taxonomy): Eukaryota > Metazoa > Chordata > Mammalia > Chiroptera > Vespertilionidae > Cnephaeus > Cnephaeus nilssonii. The sequence goes on along the minus strand of NC_137073.1, from coordinate 110,232,228 downwards.
ACTGATAAAGAGAAATGACAATGTCAGTGATTGATGAGCTACGCACTCAGAATTATGCATGGTCATCATTAACTATTCCACTGAAGAAGTGATTTAAGCAAAAACACTATCCTGGGGTGAGGGCAGAACAGGGAACTAACATTCATTGAGCATCTACTCTGTGACAGGTATTTGACCCTTGCTATTTCATTTGATCCTCAAAAGAAATCTTCAAGGGAGGTATTACAATGTCATTGTTTTACATGTCAGGAAACAAACTCTAAAACCAGTGACTGGCCCTCCTAACTGAGCAGAATTCAGTAAGGGAAGGAGCAGAGTGTCAAACCAGGTTTTTATTACTACAGAGTTTATCATCTTTGTAGAATGTTGCCACTTAAAAACAAATAGAGAAAATATAGGAGTAAAAAGTCCTTGTGCAAACTATATTTAAACATTGACAACGCGTACTTTTGTTGAGTTTTATTGAAATGCTAAGTTTCTTGACATTTTTACTTTCAAGCCTTCAAATTTGGCACTTTCGAAACTGCAGTGAAAACTTTAAAAGAATTACACAAAATTTGAGTGAAGTCTTTTTTTTCCTGGTCTTTGCATTGTTTTTGTTTTAAATCTTATTTTCCAATTACAGTTCACATTCAATATCATTTTGTATTAGTTTCGGATTGGATTTCAGCAATGGTGGTCGGCATGAACTGCAAGCCAGACTGATTTTCAGGAATGGTGGGAGGGACTAAAGACTGATGGTTTAACAAACTGGGAGAGGTTTTCTGCAGCTAGGTGAGGAGGCAAGGTTGCCTGAAGTAAAACTAGGGGTTCGGGAGGCAGAGATAAAAGTTACCTAGAGATCTAGAGATCTAGATCCACGCTGGATAAAATACAAGCCAGCATCAGCCCTGGGGTGAAGGTGGGAGGAGGGAAGAAGCAAGTGGTCAGGGCAGCAAGAATCACCACCATCCTGCCTGCTTCCTGCACTGTTGACCATCTTCCTGAGGCTCATACCTGTGTGCAGAGCCCTGCCCCAGATGAGGAAACTTGGGGTGCCAGGCTCAGATGCAGCTCAGTGACGGAGCAGCAGCCATGCCTTCTCTGAATGGGACACACATTTTCTGGACTATGACAGTCACTTGGAGTTTTCCTGCAGGTGCCTATGAAAATCTGGGAGATGAGAGTCATTGGACACCCCAGAACTCAATCTCCCAACACCTCAATACACGTTTTCCAGACAGAAGGAGGATGGGAGAAGGACTGAGACAGAAGAAATTTGCATGCACTCGTTTTCCTTCATCCACTCCACCTTCAAGAGCTGGTAAATGCAGTCAGTATAACAGAAGTACCAGTCGGCATTCCTCTCTCCAAAAGGAAGGATGGCTTTGGCCACCCCTTGCCTTCTCTCAGGGATCCCGAGCCGTGGGAGAATTTAATGGGCCCTGCATATCCCCACGTTTTTGATAATTGTAGATGCCACAGGCTTCTCTGCTTCCATTTACATCCTTGTTCCTCATGCATAAGCCGAGGACGGCAGCCAGAGTTCGCAGCAGATAGAAATTCTGTGATATCCTTTCCACAGGTGAGGTTCCAAATAGCCAGAGGTTAGTGCTGTGTCGTCCAGGATATGGAGAGTAAAGAATTCTTTTTAGCTTAAAGCCAGGGCTTGTGGGCAGAATGAAAATGCAAATTTCAGACCCCTAGCCCAGTGCCGCCTGGTTTAATAAAAATCTCTTCATTATTGATGTGCCTTAAGAGGATTAAAAAGTACAATAGCTCTCTTCTACCATTCCAGACATCAACGATTTTAAGTGGCAGTCCTGAGAACTGCTTTAAAAATTAACAATGCTGAAGTAAAGAATGTTTCCAGATATTTCTATGTTTTTACTATATGCTGAGCTAGGTAACCAAAAATCTTAGGAAGACTCTGAAAGTGTCACAAATGAAGATGATCCAAATTCAACATCGTTTTAAGTAATGGCCTCAAGTCACTTTTCTTCCAAAGGGCAGCCTAGTGACCAGGGCCAAAGAAATTGTCCTGCTTCCTGTAAGACTGGTCCGAGCAGGGCCACCACTACCCTACATAGTGACTTGTGTGAAGTAGGAAATGGGGCCTCCCCCGGGTGGAGGCTGCCCAGGTGGCAGCTGGCAGGGGGGAAACAAAAGCTGGATTTCAGCTGCTCAGCACCCTGGCCTCAGTGCACGGTGGCACAGCTGTGTGCACCAGCTCTGGTTAAAATCCTATGCCCAGGTGGATGAAACCTAGCTTGGGAGTGTCAAGAAATGTATACAATGTGGTCTGTGAAGAACTCTTTCTTAGGCCCCGTGGAGTCTTCATCAAGACCAGCCTTGGACATATTACTTAAGCACTCTATGTCTCCAGAGCTCATACACTGTCTCGAACTAACTTTCAAGAATGTTTTAAAAATAAGATATTTATCCAAGTGCACCCAGGGGGAAAGTAAGGGCCACTGCAAAGGCTTGCAGTCTCCTGATCAATTATTCATTCACCGCTCAGCAAAGCTCCCACAAGATGGGATCTGCATGCACTCGGTAATTTACTTTGTTTTCAAAGACAAATGAGACTCCTTTGAAGGAGGCTGTCACTCAGATTGCACATTTCAGCTGTGTCATCTTTGTCACTGTGCTTGCAAAACCCAAGGGGATTCAGCCCCCTCCCCCCAAGCTGGAACTGCAAGTAGAACAAGAGGCAGCTAAATGTGTAAAGTAAAAATCGATTTCAAAGATAAAGTTAATAAATGTGCAGCTAATTTTAAAAATATGTCTTTGGGAGATTTTTTTATGCCTAGCCTATCTAATGAAAGGGTAATATGCAAATTAACCATCACTCTGTCACAAAGATAGCGGCGCCCATAGCGGCCGGGGCACTGGATGCTGGCGGCATTGACCCGGTGACAAGCCCCAGTGTCCTGCGCACCCCGACCCGTGGAGGGAGGGCTGGCAGGCCTCTGGCCAGAGGCCGGCCAGGGCGCGGGATGCTGGCGTCATTGCAGGCCGGGCTGAGGAACCCCCACCCCCGTGCACGAATTTCGTGCACTGGGCCTCTAGTAAAATAATATATGTGGTATATGCATTGTAAAACATTCACATGCAAAATATACAGAACAAAAAATAAGTGTCCCTTTACTGTTCCCCAAATGCCACTCCTCTGACCAGAAGAAACCACTGTTAATAATTATTTCTAATTTTTTTTCTAAAAAATTATACATACACATGTACCTATACAAATGTGTTTAGATACATTTTAAAGTAAGCTTTTTAATTAAAGCATAACACAGATGTAGGCACAGCATAATTTTATATCTTAATAAATTGTCACAGACTGCACGCTCCAATATAACTACCAAGAAACTACCAAATCAAGACACAAAGCACTATCAGCACATAAGAGGCCCCAAATGTTCCTTATCAATCTAGGTATAGTTTTGGTGCATAAGATACACATTTTGCTGTCGTTAACTTTTTCCAGTTAACAATAATTTTTATGCCAAAAATGTATATATTAGTTTTACTGCTTTGTAATATTTATTTGTATTTGCTTAACATAGTTATTTAACATTAGCCTGTTAATAGACATTTATTTTATTAAAATAATATTGTATAAAACATTAAGCTCTAAGTTTAAACATCGATGTGAGAGGGAAACATCTATCAGTTGCCTTGCATACACACCTGGACCAGGGATTCAACCAAGAATTGAACCTGCAACCTTTTGGTGTAAGGGACCACCCTTCACATAAGCAACCCAGCTAGGGTGCATCCCAATTTTAAGGCCACAATTAACCTTAATTACCTCCTTAAAGACCTTACCTCCATATGTAGTCACCTTGGGGGGTTAGGGCTTCAACAATTGACTTTTGGGGACCACCATTCAGCCCATAACTCTGCCATAATAAATTATACACATTTAGCAGATTACAGCCACACAAATTTGTTACCTTCTGTGGGTCAGAAATCTGGGTTGGTTTCTCTGCTCTCATTTCACAAAGATGAAATCATGATCTTGTCCTGCTGGTTTCTTGTAAAGAGGCTCTAGGACAGTGGTTCTCAACCTTTCTAATGCCGCGACCCTTTAATACAGTTCCTCATGTTGTGGTGACCCCCAACCATAAAATTATTTTCGTTGCTACTTCATAACTGTAATTTTGCTACTGTTAATGAATCGTAATGTAAATATCTGTGTTTTCCGATGGTCTTAGGTGACCCTGCTAGTGGTTCTCAACCTGTGGATCGCGACCCACAGGTTGAGAACCGCTGCTGTAGAGCCTAAGACCATCGGAAAACACAGATATCTACATTACGATTCATAACAGTAGCAAAATTATAGTTATGAAGTAGCAACAAAAATAATTTTATGGTTGGGGGTCACCACAACATGAGGAACTGTATTAAAGGGTCGCGGCATTAGAAAGGTTGAGAACCACTGCTCTAGGAAGTATCTGCTTCTCAGCTCTTCAGTTATTGGCAGAACCCAGTTCCTTGCAGTTGAAGTTCCCTATTTCCTTTCTGGCTATTATTTGGAGGCCACCCTTAACATCTAGAGTCCTCTCTCAGGTCTTCGTCTGTGGGCCCCTCCATCTTAGAGCCAGCAACATTGCATCAATTTCTTCTCACACTCCTTGACTGCTTGTTCTGTGTTTGCAAGGGATCGTGTGTTTAGATTATGTCCACCTTTATAATCCAGGATAATCTCCTGATTTAAATTCTGTACCTTTAATCACACCTGCAAAATTCCCTTTTCCATGCATTCTACAGCATCTTCACAGCTTCCAGGGATTGGAGAAAGGGCCTTTTGGGGAGCCCATTATTCAGTTTACTACACTAGCATTTACATTAGAGCTTCCAATCCCTCCAAGAGAGAGTTGTGGGAACAACACCAAACAGTAATGGTAATAGAAGTTCTTGATTTGTTACTGGTTTATGAGACTAGTTCTAGCACTTTATAACTTAGCAGGATGCTGGCTTTGGACCTGAGTGTGTGTGTGTGTGTGTGTGTGTGTGAGTGTGTCTGACTTCCCTGGTAATATATGTATATTAAAAAGTATCCAGTTATCATTATTTTATAATTTAAAAAAATAATAATTGCTTTTCAACACTGTCAAATGTCTTTTTGGCATCTACTATAATGTTTATGTTTTTCTCTTTTGACCTATTAAGATGGTACATAAATTAGACTATTTATATTAATAGTTTTTCTACTATTGAATTATCTTTACACTCTAGAGTCATTTTAATATATGCCCATAATCCATATCATGTGAGTTTTTTGTATATATTTTTAAAATATAACTTTCTATTTTGTCTTATTTGTTAAGTTTTTATATCAGGGTTATTATGATCTCATAAGAAGAATTGGGATGATTCCTTTTTCTCTGTGCCCTGGAGCTCTTTAAATATTACACCAGGTGTCTGTTCCTTAAGAGTTTAAAAGAATGCCTCTGAGCACCACTTGGAGTTAGCACATTTTGAGAGAAAGCTTCTTTCATAAATTTTTAAATTTTTTCCTCTTTTTGAATCAGTCCATCACAGTTTCTTTCCCACATTAAATACTTATACACGTACTTTGAATGAACACCATATATCTCAATACATAGCTTTGAATGTGATCAATGGCATGCTTTTTGCCATATCTTCTCGAGGTTGGGTTGACAATAATGCTACATGCAGAGGGAAGAGGGACAAATATGCCCAATTTGCTTTAATAACATTCATAGCAGAGAAACTCATCTCTAGGAAGTGTGGTGATGGGAATGAAAATGAGATACTGAAGCAAATGTATCAAGTTTTCAATATGAATATTTCACTTTTTCCCAAAATGAAGAAATAGAGCTGTAATTTCAAAATCCATCTTCAAGTTTTCATCAGTACTCAGCTCCAAAACTTACCCTTTAAGGTTACAAATGTACAATATCTTTTGATGAAAGAACAAATGAAAAGCGAATGAAATTTCCTGGAATGAATCTTCTCTTGACAGAAGATAAAACTCAAAACATCCTACCATTTGAAAGGGTTTCAGTGATTACTCTTTGTAAGTGTGCAATATCCAAATCATCACCTCCTTCATGGTTAATCATTGTTAAATTACGAAAAATGTCACAGTGGTCTGTAGAAACTATCCTTACAACTTCTTTTGCTTTCATTTTTGCCCTTTTATTTTAACTGCCTTTGAAAAGCATGTTGCTTTTTTTTTTCTTGCATGGACATATTAAACATTAAAATACAGAAGAGAAAGATATATATTTATAGGGATATTAGGGTAAAAGTAAGTCCAGATGTCCATTTTGCAACTTTAAAATGTTGGGACCTAAAACATTGAGATATTTTTCCTAGCTCAGATATTCTCAACAGAAAATTTTACCTTAATAACCCTTGTATGTCAGCATGTAGTAATAGTTGCTTATAATCAACTCATATGGTAAACAGAATAAGGACAATAATCTCAAAGTTAACACATTAGCCTTATGAAATTCACAAAATTTATAGCATCAGTAAGTGCACGATATAGATGAGCTGACATTTTTCATAGCAGGACTCCCAGTGAAGGAAGCAGGATGCTGACTGATTGACACCTCCCGAACCTGAGGAACGACCTCAGAATGCTTCTCATTGCAGCTGCACCATCAGAGCATATTCCTGCAGGAAACTTAAATCCCAAACCCATTTGTTGACCAAAAAATTGATGTGAATAAACATTTAAATGATTGCATAAAGTAACAATTTATAAAAAAGAAAAACACTCTTACATTTTCTCGTTATTGTACACATTTGGTTTGCCTTCAAATCTTAAACTATCACAAGCTGTAATGCATGTTACGTTTTTGGCTAGTCTTAGTAGGACTTCTTTTTCTCTTATGTATTATAATCCATACATTTACAATAGTGTTGTAAATGGCTTCCTTAGGTTGACTAGTATGCAATCTTATCTTCCACAAAAATAAGTGTGTCTTCTTTCCAATATTTATGCTTCTCATATCTTTGTCCTTTCTAATTGTATTGGGTAGTACAGAATTATGTTAGACTAGAGTTTGTCAGCTTCAGCGAGTAGGGTAAGGGAAGGCTCTCCTGTGCATTGTGGAATATTTAAGCAGCAAAGTCTGGCCTCTACCTACTAGATGCCAGTAGTAACATGTTGTGGTCAAAAAGCTGAGTTAGAGGTAAGTAAACAAGAGGTCAGAGAGGATAGGAGTAGCAATTAGGAAGTTGGATATTGATGGGTAAGATCTCTGTGAGGAGTATTACCTATCACTGAGCCCATTTGAGATGCTTTCTGATTTATTATCTGTGTCTATTCATTTGCTTAGAAAGCAGTTACACAGCACAATCTATTTAAAAATCTGCAGAGACAAAAAGAGAAAGGAAAAACGTTCAAAATTATGAGAGTTGCTATTTCTGAGTGGAGGATCCTTTGAAATTTTTTTCAACTTTTAAAAACATCTTTATGATTTGATGGATACAATTTTTAAAAATTGAGCTTATGTATATTTATAATAAAATAATAGTATTTAAAATATTAATTTACAAAACTTGGTAGATGCTGAATAACCATAATTATGCTAAAAGCTAGATCATTAGAAACTCTAATGTTAAAGCTATTTGTTTATGGATTATAGAAATGTCTTTTTTGTATTTTTCTTTTTTGTGATAAACATGTGTGATTCTATTGTTGGAAGGAATTTTGATTTTTTTAAGAAAATTTTTTAAAGATGGATCTTGATCAAAAGCTCTGGGGTATTATGGTTATGGGAGTAAGTAGTTTAATAGAGTGAATATCTCTAGAAGCAGCAGCGAGTAAAAAAAAAACACAAAAAAACCCTAAAAATACTCTAACTTGCCTTTGTTATATTGGAAATTCAGTGAGCTAAACAGAAGACGCCATAATCAAAGAGCCGAATTTGGAGTCTTTATTTCAAAAGCTGGCGTTCACGAGAGGACTCGTGCCTCTCCAAACCTCGAGACCCCCAATGAGCTCAGGGGATCGCATATAAAGGCAAAAACTGCGTCCCTGTTAGAACAAAGGGGGAAGCTGTGCTTAGCAGATATTTTGCAGAGAGCTTGTAGCCTTGAGCACAGCACAGCTTAGATAACCCGAAGACACCTGGCATGGGAGGAACTAAGGACGGCCCTGACCCTTACGTCAGCAGAAAGGCTTGCAGGACCAGATAATTAAGAAGGGGCAGTGACTTAATTATAGGCTAGCAAGAGTGTACATTAGGTTACTGGCACAGATTCAGATTGCTACCCCCCCCCCCCCCAAAAAAAAAAAATGTCTTATTTTCCCCATGACTCGAGCAAGCGTGCTTACAGAAGCTAGAAATAACCGAGTTACTTCCTGGAATTAACAGAACAAAGAACCATTGTGTTTAGTGGAAAATGTTAAACAGCAGTTCTTACAAAATGGAGGTTATGGGAGCAAGATGGAGTGCCTATGGTTCTGATGGAGGGTGAGGGACAGGATGGAGTCAGTCCTTTCCAGGCCCACTGTTCACCTTGTGGTCAACTTTATCTCCAAGGAAATAGAGACAGCGGAGAAGTGATTTCCTATTATGAATGCAGACCGGCACCAGGACCAGCTACAGAATGTATAGAGCTCCAAGCACATGGAACTATGGGCCCTTTGTTCAAAACTCAAGGACTTGAAGACGGTGGGAGCAGGGCATTGGAGGAGTGGGGGCCCTCAGAGCACTACATTTTGCGCACGAGCACGGATGGCATGCCCTGGAAGTCAGCCCTGCCCACGTGGAAGACTTCTTTTATTTGCCAAAGAAGTCATAGCAGGGCCTGGCAGAACATGCTCATTTCACAGTTCATAATAGCCAATAAAAGGTATGTCCTAGATGTTGGCAGGATGGGCGTAAAGAAAAATCAGAGAAAATCACTTCATGACACGGATAGATGAAGTCAATTTCCATGAGTTGAGAATTTCTTGAAAATTTAGTTCAGATTTCATAACTGAGGGTGAAAAATGGGCGTGGGTATCTAAAAAAAAATACGTGCCGATTAAAAACACAGGGCTCCTCAGATGATGTCAGGTTTTAAAGGACTTTTATGTAAGATAATAAACCGTATCACTGAAAGGGAACGTCGGGGCCTCCTACAGTGCTGGAGTCCCTCCTTTTCCTCGGGGGATGTGACCCAAGACCCCCAGTAAATGCTGAAACTGTGAATAGAATTGAATCCAAGTATACCGTTTTTCCTATACATGCCTACCTTCTTCCTTAAAGGAGGCCTTTATAGCTTTTCCTTGGTATTTCAGAACTGCTAGCATTGCTGCTCTGGCGCTCCGGGGGGCGAGGTGGGGAGGGAGGGCATTATCTAGTAAAACAAGGGTCACTTGAGCACAAGCACTGTGATACTGTGACAGCTGTATGATGACTCCTAAGTGACTAACGGGCGGGGATGGCGTGCAGGGAGGATGCTGTGGACCAAGGGATGATTCACTGCTGCCAGGCAGGACCCAGCAGGAGGGAAAGAGATTTTATCACGCCACTCAGACCAGCTTCCCACAATTTAAAACGTATGAACTTTTTATTTCTGGAATTTTCCATTTAATATGTTGGGGTAGTGGTTGACTGGGAGTAACTGAAACTGCGTAAAGCGAAACCGTGGATAAGGGGGGGCAACTGTACTACAGAACGATGCCGGGGTGGTCAAAGGTCAGGGTGAGCTGGGTCCTGGGAGGAAAAGTTCACGCAGTAAACGTGGCTCTTTGCACGTATATTACAAAGACAAGTAAAGGACAGCAGCCCAAAGTCTATGAGTCATAGGTTTAAAGTGAAGACTTCTGGATAGTCACATAACAGGGAAGCTTTTATGACGGACTGTCTAGCCAGGTGGGGAGAGGGCTGGGGGGCAGGTAGGAGTCCACTTGAGGACAGTTTCCTGGTACATTTTCAAGGACTCTGTTCTGGACCCTGTTCTTCTCAACAGCTCCGTGACTTACATCCCGACAGAACAATGAATTAGGTAAAAACTTGCTTGAAGCAGAGAGATGGCTAATGTGTTTTGGTGACAGAACCAATATTATCTTAAATCATCTTAATAACTAGCATCATAGGTCCAATTGGATAAGGTGAAAATAAGTATGAAGTACTGAACTTTGACTGAAAAAAAAAATCAACTGCAAAAATATATCTGAGAGACATGATTTAATAAGACTGCAAGGTTTAGTAGATGACTTCACAATTGATGTGATCAGATTAAGCACAGAAGTGTGCTCTTAAATAAGTGAGTTAGGAGTGCTCTAGTCAGATCACACCTGAAGGACTGGGTGCAATTCTGAGGGCAACTTAAGATGGGAACACTTATAACATCTAACCAAGAATTGCAGACAACTGAGTCACCATTAAAAGGCGGTGACTATGTCACGGTAAGTATGTGGAGCAACAAGAACTCTCAGATTCTGCCAGCGGATGGGGAGTAAACCGGTGTAACCACTTTAGAAGACGTGTGGACACAGCATTTCTGCTCCTCGGTATACACCCTGGAGAAACACCTATTTTTGTGCCCCAGGATATGTGATCTGGAATACTCATAGCAGGCAGCACTGTGCACAATACCCCACGTGGAAAGTTCCCAAATGTGCCTCAATTTTAGAATGGCTTCAAGCAATGTACCATATTCATTCATTCAACGGAACACAATAAGAAGCAAACAAAATACAGCTACACACAACAATAGGCATGAATTTTAAAAACAGCTGTAGAGTAAAGCAATGAAGACATGATTGACACTATATACTGTATGGGTTCATTTTGCAAAGTCCCTCCTCCCCTTCCCCCCCCCCCCCCCCCGCAAAAGAAAAACCCAGGCAAAACTAAACATTATATAGTTAGTTAGGGTTCTATAGTTAGGTGAATAAACTGCCAAAAAATAAACAAATAAAAGCAAAGAAGGAATAACCTTAAAATTCAAAATAGTGTTTTTCTTTGGGGGGATAAAGGAAGAAAAAGGAAGTACTGGCAGTGTTGAGGTTATGGACACTCTTCTGCTTAATGCCCTAAATGGTAATTAGACAGGTATATAGAATTGTGTATTATGCTAGTCATTGACTTTACTGTATATTATATGTAATATATACAAATTTTGAAGAGCTTAAAAAAAGATAAGGGGTTCAAATTAGTGTGAAAATGGTAAAAAAAAAATATCTCAAGGTGAAAAGTTGGGAATGAAAGACTCATAGGAAGCCTGATGGTTATCTTCAGATATTTTGCTGGATATTATTCTAGAGTAGAAATTTTGGATTTGTTTACTCCAAACTCCTCTTTATCTGGGCTTTGAGATCCCCCTTTTTTTTGGGGAAATAACCCCCCTCCACTTTCCCCTTCTCACTTCATTTACATGGTTGATGTCACCCATTTTAATATAGTGTGAGCACCCCAACCTCCTCACACACATAGCCACAGTGGATTAGTTAAAGAGAAAATACCTGGCTCAGGTTAGGTCATAAGAGTCTATTTTCTATAAATGTATATTTAGGGCAACTAGAACTTATCAGTTGAAGTTACAGGGTAAAATGTTTGATTATATGGAACTAATGTATTATTACAGAGTCACTTTCTTCTAAGGTACTGACTGCCCTGTGCCTGGAGGTCTTTAGGTGTGGCCTGAATGATTCAGGAAGATAATAGGCAGAAATAGGGACAGAAAGAAGGTGAAGGGGTTAACTAAAGAACATATATGCATACTCCAGGGACAGAGATAATAATGTGCTGAAAGCCGAGGGAGGGGAATGTGGGGGTGGATGGAGATGGGCAAAGGGCGGGGGAAATGGAGGACATCTGTAATAGTGTCCCCATTAAAACATTTTAATTTAAAAAACTACAAAAGTTCTTAAACATAATACAGATACATGACCGTTCCCCTCATGCACCCTCTCTATTACAATTTTAAATGCCTCTGTTTAGAACTAGTTTTTTTCTTTAAAATTAAAACATGTAATTCCTCTCCTCAAGCATCTAACCAACATCTCCAATATAAGATTCCTTTTGCACATTGAGATTTATGAAAGGCTATAATGACTATGCCATCTTCATTTCATTTCACCTCTCCACATTTCACCTCTTGACTTCAGCTAGGTGAACAAGTTTATCATTTTAAATGTTCTATCTTCAAACTCCCAATGCCTGTTTCTCCCCTAGTATGCTTTGTTATTATTTTTTAGTAATGAAAAAAATTATATCTAAATGGACCTAATGTACTGACTTTAAATGCTAAGATTATATTTTCCAAGAGGAAGAACCAACTTGGTAGAACTAATGCTGAATAAACAACATTAATTATCACTGACAGATTTTCCTTGGTAGATGGGCACAGAAATCTTCAGGGAAGAACTCTTGTTAATGTGCTGGAAAAATTGTGTGCTGGAATTTAGATTGTACTGTAATGATAAAAATTATTTGTATGTTGCATTGCATTATTCAAAAAAAAGAGAAAAGTAATGAGATGAGAGAAATGTGCAATGTGTCATCTATTATTTAAAATAATCAAGTAGATCAAGTAGTTCATTCCACTGTGGGATGGAAATGCAGCATTATTTATTTATTTATTTATTTATTTATTTATTTATTTATTTTGGCACAGGACATTTTGATACTTAAGGTGAGAGAGACATTCCCCAGTTCATTTGACTCTTACTTACCTATTATCTGAGCATACCTACTGGAGTATTTAAATTTGGGGCAATAATTGTCAAATAAAATAAAACACTGTTAAAATAAAGTTGTTTGAAATTCATATGATAAAATTTGTTTATATTCTTCACAAATAAATTAATTGCAGACTGTTAAAAAATTCCTGCATTTAAAAATATTTTCAAATATTCTAGAATTATTATTTAATATATGAAGTCAAGAGATGTTAGACTGGAAAAAGAGGAAGATTTGTACAGTTTTGGCATTGAAAGTCCCTGCCTTTCAACATACTAGGGTGTTTGTGTTAAGCAGCCTTTAAGGCAGCCTCCAGGGATACCAGCCTCCTGAATGTCATGCATTATTTATTCCCCTTGAATATGGGCTGCATGAATCAGCTCACTTCTAGTGAACAGAATATGGCAAAGAGTAGGCTAGGAAAATGCGGTGGCTTCCATCTTGGGCATGTTCACTCTTTCTGTCTCCTGGATTGCTCCTCTTAGAAAACCCAGTTACCATGCTGTGAGGCATTCCCGTGGAGACATCCACAGAGCAAGAGACTAAAGCCTGCCAACAACAAATAGCTGAGCTTGGAAGTGGATCCCACCTCAGTCAAACCTTCAGGTGAGGTTAGATCCCTAGGTGATGGTTTGAACGCCACCTCGGGAAAGACTCTAAGTCAGAAGTGCACTACTCACTTGTGCCCAGATTTCTGACTCATAGAAACTGTGAGATGATAAATGTTTGTTGCTGTGCGCTGCTGAATTTGGGGGTCATTTGTTATGCAGCAATGGATATCTAAAACAGTTGTACCAGCAAAATGGAGATTTGGGGAAAGGGTACATTTGATAATATTCTATGCATGATTTTACCTAGAAAAGTCAGGCAAAGGGGGGGTGGTAGATGAAAAATGGTCCCCATGCTAATCCATGGAACCTGTGAATCTGTTCCTTCAATAGCAAAAGGGATTCCGCAAGGGTAATTATGGTTCTTAATATGGAAAGACTATCCTGGATTATCCAGTTGGGCCCAAAGTAATCACAAAGGTCCTTTATTAGGGAGGCGGGAGCATGAGTCAGAAAGGAGATGTGACCATGGCAGGAGAGGCTGGAGTTCTGTGCTCTAAAGAGGAAGAGTCATGACCTAGGAATGTAGGCGGCCCCTCGAACCTGGGAAGGGGCAGGAATGCATTCTTCCTTAGAGCCTCCAGAAGGAACGCGTTCCTGCCAACAGGTTGATTTTATCCCAGTGAAGTGGATTTTGGACTCTGACCTTCAGCACTATCTATACTAATAAAAGCCTAGGTGGTCGTCACACCCTCACGCTGTCACACCGTCATGCTGTCACGCCGTCACAATCCATCACCAGAGTGGGCGGGGCTTGACGCTGTGTGTGTGGCATGGGGGTGGGTCCCGGCGGCTGCTCTGCTCGGCTTCCACCGGGGTTCCTGAGGCCCCACGTGTGATGTGGAGGCAGGACCCCCGGCTCTGGGGCAATCCATCAAGGAGCCCCGGATGGGTGGGCGGGGCCTACCTCTTTGTGGCGATTCTATCCCGGGGCTCCTGCACTGTGAGAGGGCACAGGCCAGACTGGGGGACTCCCCCTCCGAGTGCACGAATTTCATGCACCAGGCCACTAGTAAGATAATAAATTTGTGTTGTCATAAGCCATTTTGTGGTAATTTGTTATAGCAACAGTAGGCAACTAATACAGGAGCATTTGTGAACATCCTACTGTACTGTTGTTATATTGGAATCCACATGTGGAATGGCAAAACCAGGGGTTTAAGACAATACAGACTGAATAAAAAGTGGTATCATGTTCAAATTGGTCTTGAAGTAACAGCACTTCCCACCCTCTGCCTCCTTCCACCTCTGGCATCTCACAATTTTCCATTATACGACCAAAGGGAACATGGAAAAAAAACACACACCTCACAACGAAAATTAAAATTTACAAGCAAATGAGAGGCTAGGCTGTATGAAGGCAAGAACCGTTTCTGTTTTAATCATGACTGTTAAACCAGCAACCAGTACAGCACGGCCATATTGCAGACTTGATAAATGTCTGCTGAATATTGTCAAATGCACAACCTAAAAACTGACGTTGTCAGAACTTGCCTGTAATGATAAGACAGATGGATTATACTGAGGAAACCCATGTGGACCATGATGGCATGTGCAGTTTGTCTTGAAACTTAGCCTATCCGGGGGGAAAACAGGTGAGAACCAGGGACTTTTTTATCCAGAAGACGGCGTGTGGTTGGTTCTTCTTCTATGAAGGCTTTGCTTTTTAAAAAACAGAGAGAGAAGTATGTCTTGCCTCCATCCCTCCTTGGTTCTAGGTTCATTTAAATGCATCAGCTCTAAACTTAGTCTCCTGGAGTGAAAGCTAACTCATTAGGGTACACACAGGAAGAACAGGCGGTACTACATAGGGTTTCATCTCTTTCGGTTGTTCAGACTATCAAATAATCATATGTAGGGAAAAAGGAGAATAGGACTAAACTGAAAACAAAGTAAATATCTGTCAAAAATTGGTAATTGGATTGGGACTTGCCTACATCTTTGTATCCAGGTACAAATCTGAGAATGGAATTTGACTAGCACAAAAGTTGAAAGAGAACAAAATAGGGAAAAATCTGTATCTATGATTTGATAGAGAAGAAAATGAAAAACAATCAGTTTTCTGAAGACTTAGAAAAAAAGCACATTGGTGGAAAGCCATGACCTAATAATCTAAGAAGAAAATTCTAAGAATTTTTGGCAGTCTCATCAAATAAAAGTAGATATGATTTCTTTGAAACAGAAAAAAAGGCATAAGGAAAAACAGACCAAAATAAAAAGAGAACAGTCCAAATATAAAACACACACACGAAAATAAGATAGTGAGCAATTACTAAGAAACTAAAAAAATAATAAAAACATTAAATCCCACATTGCAGGGAATAAAGGGTGGAAATAATGAGTGAAAAACTGAAATAGAGGGTTGAGATGCTATCTTGAAATGCCAAGGAAAGAAAGAGGATAGATATAAAATAGAGAATGAAAATGTAACAAAAGAAAAACATTCATAGAGAAGAGCAAAAGTTATGAAATGATGATAAGAAACTTTTCAAACCCCCAAACATCTACATGGTATTTTTTTAAAGAGTTATCCATTCTCTAGGCAAAATAAATGAAAAGGAATCTACAACTAAATGCATCTGACAATATTTTTATTTGCAAGGATTAAAAAATGGTCTGTAAAATCTCTAGAGAAAATAGATCTTTATATCTATGATTATATCTAAATCTACAAATATCTACATTATGTCTATATCAATATCTACATCTGTATCTATGACCCATATATAGAGCCAAATTTCAGATTGGGTGAAGATTTTTCTTCCTCAAAAACATATGGCAATAGGGCTATGTGACCAAACGTGTTCCAGACTAAACTGATTCTCATGTATAAAAGCTCTTATAAATCCACACTCCCATTTAGAATGGCTCATCAAGTCTATCACCCATTTATTCACCTTTCTTAAATAACTTGAAGACATATATCCAATGATCAAGAAGTAAAATAAAATTAAGCTTATGAATGAAGAAAAGATATTTCAAAGGAAGGAGACAGTGCACTAAAACTAATGTTTTTTAAAAATTCTGAATTATTTTAACATGGATGTAACAACTAATTGGAACTTGCAAAAATTATTAATTGTGGAGAAGACATAGCAATTGCTCCACAAGTAATATATTCCAAAGAAATGAGTTTGCATTTGTGCAAACATATAGCTAATAAATGTTCACTAAAGATATATATTTATATATAGTTACAAAATGAGAATACCTTAAATCCACCAATAGAAAAATAATTGAGTTCATTGTGATATATAGCATTATGATGAATAATGATACAGTTCTTATGACAGTATGATAGAAGAACATTCAATAGCATGGGGAAATGTACACAATCTATTTTAGTGCGAAAAATAAGTTATAAAACAGTATGCATAAAATAAACAGTTTTTGTGAAAATAATGCATGTGTGCACGAAAGGATACTGGAAGATTTTGTGCACAATCACTAACAGTGATTTTCTCTGGATGATTTTCCTTTTTTTGTTTTGTTTGAGATTTATGCACTTTCTAAATGTTCTGCCATCAACAGGTATCACTTTGGAACCAACATGCACATTCTCTGCTTCAGCGGCAAATAGAAACATGCGTACCCTACTTTACATTTCACGAGCTGCGTTAAGAAGCAGAAGGAGCCACAACAGCTAATCTATAAAACCGAAACTATTATTTTGAGGTAGGCAGACATTCTCCAGCACTTAGGGGGACAGTCACTCAGCTGGCTGGAGGTGCATTTTCCCGTTAGTGCAGAATTTAGGTGGACACTCAGCCAGCAGGAGGTACATTTTCTCGTTAGTGCAGACCAGCGCCCCCGCTGTGGTAATGGACTCTCAGAATCCAGCCTGCTCCAGGCACCAAATTAAAATTCTTTTGAGGTTCCATGAAATCACCGTTAAGATTTACCCTGGAAATCGTCCTGGCCAGGATGTTTTCTATTCCCTGTAGACGTTACTAATTGATCAGATTAGCTGTTTGCCATCTTATGTTCATTACTCTGAAACTGCATTTATTCATTCAATCACTTGGTTAGTCAGATAGTCAGTCTGTCCATCAACAAATGTTTCAGAGTCAGACATCATTCTACCTATTGTGTTAAAACACAGCAGTGAACAAGACACCCGAGATATCCACTCCTGCGAAGCTTACATCCTACTGTAGGAAGATGGTCAATGAATAAGTTAAACATAAACAAGCAAGATCATTTTAGCCAGTGATGAGTGTTATGAGAAAATTAAACAGAAAAAAACAAGTGAGGAAAAGAGAAGTTTGCTTTATACATGATGACCAGGTAAGTTCTCTGAGGAGGTGGCCTTTTTGCCAAGACTGGAATGGCAGGTCAGAGTCAGCCATGAGACCATTTGAGAGAAGAGCATTTCACAGAGTAAACAACGAGTGCAAATGTCCTGGGGCAGGAAGGCGCCTGTGTTTAAGGAAAGGCAAGAGGTCTTTGGCAAGAGGTCCAGTGTGGCGGAGGCAGATAAATGGAGATGTATCAGTTACATCCATGAGGAAAAACAACAACTGCTACTGCATTTAAAATGAGGGAATTAATGTATGGAATTGGTTGCATGGGTGGTAGAAGAGATCAGAAGCCAGTGGGAGGGTGAGGCACTCAAAGATTAGGAGTAGCAGCCCGGGCTGGGAGGTCTAGGGGAGGGTGAGCGGTAAGCGGGGCCAGGTCAGGGCCACTCCGCGGAAGCTGGACTTGTCCCACAGAAGTAGAGCCATGGAGGAGACAGGTCAGAGAGACGGGGTGCATGTCCTAGTTCCTCCCTTCCTCCCTCTCCTCCCAGAGCCTTCCACTGGCAGACTCAGGCAGAGGGCCACTGATGCAGGAACAGACCGGGGAGTGGGGAAGGATCGGGTCTGCAGGCAAACAGGAGGACAGGTGCAGGCGGGAGAGGCGTCAGGTCCCAAGGGGTCAGGTCAGGAAAAGCCTGGCAGCTGAGGGAGGGTCAGGAGCAGGGCCCGAGTGTGCAGGGAAGCCGGGGAGGGTCTCTAGTCCCCGGAGAGGGTGAGGCAAAGTCCTGGAACTTAGAAAGTCTGGTCCTGCCTTCAAGTCTTCTGGGTCCCATGTCCTTGCTGAGGCGTGAGTATCCAGTTCGCTAATCCCCGTCCCAAATGCTGTTGTAAGTTATGAGAGCAAAAGGCCAATTTACCACTTACCTACAACACAGCTAAAACACTCAGAGGACATGTGCGCAGTTCCAGCGCTGCAGGGACGTCAGTGAGCTGCAGTATAGCATAGCAACAAGAAGCACAGACAGCCTGGGTTCGAATCCAAGTTCTGCCACCTGCCGTCAAGGTGAGCTCATTTCAGCGAGGTCTTCTGATGGGAACTATTCACACTCCCTCCTGTTGTTAACGACTCCGGGTCTTAGATCTTTTTTCACTCTGGTGTCTACTCTTGTTAACCAACTCAAGTTCCCTTTGAATTTGTTTACTCCAAACTCCTCTGGTCGGCAAACTCATTAGTCAACAGAGCCAAATATCAACTGTACAACGATTGAAATTTCTTTTGAGAGCCAAATTTTTTAAACTTAACCCTCTTCTAACGCCACTTCTTCAAAATAGACTCGCCCAGGCCGTGGTATTTTGTGGAAGAGCCACACTCAAGGGGCCAAAGAGCCGCATTACTATAGGTAATGGATGAAGCAATGAAAAACTGGTCTTGGGTGTGATGTCCTGAGGCAACACTTTGCCAAGTTACAATACAGCCGTGCTTTGAAATGCCATTTCTTCAGTTTTGTTTATTTAATAGAGGTGTCAAGCTTTGAAATCAGATTTCATGGGGTCACCTCAGCCCAACTGCTTTTCAGTTTGGGACTTAACTATTTGGTAACTCGAGTTTCTCATCAGTAAAACAGGAGAATTAATAATATCCCTTTAAGAAGATATCTGTGAATTTAGATAAATTATATGTAGAGCACTTGCCATAGGGCCTGGAACTTAACAGATGTTAAATGGGTGTCGGCTGTTGCTAGTATTGTTGCCATTGTTATGGTTAGTTATGGCAACTTTGCTCTAACAAAAGATTTAAATGGGCTTCAGAGATTATGCAATTCACAAAATACCATATTTATTCTAGACTAACTCATCATTTCTTTGTCATTTTTATTCCATCTTCAATTATCTATCTTTGTCATTGGCATTATAATCAATTCACAAGTAATTTTCAAGTTTTTGAGTTATTAAGGAGCTTACTTTTTGCTTTCTTATTTGCACTGATAGTCAAGAATTTTCCAAATGTTTGGAAGTAAATAGGCATTATTGCATACACTCTAAACCACACACATGCGCACACATGCACACACCCGGAAACATGCGGTGTAAACATCACTGCACCCAGAGCACTAAACATCCCAGGAGCAAAATTATCGTGGCTTCCTATTCTCTCTTCCAGAGAAAAGGAACATTTACTTAAATGACCAGGAAGCATCATGTAAATGAAGCTACTGGAAAGATGTTAAGACATCCAGGTTCCTGAGCCTCTGGCAAACCTACTGAGTCAGACTCTCCCACATGAGAAGTTACCAGGTTTCCTCACAACCGGGCCTTCCCTGTGAGGATGAGTAGTGAGGTTGACTATAGCAAAAAGGGTGCAATACCGCAGTTATGGGGGAGCGATGAGGATCCCAGGAGCACTTAGGGTCAGAGCAGTGGACCAAAAAGAACAAGTGTCAAATTACAGCGTGAAGGCTGGGGAGTATTGGTGAGAGGGGGAAGAGATCAACAGAAGGACTTGCATGCATGCATATAAGCACAATGGACACAAGACACTGGGGCGGTGGGGGGTGGGTGAGGGCTTGCGACAGGGGGTAGGGGAGGCTGGGGGAAGGTCAATGGGGTGGGGGGAAAGGAGATATATGTACTACTACATGTAATACTTTAAACAATAAAATAAAATTAAAACAACAACAACAAAGAACAAGGGAACCATCACCTCTGCTGAGATCAGCCTGGAGAGAAGATTGTTGTTGGAGGCTTCTCTCCGATAGCATGGGGGGTCCTGTTCTCCAGCCACACACAGCTATGCACACCTCATTCCAGGAGAACAACAGGACAGATGGCAACCATTTTGTATGTGAAGCTGAAAAGGAAAGATATTTAGCTAATTATGTCATTCTGAGTATTTGTGTGTGTGTGTGTGTGTGTGTGTGTGTGTGTGTGTGTGTGGTTCTGGAGAATTCTTCCTCTAATATTGACGTTCTTTATGTTTACCTACACTTCACCCACACTCTCCTCTCCAAAATAGAATTTACAGTTGATGTGAAATAGGTCTTTCTCTCAAAATTGTCTTCAACTCTATAAAGAAGGAGTGGGCGGGAAAGCACTTTGCCAGAGTGAAAGCAGCACGCACTTCTGCCTGCTGCCCGCTCTCCCTCCCAAGGGGCTGCACAAACTGCTGTCTTACAGAAGCCACCGAGTTCTGTGGGTCTTTCTCTTTGGTGATACGAGTTCTTACGTTTTAAAAGACAGGAAGGTGGCGGGCATGAAAAGGGGCCCTTAGACTAACAATCCTATCCATTTTATTCCATTTTAATCTACAATCATGACTTCCCCTTGGATCATCCTTTAAGCAACTCATGTCTACCAATTCAAAAGCACTTTTGCTATTTGCTTTGTTCTTTTCCTTGGAAATAAATGCTGTGTTCAGACTGCTGTGAGGCCCCATTTGCTCATGTTCGTGTTTCTGCCCGTGGCACCTCTTGCTCCTAGGTATTGGTTCTATTATTTTATAAAGATTATTGTGATGTCTTTTCCTTAGAGTCCAAGCACTCAAGTTGTCTCTTACGTTTATCTTTGATTCCAGAGGAAGTAATTTTAAATGTGAAAGAACACAATCGATGCTAATATTGGAAGTTTCACAGAGTTCTCCTCCACTCCTATTCTTACTTTATCAATAGGTAGTATTGAAAGCTTGCCAGGTGCAAGTCATGAGCTACATGTTTTCAGTGTATTATCTCCTCTATCCTCCTCACACCCTTTTATGGAGGTGGTAACATTTTACCAATGAAGTCAGTGAGGTACAGAAGTGTTAAGTCACCTGCTCATAGTCACACAGGTAATAAAAGCACAGTGGGGACATGAACCCAAGTCTGTATGACACTAGAGTGGACCAAATTTAACATCACTCAATAATACCTTGCATATTTACTAAAATTATGTGATGTTTTCAGTTTTGCAAGGTCTGTATTTGTGATAGCCTAATTATGTCCCACTCAAAGACATCAGTTCCTAATCCCTCATGCCTATAAATGTGCCCTTATTTGGAAAAAGGGTTTTTGCAGATGCAATTAAGTAATTATTCTAGATCATTCATGCAATCACATGTCCTTATTTGGAGATAGGATCCTCATGAGCGAGGCAGACGAATGTTAGACATAGACCAAAGAAGAAAAAGCAACGTGAAGGTGGGGCAGATAGTAGTGATATGGCCACAAGCCAAGGAATGCCAGTTGCCATAGGAACCTAATACATATTCAAGAAACCGTGTGTTACTTCACTGGTAATTCAGACAACAGAAGAGAAATGGTGCCTTGGTGACGACCTTACCTTTTAAATAGCCTGAAATTTTTCCAAGTTGACTACATGTTTACATATTTCCTCTCATTATTTTGAGACAAAATGAAGGCATGCATATTGAAGAGTGAAAATGTGTAACTTTGGAAAGCAAACTGGGGAAGAAAGTTAAAACGGAAATGTCTTTGTCATTGATTCTTCACTATTTTTTTCTTGTGTTCACTCCTATCTAGAGCACACTTGATAGCAGGTGCCTGTAGCTGGTCCTAGGTGATGTGTCTGAGTTGCCCTTCCTCCTTGGCCACACCCTGGTACTGCCGGGTGGCCCAGTACTCCAGAAGCAGCCCAACTTGGCAGTCCCCTCGCAGCTCTGATGACTAGCCGTTTACTGCAGGGTGTCATAGTGAGAGCCTTTTTAATAACTTCCCGCTGAAAAAACACATTCCCCAAAGTCTAGCTGACTGCTTGTCTGAATTCCTGATTCCTTCCTCCCCCTTCCTGTGGGAAAGCCTAGGGGGAGAAAAGCAACAGGATATCCTGCTGACCATTTCCCCCCTTTTCTCCCCCAACTGCCCAACCTCATGATCAACCTTTTTACTCCCTTATGTGAAAACCATTCTACATTCACTAGTTGTTTCTAATCTGGTTTCTGATGCAGATTATCTTATGAAATAACTTATAAGTATAAAAATCTCAGATGATATCATAAACAATTTTCTAAAAGCGTTAAATAAGTTTTAATAATATTAAATAGAAATTTAATAAGTTTAAAACAACGCAAAGTAAATTTTGTCACTATTTGCATATTTTTTTCTGATTTTTGTCTTCTTGTTCTTACTCTTACCCTATTTATTGCCAAATTTTTACCTTACATAGTTTCGAAAGGACAAAATAGCTTTTCAATATTCTTAGCTCCTTTTAAGTTCATTTATAAATATAAATGAACTGAAGTCATCAATTGTGATTGATTGAATTGTGTAGCCTCCCCAAAAATATGTTGGAGACCTAATCCCTTGTTCCTAAAAGAAAAAAGACCTTGTTTGGAGACAGGATCTTGAGAGAGGGAATCAAGTTAAAACGAGGTCATTAGGGTGTCCTTATTTAGAGGGAAAATTTGGAATCAGAAATAGACACATGTGAAAACCCACAGGAAGAAGTTGCCCATGTGCCTGAAATGAGGCAGCTACAAGCCAAGGAATGCCAAAGAGTGCCAGCAAGCACCAAGCACCAGGCATGGAAGGATGCTCCCCGATAGCCTTCAGAGGGGGCACAGCCCTGCCAACACCTTGGTTTTGGACTTCTGGCCTTCAGAAATATGAGACAATACATTTCTCTTGTTTTAAGCCACACAGTTTTTGGTAAGAAACTAATGCATTACTAAATAAAGACAAACAAACAAGCATAGACGTATTATTAATTTTAGTCATTTGTGTTGTTAAGAATTTCAGGCTAAATTTAAATGTGACCATCCAAAGGGATCATCTGGAGAGATCAGTGAAAATTGCGCTGATCAGAGGAGTTCAGAAAGAGTAATTGAGGAAATCAGTTACATCAATCAAGAATGGCTGCCTATTTCCCAAGATGTCTCCCAAGTAGTTGCTCCATTTGAAAAGAGTTCATTGATTTCAGAGTTTTGCCTTTTTGAGATCATCTAGTAATTTTTGCACACCCCTTGGTACTCAGCTAAGGTTCACCACCTTGGTGAAACCTTCCCTATTCCTTATCCTTGAGAGGACTGATGCCTCCACCTTTTTCGACCCCATGGTTCCTTTCACACTGTATTTGCAATTCAGTTCCTCTCACACTGTATTTACAATTATTTTTTTTTCTCTTCCAGGAGTCTGTTAGTTTCTAAAGGCTACTCACTGGCACAGAGTAGCTATTCAGTACACTAGTTTGGAAGCCTAGAACTATCTGGAGTTTGTAGAGGTCAGGTGACTCACACAAGTTCACTGTATTAGCCTCCTATGGCTGCTGTAGCAAATTACCATGAATATAGTAGCTTAAATCAACCCAGATTTATTGTTTTACACTTTCAGAGGTCAAAACCTCAAACGCAGTCCCACTGGGCTCAAGTTCAGGTCTTGGAGGGACGGATTTCTTCCCAAGGACCTGAGAATTTCTTTCCTTGCCTTGTTCAGCTTTTAGTGATCACCTGCTGGCTTCCTCATCTGGTTTCCTATATAGTCCATCTTCAAAGCCAGCAGTGCAGCATTTTCTCATCTCTCCATATCTCTGACTTCTGTTCCCTGACTCTGACCTTCCTGCTTTCCCCTTATACTGGGCTCACCTGGATAATCCAGGATAACCTCCCCATATCAAGTTTCTTAACCTAACCATGTCTGCAAAGACTCTTTTGCCATGTAAGGTAACATATTCACAGGTTCCGGGGATTCTAACATAGACATCTTTGGGGGGATCATTATTTATCTACCACAGTCACGCAACTTCTTCTGGGAAACTCCTGTGGTTTTTGCCCACAATAAATACCCTGATGACAACTGCATAGGCATCTTCAGCCCAAGCTTATCCTCACAGATCTCAGACTTGCAGGGCCCAAAGTTTACCCTCTATTTTTTCATGGAATGCCCCAAAGATACCATAAACTCAGGATACCCAAATTGAGCTTCTCAATTCTGCTGTCACTCTCATCTCTTATTGGTCATTGGCTCATCAGTGGCCATGGCAGTCAGGCTAGAAACTTTGGGATGGTACTTGTTTTCTCCTGTTGCCTTAACCCCCAAGTAATCTATCACCATGTTTTGCTGATCCCACTTCTCAGCTGTTTCTGAAGTCTCTTTCTCCCTGTTACTCCCCATGTCATGTCCTGACTCAGTCGCTCATCAGTTCAAACCTGGGCAATAAAATGTCTTCTAACTATGTCTGCCTGACTCTGCCCACCATCCCTTAAGTCTATTTTCCTGTCTGCAACAGAGGACTTACTTAATCACTATATCTTAGCTTTTTTTTCTTTCCTGAGGATATGGTGTTGTTTTTAAATTGATTTTAGAGAGAGGAAGGGAGAGAGAGAGAGAAAGGGAGAGAGAGAAACATTGATGTGAGAGACACATTAATTGGATGCCTCCCATATTCACCCCTATTAAGGATTGAACCTGCAACCCAGGTAATGTGCCCTGACAGAGAATAGAACCTGCAACCTTTTGGTGGGATGACGTGCCAACCAACTGAGCCACCTGGCCAGGGTAACTGAGCTGTTTTTCTCTCACTCTCATTCTCCAGAGAGCACATTCTCAATCTTTCACAAGAACCCACCTCTCAGACTCTCCTTTAGGGGACTCAGCCTAGTCTAGGATACAATCGCTATATCTCAGTTATCTCAGATTCCCCCTATTCTCTTACCCCCATCTAACGATGCCTTCTGTCTCATTTGCTTTAATTGCGCCACGTACCCATGCCCAGACTAAACCGCTGTTAAGGAAAAGGCATTACCATTATTACCTTAGACTATGTATCAGAGATGGAATAGATTTAGGGAAGATCAGTCATTCAAATATCAACAGATATGATCCACTCTACAGGAGGATTTTATTCTTCCCTTGGTTTACTTGGAATGTGGCGCTGGGAAGCAAATGTCTGAATCTGAAATTGCAGGGAACTGCGATGAGGACACATTAACTTACTAAGCTGAATAAGCTTTTGATAATTTTAGAGGAACAGTATTTTCCCAGCTCCTCTAATTCTCAGGCAATTCCAATGCCCTAAGCCTCTAAAGCAATTTTAAAATGTTAATGGGGGAACAAAAGCCTAAGAGCACATTGCATGATTCCTGCTGCAATGTGACACACAGGTCAGTGGACAGAGAAAGCTTCGTTCCTTTTTTCTTTCCTTATTGATTAAGGTATTACATATGTGTCCTTATCCCCCCATTGCCCTCCCACCGCCCCACTCATGCCCTCACCCCCCTGGTGTCTGTGTCCATTGGTTAGGCCCATATGCATGCATACAAGTCCTTTGGTCAATCTCACCTCCTTACCCTCAGCCGCCCCTACCTTCCCTCTGAGGTTTGATGGTCTGATCAATGCTTCTCTGTCTCTGGATCTGTTTTTGTTCATCAGTTTATGTTGTTCATTATATTCCATAAATGAGTGAGATCATGTGATATTTACCTTTCATTGACTGGCTTATTTCGCTTAGCATAATGCTCTCCAGGTCCATCCATGCTGTTGCAAATGGTAAGAATTCCTTCTTTTTTACTGCAGCGTGGTATTCCATTGTGTAGATGTACCACAGTTTTCTAATCCACTCATCTGCTGATGGGCACTTAGGCTTCGTTCCTTTGCAAAGCACAAGGTCACTAGGAAATGCTGTGAGATTTAACAATTGGTCTCATCCTAAAACCATAATGTCAGGACAAAACATAAAAATCAATCTATTATAAACAAAACTCATAGGAAATAAATTTTTCCAGACACCTATGATATCACCAGAAACATTTATCTTCTGCTTCCATTTGTGGAGAAGTTAGGAAATTAGAGTAAATGGGGGATGCATGAGGCAGTCTCTTCCCTACTATCCTGGACTTACCCCATATTCCAATCTTTCCCCTTGGGGTACAGCTTCATATTTCCTGGCTCTTTTCATTGAAAGAAAATACAATGAAATGAAAAAAGAAGTGAGTTGAAAGACATGGTATTTATTATCTGAGAAAACAAAATACATTGTCTTTCTTCTGTTCTTGCTTTTAATTTTCCATCCCTTAAAATTGAATTTGGGGTTTTAATTTTGTTTTACCACTTCCTCAGGAGAAAATGGGAAGATACATGTGAGCTTTTGAAAAGTAAAACAAATTTCTTACAATAAAATCAAAGTAGTGGCTAGTGTTCCATTATTTTAAAAAGTGGACAGGAAACTATAAAATTCAGGTCCATGTATGTGATGGCCCCTTAATAAAGATACTTTTCTAACATAGGAGGCATAACAATGAGGGGGAAAGCATATTAGATTGTTGTGGTAGTCTAGAAATCCGAGTCCGTTCCCTCCCTTACTACTCGTTCACTGTGGGCAAGTCACTTATCCTCTCTAGTTTGAACTTTCTTATCTTGAAATTTTCCTATATAATAAAGAGGTAATATGCAAATTGACCCTCACACCCTCACAAAATCACTGCCTATGACCAGGCTGGCAGGGGGGTTAGTGAGGGACCACCAAATGACTGAACAGCAGGCTGTATGTTGCGACCAGGCCAGTGGGGGGTGGGGGGAGCAGTTGGGGGTGACCAGGCCAGCAGGGGGGACAGTCGGGGTGGAGCAGGCCAGCAGGAGGGGCAGTAAGAGGCAACCAGGCTGGCAGGGAGGGGTGGCAGTTAGGGGCGATTAAGCTGGCAGGTGGGGGGGGGCAGTGAGGGGCAACTAAGCCAGTGGGGGAGCAGTTGGGGGTGACCAGGCCGGCAGGGGGGGCAGATAGGGGTGACCAGGCCGGCAGAGGGTGGCAGTTGGGGGCGACCTGGCCAGCAGCAGGGGGCAGTTAGGGGTGACTAGGCTGGCGGGGGGGGGGGCAGTTAAGGGCAATCAGGCCGGCATGCAGAGGCAGTGAGGGGTGATCAGGCTGGTGGGGGGGGGCAGTTAATGGCAGCAGGCAGGTGAGCAATTAGGAGCCAGAAGTTCAGGATTGTGAGAGGGATATCTGACTGCCAGGGGATCGGGCCTAAATCAGCAGTTGGACATCCCCCAAGGGGTCCCAGATTGGAGAGGGTGCAGGCTGGGCTGAGGGGACCCCCCCCCCATGCATGAATTTCATGCACCGGGCCTCTAGTATTGAAATATTAGGAGACTGCTACCACTAATAGTGCTGTTCATTATAACAATCATGACATCTACTGAGCACATGACAAGCACTGTGTGATATGTGCGCACCTATGCCTCCTATTCTTTTCTCACAAACCTCCGCTACAGGTATTGAAATGCCCATTTAATAGAGTTGGCTTCTCTGTTAAGAGACTTTTGTTATCAAGTCCTACAGGGAATTTATGAGCTGCTGTGATCTTGCAGAAAAGTGCAGGTGATAACGTGAGTGAAGTTGCTAATACAGTGGAGCCATTTTTACCCATTACCATGGACACTGTGAGTGAATAACAGTGGCAGTGCATGGCCTTTGACTTCCGGCTTCTATGGGCATCGATAAAATATGTTGGCATGACCCTAACTCTTACTCTCACTCTGGTTCCCTCTACTTTCTTGCTTATGTGCAGTAGGATGGGTAGATTAACCAAAGAGCCTCTTTCTTCTTTTAAACATTACTTAGACCCCATGGAACTTGCATTACTTCAGGATTTTCAGCAGACTTGGACCCATGGGGAAAAGAGAGGACTGCTTGGGCCATAAGCCTAAATTGCATAATCCAGCTCTATGGGGAATTCTTATATTATTCTTATTACATTCTTATCAGGCAGAAGTCCAGCTAAGAGTAAAGTGAATGCTTGATTTCCCATTTGTCATTGTCCCATTGAGTGTGTTAATCCCACAGGCTCCTCAGGGAGATAAGAGGACATAGGACCACACAGTAGAAATCAGTAATTCTGGATCTTCTGGCCATCATAGCATCATGGAATCCTCTCACCCTCAGCTCTGAAAAACACACAACTATGGACAACATCTGGGATTCCTATGCCCGATTCGAGTATGCCAAAACATGGCCTGGGTGAGCGCCAAAGAAGGAACAAGTCTAGGTTGTAAGCTCTAGTATATCCTGTATTTAGATAGTTGACTAGATGGATGAAGCTGGCCTGTGGGGGCAGAAAGCTGTCTTTGGACTCTAGTTAAAAATGGCATAAAGTGACTGAGGCCTTTAGCTTAGACATTTCAGGTTTTGTTTAGTCAAGAATACCAAGTTATAGGCTGAAATTAACCGGCCACCCAAGCAAGAAACTTTTATTTTAAATTAGAAATCCCTTTAGCCATGTGTTGGATATCAACATGTTTTAGTAATTGAAAATAGTTGGTGTTTTTCACACAAAAAAATAAATGTTAAAGTTTTTTGGGGAAAGCTTTGGCTATGGAACAATTGTGGGACAACATCATGTTTTTAAAAGCTTTCTGCAAAAGCAACCGACAGTGCTTTTATTCTCTCCTTCACCATATCCTCCTTTTAGCCTGTGCCTAGCTTTCTAATGGGTTAAAGTACTCAAAGCTATTGCTTTCATTCTACAAATACAATCCCAGCAACAATGCTCTCTAAATTCATTTTTGTTGTCACTCGGCTCAATTGAGTAATTAAATTTTTGAAAAACAAAATGAAGCTAGGAAAATGACATTTTAGCCATCTGAGATCATCGCTGATGACCAGGCAAAGCTATGGTTACTATTAGTGACATGGGCAACAGAGAGCAGGGGAAAGGAAGTCACAGACTCTACAACAGGGGTTGTGGGCTTTGGTTGGTGTTTCCTCTGTCGCTGGGAGAGAAATGACTTCACATTTAGCATCTTACACACCCTGTTACTGCGCTATAATTTTGGGATCGGGAATTCAAGCAGAACTCAGCTGCTGATTCTCACTTGTGGCCTCGGATGCTGTTGCAGTCAGATGCTAGCTGGGGCTTCCCTCATAGATCATGGACTGCAACAGACAGCAAAATGACTCACTCCCGGGGCTCTCCGTGGGGGTGTCACCCAGAGCAATCGCACGTGGCCTGGGCTTCTCACAGCATGCCTGCCAGGTCCCCAGAAGAGCGACTCCTGGGGAAGCACCCAGCCGCCTGGCTTCTCAGGGGCAAGGCAAGAGCTGCATGGTTTTCTTCCTAGCCAGCCCTGAAGAGAATTCGATGTCACTTTCTCTGAATTCTGTTGGTTATCAAACCACCGCAATGGCAAAGAGAGGGGCATTAGACCCCACCTGTTGAAATGAGGAAAGTCAAAGAATTTATGGCCATCTTCACCTGCCAAAAATTGGTTAGCTACCTAAGCAGCTTCTCAGAATGCGCACAGAAACCACTCTCAGAAAAGCAGAAGCGGTGGGAGAGCTGTTTTAGAGATTTTCCTATCTGCTCCTCGGAGGTGACACGAGGAGACTTATTTCCACGGGGTTCTTTCCTTCTTTCCCTGGAACTCTGTTTACAGGTGTACCCATAGTGAAATTCTTGCAAGGATTGAAGAGATTGCTTTATTAACATTGAATTCCAGGAAAAAAAATTTCCATCTGCTCTTTCAAACCAGGGATATTATTTTCCACCAGATGTTGGTAAGTTTAAGTGGCCATGTTATTTTTCTGAACTGTTTTAGTTCAAATATTCATATGTTTAGGAGTGTAGTTTTGAAAGTAGCCACTTCTGGACACATATGTAATACCTTAATCAATAAAGAAAACAAACAAACAAACAAACAAATAAATAAATTGATAAAAAAAAAAAAAGGAAAGTAGCCACTTTCATCAAAAAAGAAGTCCTGGCAGCGGAACATGTCCTCCATAAGCCATGATGTAAAACTTGCTCATGTAAAGGCATCTATGTCTTCATTTGGTGAGGTCTGTGGATAGAAGAAGGAATCATATCACTTGAACAATAGATCTCATTGACAGATGTACTTAAGCAAATGTCTGAGATTTCCCCCATCTTTGAATTTTCTAGGAAAATGTCAACTTGATCTTGATTTGTTTGGTCTGAAATCATGCAGCGGCATTTAAAAAATAAAATTTGTTTCAAGCTGGGCAGGTAGTCCTATAATAGTTGTTTCTACCCCCAAGGTCAGGTTTAAATCAAAAACAAAAACAAAAAAAGAAGAAAATTGAAAGCATTTGTTCTCATTACTCTTGACCCAGTGTCTCTCAAATGATAATGGGAATACAAATCACATAGAGAAATTGAACCTGTCAGTTCTCATTCTGGAGGTCTTGAATGGGGCTGGAGAGTTTGTGTTTTCAAAAGCTCCCTGAAGATATGGCTGCCATTGGTTAACAGACAGCATTTTGAGGAGCAGTAATTAGGTTTGACTGGGAGGGGAGACAGTGGGAAAAGGGCAGACGGAGACATGCTACCTGTTTAGATGGACTTCCAAGAGTAACTAACACATTTATATGAATTTAAAACTTAATTTTTAAAAAGGCGATTAATGTTTATCAATGGCAAAATATGTGGAATTAACCACATATGGGAATTCTATTATGGAATAAAGCATAGTGAGAAAAACAAAACAAATGAACAGAATCACCCCAAATGCTACTGTTAATATTTTGATATCTCTTTCTAAAAATAAGAAGCACTTCTTATTTTGAAATCAACATATAATTTTTAAGTAATTCAAAAATATTTTTTTCTGATATGTTGGTTAAATTATTTTACTAAACTCATTAACATTCCATGTTAAATATTTTTCTACAACATTTTAGTAGCTTTATAATGCTTTAGTGTGCACTTATTTTATAATTTTTCAATAATCTATTTAAGTTGCTTCCATTTTTCACTACTTTGCATCTTAATAAACATTGTTAAATGCTCATTTAGCACATGCTTTCCATTTTCTTTTACAAAAAACTTTTGTCATTGATGTTATTAAGTCAGTGGTGTGATGTTTCTAATGTCCTTGTGTACATTAAAGTCATTTTAGAAAATGACAAATTGTCCTCCTGAAATGTATAAGATATACACTGAGTGGCCAGATTATTGTGATCTCTGAATGCATAATAATCTGGCCACTCAGTGTATATCCTATATAATAAAAGGCTAATATGCAAATTGTCCCCTTGACCAGGAGTTCGACCAGCAGGCAGGCTGGCCAACCGCCAATGTCCCCTCCCCCCTGGCCAGGCTGGCCGGACCCCACCCATGCACAAATTCATGCACTGGGACTCATCCTATATAATAAAGAGGTAATATGCAAATTGACCATTACTCCAGCACACAAGATAGCCGCCTCCATGTGGAAAAAGATGGCCACCGCCATGTGGCCACAAGATGGCCTCCACAAGATGGCCTGCAAGGGAGGGCAGTTGTGGGCAATCAGGCCATTAGGGGAGGGCTGTTGAGAGGGACCAGGCCTGCAAGGGAGGGCAGTTGGGGGTGACCAGGCTGGCAAGGGAGGGAAGTTAGGGGTGACCAGGCCAACAGGGGAAGGCAGTTGTGGGTGACCAAGCCTGCACGGGAGGACAGTTAGGGGCGACAAGGCTGGCAGGGGAGGGCAGTTAGGGACAATCGGGCCAGCGGGGGAACAGTTAGGCATTGATCAGGCTGGCAGGGGAGTGGTTAGGGGGTGATCAGGCTGGCAGGCAGAAGCAGTTAGGGGCAATCATGCAGGCAGGCAGGCAGGTGAGTGGTTGGGAGCCAGCAGTCCTAGATTGTGAGAGGGATCCCAGATTGGAGAGGGTGCAGGCTGGGCTGAGGGATACACCCCTTCTCCCCCTGTGCATGAATATATATACTGAGTGGCCAGATTATTATGTGTTCAGAGATCATAATAATCTGGCCACTCAGTATATAATCTCCCTCCAGCTCATTCACTGTCTTCATCTTTGCCAATTTGCCATTTGACAAATGGACTGCTCAATGCTGGCAAAGTTGTGAAAAAGCCATTCTCATAAGCCATTAATGGGAAAGTAAATCAGAACAATATTCCTGGAAAGTAATTTTTAGTAGAGTATAAAGAGTCTTGAGAGTGTTCATACCCTTTGACCTACTTCTGAAAATTTGTCACAAAGCAACAATTCAAAATGTGAAGAAATAATTGTATACAAAATAGTTATATTTTAACAGGAAAATATTGTAAACATACTAGTTGTCTAAAAAATATGAAGAAATTATTATGTAAATTATGACATACTAGTACATTTTTAAAATTTTAGGTAAGGATTAAAATAATATTTACAAAGGTATAAAATACGCATAAAAATGCTGGGTGAAAGTAAATATACCCAGGTTATTAAAGAGTGACTGCCTGCGAGTGGTGAAATTCACCCTGTGATACTCAACGAAGCACCATGTACATGCACTACAGTGTAGGTGCTGCCCCCTGGAGTTGTGCAGTGAGATAACACTGGTGAAATGATTGAATTTTCCATTCTGCTTCACTAGAGGGGGCCTGTCCCCTTTGGGCTAATGTGAAGGGATGCCCAAAGGGAATTTTCATGAGGAAGACACAAGAAGACTTAACAAACAAAAACATGTTTACTGACTGCCTCAAATTAAAGAGCTGAACATCAGTACCAGAGGTGCTGTGCTGGATAACGCGAAATAAAATGTAGAAACAGCTCCACTGTGGGATGGTTTCACTGCTTATTCATACTACAAATAGCCCTAACCGGATTGGCTCAGTGGATAGAGTGTCAGCCTGTGGACTGAAGGGTCCCAGGTTCCATTCCAGTCAAGGGTACATGCCTGGGTTGCAGGCTCAGTCCACAATAGAGGTGTGCAGGAGACAGCCTGTCAATGATTCTCTCTCATCATTGATGTTTCTATCTCTCTTTCCCTCTCCCTTCCTCTCTGAAATCAATAAAGATATATTTTTAAAAATACTACAAATAAGTAATACTGTACAATAATGGAACCAGTTTGGTATTTCAAACCATATCCTCAGGAAATGAAAACTTAATCTCTAAGGTTGGATTTCACATGATAGTACACCTCGTCTGATCAATTCAGGGCAATGGATTTTGTCTCAGTTGTTTCTGGTATGAATTCAGTGAAATCAGGCTTCCTTCAATTTTTCTGACCCTCTTTTCCTTGGAAGATCCCTAAATTCTAGCTTGTGTATTGCCCAGCCTTCACTGGAAGAGAGGTTTCTGTGCATGGACATTGGCACCTGTTGGTTTCCTCCACTGAGTCTCCATATACATGCAGAGAGAGCTCCAACCCCTCTGCTCTCCGGGGACTGACCTCTGAACATCTGCATCCTCCTCATCCTGATGGGGGCCACTCTAGGGCTGTGGTCCTCTCAGCCACTTCCTCCCAACTCACAGGAGCTGAGAAAATTTTGCTCATTCTCCTGCTTTTTTCTGGGATGTGTGTGTTGGTGGGAGGGTTGTGGCGAGACACCTTCCCTGCCTAAACATATTATGCTACCATTTCTTCTGTGGTTGCATGCTTGGGTGTGAGGGAACAGGGATGGCAGTGGGGCTACTGTGAGAAGTTTGTAATCTCTCTGGACTTCACAATGAAAGTGAGGTACCCTCTGACCTCAGATTCCCAAACTTATGGAAAAGTTTATCATTTAACTCAGTCATACACAGGGATTCAGTTCCAGACAAGAGAAAGAGGGTCAGGGTTCAGGGACCTCCTGTTTGTGTTCCCCTATTCCTCTCTCATATGTCCCCAAGCTAGCAAGACCTTTACCTAGTCTGTGGTGGCAAGACCACCTGGCATCTCATCTATTCTCTTTCCAGTCTATGGTTTGGGACCAACTTATATGTATTTCAAGCCCTTGCAAAATCAAAAGCATTGGCTTTGAACTACTACTGTCCCTGAAGGTAAAACTTGGACTCCTTAGGTCTCACTGTTTGAATAGGGATCTTCTCTTCAATAGTCTCCCCAACAAAGTCAAAGGGAAGTTAAGAGGGAGTTTAGAGTAAAATCACCTCTTTGCTAACCACCATTACCAGGGCTCCAAAAATGCCCTTACCCTCTGACTTCTTAACATTTTAAATTTCTCTCCTAAGCAATCTCACAAGAATACAAATGCTTTTTTTTTCTTATTGTTTGTATATTTGTCCCATGAGGGCATGGGTTTTGTATGTTTTGTTTGCTGCTGTATTGTCTGTCAAATAAAAAACAATTTGGAATTTTGTATTTCATTTTACTTTATTCAAAAGGATTATTCCAAAAGGATCATCCCCACCATTTTGAGTTCCAGGAAACAGTTCCCTGCAAAGAACCAACCTTCCTCTATGGCTTAGATCAGACTCAGTGATGACCCCCTTGTTTATCCACAACAAGGTCAGACACCGACCCTCCAAATTCCCATTCTTTATCTCGTGATTAGCTGAACCATTGGTCCCCATTGACCAATGGGAGTAAAATGCCCACTATCCTGAGTTTTCCAGACTTAGACAGGCTTCTCTCTTTCCTTCAGGAAAAAGGGAATTGGACTTTGGTGTGCTCTTGAACATAGGGATGTGGAATAACCTCTCCTTCCCTCCTCAATGACAAGAATTGGTTAATCTAGGGCTGTGGTTGGCAAACTGCAGCTCATGAGCCACATGCGGCTCTAAGGAAAGGGGACTATGACAATCCAGAGAGGATAGTGGGAACATTTGCAAAAGGGCAGCACTCCAACCACGATATCTGCAAGCATCTCACAGGTCAGATCGATAAGGGATTGCTAATAGGAAGGAGTAAATGAGACTAGACAAAACCAAGGGTGGGAAGTGAGCTGAGCAGGTGAAGTGATAGGACAGTCAATCAGTGAATAACTTACCCTAGGTCAGTGGTCGGCAAACTCGTTAGTCAACAGAGCCAAATATCAACAGTACAACGATTGAAATTTCTTTTGAGAGCCAAATTTTTTCAACTTAAACTTCTTCTAACGCCACTTCTTCAAAATAGACTCACCCAGGCCGTGGTATTTTGTGGAAGAGCCACACTCGAGAGGCCAAAGAGCCGCATGTGGCTCGAGAGCTGCAGTTTGCCGACCACGGCCCTAGGTTAACCAATTCTTGTCATTGAGGAGGGAAGGAGAGGTTATTCCACATCCCTATGTTCAAGGGCACACCAAAGTCCAATTCCCTTTTTCCTGAAGGAAGGAGAGAAGCCTGTCTAAGTTTGGAAAACTCAGGATAGTGGGCATTTTACTCACATTGGTCAATAGGGACCAATGGTTCAGCTAATCACGAGATAAAGAATGGGAATTTGGAGGGTCGGTGTCTGACCTTGTTGTAGATAAACACGGGGGTCATCATTGAGTCTGATCTAAGCCATAAGAGGAAGGTTGGTTCTTTGCAGGGAACTGTTTCCTGGAACTCAAAACGGTGGGGATGATTTCCAGGAGGAGCCTGTCTTCTGGGCCCAGGTAAGATCAACATGGCCAGCAAGTGCCTAAAACAGTGCCTGCCATATACTAGACACCCACTAAATACTCGTTAAATAAATGAACTAACACCACTTAGGCAAGGAGGTAGGTGAAAGGGCCACCAAAGAATAGGAAGGAATGGGCTCAGACTTCACCTTCTAAGATAATAATTAATCACATGCTAATGTTGTTGCTATTGAGAGCTCATTACACACCAAGCACTGTGATAACAATCTTATCCACACAATCTAGCCTCAGTTCTAACCAAGCTGTGATCCTCACTCAGGCTCTTCCATCCTGCAATGGCTTTCACCTGTCACTACTTGAAATGAGCCGATCGACTTGGACAGCAGAGGATTTACTCTGTTCTGCTCAGAAATCTCCTTTTTCAAAGCCACCTTTTAAAAAAATTGACTTTCTCCTCTGGTGTTATGCATTCATTAGTAAGCTCTCTAAAAATGTTACCTTTTGAAAGAATCGAGGGGCATGTCTATAACTTCAAAATCCTCGTGTTTCTTATGTTCCATTTCAGAGATTGCCTAAAATTTTATATTTACAAAATACTTCAGGTGCTCTCAACAGAGTTGTCACATGAAAAATGCAAGTATTCAACTGAAGTTTATCTCTCAACAAAAGCGAATATGTCTACTGAACTCTTCCTCATTGTTCTGAAAGAGGAACAGAACAAAAGCCGTCCCTTCTACATCAGTGTTCCTTATACAATACCACAGAGAAGGATTTGTTTGGAAATTCTGAAAAGCTATGCTCCTCAACTTTGCTTCTAGAAGAAAGGCAGACATCCATTATAGTCATGACCTGTATGCGTATTGGATTCCTGCAAGGTGAAGTGCACGTACTAGAGTGTTGATTTTTTAAATGTTTTTATTGATTTTTAGAGAGAGGGGAAGGGAGAGGGAGAGAGAGATAGAAACATCAAAGAGAGAGAAATATCAATTGGCTGCCTCCTGCACGACCCCTACTGGGGATGGAGTCTGAAACATGGGCATGTGCTCTGACCAGGAATTCAACGGATGACCTCTTGGTTTATGGGTTAATGCTCAACACTGAGCCACACTGGCTGGGCACTAGAGTGTTAGTTTATCCAGAAGTTTACTCCTACTATTCTGAAGTTATATAGGAAGCTTAAAGATGGTGATTTGAGCTTTTATTCAAATAGAATAGACAATAGGCATTTTGCATTCAGAGAATAATTCCTCCTAGCTCAAAGATCTAAACCTTCATAGAAACAAAAGAATTTCCATTGAAAATCTGAAGTTTAGCTATTGTGAAAATATTTAACCACATCAAATAAAATTGTGTCTAATTTTAAAATATTAAACCCATTGTTTATTTCTGAATACACAATAGTTAAAAGCCTTTGTTGTTTAAAAGAGAATTATCCAACCATATGTGCCAAATTGAATTATAAATTTTGCATTGCAAGGTCCTATTTTTGAATAAGATCAGTAAGTAAATAGTACATTTAATTAAAATTTAACTATTATAAAGTACTTAATGAGGGTGTTTTCAAAAGCATCTGGATTACTTAATGAGATTAGAACAGATTACTTTAAATGCCAGAGCAAATAAAAGTTCCTTTTTAAAAAAAAATTTTTAATTAGATTTCCCCTGGGGGGGAAATTTAGTATGACTTAAAAAAAAAAATTCTCCACCCTCTTTCTACCTCAAAATATTTAAAAACACATTTCTTAAGTGCTTTGGAAGAGACTTTAGAAGAGATCCAGCAATGGAAAATGGTTACCTGTTGTGTGTGCCATTTGAATGTAATGCCATCAGGCAGTGGTGATTTTTTATAGTTGGAGGAGGGAATGCTGGGGTTCAGACTGTTGTGCTTGCACACTTGCGCAAGTCAGCTAATATGGGCAAAGCCTCTTCAGACCTTC
This sequence comes from Cnephaeus nilssonii, assembly GCF_951640355.1. Classification (NCBI taxonomy): domain Eukaryota; kingdom Metazoa; phylum Chordata; class Mammalia; order Chiroptera; family Vespertilionidae; genus Cnephaeus; species Cnephaeus nilssonii. The sequence continues at coordinate 110,194,604 of NC_137073.1, read as the reverse complement.
AAAAGGAGCTCAGCTCCTGTAAGGCATTTCTCACAAAGGTTCATTTGGACCAACCCTATTTTCCTCTCGTTTTAAAACCTCTTTGGCTGGTTGAGCTTTCTTAACTTCACATGGGATTAGTCTTAGGGATTCATTCTCACCCACGTAGTCATTCGCTCTGATCTGCTCCCAATATTGTGTTTGCTTCCCAGCTCAGGTCCTTGATTTTTCATGGCGTCTAACCTGGGCATTGCAGGTTCCATTCATTTATTAACTGAACATGCATATGGCACATACTATGGGCCAGGCACTACATTAAGAAGCACCCTGCTAAGCATTTATCAAGTTGTAACAAGTATTAATTAATTTTAAATTCATAGCAACTCCATGCAGCTGCTATTGCTATCAACACCACCTTGTAGATGAAAAAATTAAGTAACTTGAAAAACTGGGATTTGAACCCAGGCAGCCTGATTCCAAAATCTCTGCTCTGAACCTTTGAGTCCATGCTCACATTCCCATCCAGGACTGGATGACAGAACAACAGGTTCCACACAGTAAACTTTAAGCCAAATACACAGAAGCCGTATACACAGCAACCCAAACACTGAAGACACACCGATTTGTGGAGCATTAAACAAATACTATATTTTAAGGTGACAGTAAGAGCACCTTATCGAGTATTAAAAATCTAGAGTCCAATTTGATCCTTTTCTCACTTATCCTTAGTTCTGCCTTTATTTTATTATTTCCAGCCTAATCTTTCACAGGACTTTGAATTAAACGGTTCACTTATTACTCACATTGAATCTACCCCATTATGGAGTTTGGGAGAGGTTTTCCAAGTACTATATCCTATTCTTTTGAGTTATTTCAGCTTTTCAGTGCCTCTGGTCTTTTTCTCTGGATTTTAGGTTCATCTATTTCCTAGGTGTTTTTTTTCTTAGTTACAGAAGAAACTACTTGAAGCAGTGTTCTCAAATTTTTGGTCTCAGAACCTCTTTACATTCTTAAATATTATAAAGAGATTATCTTTATGTAGATTAGTATCAATCAATATTTACCCCATTTAAAATTAAAAAGAATAATTTTTCAAATATTCACTTAGTAATTTATTTTAATAATAATAATAAATCCATGACATAGTGACATAAATATCATGTCTTTATAAAAAGTATATGTTCAAAGACAAAAACATTTTGTGGGAAGAGTGGCATCGTTTTGCATTTTCGCAAATGTCTTTAATCTTTGGCTTACTAGCAGACAGCTAGATTCTCATATATCATTCAGTCAGTTTCCCATCGCTTCTGGGAAACCCCACTGCACACTCATAGGAAAATAAGAGCGACAAGGCCCAAAATGTCTTAGTGTTATTAGGAAAATAGTTTTGACTTTACAGACCCCCTGGGAGGGTCTCAGACAACAGGTGGAGGCCCCTTGCTTTAGAGAGAGCAGGTCGGAGAGAAGGGAGGAAAACTATTTCCTCTGCTCTCCTGTCCCCAGCTCTCATTCATCCTCTTTGCAATGTCCTAGAGGGAAAAGCTCAAGAGAAAGCTAAGAAAGACTTTTCTATATTATTTTCAAAAATGCACTGTGACATTGTGCTCTAACTTTGAAAAAAGGAGGCATTTTTTAAACTTATTTTTTACTTGTAAGGGAAAGAACAGAGTCTGTCTTACTTTTCTTTCAGACCAGAATCTCCTTGGGTACCCGAACCTGACATTGATTTAACAAGATGGTTATCAGTCAGTGTTCCCTAGGACAAGTTGCCTAGCAACTTGGAACTTCTATAACATGCCTTTAAAAAGAGTTATAAAATTTCCCGAGGAAAAAAGTATTCTAAAGAGAGAAAAGGTTTTTGGTTTGAATGCTTGGAATTTGGTCAAGAACGATTTGTGAATACACTGAAAGGGAATAGCAAGAGAGTAGCAAGAGAGCTGACTTCAATGTGAACTTCACACTGCTACTTTTATATCAACTACTACTAGAAATCTATATGTAGAAAAGCCTAATATGCAAATTGTCCCTACAGAAGTTTGACCAGGAGACCGGGCGTTTGATTGCTCACTATGACCACCAGGGGGTGGCGTGGAACAAAGGAAGGTGCTGGCCAGTAGCTGGAAGGCCCCAATTGGCTCTGATCGCTGGCCAGGCCTAGGGACCCTACCTATGCATGAATTTTATGCACTTGGCCTCTAGTAATAATAATAATGAAAATGATGATGTCATGCACTGTGTAGATCTAATTCGATAGTTTCCAGGTCTGCAAGCAAGCATGAGTGGTCCATATGAAAATAGCAGTCTTCAAGTTGAATTTTATGTTAGGCACACTGTTGCCTCCCCAGGGCCCTGGAAAAGTAGAAACCTGAAAAGATAGATGGAGCTGGGTGTGACTTTTCATCCAAACTCCTCATTTTACACATTAAGTAACCAAGGTCTAGAAGGGTGAAGTGACTTGCCACAAAAGACACAATATTTAGTCATTTAAAGAAAAAGAACTGGAAGACAAATCTCCAAACCCTAAATAGTTAAAATATGTTTTTATTACCTCCCTATGCTTAAATAACTATAATAATAGCTCACAGTTACAGAGACCTTAATTTACTTTTATTACTCAATACATCATGTCTAGATTTCAACAAAAACTTGCACGCTAATAGGCAAGAAAAACAGTCTGAAGAGAAAAAGTAAGCATCAGATTCAGATATACAGACATTAGAATGATCAGACAGGGAATTTAAAATAACAAGGATTAAATATGCTAAAGTTTCTGACGGAAAAACCAGACAACCGGAAAGAATAGATGGGCAATGTAAACAGAGCTGGAAACTCCATGGGTTTGAATGAAATGCTAGAAATCCAAAGGACAGCAATAGGATGAAAAATGCTTTTGGTGGGCTCATCAGGACACTCAACGTGGCCAAGGAAAGAATTCATGAACTTTATGATAGGTCTATAAAAAGAGGACAGAACATTCAAAAACTGTGGGGGCAATTTCAAAAGGTGAAACGTATACATAATTTGAAGACCAGGAGGGGAAGGAAGAGAGAACAGAGCAGAAGAAATACGCACCTAGGCATACCATTTTTTAAACAATATTTTTATTCATTTCCAAGAGGAAGGGAAGAGGAGGAGGAGGAGAGAGAGAGAGATCAATAATGAGAGAGAATCATTGATCGGCTGCCCCCTGCATGCCCCACACTGGGGATGGAGCCTGCAACCCAGGCATGTGCCCTGACTGGGAATCAAGCATGACCTCCTGGTTCATAAGTCGACACTCAACCCCTGAGTCATGTTGGCCTGGCTAGATATACCATATATAAACTACAGAAAACCAAAGACAAAGAGAAAATCTTGAAAATAGTCAGAGGGTAAAAATCATCTTACCTAACTTATCAGAAATTATACTAGCAAGAGGAGAGTGAAGTGAAATACTTAAAATGTTGAAAAAAGTTTTCTCTGGTAGCACTCTTGAGGATGGATTGATGCAGGGGTCCTCAAACTTTTTAAACAGGGGGGCCAGTTCACTGTCCCTCAGACCGTTGGAGGGCCGAACTATAGTTTAAGAAAAAAAACTATGAACAAATTCCTATGCACACTGCACATATCCTATTTTGAAGTAAAAAAACAAAACGGCAAAAACACCCGCATGTGGCCCGCGGGCCGTAGTTTGAGGACGCCTGGCAGAGGATTTGAATTAGAAGCGGAGGGATATTTTGGAGATTATTGCAGTGGTTAGAGAGAGAGGTTCAAAGCGTTTGAATGTGGACAGTGCTAGTAAAAATGCACAGGAAGTACTGGTTTTATGGTTGTTGGGGATGAAGACTCAGTAGCGTTTGGCACTTGCCTGCATGAGTGCAATGAAGAGAAGGTGGAGTCAAAGCACACATCTGCAATTTCATTGCTGATTGCTTGGGAGGAGCAGCCAGTAACAGTGACCGGGAAATCAAGAAAAGGTGTTAGATGGGGGAAAGAAATATGTCGCCTACTGTTATTTCCTGTTTTCCATGTATTATAAGGAAATTGTTAACTATGAATCTTTAATGGCCATGTTTTCTGAAAATTATTCAATTTGTGAATGATTCCAAATCTGCTTTGCTTTCTACACATCACTGATTTTATTCATTCATTCATTGTAATTGAGTGTCTATTAAGCATAGAGTTCATGGAGTTTTGTATTAGATGCTAATCATTCCTTCAACGATATTCATTACCTTTCAGCCCTATTCTAGGCAGGGGCACAGATATTAGTAAGACCAAGTTTGATTAAAGAGTTTAGAACTGTCCTATTTCTTTTAGTCATTGTTATTATCTTTTTCAAATTAAAGCAAATGTGTTCAGGTAAGAAATCCTGATGCTTTAATATCTGCTTTTCTCTTTTACATTCCAACTGAAATTATAGCTTCTTTAAAAATGGATTCTTCCTGCAAAATCCCTCATACACTTTGATTTGGCACAGAGCACCACTTTACTACAAAGACATAAAATTGCTTTCAGAACAAGGATCTGAGCAACAGAGGACTCTTGCAGGAGGTTTTTAAAACTAAAATTCTTGAGCTAACTTCCTATAGCAACAGTCTACTAAAACAAATTTTGAGGCCCGGCCGGCTTAGCTCAGTGGTTGAGCATTGACCTATGAACCAGAGATCATGGGTTCGATTCCTGGTCAGGGCATCAGGACATATGCCTGGTTGTGGGCTCGATCCCCAGTAGGGGGCATGCAGGAGGAAGCCAATCAACGATTCTCTCTCATCATAGATGTTTCTATCTTTCTCTCCCTCTCCCTTCCTCTCTGAAATCAATAAATATAAATATAAATATATATATATATTTTTAAAAAATAATAAATAAAACAAGTTTTTGGGTTTTTGTTTTAACATTGCCCTAATAAGTGCTTCAGATCTAGGCAATAAAACCAAGCAGGTTTTCAAAATTCACAGGCATTCTAATTAAATTTAAGATTCTTGGAAGATCACTGTATTCTGGAGGCAATTTTTCTTTAATTAATATTAATTATATTTATTTATATTGTCTATACCCCCCACCCCATTTCCAAGAGGCTTCATTGTTTATGACTCAAAGCCTCTTCAGATATAACCATGTCGCTCAAGGTTCTTGCTTCAACACAGAACATTTATTTCCTCCCACTGCAACGATTTCACTGCCCACCATGATTCTATAGAAGAAAGTCCTTCTCAACTATTAACCAACAAATGTTCCTCAACTTAAAAGAATCTGCCAATGTTGTCTCGTCATTGTATCCCTGATGCCTAACGCCATGCCTTGCATAGAATAGATGATGCTCGATATATATTTCCTGAATGAATGAATAAAAGAGGATTTTCTATATTTGCAGTTATCAAGTTTTTTCTGATCATGCACCCCGTCAGTTAAAAAAATAAATCAGAGGTACCCGATTTATTTATTTATACAAGATAGACATGAACTACGCCACCATCTATATTTACTAAATAAAAAAATGAATATTTGAAAATACCAAAAAAAATTAAAGTATCAAGTAAAAAGGTATAAAAGGAATTTATAAATTTTCTACATCCTCATATTGTATTACATTGGATGCATGGACCTCACTTCAGGAAATACTAGGAAGTACTGCTCTGAGGAAAGATGGCCATATGTTATATAAAGTTCACTGCACCTTTTTTTTTTTTCCAAGTTCTAGAAATTAGGTAATCATGGATCATTTCACTAGTAGTATCTCAAATCAACTTAAAACAGTTCTTTATCATAGTAGGAGATTGTAGGAGATCAGAATATTCCACCTTAAAATATGCCATTTTGCCATAAAGATTATTTTGAGCTTCAAAACAATAGAAAAAGCAAACACAGGATGAGCTCTCTGCTGTCCTACTATCGGCCAGAAAAACAGATCATACATTCCCCTAGTGAAGGTGTTCTCCCTCACCCCTTCTTGTACCAGGAAGGGAAAGACACTCTTATCGCCAGAGATAAGACTGCCCCACAAAAGAGTCTACATCACAAACATTTCACTGGGAACTGAGTCTAGAGAGGTAGAATAATAATACAGATAGTAATGTTCTTGGGGACAATGGCCAGGTGAGCAAATATAAAACTCCAGTGTGAGATGCCAAGTTTGTTTCAATGCAGTTACTGGTTTCTTTAAAAATGTTTTTTAATCCCAATGTCTGCATGATCACATTTAACCTGTATCTCTTCAGGATCTGAGTTCTAGGAAATGTGTTCACGTAGTTTTCAAATGCCTCAGCTCTCACCCCAGATTGTACTGGAACCTCCCACATATCTGGGAAAGGTTATTTCTACTCTCCTAGTCCTCTTGAGCCCAAAAGCATTTTCATTTTTCTGTTTTTCCATGGTGTCCCTATCTTCTATATACCCATTATCAAAGGACCCTCTACCATAATCTAAGCACTTACCAGTCACATCAAATCATAATTTTTTTTTTTTTTTGCGGGGCGGGGACTAAGGGGCAACTTTTGGTGTTTGTCTCACATGAGATAAATAATCCATCTCCTAATGTTCTTTAGGCTCTTGAAAAAAACATCATCAAATGAACTTTAACACCAATCTAGTGCTACTGGTTCAAGTTCACAAAAAACCTTCCTCATTCTGGTGTTTTATTCCAAAGAAAATATTGGCTGCAGAGGGTAATGTAACTCCCGACCTTTTTTTTCCCCCCAGTATAGCTATTAAAGCTCTCATTCTTCTGAGGTAGTATCTTACTACAGTAATATGCTAGAGCATTTATATTTTTTTGTGTTACCTAACACCAATACATCTTCTGATTCCAACACTTTCTCCTTATTTGCAATGGAGACACAAGTCTTTAAAACAGACACAACAGTTTATAATGTTGCTTTTTTATAGCCAACCAAGTTATTCTACTATCCCTACCTATACTAGTAAGCTTTATGTCTCCGATTTTACCCTCATGATTAAATTGCTAACCAAAATTAAGCTGCATATATTAAAGCTCAAATTTACAAATGTTTAAAGCTAAAGCCTTTTCAGTATTAGTTCTTCAAATTAGCTACAACATTAAATTACCTTCTTTAGTGCCTTCCTGAAATTCAAGTTAATTACAAGAAAATGGTGCAATGTCTATAGAAGTATTAAATCATAGTTAAATCAACAAAAGGGACACGTTAGAGTATTTTATAGGAATGTGATTTTATTATGACTTTATTATAAGTGTATGATCCAAATGGAAAAAACGTCTGAAGTTTTCCTTATTCTTTAGTTAGCAAATTGGTGTCCTTTTTGAAATATCTGACATCTATGATTGGCAGAGGGCAGCACATTAGCTCCCATGCTAAGCTTCAAGATCAAGTAGCCCAGATGCTGTGGATCACAGAGATCTCCTTTTTCTTCACTCTATTTTATTCTTTCTTTCTCTTTCTCTCTGTCCTTCCTTGCTTCCTCCTCCTCCTCCTTCTCCTCCTACTCGTCCTCCTCCCTCTCCTCCCTTTTCTTGTACTCACCCCTCTTCTTCCTTTCCTCCCTACTCCTCTTCTCTTTTTCAGACTCAGAAGTTTAATTTGGTTAAATCCAGAAATAAAATCAGCTCAGTCATCTCTAGATACTAAATTGCCAACGGAGTACATGACTGACATTTTTACCAAAAGGAAATTACCCATATCAGACTTTTCCATCTTTGGACTTTTCCCTCACTAGTTATTTCCATAATATGAGTAAGGCATGTAAGAAAAATACCAAGTCACCATCATCTTGTAATTGTGTGAACTGGAAAAAAAGAACAGCTTTTCCTTCATCTGGTTTTTGGCTCTTACCTCTTTTGTCACATCTTCCACTCTTTCATTTGTGACTGAGATGGAATAAAAGCTATATTACATCGCTCATCACCAAGTCTTTCTGCCCATTCCCATCAGAAATTGTTTTGCCTCCCTTCCTACCTCACACCCCATGGAGTCATTCATGATACTTCAAAACGGATATCAATTCCAAGAATCTCAAAAGTACATCTTATTCAGAACTTCTTTGATTTTTCCCTTATGTAGTGCTGCTGGCCCCCAGATTTTATCCTAAAGGTTAGACTTAACCTTCTGTAAATTCGGGGTGGAAGGAAAACTGATCTCTCCACTCCCACCTTCCTCCTATCAGTCCCCCTTGCACTTCTGGGATAGTGATCTCTTTCACTGTACTCAGCTGGTCTACAAGCCCCTTCATCCCACTCCTGCCGATCTCTCATAAGATATTAACAGGTAACTATGTTGTGAGTGAAATAAGGTTGAAATCTGACCTCAAGTCTCCAATGGTCTTCAAGTTAATAGAAGGCTCTGTTTTCCAAAAACTTTACAGGCTCAAAGAAAAGCAGCATTGGAGTTAAATGATAGGCATTGGGTTTATATTTTATAGGGATTTCTCATATAATGATGGCTTATTCTGCTTCCAAATACTCATGTCTTTTCAACCTGTGCTAGAAATAAGCACAGTGATTTGCTCTTCCACTTTTTGTGTAATGTTTGATACATATGCACATATATAAATATGTTTATATATCTATACTAATAAAAGCCCAGGTGGTCCTTGTGCCCTCATGCATGATATCATCACAAGATGGCCGCCACAAGATGACTGCCAAAAGATGGTGACCACAAGATGGCCGCCAAAAAGATGGCCGCATGCACAGCAGAAGCAAGGCCCGGTGGCTGCTCCATGTGGTGAGGCCTGGGGATCCTGCAACTCTGTGCAGAGCGGAGGAGGCGGGTCCTGGTGGAGGGGGCAGGTTGCAGCAAGGGAGGGCAGTTGTGGGTGATCAGGCTGGCAGGGGAGCGGTTAGGGGGCGATCAGGCTGACAGGCAGGTGGGCAAGTGATTAGGAGCCAGTGGTCCCAGGTTGTGAGAGGGATGTCTGACTGCCGGTTTAGGCCCGATCCCAGGATCAGGCCTAAACTGGCAGTTGGACATCCCCCAAGGGGTCCCAGTTTGGAGAGGGTGCAGGCCGGACTGAGGGACACCTTCCCATACACAAATTTCGTGCACCGGGCCTCTAGTCTATATTCTAAAAGTCTATATTCTGTAACACCATAATGCCGGAATGACCAAACGACTGGTCATCAGGAGGTGTATGGAGAACCTCTCAGGCCCTCCCCCTGGCTCATAAGCCACTTGCAGCAGTGGGGTGGGGCTCATGGCTCACACAGCACGGCTTGTTCCCTCCCCCGCAGGCTCTGATCGCAGCAAGGCTGGTGGCCGGCAGGTGGAAGGGGTAGTGGGTGGGTGGGTGTGGCGAGGTGCATGCAAGTGGGCAGGGCCACACAATTTCACTGCTGGGCCTCTAGTGTACATATCCTGTATATGTTAATGTCAAAGAATACAGTATGGAGGTTGCTCAGGGCTAGTGAGGGAAGTTAAATATACGGTATATCTTCTTTTGCCTGTAATTTCCTGATACAGAATATTTCCATTATTTGACTTGCAAATTTATACCCTGTGGACTTGTCCTCATGAACCTTTTTGTCAGAATAAAAATGCTACCTTGACTAATAAAATAAAGGTACTTTCTAAGTAATAGAATTTACTATAATTATTGGTCACCACATCATTGCTATTTTAGCATATATTATATGCATTAATTTCCTGGTAGCTGTCAAAATCTTGCCCTGTCTTTGGGGATGCACTAAGTATCTTTAATAGGGATTATTTGGTGAGACTAGTAGGAATTTAATATAAAAAGAGATCCATCTGGTAGATATATCAAATTAATAGTACTTGAACATTGAGTTCCCCTTTCCAAAAACTAATTAGGCATAAAAAATCAAGTTTCTTAACAAATACAGATGTGTTGTCATTATAATTTCACCACAGGTTGCCTTTGTTCCATCTGAGTGGTTTAGAATGAATAAAACTTTTGCATACCTGTTATTAACTTGATGAAATACAGTGCTTGATGACTAAGTAAGGAAACTGAAGCTAACTTCATGCTTCATTTATCATAGACTAGAGGCCTGGTGCACGAAATTCGTACACGGGGGGGGGGGGTGTCCCTCAGCCCAGCCTGCTCCCTCTCCAATCTGGGACCCCTCAAGGGATGTCCAACTGCCCGTTTAGGCCCGATCCCAGTAGGATCGGGCCTAAACGGGCAGTCGGACATCCCTCTCACAATCCAGGACTGCTGGCTCCCAACTGCTTGCTTGCCTGCCTTCCTGATTGCCCCTAACCGCTTCTGCCTGCCAGCCTGATCACCCCCTAACCACTCCCCTGCCAGCCTGTTTGCCCCTAACTGCCCTCCCCTGCAGGCCTGGTCACCCCTAACTGCCCTCCCCTAACTGCCCTCTCCTGCAGGCTTGATCGCCCCCAACTGCCCTCTCTTGAAGGTCTTGTGCCTCCCAACTGCCCTCCCCCACTGGCCATCTTGTGTCCACATGGGGCAGCCATCTTTCACCACATGGGGGCAGCCATCTTGTGTGTTGGAGTGATGGTCAATTTGCATATTACTCTTTTATTAGATAGGATGTTTGGAACTCTTTTGGATACAGCCTGATCCAATCAGTCTTCTCAAACTTGTAGAGGATTTGATCATTTAATCACGTGCTCAAATCAGGTATGTAGGAATGTGATATGGAAGTTGCTAGTATCCAAAGCAAATACAGACCTTACTATGGATTTGACTTCCTGATACAATTCAAGACAGCATGATTTAAAGCACCCAGATTAGTGCTACAACAATTCAGCAGTGTCCCAGAGGTCACATAATCTGAAGGAGAACTTTTTCTTCTTGGGGATTTGACTTATCAAGGGCCATTCTCTCCTATATTGCAGTATTCTCGAGTGAAATTTGTGTGTGGACTCTATAGGTTCTATAGAAAAAAGCCTCCTATTAAAGTTTCTATTAAAGTTTGTAATTGCCATCTCCAATAAAAATATTTCCTTAAAAATTTAACTATATTGCCCTAGCCTGTTTGCTCAGTGGATAGAGCATTGGCCCACAGACCAAAGGGTCCCGGGTTCAATTCCAGTCAACGACACGTACCTTGGTTGCAGGTTCCCCTGCCCTGGTTGGATTGTGTGCAGAAGGCAACCAATCAATGTGCCTCTCACATTGATGACAGAGATGGCTCTCTGTCTCTCCCTCTCCCTTCCACTCTCTCTAAAAATCAACGAAAAATATGCTTGGGTGAGGATTAACAAAACAAACAAACAAAATCTAACTATAGCCCATTCAGCATGGCTCAGAGGTTGAGCATCAACCTATGAACCAGGAGGTCACAGTTCAATTCCCAAGGCAGCCGATAAATGATACTCTCTCATCATTGATGTTTCTATCTCTCTCTCCCTCTCACTTCCTCTCTGAAATCAATAAAAAATATTAATTTAAAAACTTAGCTGTATTTATTCTTTCAGAGGGCATAGAAAGATAGGTGGTACCCTGAAAGAAGAAATTGGCTTAGGCTGAAGAAGTCACATATAGATACTTTGACCTCACATGTACACACACACACACACACACTCCAGTGGGGAAGGAAGCGTTGCAAGTATCATGGAGCCTAAAGTGGTACTGCCTAGGTATCAGGTTCTGGGACAGAGTTTGTCAATAATAGGCCCAATCTATCAAGACATTTACCAGACTATTATGACATACTGGGGGCTTTTCATAAATCCTATCTTTCCGTTTAAAGGACTGTTTGTTTTCAGATTTTGTGCTTCTTACTTCTTTTGGTGTGAATTGTTCTTTCTTATGTGAAATGATGGCCAGAGAAGATATAGCATTTGTTTTTATGTTCTTACTTAAAAAAAAAAAAAACCTGTGCAGCCTTACATTGGCTTTCAAATTTGCTTTTGGAATATTGCCAGCTGATCCAATTCAAGAGCCTAGAAATTGCTACTCAACATGAAGCATACACACTCCCTTCATTCTTGCTGAATAAAAGGAATTATCATTCTGGTTTTATAAACCATTCCATAGAAATGTAGTTTTATGTTACTGCTCTGGCCAAAGACGCCACCTCCACCCCATCCATTAAAAAAATAAAACAAAAACAAAAAAAAAATAAAAAAATAAAACACCTAAAAAGTAAATAATCAAGAGGGAATGTGATTATAGTATAGTTTATTTCATCGAGTAGATATATGGCTAAAATGCTCCCAAAATATATGTTTTCTTTTACCTCTAATATCATAGTCCTTATAAAATTAGTATTGTGATTTTCCTTGAAATAAAAAATACAACAATTCAGTAAACTTTTTGTAATCCAATGGCTATGTTATGAAATGGTCATTTCTTTTATAACATTTGTAAAGGAACTAATAAAAAATTTAAAATGTGAACAGATGAAGTTTGAAAAATTAATGAGACCTTAACTGAATATAACATAATGCATCATAATGAAAACACAGTTCATGGTAGGAATAAATATGAGAATAACTTTCTTCATATGATTTTGAAGTCATCAAGGAGTCAATATAATCTTCTACAGTATCTTTGGCTTTAATTGTATTACCATGTAGTTAAACAATCGGCCTTCAATAGCTGCCTCCTTCCAAGGTAGGTAGTAAATATATATTACTGAGTATATTGTTTTCTAAATATCAGTATGTTAATCTGGTCAATACAGTGTCTTTCAAGTTTTCTATATCATTAATAAACATTTTATCTAGTTTATCAATTATTGAGAGTGGAGTGTTAAAACCTTCAATTATAGTTTTATAAACTTTTAAGTTTATGTAATTTTAATTTTCCTTTAGTTCCATCAGTTTTTGCTTCTGTTATTCGGGTGTATAACAAATAAGATTATTATATATATTCTTAGTGTTTTTCTTTAATTTTAGTAACACTCCTATCATGAAATCAACTTTGTCAGGAATCTATATTGCTACTTAAACTTTCTAGTTTACATAATGTCTGCTTTTCCAAAATTTAACTTACCTTTATATTTAAAGTGCATTTCTTTTAAGCAGTATATAGTTGGGTTTTGCTTTTTAAAAAATCCAATTTGATAATTTATGCATTTTAACTGAAGTTTTTGGTTAATTTATACACAATGAAATTATTGGTGGTAGTTGAGTTTAAATCTATCATATTACCACTTATTTTATTTGTCCCATTTTTTTCTTATTCCCTTTTTCCTCCTTTTCTGCATTCTTTTGGCTTCAGTATTTGCTTTCAATAATTTCTTTACCAGACCTTAAGCTATATCATTAAAAACATTTTAGTGGGTTGCTTTAGGGATTAAATATGTAACCAGAACTTGTTGGTATATGCCTTAAAAATATTATATAGGAGCATTCAAGATCTTGCTTCCAGGCATGTCATCAGTTTGGCTCAAATAATCTCTTTTTTTAATTTTTAATTTTTTTCTTTATTGATTAAGGTATTACATATGTGTCCTTATCCCTCCATTGCCCCCTCTGAGCCCCCCATTCATGCCCTTACCTTTCTGGTCAAATAAACACTTATAAAATTTGGAAAAATAGATTATATAGAATATCAGGTTATTTTAAAAACTTTACACTAATACAATTATACTTAGTCTCCTCCTGTTCACTGTGCTATTCTTAGGATATATTTTATGTCTACATATGTTTTAAATACAAAAATATATTGTTATTATATATGCATTCATCAGTTTCTTTTAAAAAACAGAGGAAATGAGAAAAAATTCTTTCATATTAACCCACATGTTTCCCATTTCCAGTGTTCTTCCTTCTTTTATGTTGATACTAGAGGTCTGGTGCATGAAATTCGTGCATGGGTAGGGTCCCTAGGTGATCAGGGCAATTGGGGCCTTCTGGTTGCCGGCCAAGGCTTTTCTTCCCCAGCTGCCGGCTGGGGCCTTCCTTCATTCCATGCTGCCCCCGGTGGTCAGTACATGTCATAGCGATCTATTGAACTGCCAGTCTCCTGGTTGAACTCCCAAGGGGACATTTTTCATATTAGCCTTTTATATATATACTAGAGGCCCGATGCACGAATTCGTGCACCCGTGGGGTCCCTCAGTCTGGCCTATGGGATTGTGCCGAAACTGGCTCTCTGACATCCCCTGAGGGGTCCTGGATTGTGAGAGGGCACAGGCCAGGCCAGGCCGAGGGACCCCACCAGTGCACGACTGGGGCTGGGGAGAGCTGCAGGAGGTTGGCCAGCTGGGGAGGGACCGTGAGAGGGCTCAAGGGTATATCTGACCCATCTCACTCAGTCCCGATCGGCCAGACCCCAGCAGCAAGCTAACCTACTGGTTGGAGCATCTGCTCCCTGGTGGTCAGTGCACGTCATAGCAAGTGGTTGAGGGTCTTGGCATATCATTAGCATATTAACTTTGATTGGTTGAACAGCCGACCGGTCGACCAGACACTTAGCATATTAGGCTTTTATTATATAGGATAGATGAGTTATTATCTGGTATTATTTTCCTTAAACTTGAAGAGTTTATTTTAACAGTCTCATGGTGTAGGTCTGCTGGCATCAAACTTCTTTCTTCTTGAGACTTTCTTATCTAAAAATGCCTTTATTTTGCCCTTATTGTTGAGGAAATATTTTTGCTGGATATGGAATTATAGATTTAATGCTTCTTCAATAACCTAAAAATATTCTATTGTCCTCTGGTTTGCATTGTTTCTTATACCATCAGTTGTCATTATTCTCATTGATCTCCTCTATGCAATCTATGTTTTTTCTCTGTGTACTTTTTAAGGTATTCTCCTAATCTTCATCTTTATGCAATTTGACAACATGACAATTTGACAATGAGCTTATGCATAGTTTTTCCTATTTAGGTTTGTTTGAAAAATATGTATGTATATATATTTTTAAGTCAAATTCAGAAAATGTTTGGCCATTGTGTCTTCAAAGATTTTTTTCTACTCCAATATCTCTTTCATCTTATTTTAGATCTTCAATTACACAAGATATTATTCTATAAGTCATGGAGCTCTGTTTATTTTTTTCAGACTTTTTACTCTTTATGTTAAGTTTGGATGGTTTCTAGTGTCCTACTTCATTCATTCATTTCTTCCACAGTCTCTATTTTACTGTAAGTCGTCCAGTGAAATTTACATTTTAATCAAAGGAGTTTTCAGATATAGACCTTCCATCAGTTTTTTTAATAGCTTTTATTGCACTGCTGGGTTTCCAGATCTGTCCACATATTACATCCATATTTTGATTTACATCCTTAAAATATTTATAACATTTTGTATAGCTGTTGTCTTTGTTTGCAAATTTCATTTTGACTGCTTTAGAGCTGGGCATGTGAAAAATTGTTCTAGTTTCTGGGTATGTCAAAATGAGAAGCAATCCATGTATTAAGATATCCAAGACTCCACTGGTGCATCTTACCCACTGGCGTTGAGATGAAAAGGCTGTCAATTAGGGCTGTCAACCATAATTTTAGAAAAGTAATTTGACTTGAGTTAAAGAGTAGACTTTGGTACAACTGGTCATAAAAATACAGACAGGAATTAGCATGGCACATTGTTATTCATGATAGAATGTGTAAAATTAGAGATTCACGGAGAAAAATAGAATAAGATTATGGAATGCCTGAAAAGTTTGACATATACTTTTATAGAAAATAAGAAACGACTGCCATCTTATAAGGTCTGAGGAATAGCACAATAAAGGAAAATGGTTCTGCTGATTTTCCTTTTTTATGATCTTTCCTGTACTCAGAAATACAGGCTAGATCATTGTCTACATATGAAACATTGGAAGCATAAAAACAAAAGATTCCCATCAAAAGTCGAAGTATAGAGGATATTGACTTTTATGAGTTAGTAACTCAACACAACCCTATTCTCTGGAAAATATTTTTAGAGAGTAATTGCAGTGGGGCTAGTTGTAAAATTTGGCATACATAAAAATCCAGTTTTCCATAAAGCATAATCCATGAGAGAGAGAAAATGGCAGGCCTAGCTGCACAAGCAACAATATCGCTATAGGAACAATTTGATTACAGTCAGCAAAACTGAGAGTGTTTACTGGCAATGTTAATTTTTTCGCTGGGGCGGGAACAAGACATGAATTTAGGGCTCCACGTTTGTGATACTAAAGTGTGGTTGGGCTTCTCTGAAAACTTCAGTATGGGAAAATAAGAAATTAGAGCAAGTATTCTGATAAATGAACTTCGGTTACTCTTTCTTGGTTATAGAATATATGACTCACTTTTCATCAGACGGCACCAAGTGTTTTGTTTTATTAACTTGATTTTGTTTCAAGTCCGATTGTTCTCTATGATTGAAAATTTAAATGTTTGCCTGCGAAAGACACAAGCCATATACTATAAGACAAAGCATATAAGACAAATCCCATGAACCTGGAAAATAAGACAAGTAGTAGAAAGGGTCAGATCTGCTTTAGTATAAAAGACTCCAAGAATGTTGAAACTGTCACAGTGCTGTTGTTATTTGCCTTAAATAACAAGATACAACGTTGTCTCTGAGAGCCCAAATTAATGCTCTTTGGAAAAAAAAAATGTTGAGGAACATGTTAGAAGATTGCAAAACTGAGTGGTTGGCCACGCTCTGGGTAGTTGGTAAGAGTTAGGTGTCGGGGATGAAAGTTAAAAGGAAAGTACTTATTCTTAGCATTCAGAAGAAGGGTGAAGGGATTGGAAAGATGGGGGGAGAAGGAAGGTTTTATGAAGGTGGTGACGGATGAGCTAGACCTGGAGGACAGCAGTGCTGGCTGAGATGGGGAGCTGCCTGTTTTTATTTTGAAGAGGAGGGATCCAGATGTGGGAAAGTTGGGCAGAACTAACCATGAGGAAAATGCAACTCTCCAAAATGTTTTGAGAGAAAAAATATTTAATGAATTTTTTTTTTCCTGGTCAGACTTTTCTTCCAGGTCATTTATTTTTTATTGCATTTTGACAGAGACTCTCCCTGTGATGAAACCTGAGGTCAGGCACCTCTCCCCTACTGTAACACCCCAGGGGCCTCTTGAATAGTCAAGTCTTCCTTACCCCCCATCTCAGGTCCTTGGGGAGCATCTTGCGCCTGCGCACATTGCAGTCATTCCCACCAGAAGGGGGCAGGCCAGGATTTTCTTCCCTCCGCGCCTGGGTTCTGCCACCCCTCTTCTCCTCCCCGCTTCCTGAGCTCCGGCCGGGATCCGCTTCCTTAGCAACGGGTTGCCCCTGGCAACAGGAGGACGCGAACTCGCAGGCTTGGTTTCCCTCCCGCCGGCAGCCGGAGGCCCAGGCTGCACCATGTCGGAGATCTTGTGCGAGTGGCTCAACCAGGAGGTGAAGACGTCCCAGACCGTGAGTGA
Organism: Cnephaeus nilssonii; assembly: GCF_951640355.1. NCBI lineage: Eukaryota > Metazoa > Chordata > Mammalia > Chiroptera > Vespertilionidae > Cnephaeus > Cnephaeus nilssonii. The sequence goes on along the minus strand of NC_137073.1, from coordinate 110,177,402 downwards.
GTGTCACAGCCCCGGAGAGGGCCGGGCCGAGCGGGGCGCCTGTCCCCCGGCCCCCTCTTCTTTGGCCCCAGACCCTGCCAGGCTCCTCCCACCCCCACTGTGCCACCCAGGTGGGGTGGGTCCAGCCCGCAGTTTGGGGCCTGCTGAGCTGGCCAGCCCATGGAATGTGCGTGCTCTGGGCCCTTGGCAGGACCTTCTCTGAGTGTTTCCTCCCGTGCAAAGGAGACCCCCCCGGCATCCCCTCCACACACCTGCCTGCCCGCAGGTGTGAGTTCATGCAGAACGTGTCAACATGTACACACGTCGCAGTTTCAGCCCCACATGTACAGACATTCGCTGACTACTGTCTACTCCGGCCCAAAGCTAACTTCATGCTAACCTGATTTCACTCCCAGCCATGCAGTTGCCATCCTAAGTCTCTAAATCTCGCAGAGGCGGCCTTACAGGCTGGCATCTCCCCTGATGGCCCAGGAGTCCCAGCTCAGCACCGGACTCCCTCTCGGCGTCTTTCTGTTGTTTCAAACACAGGAGTTTGTGTCTCAGCGGGTATTGTTTTGGCTCAAGGCAAGAGGTTCTCAGCCCAAATCGGTTCAGTCTGTTTTCCCAGGAACACCCTTGCCTAACACCAACTTGCTACCTCTCATTGAACACGTGGGCACGTACATGGGACCCTGTGCCAAGCCCTTTCTGTAGACTTTCTTATTTAATCCTAAAAACAAACAAACAAAAACCCTAAGATGTGCCGATGAGTAAAAGGGGCTGAGAGAGCGTGGTGATTTGTTCAGGGTCGCACAGCTGGAATTCAAAGCTAGATCTTTGACTTGTGCTCTTGGGCACTATCTTGTACAACTCTATATTTAGGGAATATATTTTTAAATAACTCAGCTCCCCCCAGTGTATTCATGTGAGCTGCTTTTATAGGAATCATTGTTCAATTTGAAGTCACAAGAAGTACAGAAGCTCCTCCGCCGAGGCATGTTGTAACTTCGCAGGGCATAACCTAATTCCTCCATGGTCAGGTGCCAAAGGTGGACTTACTAGTGTTGGTTTAGCAGTGATTCCGTCTTCATGTTACTTGCTGGGACAAAGAAGACGGGATAAGAATGCCACATGAGTGCATGTGTTTCCTTGACGAGGTTGAATCATGGTTCAGTCATTTTTCGGAGGCAGCTAAAGTCCGTTGATTTCTGGATCATTCTGTAGGAAAGAAGTCAATTTGGATAAGCACGTTATTGACCTCTGTGTTGCCTGGACTACCCTGAATATCAGCAGTAAAGAAAAAGAATTCCAATGATCCTTAACTGAGAAGTCTCCCTCCTCTTACGGAGGGAGGTTTCTGGAGTCACTAGAAACTTGATTAGCCCCAACATATGAAGATTCACATCTATGTTACCAAAGCTAAGGACCAGTTAAATGTAACCTGACCATTTCCCCTAGAAAATGAAGCTTAGATGTGTATGTTAGTGAAATGTCTTAGAACACACAAAAGTTGCTCAACACAAAATGACACCTGAAATTCAAGCAATTATTTTCATAATGAAAAATAAGTAATGTTACTAAAGAATTTGCTGTAAAAAATTTTAAGGACGCTCCATTATTTTTAAGAATACACATTGCCTCTGTTTACAAAACTCTTATGAATTCATCATAAGAGGAAACTAGCATCAGAATAGTCTGCATAAAAAAAAAGTGAACGTTCTCAATAGTTGAGTAGAAACCTTTGAATTCCATGTACTGTACCAGTCAGATCCTTTGTAAAGATGGATGTACAAGATAGTCCATGTTCTTTTGGATTCTGGGTGTGGCTCTGTTGAAAATTTTGCAGTATCCAAAATGGAAATAATAATCTCTAGGTCCCCATATTATACCTGGAAAGTAAGGATAAGAATTGCTATATAGTTTGGAGGGTATTAAATGAAGTTGCAAATGAAAAATGCCTACCGCAGTTCTTAACATCTACTACATCAAGATACTGAAAAAATATATTATCTCAACTATTCTTCTGTCTCTCACTTTAGATTAATCCTAGTATAGTGCCTGTCACATAGTGGCATTCTGTAAATAATTCTTTATTACCTGAAAGTCTGCGAGGGAGGCAAAAGTAGAGTATAGGCTGAATCTTACAGATTTGTTCATCTTGAGAAGGTCACCCTGGGAACTTTGACCCTCAGCTTTGTGAGTTCAGAAGCTGTTTTATTATTTTAAGCAAGTTCTTAGGAATTGTTTCCTACTAACTGAAACAACATTTTCCTGATTTTATTAAACCAGGGTACCAATTTATCATGCGGAAAGGATAGTAGAACAACCGATCCTGGCCATTGAGCACAGTGCACCGTCTTAATGGGCTGGTGCACTCGGGAGAAGAGCAAATTTATAGATCAGATTGCTCACTGACAATCAGAAATTAGGTATTATCAAAAGAGCTCTCAAGTTAAGCTAATATTTGATTTGTTTTACTTATCTGCTCCACAGATATTGTATCTACATAGCTGTGACATGTTGGATTAGATTAGGTTAGATTCTATTAGAGCAGAATCCTTCCCTTTTCCTTCTCCTTCTCCTCCTCCTCCTCCTCCTCCTCCTCCTCCTCCTCCTCCTCCTCCTCTTCCTTCCCCACCAGCGCTGGAATAAACCGTACTGCTCAATGTTATTTTCCAGTGTCACTACTACTACAAAAGTTTCTGAAATTACAACATTTGTCTATTCTTTCATTGTAGAAAATCTCTGTTCTTAATAAGGTTAATTAATATATCCAAAGATTATAGTTTACATGATATGTAAAAAAAATTAAATAGATAAAGTTATAAGAGATAGGCTGTGCTCCTTGTTAATTTTTTTGTATAAGTGAGTTTCCATAGGTGGCTAATTTTGTTCTTTCATATTAAATCTTAGTACTTTTATAAAAAATAAAATTTTTTATTATTTGCATTCTTTATTTGAGTCTCCTTGTGCACTACCTAGACTTTGGTGATTAGGTCTTATGTCAAGACCTTTTCAAAAGTATCAAATTTTATTTTTTAAAAGGAGCTGTTAAAATATGTTATAGATACATTTTATAATATACTAGGGGCCTGAGTGCATGGATTCGTGCACCAGTGGAGTCCCTCAGCCTGGCCTGCACCCTCTCGCAATCCAGGATCCCTCGGGGGTTGTCACACTGCCGGCTTTGGCCCTATCCCTGCAGGACCTGTGAGGATCAGGCCAAAACCAGCAGTCTGACATCCCCGAAGGATGTACCAGTGTGCGAAGCGGCAGGTGGCTGGGAAGGAGTCCAAGCCGGGCCGGGTGCCTCACCGCTCCTGCTCATCCTTGCTGCTCGGTAGCGCTGCCATGGAGGCAGAGGCGGAGAGGCTCCCGCCAGCCATGAGCCCAGCTTCTGGCTGAGCGGCACTCCCGCTGTGGGAGTGCACTGACCACCAGGGGGCAGCTCCTGCATTGAGCGTCATAGCAGTCCCTTAGGCTTTGATATAGTATACATAGATTGTGGTGACCTATGATGACCTTACCATATCAAAGAGTCATAGAACTTGAGATCTGAAAAGGAATCTCAGACATCATTTAATTCTTCTTTGGCATATAAGGTAATTAAGTAAGATGTGTTTAGAGATTTGTTTAGAGTTATACAGCTAGGTAGTGGCAAGTTAGCAGTACATTCTGAGTCTGCTGACTTTTAATTCATTCCTCTTATAATCTGGTCTCACTAAACCACACATTTTTCTCATGTTTCACCCCTCAGAGTCATTAGGAAATATATTGCTTCTCACGTAATACCACAGATTTTGATACTTTCTGGCTAGCTCAGCAGCATTCTCCCTTCATTAAAGCTTGGCTTCTTTGGAATGGAGACAGCAAATCTAGTAACAGAAGGCTGTTGCGTAAATCAATTTCAAAATCTTAAGATATGAAGTTTCAAGAAAAGAATGCCACCCGAAATTTAAACCATTAAAGGAGGTTATAATAACATAGAGATTTCATTTTAAACAGTAAATCTTGGGAAATATGATAAAGTCTTCAAAGGAGAAGACGGGTCATCCTATTCTCATACTGGAGGAAAATAAATGGTCAGTCTCCTCTATACAGGACCGCAGTGTACACCTGTAGTTGAACAAAGTCAGGTTTATTGTCTGGTTGACAACTGTGGGGCATCTCAGTAAGAGGGTGTGAGGAAGGATTTAAAGCATTTGTACTTGTGTTAGGTGCTTTTGAGGAGGGTTCAGGGAGGTGGTGCTTTGCTCTGAGTTCGATACTGTCAGAGCATAGGCATCTCTATGGCACGGCACCTTAATAAATCTTATCCAGAAAGTGGAGAGAATAAAGCGCCACAAAGCCACAACTGGTAAAAAAGCAGCAACCAGCCTGGCCAGTGTGGCTCAGTGGTTGAGCGTCAACCCATGAACCAGGAGTTCACTGTTCGATTCCAGGTCAGGGCGCATGCCTGGGTTGCAGGCTGGATCCCCAGTATGGGGCGGGGGGCGTGCAGGAGGCAGCTGATCAGTGATTCTCATCATTGATGTTTCTCTCTCTCTCTCTCTCCTCCCTTCCTCCCTCCCTCCCTCCCTCCCTCCCTCCCTCCCTCCCTCCCTCCCTCCCTCCCTTCCTTCCTTCCTTCCTTCCTTCCTTCCTTCCTTCCTTCCTTCCTCTGAAATCAGTAAAAACATTTTTTTAAAAAAGAGCAACCACTCATAATGGGAAGATTACTGGATGTTTGGTCATTTTTGTGTTTTGGACAACTTTGGTTTGATCTGAGCACAAACATGATTACAGAGGGATTTTGTTCTCGTCTTGATCCATCAGCGTGTCAGAGTGGCCTTGTCAGGCGTTGGTGTGCTGTGAACGTGATTGTGTTTGGCAGGAGAATGCCAAGGCCTGGCCCTGAGGGCCGGCCAGTGCCTAGGAACACCAAGGCCTGATGGGGCCAGGCCGGTTCCCCGCCTTCAGCAGCTGCTCTTCTCTCTCTCAAATAGAAGTAAATTTGCTTGACTTTTTAAACGTGGTTGATGATGCAGGCTAGCACTTTGCTCATCTATTACAGGAAGAGCAAAGGCCATTGAGCATAGAATGGATAGGTCTACAGACTCATACACAATTCCAACACCCAAATGTCTCTTTACTCATTTGGTGGCAAACCTTGGCCGGAAACGCTGTGACGCTACGTGTAGTCTATTTCTCCCACTCAAATGTTTTGCTGTGGAAATCAACTGTGTTTTGATAGCACGTGTTTCTGGTTGGAGTGTTAGAGCTTATCTGGCCCTAAGTGTCGGCCTGTATCTGAGTTTAAAAGACAATGTCAACTATTTGCTCTCTGAGTACTGAATTACCTTTTAAGTAAGAATGTACTCTAGTGCTTGAGGATCTAGTATCGAGCTTCTGAATTATCTAATTAATATAACCTGTTATCTTAAATTAGGAGGCAGTAAGAAGAACAACAATGGTTACTGAGCATTTACTCTGTGCCGGGAACAGCACTAAGCACTTCGCATGCAATATCTCATTTAGTTCTCAGACCAACTCCCATGAGGTAGAGCTGCCCAAAGGCCAGTGGCTTCTCAAGGAGCAAGGAGTCAGAGCCAGAGAATCTGTCTCCGGAGCCTGCGCTCCCCTCGCGGCCACTTTGGAGTGTAGAAGGCTGGTCTCCTTCCCGTGCTTTCTCCAGCCGGCTCAGGGCCGACCTCCCCCTCGGTCCTGGCCTCATACAGAACTTTCCCGAAGGCCCACATCAGAGCTCTCAGCAAAAGACACTTTAGGATGGGGATGAGTTACGTGGCGTGGAAGATGGAAGGCCCAGTTGAGTTGCTGCCGACCAGGCTTATCCCGGATGTAAAGCATGTCAGAGCTCAGCATGAAGCCCTCCCTGGGCTCCCGTGGGTTAGTTATTCTCATCTTCTTCACTGCTCCTTGTCCTAGAATCAACCCACTTCCTTCCCGCAGGAAATGCCAATTGTTAGTGCACATGAACTTATAGAGGGGGCTGTCAGGAAATTAGTCATGATGTTCAGGAACACATCCTGGGAAGAAAAATATGATCAACCAAAGGGGGGAAATAAACTTTGCTTTGCTTTTGCCTTTTCCCCTACTGTTTCTCTCCTCCCACCCCTCTCTCTGGCTTCTTATCTGTCTTCTCATACTTTGTAATCTATGTACTTTTCTTTTCTTGTCTAATTCCTTGCATGTCTTCTTTTTTCTTTACTTTTTTCTACATGTCTTCCTTTTGTTGCTTTTATTGGTTGCTATAGTTTTTCACCCTTCATTCTCTTTTCGGTCTGGGTGGCACGCAGTAAAATCTGCAGTGTCCTATGCTTGCAAAACTGCAGATAGATGTTTTTTTGTACCTGGCTATTTGTAGTGAACTCCTTGACAATGAAATAATAAGTGTTTATTGTTCTCCTTTGACCTTTATGCCCATAAATGCCTCTATTTTACCCATATCAGAATTGCATTATTAATACGACATGCCAACCCAAAGGAAGTGGGTTATGGTTTTATCTTCCTAGTGACCTTTTTGTAGCAGTTTTCTGCAGACTGTCTGCCTGCCACATTGAGAGTGATGGAATCAGACACAGTTATCCCGCAGTTATTCATGAGCTAGACTTCAGTATTCAGTCAGCATGAACAACAGGCCCAGTGCAAAATCCAGAGGGAGGGAGAGGAGGAATGAGACCCTCTGAATGCAACATAGTTCCTGAGTGCAAAGCTATGGTCTTTAGACTATCACTAGAAATCCATAGTCTGACAATGGCTCTTTGTCCAATGGCTCTTCAGAAAACCAAGAGAAGAATGGGGATGGGCTAGGGAAGAGAGAAGGGAAAAAAGCAGAGAGAAGGAAGCAGCAGACAGAAGGGGGGCAAGGCACATCCAGAGCGGCCCAGATGGCACGGTGAGGACAGTGGTGCAGCCGAGACCAGGGCACAGGAGTGGTGGCCAGAAATGGGTGGCCTTCAAGGAAAGGAGACAGCAGCCGTGACTCGGGAGGAGGAGATGGAGGTGGAGGCAGCCATTTGGATTTCAATTGCTTCAAACAACTACTACTGTATGATGCCAGAGACATGGCCAATAGATCCTAATGCTAGACAGTTCCAGAGCTCATCCTTAGTAAATGGAATCAATGGGAGTCATTGACATCATTGTTTAATTACTTGATTATTATATTATTCAACTCCAATATTCAAGTATTGGAGTATTATTAAGAATATAAAATACACAAAAATTAGGAAAACTTTGGGCAAAATTGTGGGCAAGAATCTTATTCCTATGATAACATGTAGTGTTCTGAGTGAGGCCTTTGTGGAACAACTGGCTTCGCCCCACTGCAACCTCACATCAAGCATCAGATCGACAAATCCAACATTTCTTCATATTCAATTAGCCACCTGATTATAGGTCAAATAGATAAAAGAGGACAATCTGGCACAAATGAGTTTGTGATATTGCAATGACATATAGTGTTTTGACTGCTATTGCTTAAAAGACCCTTAAAGAAACATGTTGAAGATGTCTGCAGGATTTTGAAATCATTTGAGAGATGATGGCAGTGTCCTATGATAATATAATTTATGTATCAATTTTATACATCATCCTTTACCCTATATCCTTTACTTCATAAGAAAAATATAAGTGACCCCAAACTAAGGACATTTTTAAAGAAAGCAAATTCTGTTTAACACTTTAATTTTCTTTTTCTGCATTTATCATTAGATGCCTCTTATCTAGCAGGCATTGTACTAAGCGATTCTCATCCATTATCTCTAATCTTTAAAATACGTCTCCAAGATAGGTGTAGCTATGTTCTGTATGTTCTAGAGATGAGAAACTCAGAAAGTACACCCTTACTAAGGGGCAGAGCCAAGATTTCCACATCCATGTCTCTGGCTCCAAAGCCTGTTTTCCTCTGGGCTGTCTGCATCGTTACACAGGACAACTGGACCAGAGTAACCTTCCGTAGCACCAAGGAAAAGCTTGACTGTGTCCAGTTGGCTTTACTTAAGGAGGTGCAGGTGATTTTGTAAAACTTCCATTGTAAAAAGGTTAAAATTGAGTCTTCATTATTGTTTTAGAAAGTTATATTGCACCTCGCTTGGCCAGAATACTGTGCTATCACCACCCACAGGTTGTACTGATAACTAAAGAATTGCAGCGTGATTTTATAAAATACATTGAAGGTTTGTTTTTAAATATAAGGTGATGAATTTGACTGGTTGTGTTTTAATTTGATCAGAAGTTGTCTTTCCTTTCAAAATTTCATATGTCACCAAGTATACATATATGTTTATGCGGGAATTTTTAAAAGACATCTGTTAAACTTCAATCTTTTTATTTGCTTATTAAGATAATATTTCTAGAATTAATTTTATGGAATTTTGAGTTCAAGTTAAATTATGGAGTTTCCCTTTATAAATACATAATTAAAATATGTAGATTCTATGTGCAACATATTGACTTTTTAATCTCTATGCTTACACTCAGGCCCCAAGTCCTTTGCAAAGGCATTTTCCAGTGGCTATCTCATTGGAGAAGTTCTACACAAATTTGAACTCCAGGATGACTTTTCAGAATTTTCACAAAGCAGGTTAGTCAGATTAGTTCTTACTTAAAAAGGGGTCAATTCCTTTGGCATCTGCATGGGTTTAGCCTCCAACAGTAACTTTTAAGAATCATCAATCTCAGGATCCCCTTTAAAGCCTAAACCGAGCAAGAGCACCTTCGTGTGGGACTTGTCTCTTCCTCGTGCATCTGTAACGTGTGAAGTTGCAATTTCTCCCCATCCTCATCGCTTGTTTATTGCCTGTCTTATCGTAGCCATCCGAGCGGCTTTGGGAAAACGTGTAACGACATGAATCCACCATTACTGTATCATACAGAGTCCTGTCACTGCCCCCAGATCCTCCGTGCTGGCTATGCATCTGGCCCACCTCAACCCTGGGCAGCCACTGATCCTGTTACTGCTTCCATATTTTTGCCCTTTCTAGAATGTCCTCCACCTGGAATCATATAGTATGCGGCCTTTTGAGATTGGCTCCTTTCACTTAGTACTGTGTACTTACGGTCCACGGACAGCTTTCCATGGCTTGAAAGCCTGTTTCTTCTCGGTGATGAATAACAGTCCACTGTCTGTCTGTCACGCAGTTCATGCATCCATTCACCTGCAGACGGGCATCAGGGTTGCTCCCAAGTGTTGGCAGTTATGAATAAAGCCTCTGTAAGCACCCATAGACGGGGTGTTGTGTGGACATACATTTTCAGTTCTTTTGAGCAGACACCAAGGAGCAAGATTGCTGGATTGTAAGGCTCTTTGCTTATTTTTACATATTTCTGAGGAGCTTTAAATCTGACCTCTCAGACGGCTGCTGTGTTTTACAGCTTTCACTGTTGCAAAGCTGCTGGGCTTCAAGGCCACCGTGGAGCGGGGAGGATGGGAATGGAAATAGGCCAGTTAAAATGACTGAAAGTGTTGGGCTCAGCACAAAGAGCGTCGGCCTGGGGACTGAAGGGCCCCGGGTTGGATTCCAGTCTAGGGCACGTATCTCAACTGCAGGCTCAATCCCCAGCCCTGGTCGGGCTGTGTGTGAAGGGTGTCTCTCTCACATCAATGTTTCTCTCTCTATCTCTCTCTCTCCCTTCCACTCTCTCTAAAAACAACAATGGAAAAATATCCTCAGGTCAGGATTAACACAAAAGAAAGAAATAAAATGACTAAAACCTCTCTTGGCTTACTGAGATTAGCTGTTGCTGCTGCTGCTGCTGCTGTTTTTAAATAAATGCTGCTTGGATTGTTACAAGCCTTTGACTAATTTCTAGAATTATGAAAAAGTCGATGGATAGGGCTCGTGCCAGGTTTAAGGCTTGGCAACCTGAGCACAGGGCAGCTTCCACACCTTGCCCCACCTTTGCATGGGTGTGTGCCCTGCTCATTATCACAGGTAACAGCCTGCTCTTCCCACCACAAAGGACTCTCTTTCCCACGGAGAGCCAGCGCAATCCCGAAGATGGGGAGGAGACCTACTTCTCCTGACAAAGGAATACTCTCTCCATCTTTAGATTTTGGAACAGCCCACTTTTTTTCCCCCAGGACAACCAGTATTTTAAAGAAGGCAAGGGTCAGTAAATCCATGGATATGACCTTTGTACTAGTGTATTTGGTGGGGGAGAGAATCCTTCTTTGTTAAAATCTATTTTGGGGGCAGCTGTCTAGGGCCAGAGCTCATGTTTTGGGGATTTTTGTCTAATATTTTTTAGTTGCTTTACTCTAAAATGTAAACAATAAAGTAAGTACATGTTGCTAATAACTAAGTTATTTGCCTTGGAAATTACTAAATCCTAACTCACCTAACTCTGAAAGAATTCTTGGTTTGAGAATACTTTTAGTCCATCTCAAAGGGTGGAAAATGAACAGGTTACTTAAAAGAGTGAAAAACAAAGAGGCACAGATACCCCTGAGGGGGCAGCTTCTACTTGCTCTGAAACATGTATTCCCTCACCGAGGGGCAAGGAGAAGAGGAGACAGGTAATCCCTTGGCAAATTAGAACTGTAAATAGGGAGGGAGAAGACTTTTCCCAGAATGCATTTCTTTTCCTCAGAGTCGTGACTTACATCACATACTCTGTCTCCAGAGCAAAGATGCCCCAGTGGTTTCTCTGTGTTCAAAAACATCTGAGTTGATAGTGCGGTGTTCAGGGCTATTTTCAGGCTCTAGTAATAATAGCATTTGAAGAAATGGACGTTTAATCTGTCATTTTGACTTCTGAGTAGTGGTATTTTTCAAAACCATAGTTTCGTTCTTCCCTTAGAAGAAGGAATCTAGTCATCTGGTTTTGTATTGACTTCTTGTAACAATTCCAGCATCTGTTTTAGCAGGAAAGTGTATAAACTGAATGAGTTTTAATTTAGCCATTGAAGAGAAATACTAGTAAAATGCATAAATTTCAGGACAATAGGAGAGCTCAATGCGTTTGCATGATTGAGTGGTTTTAGAGAGGAATGATATATTTAAAAGGACACAGCATAATTCAGACTATTGGACCATGATAGTATCTCTGATATTCGTTTTTAATCCAATGCCAGTGTCTAAACATGTAAAATATTTTAATGCCTAGTGTTTCGAGTGCCAAGCTGAATAATTTTTCTCGCTTGGAGCCAACCCTTCACCTGCTGGGTGTGCAGTTTGATCAGAAAGTGGCTAGCAACATTATCACAGAAAAGCCCGGGGCAGCCACGAAACTCTTGTATCAGTTGTACACGGCTCTCCAGAAGAAGAAGAGGAGTGGGCTGACCGGGGCGGAGATGCAAACCATGCAGCCCCTGAGCACCATGCGCCTCCAGAACATGAAAAGCGAGGCTTTCCGCGATGTAAGTACAGGAGGAAACGGGAGCTGATCGCCACGGGAGCTGCCAGAGAGAATGGCAGTGCTGCTGCGTTCTCAGAGACGCCCCAGCGGGTGTACGTGGCCCTTCAGCGGCCCTTACGTGATTGGCTATAGTGGGGTTTTACTTTATACTAATAGTTTCAGTGCATTTATCCATGTGTAATATCTCCCTCATGCTATCCACATTTCCCAGAGCTTATCAAATTCTGCTTGTTCCTAAGTCCCAGGGTTTTCATGCCGACTCCGCTCTCTCTCATTGTAGCCATATCTGCTCATGAAACTACTGACAGATCTCCTGAGCTCCAGGCTGTGTACTAGATGAGTCTCCCCTAAATTCCACTTTCACCGGGTTCTTCTCTTGCTTACAAACCTTCTGTTTTACATGTATCCTGTCTCCCAATGTAGACTGGTATGCAATAGCTTTCACTAACTGTTCTCAGTCTGTCTTGTAAACGTTATTTCCTCATCGTCCTCAGCATGAAGTCTCGCTTCTGCACTGCTTGGCAGCCTGTCCTGGCTTGTCTGTTCCTACTCTTTCCTTTCCGCGGCCACGCTGACTCTTCTCATCTCTCCTTGGCCCCAAACTTCTCTCCATCTCCCCCATCTCCTGTGCAGCCTTCCCAGGACACATGGGCTCTTCACGGGCACCTCCTTGGGGACAGGTAATTCTCCCTCTCTGGTGTTAACCGTCTGTTCCTGATACCGCTGCTGACTTCCAATATTTATTTGTCTTATAAGATTTTTAGTCACTCAAATTCAAGGGATATGCCTAGTACCATGCTTTCAACATTGCGACCACTCACTAAACTTGTTCTGATAACTTGATAGAACTTCCTGGGTGGCAATTACCTTGAGTTCCTGTGCTATTTCCTTATGGTCAGTGAAGTGCATTAACCTTTCCAGGTCTCTGGGATAATGGCGAGTGCTGCACTGATGCAATGTACTACATGGAAGTGGAAGTAACTAAAATTTTTAGTTTAATTATGAAGCAGCAGTGACATAATAGATGTGAGGGACAGTTCTGCTTTCAGATATGTCTAAGCTTAATGGACAGCCTTATGAGCCTGGTAACAGAATGAAGTCAGGACCCATGGAGAGCTAGAAATTAGATCAGGCGTAAAGCTGAATCACAGGATTGCATCCTGCGTTCTTCACTTGCAAGCTGATTAACTTAGGGGCAGTCCCTAGAATGGTCTTAATTATCCCAACTGTAAAAACAATGATGGTTATCTCTACCTACCTCAGAGTTAGGCTTTTTTCTTTTTTGTAACTTCAAGAAGACAATACACAAGACATTGTAAAGTATAAAATAAGCAGCAGTAACAAATGCTACAGAGCTGGGTAGATGAGGCCAGATTAGAGACCATTGGGGTTCATGTTGGCCATGGGTGACCAGCCAATCATCCATTGAACACATATTTGTTGGGCTCCTACTCTATGCCAGGCACTTGCACAATGAACCCTAATCCTCTTGGAGCTTACATTTTAGGGGGAGAAAAATTTTTCAGTTGAGTGGCTAGATTGCAGTGAGTTGAGGAATAAATTGGAGGTGAGAAAGAGGGGAGCATAGACTATGCTTTCAAGAAATTTGAAAGTGAAGGAGAAAAGGAAATAAGAGCAATAGCTGTGGGAGAGAAGCTCGAGGGAAGTGTGAGACTTTGTTATATGGATATAGATACGGGGACAACCTGCTGGTTGAGGTAACGGAAATCAGTGGCAGGAGAGGCCTGGTGTGAGGATGAAGTGGAAAGAGAGCCTCTGGGAGGAAAGAGGAGGAATGAGGCATTGGTTCCGTTGAATGAGTAGAGATGGCACTCTTCAGTACCAGATGGAGGAAGACACGGTGTTTATTATGTAGTAATATTAAAATCCACTGATTTTAATGAGATGACACGCCCTGTTCCAGGTGCAGTCTATATATTATCTTGCTTAATATTATTTTGCATCAGTCCTATGAGATAGGTATTTTTTCTCTTCGCACTTTGCAGATGGTGAAACTGAGATATGGAGGTTAGAAAAATTGCCCAGCTTTACAGAGCAAGTAGCTAAAACTCAAACCTGAACAATATGACTTTAGGAGCCACACACTTAACAGTAGGCACCGATCTCCGTGGGTACTTCCTGGGTTGGGGGAAAAGTAAGAGTGAAGTTGAAGACCTAGTTATGGCTTGAAGGGGAGAGGTAGGATGATCCAGGACCTTACATTTTTGCTGTCCCTATGGAGATGGAGGCCAGCCCATTTTTCATAGAGAAAAGGGCCGAAGGTGTGGAGGAGCTTAAAGTCCGCTCAAAGGTCCTCAAACATTCTTCTGAGAAAGTGGCAGGATCCACTAAGGCCATATTAGGAGGACCAATGTCATCTTTTTTTCCCCCAGTAAGTCTTCAGCTTCAAAGGAGATTACTTCTAAATATAAAAGTTTTAGCTAAATACATGGTCCATGTTTCTGTGTCCCATTTTACAATCATCTTTAAAAGTTTATTTTCTTATAATATTGCATTCTCCAGTGGCCTGGAAGTTTTAATGTTTCCTCACTTGTTACTAGGAAGAGAGAGGCTCAAGCAATAGAAAGAATCTGACTTATATTATCTCTTACTTAGGTTGAAATTGGTTTTATAAAATTACTTTTATAAAAATATATTTCCAGTAATTTAAATACCATTTATTAAAAAATTAACTCAGGACAAAAATTCACTATACAAATATATATCAGATTATTTTTTAAGAAAGAATTCGAGTCATATTTTTGTATTCTCTCCTTATATCAATTAAGGATGTGAGTAATTAGAATGGGGCTTATAATTATTTTAGCAACCAACAATAGTATCTTATAGAAATTTTATTTCCAAGACAAATTTTATGTGTGCTTATAACAGCGATATACTCTTTATTTTCTAATAATGGCATCTTTTGAAATGCTTTCTTCATTTAGAGACTTAGAAACCTGATACCACGCCAAACTGATTTCAATCTGATGCGGGTTACTCACAAGTTTCAAGAAAAATACGTACACATGAAAGAAGATGTTGTCCGCATGCAATCTGAGAAACTTGAAAAATTCCAAAAACTCAAGGAACAACAAAGATGTTTTAATATCGAAAAGGTTCTATAGCACAATTTTTAACAAAAATTCACGAGTGCATAGTATACTGTGCGACTGATGCCTGACGTACACATTGCATAAGCATTAACGTAGCACAAGTTGCATGCTGCTGAGGCACGACTCCTGCTCTGCCTGCTCTCACCTCTCTGTCCTTCACTTTCCCCTTCTCTCCATCTCCACTTCTGCTCACTGTCACCTCCACTCATGGCTAAGAGGCAAGCACTGCCATTCTCTGGAATGGCAGGACAGCTTGATCTCTTTATAAGATGCCTGGTAGAAATCAATGAATCAGATGCATTAATGATGGGGTGGGAGGCGGGCTCCTGGCTCCTCAGCGAAGGCTGTGGCCATTGTCACCACTGAGGGAGACAGAGCGGACGTTTCTTCTCTCCTCTCCCTCCTTTGTAACCCCTTGGTCTTCCTATCCTCCGCCTATTTCTCTCTTCCTGGCAATGTGTCTTGCTTCCCTTTCCAGCCCCCTAAACCTCTCGGCATCTTCCTGGCCCTTCGGGCTTTGACTGACTCCCTGCTGCTTCTCCTGTTTCTCTGGAAGTCTTTTGTGATCTCCTCTGACATGATGGACCTGAGGGGACACGAGTGTGTGGAGTCATCACAGACTTTTCAGAGAATTGCAGGTGGCTGTGTGTATGGAATGTGTCAACTGCAGGCAAAAGAATTGTAGTTCTCCTTGCACTGTAACTCACTTTATATGAATTCACATATTTAGAATGATAAGAAGTTGACATATCCTGAATGTAGCCAGCTCCTCAGGAGGAGGGAGGGAAAGATGAGAGATGAACTCTGGAAAAAGAGGTGGGCTTCCCTGGGCGTTTCATGGTGAGGAGACAGGCACTCTGAGTGTTTAGGCTGAGACGGGTGCTGGGACTCTAGGTGGAACAAGCCTGCCCAGCCTTGATGAGCCTTGATGTGCCGAGGCTCCTGCAGAAAGTCTCTGCAGAAAGTTGGGAAAAGCAAAGTATGATACCATTAGATATCCTGAAATAAATTGTTAAAATGATAAGAAGCAAATAGGACAAAACGGAGAGCCTATCTCTTCCTGGTTTTCTTAAGAAAAAGGATAAACATAATGCAGTTTAGTAACAATTCGCAATTTAGAAAAGGAACTGAGGAAAATTTTAGAATTATTTTTATTTCTGACTTGTTTCCTATTGTCGTTTCTTACCTTTAGATGTAGGTACCAATGATCTTATTCGTTTAACATACTGCTTTAGTAGTAAAGTTATGATTAGTTTCACGTTACCCCCTAAATCATTTATTTGTAAAATATTTTACCTAATATGTTGTTGTTTTTAATTATGCCCTTCTGCTTAAAATAATTATTGCCTACATGGAGAAGAGATGATTTCATAATCATTTTATATGACTGAGTGACATGACATGAATTCAGTATTTTATGAATTCCGTGTGTAAGTGTGACTGAGTTTGGGGGAAGTTTGTCGTTTCTATTGAGTGCCCAGGAGTCCTCCTAGAGACCTTCTCCTAAACGGAGCTTCCTCTTCAGACCATCTTCAGACAGAGCTTTCTCTTCCCACTACCGGGCAGGTCACGAAGGTGGAACTGGGGAAGGATCGTACTCTGCTTTGTGTTTGGGACACTTTACATTCCTTTTCGTATCAGCACCCAGAATGAAAGTACACACATTTGATTGGTATAACCTGGGGACTCCAACACTGTGTTTTAATATCATACTTTCCAAACCAAGTCATGTTGACACCTGCTTTGTAACATTATACAGTTGTGACCCCCAGTTCGTTGGTTTAGTTGATGAGTTCTGAAAACTTCAGTGGAGAAATTGTGTGTATGTGTTCCTATGAGTGTGTAACATCGCCTATTTGTCTGACGAACTGAATGACTAAACTCATGTCTATGGGGTATTCAGCAACGCTTGAGCAGAAGACGACAAAATGAAATAATGGCCAAAATCCAAGCAGCTATCATACAGATTCCAAAACCGACATCAAATCGCACTCTGAAAGCAATTGAGGCCCAAAAGATGATGAAAAAGAAAAGAGAGGCAGAGGTAAGTGATAGTCCTTTAATACTGGGTTGTGTTTATCTTAATAAAGGAATGACCGTTCCCTAAAACATACAGAGAGATTTCCCAAAACTGCTCACTTTCTTTACAAATTATCCCTGGCACTGTCCCTTCTCATGAGAACGCTTCCACTGTATGCATGTTCGGTCCATTTTATGACGTTATTTGTTCAGAAGCAGAAAATGCAGCTCTGGGCCAGAGATGACAAACTCTGACTAAGTGATGGTACCTGAGTGAGTGCCTGTGCTGAGGGTTCTCTGATGGCTAACGAACCAGGCCAGAACGGGTGCTGTCAGAATGACTCCCGTGGGTGCCACAGGGGCCAGCTGAGGTGCACATTCCATGCATGTGCTACTCCTACCTGCTGTGTTCACTCAGTTGCTCCTTGCCATGCTGCACTATTTTCCGATGAATCCTAGACATGTTGAGTGATTTGCTTGTTTTCAGTATATGTGTTTAAGTTTAAGTTACCTATACAAATGAGTTTTGGCTAGTGATCCATGCCAAAGGATGCCATCTGATTCTGTTCCGTGGAGGAATAATAGTACATTTTGGTAGAAATTCCTGTAGTCCACTTTGCATACCACTACAATAATGACCCAAGAAAAAGATGAATAGCTGCCTTTATTGAGCATCTGCTATATGTCAAGCTATGGAAGCTATGGATTGGACACCTGGCACGATCTTTAATTTATACATAACTCTCTAGGTAGGCTCTTCTTTTGCCCATTTTGTAGATAAGGAAACTGAAACTCACAAAGCTGACGTGTTCTACTCAAGCTCACAGTGCTGGCAAAGCAGAGTTGACAGGTCTCTCTGGTTGTATTTATTTTAGTCTACATTTATTCTTTTTAATTAAAAAATCCTGTGTGTGGATTCTAAGAAATATTACCCACAGACATTTTCTTCTGACCCCATTTTAGTAAAGTACGTAATTCTTATATTTCCTAGAGTTGATTAAATTTTATTAATAAGAAGTGCAGTTGACAGAGGATGAACTAATAGAGAGCAAATTCATAGTGTAAATAAGGCTGCATGAGACAGCGATTTTTAAAGAAATATTTATACCCTAAAATGTGTATTCTCATTTATAAGAATTGCAATTAAAAATCTCAACTATAATTTAATAAATGTTTTTAAACTTAAAAATAATTGTGTCCCAACTCTTACTAAATTTAGAGCTGAAATTGATTCAGGTTAAGCAATTTTCATATTTTTTAGGTATATTTAGTCCAGAGTAGAAGTAACGGATCAGAATTTTAAAAATTTGCTGGAGTGTGGCTTTTCCTATCTCACTTCCTAATTAGCTTGAGTTAGTGGTGCATGTTACCTTGTAAATTTGAATAAATAGGGTATGTGGCAATTTTCAATGATTTTTAGAGGCAGAAAACTGATAACGAATTTTTTTTTAAAAGGATGTGGCCAATGAGATTATGGAGTTTGAAGCATTACTAAAAAAGGATCTCCAAGCAAAAGAAAGGTGGGATGTGAACTATTTTAATAATCACAAAGCTACGTTCTTTTTAACCTGTAGGTTTTGAATATTTTGGAAAAGTGTACCTGGAATAGCTATTCCAAGACCTTTTCACTCTGTAGAAGCTTCATTATGACAGTACACGAAAGAATATAAATGACTTAAAGTTCAGATTAATGGTTCATTAAAAACTTTTGTAAAGTTCAAGAGGGAAAATGGCTATTATAATGCGAAGTTCAATTATTTTTCTATTCTCTGCTTAACATTTCTTAAACTAAAATTGTTTCAAGTTTAAATTTGTCACAGTAAAACCTTTATTAGACGCTAGTTGGTCTCTTACGTGGCCTCCTGAGCATTTAACACAGGGGTTCAATAAAGAGTTGTTGAATCAGTTTGTTGACCAAATGTCACTAAGTCAGTTTGGTGAATTTATTGAAAAAGTGCCTGGTTAATGGGCTTCATTTGCCCAAAGATAAAGATTTTCTGCTGGGGGGGGGGGGTCATTGACTCACAGAAAAGAATCAATTAGGGGCTACATATATAGGAGCAACTTGAGGTGTTTTTCTTTTTTTTTATGTAAACTATCAAACTCTCCTCAATTTATAGAATTTAAATTTATAGACTGAAATAAATCTTTGTCAAAGAAGAAAGACACAAATTATATATTTCAGTTCCATATTAATATTTCTGAGGGAAGGAAACAGAGTCAAATGAGGAGGAATAAGAAAAAGCTAGGAAAAAGTGGTGTGGAAGTCAGGTGTGGCAGGACAGTAAAGCCGGATGAATGCATGTAGTACTTTCCCTCCCCCCACCCCCCTGCAGAAACTCCCAATGCCCGGTTCCCACTCCCATGTTCCAGTGCTGCCCCGACTCCATGAGAAAACACAATCCATGCCTGAACCCACCACATCTACCTGACTGGCCCATGAAACCACTGGACTTCTACCAACTCTCACTCACCTCACCAGCCACACACTCTGGAGTGATAAACATATGGCATCCATCAGCACGACCATCTTGGAGTATTTCGTTACTTTTTGGTGGATGGTATTCTCTGTGGCTCCAGGGCCAGCTCCTTTCCTAGAACACCACACACGTTAGCCACCAGAGGTGACACCAAGCAGCACCCTCCACTCCCTGCCCCAGCAGCCATTCCAATTGATTCGTGACCTTGCCATGTCGGTTAGACGATTCAAAGGTCATCCCTTACAGTATGGCCACTGACACGCACCCTGCTTCCTCTGGCCTTTGCTAGCTGGACCTGAGGCTCGGTCTCTCTACCAGTTAGCTTTAGAAACCACAAGACTAGAGTGGGTGGAAGTGGATGGATGTTTACTTCGTTCTTGTGTCTCAGAAATCAGAATGGAAGCATCCAAGGTGTGTGTTGCAGCTCCAAGGTCCTCAGGGACTGGTCGCCTCCTTTCCTTTTGCTCCACTGTCCCCTCGTGGGGTTTGCCTCCTCATGTCACATTCACAGATGGCTGCTGGAGCTCCGGCCACTTGGCCCTTGTTCCAGTATCAGGAAGGACGACAGGCAAAAGTAGCTATCTCCAGTCTTAAATAGCTCCTTTTAGGAGCCTTCCCCAAAGGCCCACATAACATTTCTGCTCACATCTTATTGGCTGGAATTCAGTCACACTGTCATACGTAGCAGAATGGGAGGCTGGGAAATGTAGTTTTTGGCTAGAGACATTGTTTTTTTTTTTTTTTTCTGAATAAAATTTGGGCTCTGTTTGGAGGAGAATAGGAGGGACATAGCAGTGTCTGTCACAAGTCTCTCTCTGTAGGAGCCTCCTCTTCATCTTGCTAGAGATTTCCCACTGGGCACCATGAATATGACACCTTCCCTTCTCAGAAAGGCAGGATAGGGCCCGGGCAGCAAGAGTCCCTGGACCAGTCACCTCTCGCTGTGACCAGCCTCATCAGAGACTGAACGTCCTGCACAAAGAGCATTTTCTCTGATGGCCCCTAAAGTGAAAAACGTTGGGAAGCACTGGGCTAGAGCAAACTTTGAAAGAAAACCAAGGCTATGGTACAACATGGTCCTTTGTAAGCCTCTTTTGCAATCGCTACTCTTTTGAGACGTTCTGAATTCTTAGCTTAGACTCCAGCATGTTCTGGGCTCGGTGAGAAACTTCACACTAGTCTCCCAGCCAGCTCCTGAGACAGCTCCTCGGGGAAGTCACCTCACAGTGCACCCTGTCCCCTTGTGGAAGAATAAAAGGTCTCAGTGGGAGCAACACGAGAGTTCCCATGGCTACTTTCCCTCACACGTCTGTCTTTATTTTTTAAGACAAAGAACAAATGTGATCTGCTCTTTGCTTCTGTAGCTGAGGTTGCTGGCTGCTGAGCCTGACATTTGGACTCAGACATTTACCATAGGCTCTTCCTAACAAGCTGTTTTTAATATTTACAAATCTGGCCAAGTTTCCTAGTACTAATAATTCACACATATCCTAACTCTATGGAAGCCTGGCAAGCAGATATAAAGAAAACATAATTATTGCCCTCGATAAATCCATATCTAGTTAAATGAATATTCATTCAAGGAAGTATCATGTAGCTTTGTTCAGACCTTTATTATAATAAGACAGCAGATGGATGGGTGGATGAATGAACTGACTGATAAATAAAGGAGGAAAATTATATTTGTTATATTATTAGTAGCATAAATACATTGTCAAAAGAGCCATTAACCCATACTCAGTCCAGGAAAAAATATTTGAACAACACAGTTATGTAAAAATATGATACAAATTTTGATGAATGATCTAAAAAAGTTATGTTACCTAATTTTCATAAATACTTAATTGTACTAGATCTTGATATATAGATTGGGATAAACTTTGTCTTTAATATTATTGAGACTTTGACAGCTACTCAATTTCTGCTCAGCAACTCTCGGTGACAGAATAAACTGAAGGTTGAGCCTCTGTTGATAAAATAACCAGAAATTTAGTGTGTGATTTTAAAAATTATATCACACACCTATTATGCTTCTTAGCATATCATTTGAAATTTAGCAAACATCAGCTACATGGCAGGCATACGAGGCCTAAGTTCAGAAAGGAGTAAAATTGGATATTTTTCTTATGTGCTCAAAGTTAAGCGGAGAGCAGCAAACCTAGAAATAATGAACTATAATATAATGTGATCTGTGCTATCAACATGCAGCTATTGCCTCATTGAACAAGGATTATCTGTGCTTTTGCAAGAGTACCTTTCTCTGTATGAGAATTGATGAACATTTAGTTCCTACACACAATGATAGTGTGTCCTATCTTTTAAGTAAAAGTATAAGTTATATTTTAAAACAAATACACTAATAATTTTTAATATTAAATACCATAATTATTCCTAATATTAAAATTCATGATTTCTTGGCAAGCCATATTATGATATATCTTATACCATTGTCTTACATTGTTTATTGTTTATTTTATTTATTTATTTATTTTATAAGATGATGGCTTTGTTCTTTTTTTTTAATATATTTTTTATTGATTTCAGAGAGGAAGGGAGAGGGAGGGAGAGATAGAAACATCAAGGATGAGAGAGAATCATTGATTGGCTGCCTCCTGCATGCCCCACACTGGGGATCGAGCCCATAACCCACGCATGTGCCCTTGGCCGGAATCAAACCTGGGACCTTTCAGTCCACAGGCTGACGCTCTACTCACTGAGCCAAACTGGCTAGGGCCATTGTTTATTTTTTTAAAGAGGTATGAGGATGAGAATTGGTTATTTGATCTTTATAGACATAAAAATATATCTTCTCATGATAGCTTTTGAAAGAATCTAGCAAATCTCTTCTAAGCCACCATCTGAGTGTGTTTGCTTTGTGTTGGTGAGACGAGCTCTCCTTGAGCCTTTAATTTTGGACACGAGGTAGGACAAATCCCCGAGGTAGGTCTCTTCATCTTGGGTCTTCAGGACTTGGGGAGAAGCTAGGTCAGACCTGTGCCTGTGAGCGTGGCATGTTGAACAAGTCAACATTCAAAGGCCGAGCTTCCGGCAGGCACTGGGCCACTGCCCTCAGCAGCCCGGTAGTTGGGAGGTCATAGAGCAGCCTGCACGTTCATACGTGAGAGAGCGTGGCAGTGGACAGAACCACCCTGGAAGTACTCTGTGTCCTGACTTAATATGCCTGTGACTCCCCTGACACTTGGGTTACCAGTATTGTGCTACTGTTGACTCAAAACAGGGGAAGCAAGAGGCCTAGAGCCAGGAGGAAGAAGAGGAAGAGAAATCCAGAGTGTCTGGGTAGAGTGAAGACCATGAGAAGTGAAAGAACAAGGAGTTGATGGGCCTAGAGAAAAGGCTACGCTAAGGACCCCACAGAGATCGAGTCCGGAAAAGGGGGAGTGGGGGGGGGGGGCGCAAAGTGGAATTTGTTGACCACACTGAAGTGTCACACTGAAGTTCCAGTATTCACTTTCATGCTTATAATGATAAATTAGCAGAGGACTGCAAGGACCTTCTCCTGAGTTCTTCCTCCGTGGTCACAAGTAGTGGCCCGTGATGGTATTACGTTTTGAATCTAAAATAAAAACTATTGTCCTCAGTACACCCAAGGCTTCTTTAGATACAGCAGCCCAGACAACTGCCGATTTGTTAAGCACTTACTCGGATGACGACTACATTAAAAAAATCCAAAAGCGCCTCAAAGAAGACGCGTTTGCACGAGAGCAAAGGGAGAAAAGACGCCGGAGGCTGCTAATGGACCAGCTGATAGCCCACGAAGCACAGGAGGTTAGATATTTGGATGTTGGTTAAGTGATACTGTTGGAAATGTCACAAAATGCAGTCTTTTATATGCACATTACGTGTATCTTATGTATGCATCATCTGCCACTCTGCCTCAAATATCAATGGGACATCCTCACATCATAACATCACTTTGTGCTAAAAGGTCATTTCTCACTTCAGATTCACATTTACCGACATTTTTACATAATTCCCAGGTTCAAGTCGTGGCATTTGCCGCAGTATTGTTGTTATTTGCATCTTGATTCTGAAAAGATACGCAGTATTCCTCTCATAATCTCATAGTGGGAGAGATGGTGTGAAACTGTGTCATTAATGATGCCAGATTTTCTTCTTCAATAATTGGGTCACTGAGTGTGAAATGGGCAACTCCGATTCTTAGGTATTCTTTTGAATTTCCCCCCTTGAGGACTTGAATTACCTCACCCTTCCACATGATGTCTCTGTTTAGACAAGTGAGAGAGCTCGGAGGGGCTTTGGAGAGCACCTTACACCTAAACCCCTCATTTTACTTGTCCGGAAAGAGACCCCGAAAATCCAACTTGCTTGCCTAGGACACGCAGAGGTGCATCGGCCAGGGCCTGTGAGTCCCAGTTCCATGCTTTGCCCACTGTTCACTTACTGCTTCCCTCTTAATTCTCTGAAAGAGAACTGAGCGAATGCATCTGGTTTCTCTTCCAGATCGCAGCCATTACAATGTTCTAGGGTAAGCTGTAGGTCATTTCGCCTTAGCCTCTTCTCCCGTCTTCCCATTCTATCGGGTTTTTGCTTTTCCTCACTCAACAAGGGTTGCAATGTTCCTTCAGGGAACTAATCTGATGCGCCATCTGCGGCCAGATAGTGCCTGCATTTGTTTTTATAACTAGCATTTACGTCGAGTACCTACCTACAGCACAATTCCACATACCGAACATTGAGAATCAGATCCCTTGTTTATGAAACCTTGAAAACAATCACCTATTTTTTTTTCAAATTTTAAATGAGGCAATACATTATTTAAATAATAGGGAGCTATAAATCTGTAATGCTTCTTCTAGATACCAAAAGTGTGCAGCCTTTGTTGGAAATTTGTTTATTTTTATGACTTGATGTTTGCCATGTTCAAATTTAAATCAAATGGCAGAAAGTGATGCAGATGAATGCTGTACCTTTTACACACTGTTCACATCCAGGGTGTTAGCCCAATGGGGAACTAGGACATGACCTTGACAGTGATTGGCCCCCCCATGGTGTTCTCAGGAGGCTTACCGGGAGGAGCAGCTCATCAACCGGCTCATGCGGCAGTCCCAGCAGGAGCGCAGGATCGCCGTGCAGCTCATGCACGTTCGCCACGAAAAGGAAGTTTTATGGCAAAACAGAATCTTCCGGGAAAAACAATATGAGGAGAGACGACTTAAAGATTTCCAGGACGCTCTCGATCGAGAAGGGGTAAACAATATCTCCCTTAAAAATCTTTCTCAGGTTACTTTTGCTTCTTTCTACCTATCAAGGTTAACAAAGCCGTAGGTATGTGGCTGCCAATCAGTGATCTCTCTAAATTATCTCCCCCTTTTTATTTTTGCACAACTACAGTGAAAACACATCCAGTATCCTCCCCTTTAGTCTTGACTC
Organism: Cnephaeus nilssonii; assembly: GCF_951640355.1. NCBI lineage: Eukaryota > Metazoa > Chordata > Mammalia > Chiroptera > Vespertilionidae > Cnephaeus > Cnephaeus nilssonii. The sequence goes on along the minus strand of NC_137073.1, from coordinate 110,153,035 downwards.
TACAGATATGACCGCTCTCCACAGTCCTATGTCTGCTGGACACTGACCTCCGTGTCCTCTTCAAGAGCGGAATTGTCTGGATCCGTGGCCGGCAAACTGCGACTCGCGAGCCACATGTGGCTCTTTGGCCCCCTGAGTGTGGCTCTTCCACAAAATACCACGGCCTGGGCGAGTCTATTTTGAAGAAGTGGCGTTAGAAGAAGTTTAAGTTTAAAAAATTTGGCTCTCCAAAGAAATTTCCATCGTTGTCCTGTTGATATTTGGCTCTGTGGACTCATGAGTTTGCCGACCACTGGTCTGGATGATAGTTTCATTCCTCTTTTTCTGACGAGAGTGAAGCTGAACGGATTGAGTGCCATTTGCTTACCTGGAAATGATGTGTTTAGCTCATCTGTCCAGGTGCCTGTTTGAAGAACATATTTGCCTCACAAGCCCAGTTGATCAGGTGCAGGACAGGGATGTGGTTCTAGCAGCACTGGTCTCCCTGGGATGGGAAGCGCCCCCTCTCCTCACCTGGGATGGAACGGCCTGCGGAGGGCTGGGCCACTCGGGCCTGCTGCAGGCTCACAGACAGGGATGTAACAATCGCCCCCCTCCCTCCACGGGATTGCCTTTCCCAGCGCTGAGGTAGCTGCTCCCTGAAGCCCCTCCCTCTGAGATGGCTCCTTTCACAGCTTGAACTTACCCCCTCCTCCGTCAGCAGTGGCTAGTGCCTAAGGAGGAATGAAATAAAGAAGTGTTGAATTTTTCAAGGGAACACTATCACCTTTCCTTCCCAGTAAGATCCACTAACAACACAAAACATCATGTGCTTTCTACAGCCTGATCCTTCTCCTTTGTGAAGGCGAAGGAAGTTTTTAAAATTAGTTTTTAATTGTTCTTGTTCTTGTCGTTTTGCTGTTATTTACGGTGGGAGAATTCGATAAGTACCTTTCAGTTTATTAAAAATGTGAAAGTTTGTTCATGCGGTTCACAAGCTGTTGGTAGTGCTTCATACTATGACTGTGAATGGGCTGGACTCGCGAGTTCATGGTCAATGCTGTTGAGCACAGCTGAGAACACGCCTGGTTTTCCTCCTGTTTCTCTGGCCGCCTAGCCTCTGCTCTCGTTGTAGGACATTCTCCTGGAGGAGCAAAGCATTTCCGGGGTCCTTAAAGCTGAGTCCCGGGCCCCTCCTTCCCTCCTCTGTTGCTTCCACAGCCAAGGGGTGTAATTACTGCAGCAGACATGGGACTCACGCCTCTATGTCTCCGGCCTCTGACGTGTGCATCCATTTGTCCAGCCGCGTTCCTGGCATCTCTCTTCATATATCTCACATACACATCACATGTTAAAGTCAAATTTATGACCCATGTCTCTAAACTGGTCTTTTTTAAGGTTCCATATTCCAACAAATGACGTTGCCATTCATTCAGGTGCACAAGTCCAAAACCTCAGGCCCACTTGAAGTCTGGTTAACCCTCACTCCTCCATATCCAACACATCACGTAGTCCCACTGATTTCAGGGACTAAATCAAAACCTCTTCCGTTTGCCCATCTTCCTCCATGCCAACCACCACCCCAGCTACTCCTGCTGCAAGGTCTCCTTCGTCTATTTTTGGTGGCTCTGCATTGGCAACCACAGCGGGCGTGTGCACGATCATAATGTTATTTAGGTCTTTCAAATCGACCTCAGCTAAACTCCAACAACTCACCACTGCCCACAGAGGTGCATAGTGGCCAGGTCATGGGGTCAGGTCATCAGGGAAACGAGTCAGCCATCAGGCACAAGCCCAGTCTGTTGCCATTGAGACTCAGCTACGCCAGCCCACACGTTGCCATCAGCACACAGGTCTTTGAGGAGGCCATTCTGGCTTCTGTGGGCCCCTCACAAGTTCCCCTCTGAGGCTTTGCTGCGACCCAGGAGCTGCAGGGGAGGGGGGTACTCCCTTTCTCTTTCTCCGTGTTCTCAACACCTTTCCCTCTGTCCCCTCTGAGTAATTCAGACTAACTTGCCTTTGGATGTAGCTTTTAAAGTGAGGAGGAGCCTCCATCAGTTCCATCTTTTCCATCTGCAGAAATTCCCTAATGCAGGACTTAACAAGACTTCGGATAACTTGTTAGAAATGAAGAAAGGAGGAAATTAGGTTGAACTTGAACTTATACAAATTGCCTGTCCTACTCCCATCCCTTCCACACCCCTCTCCGCTCTGCAGCCAGGGGGATACTGGTAACTCAGATGCCACACAGCCCGACCCCTTTCCCAGCGACAATAAAACAACAAAACTACAATAACAAGACAAAAGAACCTCCCGTTTGGTTCAGCGGACAATCACAGTTTATTGTCACGCCTTAGTCCCGTGTGAACAGCATCATGGTAAGAAATATTTGCTGTGACGGGACGGTTCGGTTAGTGTTCCTGTTCACGGCAAATCTTGCTAATATTCCCGCTGCGCATGGAGGAGAGGGAGGCGCAGGCCCTGGCTGGCCCAAGTTCACAGCTAGTACTTGACTCCTGTAGGGGACCTGGGGCTCAGATCCCATCACGGCTCCATCCAGGCCCCAGCCCGCCTCCCTGTTCCCCTCACCGGGTCACGTACAGGAGGCAGGTGTTGTTTCTGGAGCCTGCTGGCCCAGGATGGAATGTCTCAGGAGCCGGCTTAGCTGTTTGAAAAGCGGTATGCGGCCGTGCTGAGTTCGACCTCCGGACTTGTGTGAAGAAAGGGTTTTCTAAACAAACCAGTAGTGCCAACCGAGCGGAGGGTAATGACGAACTGCTTCAGTGCTTCATCGCTCTCTGCAGAAATGGATGTCTCTGCGCAGGCATGCTGTCAACGCATTGAGGCTGTGACAGCAGCGGGTTCTGTTGTTGTCTAAGCACATTTAACAACGTCGGCAAATGTGCGGTATTTTCAGGTCAGAATCGGGGGATTTCCAAGAGATTTTCTACGTCTAAATCAGTATTCTAGAACTCCCCCACGAAAGGCACTGGCCGAGCGGCTGTGTCCGCGCAAGCCTCCTTAGATGGGTACAGAGAGGACAGACGTGCTGGAGGTCTAGCACAGGCGTGCCTGCGTCTTTTTTTTTCCTTTTAATGTTTTTTTTTTTCTAATTGATTTTTTAGAGAGGGAGGGAGAGGAATAGAGAGATAGAAACACATGTGCCCTGACCGGGAATGGGACCAGCGACCTCCTGGTTCACGGGGCTGTCCTCAGCCACTGGGCCACACCGGCTGGGCAAAGGTGCCTGTTTCTCTCTCATCCCTGACGATTTAAACCCGTGAGACCAGGGCTTCGTTTAAAACTCTTAAGATGCAACTTATCATCAGTCCCCTTGGGCTTTCCCTGATGAGCCCAGTTTCGTCTGTACTCGGTTTTGCTGATCAGTAAGCTTGAAGGGGAATATTTCCAAACTTGTCTTTGCCATCAGACTCCGTACTCAATGTGTTCAGGAGAAAGGGCGCTATCATTTACTTGGTTTTCCTGGTGTAAAAGGAGGTTTCATTCTCTTTAGAGGTTCATTCCTGTTACGATTGAAATGAAGACATTCCTTTCTTTTCAACCACTGCCCAGTCCCGGGGATTTAAAGGTGTCCGTGTCTCCCTAGGCTTTGGCAAGACAAGCCAAACTCGAGTTTGAGGAACAAGCCATCAGAGAGCGGGAGGTTCACGAGCACATCGCTGTGGAGAGAGCGCAAGCGCTCTACCAGAAGCACTACTTAGCATGCGCAGAGATTCTGGATCAGATACTCGACTTGTCCACCAAAGTGGCAGAATACCGGCTTTTGACAAATAAGTAAGTCCTGTTTTTTCACAGTTAACACAATAGAGACACCCCAGAGAATGAGAAAGGTTACGATTGTAAAGCAGACACTGGGTGGGTAAGAGAGAAAAATGTTTCATGAGCCCTAATGGGTTTGGCTCAGTGGCTAGAGCGTTGGCCTGCGGACTCAAGGGTCCCAGGTTCGATTCCCGTCAAGGGCATGTACCTTGGTTGCGGGCACATCCCCAGTAGGGGGTGTGCAGGAAGCAGCTGATCGATGTTTCTCTCTCATCGATGTTTCTAACTCTCTATCCCTCTCCCTTCCTCTCTGTAAAAAATCAATAAAATATAAAAATAAAAAAAAGAAAGAAAAATGTTTCATGAAGGGAAGGCCGAGAAGTGGGGTCCAGAGAACCTGGATACTGACCTAATTCACCCCTGACTCACCTTATTTAACATGCATTTATGGATCTTTTTCATTTAAATGTTGTGTCTAAATCCACTACAATTTACTAAGACAACTCTGATAATTTATTTGAAACACTTGGGACTTCCTAGGAGACGGGAATTGTTTAAAGATTCTTTTACTAACAATTAATGCAATTTATAAGAAAATATTGAGCAAAACAAGAAATATTAAGACTATACCAAAATAAGAACAAGGGAAAATCTAAATTTAAGTAAAAAGTTAACAACAAAGGATAAATTGAAACACAGTTTTATTATAGGCAGCAGGTTTGCCAGTTACTGCAACTGAGCTACAAATTTTATCTGAGTTTCCTGGTGGCCAAAGCAAAAGGGGAACATATATTATTTCTATGTCAAATAAATGACTGAAAAGCACAACTTACAGAGCACAACTCTCTAGCAAGCTCAAGACTTCCGATATGCATTAGTTTGATTATTGTAGTATTTCACGGAGGCATATACTAGTCTGCCTGTTACTACTATTCTTTTTTTTTTTTTGTCTAAATGCCTCTTACTACTCTTAAGTCCTGCTTCATGAAAATTAATATAGAGAGCATACTGCCTACATGAAACTATTTTTATTATAATTTTAAAAATACATAAAATTTTAAAGTTCCAGAAGTATTGATAAATAGAACTTTTAAGGAGGCTTTCCTTTGAAAATGTGTCTTTTAATTGCAACTGAATAAGATAATTGCACATGAATACAGGTGGGCAAAAGTAGGTGTGTAGTTGTGAGTATGCAAAACAGAGTTTATTCTATTATTTATTAATTATTGTATTATTTGTATTACAACTGTAAACCTACTTTTGCCATCCCCTGTATGGTTTTTTTTTTTTTAGTTTACATGATTAACAATCAAGATAAACTCATTTTAATTTCTCTATATTCTGCACTAAGCAAGGTATTATCAGTATATATATCTTTGGTATCAAGCTATTTATATGAACTGACTTTTGTTAAGACTGCTCCTTAACAAAAATTATTAATATTCAAATAGTAGGCTATTAGTTCAAAAACTGCAAGATTAAGTTTGGGCAATATATAAGTTGTTAATTATTTACTTCATCATAGAAGCCAATGCCACTTTAATAATTCTGGTGTTATATCTATGCCTGAGCTTATTAATTTCTAAACTTCCATATCTCCATAAAGCAATCTCTAGCAACTATTAGTATTTTATTCATGGAAAACATGATTATATTTTAAATTGTAACGTTAAATACTACTTTTTATTGTGGTAAGATATAGAATGAATCATTTTAACGTTTTCAAGTGTACAGTTCAGTGGCATTAAGTACATTCACATCGCTGTGCCCCCATCACCAGCATCCATCTCCAGAACTCCTTCATCATTCCAAACTGGAACTCTGCGGTAATTAAACAATAACTCTGCCCTCGCTCCTTCCCCGGCCCCGGAAACCATGTTCTATTTTCTGTCTCTATGACTTTGACTGTGCAAGGCACCTCGTGTAAGTGGAAACATGGGCATCTGTCCTTTTCTGTCTGGCTGATTTCATTAGCATGTCTTCAAAGTTCATCCATGTGGGACCATGTCTCAGAATGAAATACATGAAATACTGCTGGTTAAGTTGTGATTTTAAGCTCTAGTCCGGCTACTTTTAGGGAACTGTATCTGAGTCATGTCAGTCTCTTTCCTTCCCTGCCCACTTCATTCATCTTGGAGCTGTTGTCCCATCACTGCCTGATTACCTCCTCTAGTCATCCCTCAGGTTTAAATAGAAATAATTGCTGATAAATCATCTTCAAGGTTGCCAAATGTTCAGTGACAATAAGACAACCATGCAGTCGATCTTTCTGTTACACATTAATATGAAAATATGTAAACCAACTGGCACCTTCAAGAGGCCTCGGGAAGTGTTCCGCCTGTTCATTTTGCATAGGAGGGCACTATTGCCAGAGCATTTACATGATTTCCTGAAACCACACAGCCATTTAACAAGACAGCTGGGAATAAAAAACGCTAAGTGCTATGATAGTGTGAGTCATTTTGGAATATATTGTTCTTAGTTCCCGGTCAGTTAGAAAGTTTGAAGAACAGTGTCTTTAAGTAACATTCCTTTATTCAAACCTCCTAAGCTCCAGACATTTCATTAGCCTTTAAGAATATAACAGCAAGTTGGAATCCCTGGTCTCAAACAGCAGACCCCGGAGAATGTATCCTATATAATAAAAGGGTAATATGCAAATCGACTGAACGGTAGTGGTCGCTATGAAGGCAGACGTTCAATGCAGGAGCTGCCCCCTGGTGGTCAGTGCTCTCCCACAGGGGAGCACCACTCAGCCACAAGCTGGGCTAATGGCTGGTGAGCGCAGTGGCCCGCCTCCAGGGCAGCACTAAGCCATCAGTCGGACATCCCCGGAGGGCTCCCAGACTGTGAAAGGGTGAAGGCCAGGCTGAGGGACCCCTCTCCCCCGAGAGCACGAATGTTGTGCACTGGGCCTCTAGTGTAATAATAGAAAGACCACAGTTTAAGGTGTATGTATGACTAGCCGTTGATTCATCTCTACCTTTTTTTTCTTTTGCTATAGTCTGATTCCACATAAAATTATGCATGATTGGAAGGAACTGTTTTTTCATGGAAAGCCCATTTATGAGCAAGCCTCTATTAAGGATCTGCCAGCTAAGCCTTCTGCAGAGCAACTTATAGAAATGGAGAAAAGGGACTTGCTAGATAACAATGATTATGAAGAATATAAGGTATGAACAAAAATGGAATAATTAAGGTGAATGCAACATAATAAACATCATGTTGACAATAATTTTGTGATATTATTTTATTCCTATTAATAAAAAATGGGAATTTTATGTCTGCATTTTTCCCTTGGTTTAATTTGTATTAAAGTACTAATTTGTAAATGCCTAACTACATATACTCTATTATCTGTTACTCCCAGTTGATATTAAGAGTGGTCTGAAAATAATCAAGCATAATATATTGCCTGGGCAGATAAATTGCAGAATTTTAAAATGTTTTTATCTATCAGCATTTTTCTTTGTATGAGCTAACTACCTTTGCTTCATAAACCCCTGTTAAAGGGTATTTCTTAATGTATCTAAATACTATATTGTTCTTAGTGGCAAATGAAAGAGGAGAAGGTTTGAGCTTTATGAGTAGCATAGATTCAAACAAAATTTTATTCAAAGATTTATTTGTATTGGGTGCCAATTGATTTTCTTAGATGAGCTGCTGAAAAGCCTTTGGGGTTAGACAGAACAAGGGCTCATCATTGGCACTGCCATATGCTAGCTGTAAGACCATAGTCAGCCAGTCCCTTAGTGTCAAAAGACTGATTTATGAAATGGCAATAATAATATACCTACCTTATTTTGTTGTTGTGAAGATAGTACATTTTAAAATATATATTTTTTTACTAATTTCAGAGAGAGGAAGGGAGAGGGAGAGAGAGATAGAAATATTAATTATGAGAGAGAATCATTGATTGGCTGTCTCCCTGCACGCGCCGTTCTGGAGATAGAGCCCACAACCCGGGCATGTGCCCAGACCTTGCTGCATGGGCCAGTGCTCAACCACTGAGCCACACTGGCTGAGCTGAAGGTAACACATATTGAACATTTAACAAAGTGCACTGCATGTTGGATGCAAATAATACATATCAGTTTCTTTCCTCACCCAACTTCGTCTCACCTTTAGGAGGAAAATGTAAAATTAATAGCTATTGGATAGAAGTTTTGGGTTGATCAGCAGTAATGAAAGAAAGTATGAGGCTTTTTATTATTAGAAATATTGACTTAATTCCAGAAGGGCAGTAAGTGCAATATGAATGATTTGGCACAATCATTTGTTGAATTCGTCAAATACTCACTAAATAGTTGTTGAAAGGATGCATGAATGAAGTAAATGAATGACAATGAATGGGGCAAAGTGTAAAATGGCACTAATACGTAAATACTGAAAGAAGATAAGAATATGAAAAAAGGCAAGGAAAGAAAATGAGATTATGAGAAACTAAATGTACACCATATTTTAATTGGATGAATCTGTGTTTGTATTACTAAGAGAACTGTTACTTATTAAGGATGAGTAGAATCTTATGGGATGTGTGTGCATATTTATTTCATTTGGCCGTAGAATATACTAGAGGTAGTGTGTCAATCTGAAGTGTAATGCTACAAAATAAATTTTTTTCCTTTTGAAACTATTTTGTTTTTTTTGTTTTTAAATTTCTTTATTGATTAAGGTATTACATATGTGTCCTTATCCCCCCATTGCCCCCCATCCCCCCCCCACTCATGACCTCACCCCCCTGTTGTCTGTGTCCATTAGTTAGGCTTATATGCATGCATACAAGTCCTTTGGTTGATCTCTCCCCATTATAAATATCACACGATCTCACTCATTTATGGAATATAATGAACAACATAAACTGATGAACAAAAACAGATCCAGAGATAGAGAAGCATTGATCAGACCGTCAAACCTCAGAGGGAAGGTAGGGGAGGGTGGGGGTAAGGAGGAGAGATCAACCAAAATAAAATTGTTTGACAATATCAAGTTATGTAAAGGGATTTCTTTCCACTGTAAATTGTCGTTTTATTTGACAGATCTTGCTGATTCATGGAATATTAATTTCTAACTTATTTCTTAAACAGCTCTATCTACTCTATTCTTGTTGTTCTCATAAATCAGGAGACCAGGTAGTCTGCAGCTTAGCAAAGATTTGTCTTTTTAACTTTTTTTTTCTTGTTTGGGAAATCATTACCACAGGAACACAGCCGTCTTACCCACATCCTTTGTAGGAAATTGTAAACTTTTGTTAGGTGTGTGTGAACGTCTGGCAATGCCGTTTATTGTGTTTAAAGCTTTTACTGTTTTTCGGGAAATGAAAATTACCTGAGGATTTCTGATTTGTGTTTATATACTTTGCTCCTTTTGACCACGTGATGGAAGATAATATTCAGATGTTATACATTAATCCTTCCCTATTGTTAGCGCTTTTTTGCCTCTTCGGGATCTTGTTAACTGTCTCTGCCTGCAAGCAAAAAATAAATGTTTCAACTTGTAAAATATATTATTTGGCTTAAGGGGGACACCACAGCCTGGTTTAGCTGAAGGAAGCAGCTGTCCATGTTTATCATTGCTAAATTTGCTCAGCCTTTTTACTCCTTAGGTAAATGCATAACTTAGAAATTAGTCTTCCAAAGGTTTGCATTCTTAGCATACTTTATTGATGCCCATAAACACCTTAAAAAACTAATATCTCCCAGTTTTGAGCCCACACTTTTAAAACTCCATTAGAGAACTATAATGCTTAAATATTTTAAATATTACTCCTAGAAGTTGGCATGAAACACAATTTTGCTCATGTATGCATCATATGTAGCTGCCAAAAATTTGTCTCTTCTTTTTTTAAAATATATTTTTATTGATTTCAGAGAGGAAGGGAGAGAGAGAGAGATAGAAACATCAATGATGAGAGAGAATCATTGACTGGATGCCTCTTGCACGCCCGCCCCACCAGGGATCAAGCCCACAACCCGGGCATGTGCCCTTGACCAGAATCAAACCCGGGACCCTTTAGTCTGCAGGCCTACACTCTATCCATTGAGCCAAACCGGCTAGGGATGTCTCTTTTTTCTTAACATTATTTCCTAAATCATCATACTCCATCATCCAGGAATGGTATGGCCAGAAATATCATTCATTTATCACTCCTAGGGAGGAGGCAGTAACAGCATCATGGAACAGCCAGACCCACTAGGATTCCCGGGCAACTGCCACAGGAAAACAAGGCGTTGTTTAATCGAGTAGGGAAGATCCCTGAAAACCCAGTGCACCACGGGCAGCCGGGGAAGCCAGGAGCTCAGCCTCTCTAGCTCTCTGGAGGCGCGGTCCTCACACAGCAGCCAGTGGTTCTCAATTATGCACTGGACTCCTGCTGGTAAACCCCAAACTCTCCCACGTGCACGTCCTTTTCAGGAAGTCTCCGCCACAACGTACTGGGCAATTTGCAGAGCTCTACTGTGCATGCCAACAAACACGTTTCAGTTGGAATTCCCCCAACTTGAAAGAAGGGTATTTTGTGTCCCACATATCATGTTGTTAAGTCAACCAAAGTTTTTTCATTGTTATTTTTGTTTTTAATGAAAAATTACTGTTTAAGTTCATGATCACTTGAGCTTGTTGTGGTTGTTGGGCTAACCCGAGAGTGTATGTTGTAATGCACATTTTTATCAACAGCACTGTTGGCTTAGGATAGTCTACTAACTAGACTTTAAGATGCCTTTGTATATACTGTGGTTTAACATTCATGCTCCTGTCACTACACCAGATGTATACACACCCCTCCCCAGATTTGTTTATACACTGACATATTGCCAGGTCCTTTTCCACTAGAGAATAGGAATGAGGGACTAAATCGACCAGGGGGTTGCCTTCCTGTGTCTCATCTGATTTGTCTGACTGAAAGGCTCCAGACACTGCCTTGTTCTTACTCTCAACTCCAGCCTTTGTCTTGATCCAGTGGCTTCAGACTCAACTTCAAGAGTGGACACTCCAACTTAGCTCTGCCCTTGCTCCCTGGCTTCCCAGTGAATGGCCTCTTCTTCATAGCTTATTATTTAATCAAATATTCTTATAGGCAGAATATCAATGTGAAGCCTGTGTCACTCAAGTGACATCTTGGGTAACTGACACAAGCACAGTGATAGATTTTTGTAGCAGGTAAGTGATTGTAAATAGACCATTTTTAAAAATTTTTATTTAAAAGATATTTATTGCATTAGTCAACTCAGGTTGCCACTGTAGACTGGGTGGCTTCAAAAAATAGGAACGTATTTCTCACACTCCTGGGAAGTCCAAGATCAGGGTGCCAGCAGACTCAGTTTCCTGGTGAAGACTCTCTTCCAGACTTGAAGGCGGCCACCTTCCCACTGTGTCCTCACATGGAGCAGAGAGAGAGAGATAACTCTGGTCTCTTTCCTTTTTAAAGGACACTATTCCCATTGTGGGGACCCCCACTGTCAAAACCTTATTGCCTAATTACCTTGCAAAGGCCCCAAATATGAATTGTGGAGGGACACCATAGAGTCTGTAACATACATGTTTACTCGGGACACTTATGAAATACCTCAGAGTGCAAGCTTAGGTAATACTTCAAGTGCAAGACTCCTTAAATTCAAATGAAATGGCTGTTTTGATGCTTTTTTTTTCTTCTTCTCTCCCTGTTGAGAAAGAAGTCTTAAAATACCTTATTATTATTTAGTTTTTACTCTGAAGATATGTTTATATCTTCTATTTTGAGCTTTGCGGGAGTATAGCTTACTTTTAAGTAGAGTGAGCAGTTGCTCACATGATGGAAGTGGAGATAATCTGTCAGACCTCCTACTTTAAAAGTTCTGTTTGCCATTGTACCCGATGCCACACATTATCACTTCTTTGGATTAAGACATAAGAGGCACCTGCTGATATACAAACGTTTCCCAAGATAGGTAACAAGAATAACAACCGGCCTCTAAAATAGGAGCTAGGAAAGAAGGTTGGCACTGAAAGTAATATTCGCACCATGGTTCTAGTTTAGTTTTTATGCTGTGCACTTAATGGCTCTATTTGTTTAGAGTTTTGTCTCCAACTCTCTAAATTCCTCCCGTAATGGTAAGGCTAGCTGGCCAGCTTTTTCTGGGTAGGCCTCATTGTGTGGCTGTGTCTTAGTGGGATTACCAGTAGGTGCTATAATACTGATTTATGGTAACCAAACATAGTGATACTAATTTGCAAAGTAGAATATTCATGTATTGATTTCCAAAGGGAGCTGTAGTTATCCTAGCCACGTGGTTACCAAGAAACAAGGCTATCTTTCAACTATTGTTGGCCAAGGATTTCAGAAGACTGGAGGAGGTTTGGCAGAGGTCTTGAGTCTAAGGAGAAGAGGGACTAGAAGGGGAACTTTGCTCATGGGGCCCAATAAATCTCCAGAACCTTGAATGGATCCAAGAAAGTCTTTGAATTTTGGTGTGGGGCAGAGGTGTTGGGCTGAGAACTCTCCCACCTGAAAGAACCCCCCTCTGCTCCTGTCCAGTTCCCATGGCCTGTCAGCAATATACTTTGGTACACTGGACATAGAGTTGTCTTTGATATATTGGTCAGTGCCACCTATAAGCTTTTTTGGAGTGGTCTACGCCTCTTTGAGGTATTTACCTTATGTGACATTAGAGAAATTCTAACCAAGTCTGTCTCTCTGTCTGTCCCTGGCTGAGCAATGGTAGCAGGTAGGTGAATTCAGATGTAGAAGCTTCTGGAAAAGTTTTTTGAGCAGCAAGACGATAAAAGTTGGTATCAAAGTGATCTTGAGGGAGACACCACCTCCCTGGTGAATAGAGCATAGTTTGACCAACTAAGAAATACAGTTTACTGTTTTTATTAGAAGGACTACCAACTCTAGAATTGTTTGGTGGCCCTTTCACAGGGAGAGATCTGATATAATGTCCAGTGTGATGCTGACCCAAGGGCATTTGGGGGTCAGGAAGAATGCAGTAGCCTTAAAGTCTTAATTTGTTTCAGACCCAGGCAATTGTGCTGTAAAAAGAACTGGACTAGCTGCACAGCTGCTGTAATCCCCACTATGCTGCGTTCAATGCCCCAGGAGGGCCGGGGTGCTTGCCAGGGCAGAGAATGGAACCAGGACTATGGACCTGTCCTTTTGGGGTGAAGAAGGTACTCCTCCCTGGATCTCCTCCACTGAGTCCCTTTGAGCACGTCTGGCATCAGAGTGCCACACTAGCCCCTGCCCATTGTTTGCAGCTGATTTGTCGCTGAATTTCAGCAGCACAGAAATATCCATTTTCAGGACAGAGGAGCTCTCAAAGTGGCTTCGTTTCAGTTGCTCCTGGTAATCAGACCTGCAAGACGAAGTGTCAGCCCAGTTATTCTGGCTGCCTGATCTATAAGTAAGAAAAAGAAGCCTGCCCCTTCTTGCAAGTGCTGGGCTTTCTGAACTGATGGACTTGTTAGAAGCGAGAATTGTTAGGTTGTGCATGGTGAGGTGCCAGCCTCTCTCAGGTGTAGGCCTTCCGGCCTTGACAGTGATTTTCATCACCTGCTGGGTAAGTGACCATGGCCAATATGAATTTCCCTCAAAGTAGGGGAATTCAAATTAGGCACAATGTAGGTAGAATTTGTTACCTGGGTCTCCTTTTGTGATAGGCTAGAACTAAATATCTATTTCCGTGGCATTAGGTCAGGGCAGGTTGGGGAAGGCTGCTGCTGGGACCTAAGTGATACGGTTCTGAGTGAAAGCCGTTATTAGGATTAGGACCAGGTCTTCACATTTCCTAGTGAGACAGAATTAACTGCAGGATCTGCTGATAGGCAGGCATTGACTACTCGCAATTCTTCTTGTAGCCAGAACAGCCTTCAGTTCAGCATTGTGGGTGAAGTAGAGTTAACGGCTGTCTCTCCCTGCTTACCATGGGCTACGTATGCACTTCCTGACAATAGGTAGGGGGCTCAGACTGAGAACTCTAGCACAGAGGTGCATGAAGGCATACCTTCTCTCTGGAGGTGCATCTGCCCTGCCAACATCAGTGAGAGGTGTATATCCCCATGCCCTTAGCTCCTCTGTAATCTACAGGCAAGCCTGGCAGAAAGGTATGGCCAGGTAGCTAACCATGGCTATCACATGACTGGAAGTCAGGTGACTTAGAAAGGCTGCCAAGCTCACTCAGCAAGGCCAGCTCATCTTTTCTAGTTGCTCTGAGACCTTTAAATCGAGTCCCAACACAGAGCCTACTCCATGACAGTTCTTTGGTGAGACGTCAGAATTTAGTTGTCCATCAGCTGCTGACTTCTCCTCTCTTCCTCCTTGTTAAGGGTTGCGCAGGGCAGGATCCATTCTTCTCATTGGAACCTGGCCATCAAAAAGGTTCCACACTGTGGTTAAGAAACCATATTGTGCTTACATGAGCTGACTCCCCATCGTGCAAAGTATCCAACCACCATTTCTGCTTCTCCTGAGAATCATGGGCAGTTGCCAGGAATTTAAAAGTCTGAATTACAGATTTAGGCAGTTCCCCCATGTTCCCTCGGGGTTTTTGAGTGGTTGGAGGAGAAAAAGCCTGGGAAGGAAAGGCAAAGAACAGAAGCTCTGAAAGCTACAAAGTTTTACCTTAGTACTCCATTGTGGAGTATGGCTTTTTTTCTGAATGCCAAATTTCAGTAATTGGAATATAGCCCCTGGATTTTCCATGTTGCCATAGTAATAAGTGTGTTCCTATAACATCTGATTACCTCTGGTAGGAGACAGGACAGATCCAAACAGAAGATCAGCCAGGATTGCCGGTGCCAGAGATTGAATTCTTTGAACTGGAACCAAGATGATCAAGATAGTTTATCTGAAAGTAGCCAGAAACAGGAAGCAGCAGAGGTGGACTCAAGCCAAGTCCTTTGAGTAGGCCAAGGATCAAAGCTGAGATTGGTGAGAACCAGACTAGAGAATGAAAATGAAGCTGGGTGGTTGGAAGGGAGGCAGAACTGGAACAGAAGAAGATGCGGATTAAAGGCTTGGAAGCAAAGTGAGGGGGCCCCAGGCAATTGCCACAAAAGAGCTGGAATGTCTGCGCCTTGTTTTTATTATCTGCCCGTCATGTGGTTCATGGTTGCACCAACCTGGTTTAGGAGACCCAAGGCAAATATCCAGTTGGGAATATGAAATTAATCAGGTCACAAACAGCGCTCCATACATCACCTCTTACATGCCCGTTCACACAGGCAGCTCCTTCTCATTCCAGGCCACTGTAAAATCTCCGGCAGTGGTTCTTACAAAGTCCCAAACATATAGATTGTGAATAATTTATTACATTTCAACTGAGATGCTTTTTGCGGCCATAAAAAGGACACCTTGATTTAATGGAGAAGCTCTCTCAAAATCATACTACAAACCCTGACTTCAAGAAATGCTTCCAGGACTAGCTAATTTCGTACATGGCCTGTGGATTCTTGCCGACTTCTATTTGTAATGATGACATTTCCTGATCTAGATTTGGGGTTGAGTTGTGTCTTTCAATCTTATTTGGGAAACTAAGATCTAAAATCAACCACACAAATAAGATCTAAAAAAAGGTGAGTAAACTGGACTTTAAATTATTATCAATTATGAGAAATTGCACCTAGAATTATGTTATTATTTTTAAAATATATTTTGGTGAATCTCTACTTGGTAACTCTCTGGGTTGAGTCACTGTTAGTATAAAGTTAAGGGTTTGTCCTTCCTATTTAAGAGATGAATCCAAGATGGTACTCAGACACATGAAATCAGAACTGAGGGCACCTGGTTTCTTGTCCAATAAAACATCCTTTATTTTTTGTTTTTTTTTTTTGTGTTTTTTTTTTCAAGCAGTGGATTGAGAATAGAATATGAAATTAATTCATAGGTCATAATCATTATTTTTTTAAAAATAGAAACACGACATAATGAAAATGATGCAATGGTATACAATAGAAACCAAAGCACCCCACCGGTAGCAAGGATAGGTATTGTATACAACATTTTTTTCTGTCTTACACGTACTTGTGCACAAATACTGGTAACAATGTAAAATGCATTTCTTATGGAGGGCCCTTGGCCAAAATGTCTGAAAGCCACTTTCCTGGAAGATGCAGTACAATTGGTAATTGTTCTTCAATAGAGGCCAGACAGCTGGAGGAGTGCTCACAGGGTTCCTAACAATAAAAAATGGAGACATTTGGTGAAGTGGTTGACCTGGAAGGAAGCCTGTACTAGTAGCTAAAGGAAAGGTCACCATGATGAACAAAGATAGAACGTCCTCCGGAATTTGAGGATTGATAATGGCTCCGACAACCCCTGAGGCTGCAACTACAAGCCTCAGCTGCCTTCAGCTATCACAGACTGTCTTCTCTTCCTCACTTTCTGCCGAGTGGCGGGCAAGAAAAACCAGCCACAGCAGATGCAGAATTCATGCGGCTCGAAAGCCTTGGCAGGGTGGAGTTGTGGTGCTTCGACCACTGCACTCTAAAGGAGGCTCAGCCTCATTTTGTGGAGTTACTACATGTGGCATTTCTCGAAGTCAGTTTATTAGAAGCTTCCACCATTAGTTTTTTGGCCACCGTAACCAGATAATATGTCTGTTGTTGGGTTTTATTATCTCCAGGTAAAAAGATGGCATTTCAAGGAAACTGGCAGGTCTGAATGCATTTGGGGTTGAATTGTGAGTCGCTTGGAGCCTACCAGCCTGGGAATAGCTGGGCACTTCAGGCCATGTAGATGCTGGTAAATTCTAGCCACTGATGAAGACAAACACTGGATTGTGTGTACTCTCCAACCAGTACCGCCACTCTACAAAAGCCACATTCCAAGGTGGCTACTAAATAGCATTGGCATAACTCAGTGTGTGTTGGTTGAATATTGTGCTAGTGGAACTCACATGACAGTTGAATGTTTCCCAAGGTCCAGATTCAGTTAACACAGGTTTGTCAAAGTGAACTGTGTCTCCTCTCTCTTTTAAAAGGATAGATGAGAAAGCTCTATTTCCATCTTGGATCTCTAGAAGAAATGAGAATGAGGTACATTTGCTTTGCTCCAAGGGTAATCATGTTCAGAGAAGCAAGCAAAGCATGTTGAGAAAACCATGCATCTCCGCCAGCAGCAGCATCTAGCCACTTGGGCAATATTGCAGTCAAGGAGAGAATCCAGTGACCTGATCACATGGGAGATCTTAGGTGTGTCTTTGAAGTGTGCACATTCAAACACACTGTTCTCAATCAGGTCTGTCTGTAAATGCTCATGATACTTGTAGCCAGTTAATAACAAGGGGACCAAGGACAATGATTTATCAGGCCACAGGACACAAAAGGATATGACAGACGGGATGTAACCAGAATCAGAAGACTAGGGAACCTGAGGTAGTGACAACATGATATAGAGAACCATGTGAGTGTACTGAATCCAGGCTGGTAAACAGATTATTAGGTCCATGTTATCGGTGAAAACAGGAGAATTGGGAGATACCATGGTCCCAGGAATTCAGAATTCAGTTTCCGGAAAGGTCAGTGTAAGTCAATTACTAAAAATAGTACTAGTAAAGAGGTTATGACTTTTAATCAAGGTCAGGGATTGTTTACTCTGTTGTAATTTTATGATCTCTGTGTGTAGGTAGACAAGAGGTGTTGATAGATCTTGAGTCTTGCACTTTTACCTTCTCAAAAAGACATATTGACGGTATTTCTATAGGCACAATAAAAATAAAGAGATGTTAATTGTTCATTATATATGCATGTCAGTTGACATGAATTAGTACTAAGACCAAGGAGCACATCTACACACAAAATAGTGTCTTACTAAAGTACTAGTTGATACCAGGTGAGACTTACCTGGTGTTGCCCACTCTAGGCATCAGAGTCCTGAAACTAATAGCTAGCTAGATGTCTATTTATAACAGTACCTGAAGGAGTAAGAACTAAATATATTGTATAATTTTTCTCTAGTATAATTTTATTATATAATTATGTAAAATAGAAACCTGGTTCTTCTTCACTAACGAACTAGACAATCTCTTTTGCTCAATGGAGTGAAACTAGTAATCTTCATTCTGGTCTGAATTTACCTCTTTTTCCAGTTCTTCTGACCTCTTTTTCACTCATCATGTTCTTGTTCCAACCTGAGCTGTTTACCTTGTCTTACCCTTTATTCTTGGTCTTCAACTGTGTTTTTAAGATGGTTCAAATGTGTCCCCCCCAAAAAAACAAAAAACAAAAAAACACCTTGATCTGCTTATCTCCACAGGTCAGGCCTCCGTTCTTTTTCTAATCTAAGCATTCCATTCTCTTCATGGTCAACATTCTGTCCCATTGTGTTCTGCCACATTCACTCAGTGATGGAAGAGGGCTTTATTCTGCTGCCTCTGAGCAGCAGCAGCCATCTCTATACCAGAGACTCAATTCCACAGCCACCTCCACTTCCCTAGGGACATTGTTCCCTAGGGACATTGCAACTTCTTTCTTTTTCTTATGTAGAACTCCTTGTTTAGAACTCCCAGAATAGTGTGACTCTTAAGCTAATGATGAGCATCTTTTTCTTATTCCTGCCTTTAATGGAAAAATGTATCATTCATCTTTGTTCACCACTACCTATGGCTCCTAAGGGTGCTAAGGATGTCATCTTCAATTCATTGCACATTAAAGGATTTGCTTTGTTTAATATATATATGTATGTGTGTGTATATATATATATATAGTCTCATCAGAAATGAATTTTGAATTTTATCAGATGCTTGGTCAAAATGATCATGGCTTTTTTTAAAAAAAATAGCTTATTAATGTGATATGGTAACAGGTTTTCTAATATTTATCCTACCCAGTATTTATGAAGTAACTCTGATTTAGTTATGGCAAGACAACTTCAACATAATATAGAGGTTATGAGCACATGTTCTGGAATCTGCCTGCCTGCGTTCCAATACAAGTTCTGCCATTACTATTTGTTGTGAACACTGACAAGAAATTTAGCTTCTATAATACTCAGGTGTTTTCTTCTGAAAAATCAGAAAGATAAGAATACTTTTGTAAGAGTTGTGTGAGAATCTTGTGAGATAATGCATAAAAACAACAGTATATGGCACATACTGTGTAGTAAATGTCAATTGGTATCTTTATTGCCTCTTAATATAATGCTAATTCTGTTACTATTGTAGGCATGATTCTTGTAAAATATTTCCAAGTGAGGTTGGCTTGTAGTTTTCTTCTTGGATGCTATTTTTGTCAATTACTTTTGATATCTTTCTGGTATCAGGATTATGCTAGTTTTGTCAGGTGAACTGGAAAGCTTTCTATTTCATTCCATTCTCTGGAAAACTAAACAGCACTTACATTTCAGTTTAATTATGGTATGAACATTTTTCTGCAGACTATGATGGTCTTCAGGATTCCTCTGGATATAGTTCTTTGACAATTTTTCCACTTTTTTCATGGCTTTCATCTTTCAAATACTCCACTTAAATTAAAAATTGTATCATTTTTACTCTCCTACAATATCATTTTACCATACAGTAATAAATTCCAGTTTTTTATAGTAGAGTTATACATAACATTTTCTTAAAGATTTTTAAGTCTTCTTAAAATCTGTTACTTTCTTCCTATTATGTTATAAAATTGATACTTGCTATTCTTCACCTTTGTTCAGAACTAATAGCAATTTTATTATCAGGATTATCATGGACAAATGTAGGAATATATCAATAAAAAGTATCTCAATAGTTTGCTCTCTAATTTATCAATTTCCATTTTTATGAGTCTCTTCTTCCTTTTTTTTACTTTATTTTAATATTATTTTTCCTATTTCAATGCTTAGTTTATTAATTTCCCTTCTTTTTAGGTCAAGGCATTATACTAAGGAACTATGAATTTTCCTCTAAGTACAGTTTGATCCCATCCCATATTGTTAATAAATTTATTGTTTTAATGTTCTTTTTGGATATTTATATTTTTAATTTCTTTCTTGCATCAAGAATTACTCAAAAAGACTGATTTTAGTTGTTAAAAATTTATATTTTTCATATCTTTCAAAAATCAATTTCTAGTTTTATTACACAGAGCTCAGAGAATGTGGTCTGTAGTGTTGTTGTTTTTCTTTCCCTCTAATTGTTTGATCATTTCAGCAAGAAACCTGGAAAAAACTGGGAGTTAAACATAGCCACCATATTGGGCATGAAATAGCAGATAAAACTATTACTGCTTTTTTATCTGCTTACTTATGATAGTTTTAAGTATCCTAATGCTCAACCTGGACTATAATTTGCCTCAGTTAACTCAATATGCCTCCTTTTATAAACTGTTATGGATTTTAGAGTTGGGTTAGTGTGTGTTTTCTTAATTTTTATGTGGTGAGCTCAATTTTTGCTCCCTAATATGAAAATATTGTATTAGTCATTTATGTAATACTAGAGGCCCGATGCACGAAATTCATGCAAGGGACTCAGCACTCGCAGCTGTGGCGGCTGCCTCGGCCCTCACAGCCCCGGCTTCGTCTGGAAGGTCATCTGGAAGATCGTCCGGACAGTCCTTCTGCTGTTCTGCCATCCAGTCTAATTAGCACATTGTGCTTTTATTATTATATATAATAATTCGACCTATTGATTAGCTTTTGTTTGTTATAATTTGGATTTGCTTTCAATATCCTTATATGCCTAAATTCCACTTTTAAGAATATTATGTTTTGTTTGTCTCATTGCTACTTTCACAGAACATGGTTGGAGAGTGGGCCTTACCAGAAGAAATGATTGAAAGTTTACCACCCTCCAACAATTGCATATTGGGCCATGTGGTTCACAGACTAACTGAAAAATCTCTTCCCCCTCAAGTTGAATCAACAGAATCTGAAGTGCCTTCATGTGCTATTAAAGGGTGCATATTAGGGAAGACATTTAGTGGAAAAACAACTGCTGTAAATGCTCTAGAAAAAGGTAGAATTTTTTCCTTTTTATATTTGTATTTATCTAATTATCTTAACATTGACTGTTTTTACAAATGGCTGTGTCTGTAGAAAACATACACGAGGGTCTGCTGATATATTAGGAAAATCTGTCATCAAGAATTTTATAATAGAATGATCAAATAATTTGTTTCCAAGTTAGACACTCACCAATATAGAGTCATAAACTGTGACTGTCCCAGGCAAACCTGGTTATATGGATATGCTACATTATCATGATGCAGAGTATAACTAGAAATAACAAGTCTTGAACTTTTCCTCATAAATTTTACTTACTTTACCAACAGATGAAGTAGGATATTAATAATTTGTCACAAGTACAAGAGAAATTCACTTAAAATTATATAATATAAAAAAATGTAAATATTTTCATGCTTTATATTTTTTGAATTTTCACTCTGTCTTTAATGAGCCTTAGTCTTTCTCTGTAAAAGTTCTTTCAGTTAGAGGAAAAATCACAGGTTACCATCTGTTCAATTAATTTTTATTCATTATGTGTTTCCCTTTTTCATGGGAGAGCTCAAAATTTGCACTGAGGCCAGTCCATCTTGAATCATTCTAAGACAAAGAAGGGCAGGTCATTATTGAGATGTCAAAGAGCCCTCCTTAAAAAGCAACTAGACAAAATCACAATGAGATAACTCCTCACATCACTAGAATAGGTGTATTTTTTAAAATACATTTTATCAATTTTTAGAGAGAGAGGAAGGGAGAGGGATAGAGAGATAAAAACATCGATGAGAGAGGAACATCATCAATCGGCTGCCTCCTGCATGCGCCCCCACTGGGGATCAAGCCCACACCCAGGCATGTGTCCTGACCAGGAATCTAACTGATGACCTCTTGGTTCATGGGTCAGTGCTCAACCGCTGAACCACACTGGCTGGGCCAGTGTAATTTTTTTTAATGGGAAAAAGACAAGTAGAGATATTGGGACACATTGCTGGTGGGATTGTAAAGTGGTACAGCCATAATGGAAATCAGTTTAGTGGTTTCTCAAGTAAGCTAAACACAGTATTGCCATATAACTCCAGCAATTCCACTACTAGTTATATACCCAAAAATATTAAACACAGGTGTTCAAAAAGAAGAAACAACATTGTATAAGAATATTCATAGCAGTACCGTTAATAACCAAAACTTGGAACTAATCCAAATGTCCTTCAACTGATGAATGGATAACAAATATATATCCACACAATGGAATATCATTCATTCATAAGAAGGAGTGAAGTACTGATGCATGCTACAACATGAATGTACCTTGAAAACATACTGAGCAAAAGAAGTCAAGACACAAAAGACCACATATTGTATGATTCCACTGATATGAAATATTCAGAATAGAAATATCCATAGAGACAGGAAACAAATTAGTTGTTGCCAGGGACAGGGATAGGGTGAAGAAGTGACTGCTTAATGAATACAGGGGTTCCTTTTGGGATGATAAAATTTTTCTGGAACAAGATAGTGGTGATGGTTGGACAACATTGTGAATAACTTAAATACCACTGAAGTGTGTCTGTAGAACAGTCAAAATGGGTACTTGTATGTTCTGTGAATTCTAACACAATATTTTAAAAAAGCAGCTTGATTCAGACAGCAGTTCTAGGGGGCCCTTAAGACAGTGTGAGAAGGCGAACCCAGCACAGAAAGACAATGATGTCAGTGTCCTACATGAGAAGCTGTCAGTAAAACTGCCTTTTGTACTTTAGACTTTCCTGTCCAGGTACTTTCTATCGACACGCTTCTCCGAGAAGCTATCAAAGCAAGTCATGACAATGAAACCGTCAGTGAGGCCCTTCTGATTCAGCACGAAGCCGAAGAAAAGGCTCCGTCAGAGCTGCATAGTAGCGAAAGCCAGGCAAGTGCGATTTTAGTTATCTTTCTTGCACCTTGTGTATGAGATTTGAAGCTAGATAGAACCTAAAAGATCTCCTAGACCAGAGCTTGATGACCTTTTCTGTAAAGGTCCCAAGAGTAAATAGTTGAGGTTTTTGTGGGTCAAGAGGCAAAATCAAGGATATTATGGGGTACTTATATACCACAAGAGAAAATCCACCCCACCACCAGTTTCCCTGGGTGGTCCGTCCAGGGTGATGGTCTGGCTTTGTGCCCAGTCACCTTCCGCTAGAGGCATTCTCCTCAGGAAAGAGCCACTGATGGTGAGGGAGTGGAGGGCCTGAATTTTAAGGGCTGGAGGGGAGAGGATATGAGTGCTGTGGGGAGTTCAGCAAGTCACTAGCACCTGGAGTGAAATTCTACTACTGAGAGCCTGGCATTGGCCAACAGCAGAGTCCCTATCATGTAGTTGGAGCCAAAGCCAGCCCTGGGCAATGGTCAATGCCAGTGCTAGAGCTGAGCAGGGACAGGAGGTGGAGGGTGACACCCGGTTTAGTCCCCAGGCTCACAATGGTGTCTTATGGAGTTTTAAGTGCCCACGGACCATATAAAAATAGCCCCCTAAATTTGGTCCATGCGCATTGTTGGCCCATCTCTGATCTAAACTCATAGATCTCAGTTTGTGGAGGTGTGGGGTTGAAGGGAGGTTTACCAGCATCACATTCTCATCAGTATTGCATCTTGCTACATTATTACATGAAGATTCTAGTGCAGGAAATAGGAGAATGTGGCCCCACCTTGGGAGACAGTAGAAGCCCTAAGCATGAATTGGTTTGATTAGGGTAAGACCCTTGGTAATGTCTAGACTGTGATCGAGATCCCAGGTTCTAAACCCAAAGCTCTTTCCCCTACCTTATGCTGTCTCTGCAACTGAATGAATTAGCAGAGAATCTAATCCCAGATCATTGGCATGAGCTATAAAATAAGTATCCTTTAACTATGAATTCTGAAAATAACTGTGAGTTTTCTTCACTGGGGGATGCTTTGTCTTCCATGTTGTAGTACTCTTCATACTCTAACCTTTTGGATGCCAGATAACACACATCTTTATTTCCCTTATGGTTAGCTATGATTGACATCTCTAGGATTGTTCTTTCTAAGGTGGTTTCCATAAACTTTACCTCTTTCTCACCTTCCACTGTGTTTTCAAAATGGCAGTTGCTGTATTTTACATAGGAATTGAAGGCCAATTGAAAGACACATTCCACCACACATACCTAATCATTTCCATTAGAGGGACAGGCTGTGTATTTCCATAAGCACAATTATCACCAAACTTTGTTTCTTTCTGGAAATTATTCAGTCCCTCTAAATATCACTTATGTCTTAATGTTACAAAATAGTATTTTTTTCAAACCTCACTTATAGAAATGAAATTTATAATGCTATTAAAATGACAATATTAAACCTGTTCGTGTGTGTGTGTTTTCTCCCCAAAGGATCTTCAAAGTAAATTTTCACTTGAGCTACTTTCAGAGGAAGCCTTTCCAGAAACGGAAGATAAAACTACACTTAGTAAGTAAGACATTAAAACACATCATCCAGCCCCAGCTGGTTTGGCTCAGTGGAGAGAGTGTCAGCCTGTGAACTGAAAGGTCCCAGGTTCAATGCCGGTCAAGAGTACATGCCTGGGTCGCAGGCTCGATCCCCACTAAGGGGTGTGCAGGAGGCGGCCGATCCATTATTCTCTCTCATCGATGGTGTTTCTATCTCTCTCCCTCTCCTTTCCTCTCTAAAATCAATACACACACACACACACACACACACACACACACACACACACTATATGTGTGTGTATATATATGTATATATATGTGTGTGTGTGTGTGTGTGTGTGTGTGTGTATAACACATCAACACATCATCTATCATTTACATTAGAAGGACAGACAAACAGTAAGAGCACATGTATGTGAGCACAAATGTGCTTGCAGGGGAGTCTCACATAATTGTCTCCATGGTCATTTGACAGACAGAACAAGATAAACACAGAGATCCCTAACCTTTGTCTACAACTGGGGATAAGAGACAAAAATAACAAGGAATTTTTTCACACTCCTTCAATGGTTGCTCAGTTTGGCTGTGTTATCAAGACCACCAGAATATATCCTCCTCCTTTCTTCCTGGCTTTTCATTGTTTGTTTCACCTATGCAGGTCTGGGTGAGTGAGTATTACTGGGGCCCTCTCCGCATACTACTGCTTTATTCACGGTGTTGAGGGAGGCTGCAGGGTCTGGACTCTTCAAGCCACCTGAACAGTGGTACCTTAGATAATACTCAGTGTATTCCTAACCGTGAGCAAGGCAAATAGAACCAAGCTTCCCAAACCTAATGAGAAATTAGCCCCAGTCCTTTAGATCCTTTGTAGAACCACTGGTAGAAAGCAATTTTAAGTCTTAAATATGCCTTCTATGTGTGCTAGTGACAGCTTTTCCATATTCAATAGTTTCTTCATATCTATACTAATAAAAGGGTAATATGCTAATTAGACCAGACATTGTCTTCTGGATGTTCTTCCGGACAAAGCCACAGTGGCGGGGGCCGAGGCAGAGGTGGTTAGGGGCAATCAGGCCAGCAGGGGAGAGCAGTTAGGGGCCAATCAGACTGGCAAGGAAGCAGTTAGGGGAGATCAGGCAGGCAGGCAGGTGAGCGGTTGGGAGCCAGCAGTCCTGGATTACAAGAGGGTGCAGGTGGGGCTGAGGGTTCTCCTCCCATGCACGAATTTTGTGCACTGTGCCTCTAGTTCTAGAATAATGTTAAGATTCTCCTGTGCCATCATCACAATTGCCATCACCACTGGACAATGCCTAGATTCCCTATGAGCATGCAACTCCCTAGAGCAGCCGAGTTTTTCATCGTTTAAAGGGAGATAATCTGTCCCTTATTTGGGGTATTTGTTTCTTCCAGATATTTTCATTGATTTTTAATCTAAGTACTGTATAACCAATTTTATTACAAAAGTACAGTGATTATAAATGGACTCTGAAAACTTTGTATTTTTTCATAGAATTTAACCAAAACCCCTCTGTCTTCTAACATTTTCTACTTTTAGACTTGTTACTTATAACTAGATAATCCAGGAAAAATAAAAATATTGACAATTTCTTGAGAAACCTAACTTGTTTTCTGAAAAGAAAAGCCCAATCTGAATGCATTTCTGAGGATATTGTTGTGAGTGAGCCATACTGAGTGAAGGAGGTGGAAAACACCAAGCCACACAGTGGCCAGGATCTTAATGTTGTGGAATGAGGGTAACAGCCATACTGTGGTATTTCTATTACTTACTTCCTCTGAGTATTAGGCATAACTGGGTCCAATGACCCATCAATCCAAAACCATAGATGGTCAGATGCTAACATGGTTGTTAGTTGTAAGTACTGGCATTTGTTCTTACCACTTTTTCCTGTTGATAGGTTCTGATACCAATAAAACACCAAAAGCTGAAGAAATCAAGTTAAGTGACAGTGTCTCTAAAGTAAGTATTGTAATATAATTTTGGTTGCTGGTATACTGGAGTGTATCATGATCCCTTGCTCTTAGGAGTATCTTCAAGTGGAATGAAATAGCAATGTGTTCCTCTTTGGGTTAAAGTAAGTCCGATAGTAAAATATAAGCTAACTCTGAGTTTACTTGATATTCTTTATATTATTTACTTTAAAGCAGTGGAAATTGATGTTCAATTTTGCCAAGTAAGAAAGTAAACACATTCTTTTATTTTAGACTTATGCCAAATTTATATTTATGTGTTTTTCTTTACCACTCAATTTATGACTTTTATTTTCTTTCAGACTCTCTTTGCCTCTAAAGAATTTTTCCAGAATTAATTATTTGCCTTATTTGTGACTCTACAGAATATTTTATTAATCTCTGAAAAAATATTTACAACAATTCACTCACTATTGTTTTAGTGGAAACTAATATTTCTGTATGTAGTATTGCTTTCCTGTATATGGAAACATTTTTTATTTATTTTCACAGTTCACTGTATGTGCTCAAATAGAATGGCCAGGTTAATCAAGTATAATTTCATTGACTTTATTTTTTTTACATTAGATTACTTCTTTATGCATTTCATCATGAAAAAACAATTTTATAATATTTTAGATTTCAAAACTGTTTAAAGAGAGAAAAAGTTTTGGAAGGATATATACCAAACTATAAACATAATGACCAGTAGAGAAAGTGATAAAGGGGGCCTTATAATTTTTACTCTGTGTATTTGAAATATAAATTATCAGAAAGGCTAAGTTTGTTTTCATATTTACATTTATTGAGTTATAGTTCCCCCCAAAGTCCATATTTCAGTTCAATTCAAAGGTTATACTTTATTTCATACACTGTTGTAATGATTTGGGATATATCACTGAACAAAAAAGAGTGTTTGGACCTGATGGAGTTTGCATTTTAATAGAGGAAGACAGGTAATAAACCACAAACACATAAACAAATGAATTGTATGGTCTATTAGATGGTGATGATGCTGGGAGAAAAGAAAAAGTAGAATAGAATGGAGTAGAGTAGAGTAGAGTAGAGTAGAGTAGAGTAGAGTAGAGTAAGGGGGATCAGGGACCTAGACCGTGGAACAAGGGGAAGTTTCTGTCTCACATGGGGTAGTCCTCCTTGAGAAGGTGAAATTTAAGCAGATTGAAGGAAGATTGAGAGAGTCATCCAAGTGGGCCTGAGGAAGCACTTCAGGCGGAGAGCAGAGCTGGATGGCAACCATGAGGCAGAAAGGTGCTTGGTACCCATGGGAGAGGAGTAAGCGATGAGACTAGACAGATGCACAGGAAAAGAGAGGATTCAGGCCATCCAGCGCCTTACAGGCAATGATTAGGACATATGGAGTAAAAGGGGGAGCCTTTGCTGGGTATTGAGTAGAGATGTAGTATCATTTAACTTATAAAATGCTCAGTCTGGCAGCTGAGTGAAGAACAGGCATGAGGGAAGTTGATATAATAGAGTAGCTTTGTTGGACTAGCTCTTCTACAGATAACATTCTAAGGCTGGCCAAAATAGAAAAGCTTATTATTTGAGGGCCAACAGCAGGTGGGTAAAGCAAAGCAGCAAACAAGCACCAGGCAGAAAACGTATTGAATGTGACCATTGAATGAAGAGAGCGTCCCTGGACAGGAGCCATGCTTCTGCAGGTCATACCAGACATGCCCCAGCTGCGTGGCACGAGCTGCTAGAACTCCAGCAGAAAGCCTCCTTCTTTCTGATTTAAAGTATTAGAGGATGAAGTTGGGGATGCCAAAAATTAAACAAGACCTCGGAAGGGAGGGAGTCACAAAGGAGGAACCTCAAAACCTGCATACACATTTCCCTTAAATGCTTGGCTGACCCCGGAATTGTCACAAACAATTGGCATCTTCATCAGAGAAAATGACCATTTCGTGATTTTTTCTCCAAATATTTATAATCTTACTCTTAAAGTAGCGGTACTCTCCCACCCATTGTTTATTTTTGTAGCTCACTGTGCGGGCTCAGCTTGGTGCAAAATCCGAAAAATTGCTGAAGAAAGGAAAGAGCGTTTCTGACACGTTGCTAGTTAACATCATGGTAAATGCTATTAAGTAAGTACTATTTTTTATCTATTTAATATATTCTCTACCATATAGAGATATATAAAAATAATATAGAAATATTTTATATTTAATACCTAATGAATGCTACTACTCATCTATATAAGAAAACACACAGCAAGATCAAGATATGTTTTGTGATTTACATGCCTGTATTTCACTTTCTGCTTTACCAACTATATTTTGTTCACCCAGATGCTAATTCAGGTCAGTTTCTATAACATGTGAGAAAGTCAAAGAGAAAGCAGGTACTACTTAGAAAAGCCAATGGGTGACGGATTATGGAGGGCAGAGACCCTAACTGTGGGTTCACAGGCCAATGTGCTTCCTCGTTTTGTGTTTCAGGAGGAGGGTGTGAACTTAGGGATCCAAAGGTTGAGCAGCAATGAGTAAGAAGGTGGTGAGAATGTAGAGGTGCACAGGGAAGAATTAATTATGTGCAGAACACAGAGGTAACATGTGATAGGGGATGAAGAAAAGCCAAAATAGACTGCAATTCGGTAATCTTCCTCTTTTCTAAGGAAGGAGAATTTCCACAGGCCTTCTTTGTAATACAGAAAAGGGCAAAGTAAGAGAAGCCATAGAAGCTCAGTTGATACATATAATAAAGAGATGAGGTTTAGAAGGATGGGAAAAAAAAAGAATCAAAAAGCCATCATGAAAGAGAGCTGGGATGGGTGAGGGAATAGAATGGGGTAGCTGGTGCTGTGTGGGAAACATGAGACCAGAGAGAGAGGGAGGGAAGGAGGTTTTAGGGAAGTTGTGCTCCGCATCTGGAATGGACTCCGCCTTTAGTGTTTTCTTAAGACCTCATTAAAGGTTTGAGTTGCTTTTCCATTGTGATGTATCTTGGAATGATTGCTCCTTGAATGCAGTGCTGAACAAAGGGGGTCACCGGGATGCTCCCCCTCAGAGCTGGAAGGGATCTCATTCTACTAGTTGTAACATTTCTCAGAACTGGTGCAAAATATGTCTTACCTATGGGACTCCTTGTTCGAAGCATTGTGTATGAAAAAAAAAAAAAAGCAGCTATAAAGCAGATCTTAGCTTTGGCTTCAGCGGCGTTAGAGTGTCTGCGCATTATCCTCTTCACTACCCTCCCACAACCATCCCCACTGCTCCTGAGGCACCTTCAGAGGTCTGTTGTCACTTTGAAATTCTTTCATCTAGCCCAAACCCATTCGTCTTCAATGAGGAAAACAAGGCACATGGCAGTTCCATGAAGCAGTTCAGTCACCTGTCTGGTTAGTAGGGTGGCCAGAGCCAAAGCCCAGGTCTTCTCACTCTATGTCACCTGATGTCATCACAGTTGAACAAGTGTGACCCTGACCACCTCTTCCCTCTGAAGTAGCTCCTGAGACTGTGGGTGGAGGAGGGGTCACACAGAGCTGGTGAGGTGCTCAAGAAACATCGCCATTGTAGGTCAACAAGCCGATTCTATATGGTGCTTTACCAAACTCTGGACAACCTATAAAAGCAAAAATGAGGTTATTTTCCTGCTTTTCATAGTTCTAACAGAAAAAGATACAAGATCATAACTTTTAATCCAAACACCAAAATCTCAATTGTGCATGATTTAGAGGTTTAGAAGAGCAAAGTTAAAGTTTATACCCTTTTCATACTCTTTTCCAATTTAAAGAACTAAAATAATTCTTAGATCACCCATTCTCTATAGAGGATGCTACACTGAGGGTCTGTACCCAACTTATAACTTAATTGAGATAAAGAAGACTTGCTTGAATTTTTCTAAGTAGAAATATGATAATTACCAGTTGTGTGGTGAAGTGGATGAGAGATGAGTTCAGATCAGGCGGTCATGACTCCATGCTGGCTTGGGTGGGGTAGGAAGAACTTCCCAGGTTGGTATTGTGAGTATCCATCATGTACTAACCTCTGTGCTAGGGTCTTAAAATGTATCATTTCAGTTCATTCTCACAACCACCCTCTGAGGTACGCTATCCCACTATGTATAGATGAGGAAATAATTTCAGTGGAGAAACTGCCTGAGAACACAATCTAGAAAGTGCAATTCATACTAATTCATACTCACACAACAGTGAGGAGATCAGTTTGTTTGAAGTGTACAAAATAGTACAAAATTGTGAGAGAGAAGATGTCATAGGTAAGGAAGTTGTGCCTATGTAGTTTTAAATACCATCTCATGGCCTCTAGAATAAATTTGGAGGGCAGCAGGTACCCACAGAAGGATTTTAAGCAAGTAAATGATTAGTTAACCCAAATTTACTATAAAGAAATAATATTCATATAGGAGGAGATTGTTATGAAGTTGAAACAAAGATAAAGGAAAGATTAATTGTATTATTATTTCTAATGTACTTATGCCTACCGAACCATTCATGATTTGTCCATTTTCAATTTAGTCAGATACCTGTGGATCAAGGCTGGGTCCTCGATGGTTTTCCAATGACACTGAACCAAGCAGAGCTTCTAGAGCAAGCTCTCACAGGCTGCACCAGAAACCTCATGGAACTGGAGGAAAAGAAAGCACGAATATTCACACTGGCTGTTGATCCTATAACTGCCAAAGATGTGCCTTTTTCCCCAGCTGTATTTGATTTTGTCATGTTATTAGATATTTCAGATAATTCCTCACTGGGTCGCATGAATGACATAATGGGTAAGTTGCACACCATTCTTCTTCTTTCTTCTTCTTCTTCTTCTTCTTCTTCTTCTTCTTCTTCTTCTTCTTCTTCTTCTTCTTCTTCTTCTTCTTCTTCTTCTCCTTCTTCTTCTTCTTCTTCTTCTTCTTCATCTTCTTCTTCTTCTTCTCTTTCTCCTTCTTTTTCTTCTCCTTCTCCTTCTCCTCCTCCTCCTCCTCCTCCTCCTCCTCCTCCTCCTCCTCCTCCTCCTCCTCCTCCTCCTCCTTCTTCTCCTTCTCCTTCTTCTCTTTCTTCCCCTTCTCCTCCTTTGATGATCTTATTTACAATTTAAATTTCTCTAGGATACTGGGTATTCTAAATTTTCTGGCACTAACTAACTGGAGTTAGTGCAGACTCATTCCCACAAAATTGCACCCAATTACTGATGTCAATCTCAAGTAGTGGATCCCCAGGTTACCAACACTTCTGTCTAAGTTGACTGCAGATATGGGGGCTTCCATGACTCCTCCTTGGGTTTGATAAATTACTATAATGGATCACAGGACTCAGGGAAACACTTTACTTATGATTACTGGTTCATTATAATGGAGGTTATAAAGGATGTAGATGAATGGCCAGATAAAGGGGTGCATACAAGGTCTGGAAGCATCCCTGTGCATCTTGGAGTGCACCCTCCTCCCAGAATGTGGATGCATTCGTCAACCCAGAAGCTCTTGAGGCCCCTTCTTCAGAGGTTTTTTTTTTTTTTTCCAAAGATGTCTACTGATATTAGTATAAGCCAAACACAGAAATTAAAGTTATTAGCTGAGGGAGAGAAGTTGAAGAGTTCAACCATGCAACTGCGGTTTGCTAAAATATAAAGCAAAGCCAGGATAATGCTGCTAATTTGGTGGAAAAGGATGTTTAGGGACTGACTGATGTCAAAGAAGTTCATCAGCGACGTGGGAGTACTGGACAGATAATCAGAGTATAAATTGTTAAGATTGCAGAGGTGAAGCCATTCAAGGTGACCACAAAATCCTAGATGTGGCCATGGTAGTGAGTGCCAGAGGTAGAGAGAAGGGGTAGGGTTGGGGAGAAAGGGATGCTCATGCATGTGCTGAAGGCCTTGACATACACGAGAAAGTAACCCTGAGATGGTGCATGGCAGCATCTCCTGAGAAAATCTCCCACAGTTTCCTTCAATCACCCATTACTGATGTCAGTCATCTTTGAGTTTTATAAATATCCAGAGCATTATTCTGTATTCTAAATCCATTTCCTCTTTTTCTGCCATAAATGTAGATGGAAAAAAAATGCATTGCTGTATCCTGTGAAGGTCCTTCATTTTCTTGAACATCGTTAATTCACTCTTCAATGTTCTTTTGCAGTGCCTGAGTAATTCTATTTTTTTAAAAATCTAGTTCAAGGCTTTTCCCCCCTCTTCATGATTTTCTATTTATTCTAAATTCATGAGTGCTCTGGGCTTTATACTATTAATTCTGAATAGGGCTCAGTCAGAGCTGTTGAGATTGTTTTCGTTATTGTTTTTGGCCTCTTATGGTCTATTCCTTTCTGTTTATTCCACACTAGGGAAAGATCATAGAATCTAGAAAGAAAGATAAATTACTTTATTGCAATATAATACTGACAAATAACTTTTATGCATATTTGAGTTTATATCTACCCTGTTATTTCATTCTTAATTTTTACATCTTGGTGGTGATTTTCTAATCATTTGCTAGTCTGTTATTCATGATTACCCATCATTTTTCATTGTCATCTCTTCATAGTTAATCATGAGACCCTCTCCAATGAAACCACAACTCCTCTTTATTGTTATATATATATATATATATATATATATATATATATATATATATATATATTTAAATTTCTTTATTGATTAAGGTATCACATATTTGTCCTCATCCCCCCATTCCCATCCCACACCCCTCCCCACACATGCCCCCACCCCCCTGTTGTCCTTAACCGCTGGTTAGGCTCATATGCTTGCACACAAGTCCTTTGGTTGATCTCTCCCCTTTACTCCCACCCTCCCCTACCCTCCCTCTGAGACCCGACAGTCTGATCCATGCCTCCTTGTTTCTGGGTCTGTTCTTGTTCATCCGTCTATGTTCTTCATTATTTCCCCTAGATGAGTGAGATCATGTGCTATTAGAAATACACTTATAAGAACTGAAAATGAGACAAGCAATAATGGTTATGGTGACAGGCAAATGAATCAGTCTGTAGTGAGTTTCTTTCTGGGCCAACAGTTCTTTTGAGACCCAATTTCAATGTCCAACAGTTCCTTATGTGTACATGTCAGCACTGACATGTTTTCTCCAATTTCCAAGGAAAATTTAAATTCTGATCCAAAAACTACACTCTTTAAACATCTTATTAAGCATTTTTAATCATTTTGGACCAAAGGTGGGACCATATCTATCTGACTTTCTTGCATCAGTACATTTTGTTAGGTCCACGCTGACAGGAGCCAGGCCAAGAGACATTGTGAGAGTTGAAGAAATGTTACTGCATTCTCTCACAGCGGGCTGAGACCAGTGTGTCGGTGTCAGCCCCAAAAGGAAGGTTAGGTCCTCTCATATAGGGCAAAAGCGTGCAATAGAGGGTCAGGATGTGGGTGCATGAGTTGTTCAAGGGAGTCAAGGGAGGAGAGTGCACAGGTCCAACAGGCAGAGGGGCATACTTCTTATCTCGCCCCTGCAGGCCCCCAAGCTATGGGAAAAGGCTTATAACAACATCCATTTCAGAAAACATGTCCAAGCAGGAGCGTAAGGGCAGGTCACCCTAACACATTTTAACAGTGCGTCAGCAACTTGGCCTCGTTTTGCAAATTATCTAATTAAGTAATTTTCATGTCACAGCTAAAGCATTTTCAACTGAGACTTGTCATGAAGATGTCAATCAACGTGTAGCTGCTAGAAAACCAGATACGGATGGTGACCAGAATTTAAGAGACCAAATACAGCATCGGTTAGTATAAAACTCAGCATCCTTGCTTCTTATCCTTTGAAAAGACTGACAACAAGTCACTTTGGGATCATCAGATCTAGGGAAAAGATGCCTCTCCTAGCATTCAGCCTTTTATTGAGAGAGCAAAACTAAGTAGCTTTGATGTTGAGTGCTAGCTTGCTGACAAAGTCAGAGCACCAGTCACCATAACCTGGGAGGGAAGAACTAAATCAGGTAGCACCTCCCTCTGTGGTTACAGAACTTCCAAATTCATTATATGGAATCCTAATCCAGTCCCTATTCAGCAAATGCCCAGGACGACCGTGAAATCTCAAAGAGCTGGGCAGCAGACTACAGAGTGTAGTTCTAAAACTACTTCTGTTTTGCTAAAATGAAGTTAAGCTTTTTTTAAAAAAAAAAAGAAACTATTCTTTTGGTTGCATGCAATTTGTTCATTGGAAAAGAAAATTTAAACAATTTTATGAAACCTTGAGAAGTCTAAAAATACATAGTGATCCAGGGACAAGTAATTTGAGCTACATTAATTAAGTCTACCGTCTCTCAGGGAGCACAGGGAAGTTTCAAGAAGCATTCCAAGAATATATTTGAGCAAAGTAAGTAAGTCTGAACCAGCTCCACTTACTCGAGGATCTCTTCAATTTCTGTCTCTAAGAAAAGAGTAGATGACGTCGGTGGCTCAGGCTGCAGCTGCCCTCAAAAGTATATTCAGTTCTTCCCCTGTGAGTGCAGACCATGTATCCTTAGAAAACTGAACTGCCACTAAAAGGTTCCTGAAATGATTCTATTTTAAACCTTCTTTTACTCTTTCATACACCTCAAAAATATGGCTTTTGGGTATTAAATAATTTCTTCTTTAAAGTGAATATTCTTCCATTGTCTGCAGAGTTCTTAAAGTTGGTCTTTCAGATTTAACTAGATTGGCAATGTGTGTGTTTTCATTATGGATGTGAGATAAATTATGCATAATGTTACTTGAATATTTCAGTCAGTATGTGATGTTTACATAATATTTTGATATTGTAGAATTATAGGTTTCTTGGAAAACTGGCCTTTATTGGAGCAATGGTTTACAGAACCAGAAAATATTCTGATAAAAATTAATGCTGAAGTAGATAAAGAGTCTTTATGCCAAAAAGTGAAAGAAATGTTTACGAGTGAAGTGGTTAAAAAAGAGAATAAAGGTAACCAAATTTTTTTTTATAATTTTGAGCTCATATAATCAAAATGTATGGTTTTCATGAATTTAGGAGGGAATGAGAATGTGATCACAAAGTCCTGTTTTGTATTTGGATTATGCCATCTACAAGTGTCTTACACCTCTGGTTTTGGTTTTCTGCCACAGATGTTTCTAAATAAAATATTTTTCTATTTGTTTTAATTTAATCAAAATAGGTCATCTAGCTGAAAGCATTGTTTTCGTATGAAAAACAATAATAGCAGAGTTAAAATTAAGGCTGTTATTGAAAAGGGTAAAGATACCACTCTGTCACCCTCAGCCTCATAAGGAAACAGTGTGTGAATTCTCCTTTCGGGAGGGGAACACTAGGCAGTTTATTTACCCCAATCTTCCCTTGTTGGTGTGAATTGACTGATTGTGAACGATGGACTTACATGCCGGCTTCTGGGATACAGATTACCCAGATCTAACCATCCTGACCTCCGGTGTCCTTCACCTAACCAGTAATAAGCGTTCCATGGTACTATTGGCACTTATTATTGAAAGGGATGAGGAGTCATCCACTGTCAATGTCAGACTTCACGTGGAAACTCTCCCTTGAGAAATGATTTGCAAAATGTTTCCCTTTTATCAATTACCCCTAATTATATTGGCAACGGCAGTTTCTTGGTATAATTAAAAAATGGTCAAAGTATCACAAGGATTCTAAAACTACAAGCTGCCCCTGGCCACTAGACTTGTGACCGACCTACCCTCATGTGTCAGTTGCCTGACACTGAAGTAGCACCCGGGTATCAGGCACAACCACCCCGGGGGCCAGGACCTGCCACAGAGAAAGATAAGCTCCTGGAACTCCCGTGTAAAGCTTTCAGACAAAGTAAAAACCGGATCCATCGATTATTTAAGAGGCCTAGCATGTTATTGGAAGGTTGGGTGTTAGGCCAAGAGGAGGAACAAACCTCGTACAGCCATCTCAGAGTCTGGGCTGGGACGCAAAACCAAACTGATTCTAAGCTGTGGCCTCGAACATCTGCAGGTTAGAATCAATTTGTTTTTCTTGGCTATCAGTCTCACTTTAATGTTTTCCTAAAGATTTTACATTCTAATCACCGATTTCATTAGCAGACTGAA
This sequence comes from Cnephaeus nilssonii, assembly GCF_951640355.1. NCBI lineage: Eukaryota > Metazoa > Chordata > Mammalia > Chiroptera > Vespertilionidae > Cnephaeus > Cnephaeus nilssonii. The sequence continues at coordinate 110,116,952 of NC_137073.1, read as the reverse complement.
CTGCCATTTATCTAAGATCTACAGTCCAATCAGTTAGTTATTTTAACAAATATTTTATCCTTAACATACTAAACATTTGCTTAGTACTCTGTTAAAAAAATAAAAGGGTGTGGTGCTTTTATATATATTCTGATGCCCCCCCAAAAAAGTGACCATGATATATTGTTAAATAGGAAAAGGCAGGTTGTATATTAAATAATCTCGTTTTTGTTTTTAAAAGTGTGTCTATGAAAAATAAATAAATAAAAGTGTGCCTGTGTATTAAATATGCACAGGAAAGAGTCTGGCAGCCTATACAGCACTTGATGGTCAGGAAGGGAGAAGGACAAGGAGCCTGAACAGACCATTTCCGTTTCTACTTCTTTGTCTAAATTGTCTGATTTTTTTAAAAAATAGTAACTCTATTACTTTATAATCAGAGAAAAAGTTATTTTCTACTTTGAAAAAATCTACTAGAACGAAACCTCCTTGTTTGTTGAACTGCAAAGAATAATCTAAGGGCAAAGGGAGGATGTACAAAGAGAAATAGCCATAATGAGAGTGTAGGGACTCATTGCCAGGGCGCAGGCCGTGAAGTTGTGGCCATTTCCAGCATGGAGGGCTTGAAGGTCAGGGAGGGCAAGGACAGTGTGCTAGAAAGGGTGAACTTGAATCATGAAAGCCAAAGGGCCTTAACAATAACAGGAGCCTGGGAAAACACGAGCCAGCCATGCTCGGCCACTCAAGGCCCTGGGCTGATTGTCCCCTCCGCTGGGGACACTCTTTCCTCCCTTACCCACAGGCCTCAAGTCTTTGCTCAAACCCCGCCTTCTCAGTGGGCCTGCCCTGCTCAGCACTCTATTTAAAACTTCATTGGCTGCCCCACAGCACTCCCAATCCCCTGTACTCTGTTCTATTTATCTTCTTAGCACTTGTCACCTTCCAACCTCTTATAGAAATTAACTTACTCATGCCCTCCTGGCACCACTCAGTGGTTGGGCACCGACCTATGAACCAGGAGGTCACGGTTCAATTCCCAGTTGGGGCACATGCCTGAGTTGTGGGCTCAGTCCCCAGTGTGGGGCGTGCAGGAGGCAGCCAATCAATGATTCTCATCAATGATGTTTCTCTCTCTCTTCTCCCTTCCTCTCTGAAATCATTGAAATTTAAGCATCACATTGATGGCTTGCCTCTCACCACTGGAATGCAAGCTTCACGAGGCAGTGATTTTTCTCTCTCATTTTACTGTTGTGTCTTCAGCAACCAGATCTGTGTGGTGTTGTTTGTAGCAGTAATAGTAGTACTAGCAGTGCCAGGAGTAGTAGCAGCAGCAGTGGGAATAGTAGTGGTAATGGGTAATAGTAGTCTTACCTTATTGTCAGCCCTTCCTTTCTTTCAAGGCACAATTCAGGTTTAGTGAATGGTGGTTACATGAATGAATGAACTGCTAAAACTCAGTGGAGTACTATGTGCTACTCTAAGCGCTGTACATCTATTCACTCATAGACGTTGGTGCTGACAGCTCCTTCCCCTTCCTTTCCACCCCCCCCCCCACCCCCACCTCCTTCATCATATTGCTCCTCACCTTCTCGTTACACTTTTTTAAATCTTGTTTTTCCATTGGAAATTTTGAAATAATCCTTTTTTCCTATTCTACCACATTAGCTACGTTTAGATTGTTGCTTTTACATTTGGCACCCCCTCAACAAACCACACACACACACACACACACACACACAAGCAATCCCCTCTCCATTCCCATCCCAGCCTCACCACCAACACCATCAGGAGGGACATGGCATTTCTTGCCAAGCAGCGAGGCTGAAAATCTTAAGGACTGGATAGTTTTAGGGAGAGCCCGAAAACATAAATTCGGCCTTAAATCAATTTATATCCATTTAGGTAGTTAATAGTAGGTCAGGTGAAAGAGTAGGCGTTTGAAATTCCTAATAAAAGTCTGTTCTTATCGTCCTTTTGAAGTTAAAAGGAAACTAGAAGAAAAGGAAGCTGCGAAAAAGGAAGCTGCTTCCCTGGCTGAATCTCCACCTTTGCCGCCGCCTCCCCCGCCTCCTGAACCAGAAAAAGAGAAGGAAACGCACCCTCAGCATGAGCGCCCCAAAGCTTCTGCAAAAGGAAAGCCCGCACCAGGTGATTGAGGGAGCAATCTTCCACCCTGCCCGCCAGTCTCATTTCCACTTAGAAGAGAATGACTATGGTAGTCCCAGCCCTCTAGCCTGGAGTCAGACCCTGAGCAACTCTAGTCCTATGGAAACAAGCCACAGGCTCAGATGGAGGTGGAAGAGCCCTTAGTAGCTAAGAGCCTGGATGTCACAAAGCCCAGGCACTTCACTGCGTCGGGGGCGGGGACCATGAAGTTCTCACACCCAGATCTACTGATTAGAATAAGTCCGCAGATGGGAAGAGAAAAGGTACAGAGTATAATCAGAAGGAATTTAGAGCAGATCAGGAGGACAGGCATCTGCGTGCTGAGCTGTAGTTTTACGTATCATGAGAACATCTTATGACCAGGAGAATGAGCATAAGCAGGTATCCACAGAATAAGGGAACAAATCAACAGTACTCATTAGAGACTAGGATTTATATGTAACTTAATCTTCAGTGCAGTGTGATTATAAAAGGATAGGAGAAGTATATAGTGTAATATATAATATATATGGATAAAGAGTTTGTATAGAAAATATTTTGTAGCTTACATTTTTTCTAGATTCTTAACCACTGAGGACTGTTATGTGATAGACAATGAAAATAATGACAAATGTAAAGTGCTTAATTGTTGAAATGCATGATGTTGGTAGAATATCATAAGTTTGGATTGTATACATGAACAAATGTGGCCGTAGTTTCTGGTTTCAGCTTTATGAGTGGCAGGTGGTACAGTTACCCAAGACTATCTGAGTATATCTAAAAATTTTTTAATTATTTTAAAATAAATTTTTATTGACTTCAGAGAGGAAGGGAAAGGAAGAAAGAGATAGAAACATCAATGATGAGAGAGACTCATCAATCAGCTGCCTCCTGCACACCCCACACTGGGGATTGAGCCCACAACCTGGCATGTACCCTGACTGGGAATAGAACCGTGACCTCCTGTTCATAGGTCAACCCTCAGCCATTGAGCCACGCCTGCTGAGCTACCTAGGTATATTCTTGATAGTGTTTCATGATTGCATTTCCAACACAATCATCTTCATGCTTCATGGAGATTTGAAATGGGCCTGAATATTTTTAAATTCAATTTATTTATATTAAACAAATAAATTTGAAGACTTCACAACATGCTATGGTCTATGAAAGACCATTATATTCCAACAAAATGGGGCTTAACTAAAGGCAAAATACACAAACTCTAAAAAAAGTTTTTATCATATCATAAAGCTGTGCCCTACCTGGTTTGGCTCAGTGGATAGAGCATCATTCTGGGACCAAAGGGTCCCACGTTCAGTTCTGCTCAAGGGCACGTACCTTGGTTGCAGGATCCTCCCTGGCCCAGACCCTGGTCAAGTGCGTGCAGGAGGCAACCAATCAATGTGTTTCTCTCACATCGATATTTCTCTCTGTTTTTCCCTCTCTCTTCCACTCTCCCTAGAAATAATGGGAAAATATCCTCAGGTGAGGAGGATTAACAAAAAACACACAAAAGAAATCCACAAAGCTGTTAGTTAAATATACACCCTTCCCCACTATCTCACTAAGGATTTTTAAAAAAACAATTCAGAGATTGGAGGAAAAATGGAAATCTTTAAAATGTCTGGTAGAACTGGGAAGATAGTCTCCACAGCAGCTCAAGTGAGACAGGCCTTCAACCTGTGGCTCAGCTCTTCCCCACTCCCCCCCTCCCCCCGCCCCCGCCAACCCCTCAGCCTGCTCACGGGTGGGAGGGTCCATGTACCTGAGCCAGGCCCCTCAAACCAATCTCTGGTGTTTCTGGTCATGACACAGCTCAGTCTGAATTTCTGAAGTTTCCTTGTGAATTTAAAATTGTTCTTTAATACTGTGCACTGGAGATATAATAAAGCTATTGTTGCTTCAAAGAGTGGTTGTATCTGCGGTCTCTTTTTTTCCACCAAGGACAGGGCTGGTGCCTGAGCTTTAAAAATGTGCAGAAGGGTTCATCTCCAGAGGCCTAATTACTGCCTTCCGACTGTAATCCCTATTGCAAGGAGATGGCGGTGCTTTGGGGCGTTGGTGGGGCAATAGAACAGGCCTCGCTGCCCTTAAAGCTCAGGGAAGCTTGGTTAAGCAATTTTAGGAGGAAATTTTCCAGCAGGTTTTTTTTTTTAATATATGTAAAAATTTACAACTTTTTTAAAAGAGAAGATTTCAGAACTAAAAGCCTGAGGCCTCTGAACATGCCCAACTCAAACACCCAACTAGAATCACCTTTAGGAGTTGAGATAAAAAGAATAGGAATTAGTAAAAAACAAAAAAAAACAAAAACAATTAAGGGTGGAAATGGGGTCAAGAGTGAGGCATAGGCACAGTATAGTGAGTACTAAGTGATTTTTGTCCAAGTATACATAGAATATGGTTCTGCATTTTACATCTGCTGCAAATGCACTTGGGATTAAGCTTGAAAACTTCAGAGTTATGGTCTAGTAAAGAGTTTAGTACCAAATCTACTACCAAATGTCAGAATTTCATTTAAAACTAAAACTCTCACTGTGATGAAATCACCCATGCTGCTAGTTACGAATATTTGTTGAGACTTCAGAATGTATTTTAGAACTGATTAAAACAAAACAAAACAAAAATGTGGACAGAGTGCATGCTGTCCCAGTGGAAACTAGATTTTCCCACAATACTTTATAAGTTGTGTTTTAGGTACCACTATTTTTACCTTCTTTTCTCTGTTGCCTTGAGCTTAAGTTTAGAGCAAGTTAAACAGTTGATTACCCAGAATAATGTAATTAAAGGAACTAGAACCATACGTAGACTTCTATCATCATCATCATCATCATTTTATTAAGCTTATTTCTTTGAAAAGGAATGAATTCAAATGTTTGAATTTCTTATTTATTTATTTATTTATTTATTTATGAGTTTGGAGGTCAGCTATTTGGATGTATCAAGTTCTTTTATGGAAGTTAACAAAGATTCAGGATATTCCTTCTCTATGTCTTGTACTGGTCTTATTTTTATGGACTCTTGGTTGTTGGATCTGAGATGTTTAAATGTAAGTGACATGTGGTATGCATTGACATATTCTTATAACTATCACTTCTAAATACAAAGAATAGGTTCAGATGGAGTCTCTCTCCATCACAGACATTTAAATTGTCCTATATATTCATCTTTCTACTGAAGAAAAATAGTGTAGCTCCAGGAGAAAGTGAAAAAAATGATTGAATTTATTGCTGAATAATGCAGGATGTAGTGATTTTTTTTTCAAGGAACTGATTTATTATTTGGGACATCTTATTGACCTCCAGATCATCAGTTTCCCATTTTCTCTCTTCCAATATATTTTTGGACTAGATTTCAGGGAATCCACAATAAATATATCCAATCTACCCTCTGCATTGCAAATTACAGTCAATGCAAAATAGAACTGCAGAAGTCACAAGGTAACCAAGTGTGTGGTCGAGAGAAGTTTAAGGATGTGCCATATCAAAACATGTGGTTATTTAACTCTTCTTCGAGGTGTTTTGGCATCATTCTATTACCAACTCAGTTGTGTTGTATAAGGATCCTTCAGTTGAAATAAATCCAAACACAGCCATACACTTCAAATGGATTTGTGACTAACTTTTAAAACTCTATAGGTCTGTTGCATTAAAGAATTTACAGCCCTAACCGGTTTGGCTCAGTGGATAGATAGTCGGCCTGCAGACTGAAGGATCCCAGGTTCGATTCCAGTCAAGGGCATGTACCTTGGTTGCGGGCACATCCCCAGTAGGGAGTGTGCAGGAGGCAGCTGATCGATGTTTCTCTCTCATCGATGTTTCTAACTCTCTATCCCTCTCCCTTCTTCTCTGTAAAAAAATCAATAAAATATATTTTAAAAAAATAATTTGCAAACAAACCCACTATGAAATGTTGGTGTTAAACTAGGACTAAACTTCTGTGTGACAGGATAGAATAGTTCTAAGGAGGCTGTCATTCAAGAAGTTCTGAACCACAGCCTGTCTTCTGATGAATTTTAACTCATGGTAAAGGCCTGAGCCATTTTATGGGGTTCACAAATGTAACTGTCTATCTGTGAGAAGTAACATTTGGTTGCTTACAAATCATATAGCTCAGACTATGAAAGAAAACCATAAATGATATGTATGTGTTGAATTTTGTTTAGAAGCCCCGCGTGGTAAGCAAGACTCTCCTCCGGAAGGAAAGGGGAAGAAAGGTGATACTGCACTCAAAAGAAAAGGTATATCTGATTAAATATAATTCCACACTTTCTAACTGTCTCAGTGAAAAGTTAGGTTATTGGTATACACTGAATACTCCTCTCAGGCATTTGTAAGCCATACGCCCCTGCCAAAGAATATAACCTCATTGTTTCCACAGCCTGGCTCTTAGCAAAGGTCCTGCTGAGAAAAGTGATGCTTGTGAGGAATAATTTCAAGAACATCTAATATGCAGAATATCCATTCATCACAGATACTATAGATGTTATCCTTGGGCTAAGCTATGTCATCAGAAAGCTACGTACTGAACCTATTTCTTAGGTTCCCATGGAATTGCTTTCACTGATAAGCACTTTGGTATAAAATCCTCAATGACCTTCATGACATCACATAGCAGTGGAGGTGAAACTTTCATTATACCAATAACAATCTGGTATTATATTTTCTGAGGGGGTAGCATGCCCACAACATCATTCAGTGGCCCCTATAGGAAATCCTCGGGGAGAAATTTCATTTAGAATCAAGGGACAGGAAAATCCTTCTTCCTCTAAGTGATTAAATAATTAGCTAAAGGATAGCATTTCCTCTTTTTTTTTAATTTTTCTGTCTAAAAGTTTAGAACCGATTAGTGACTCAGATTTAGTATCTATGCAAGGACCTAGGTCTCAGTATCTGCCTTCTAATTCCTCCCCTGGCTTTGACCTTCTACTTTAAGTTGTATTTTTCCTGGCCCTAATTTCATTTATGCTTTTTTTTTCCTATTTTATCTTAACTATTTCTGTGAAATAAGGGGGATATATTTTAAAGTAATTGACAGTTGATAAAGGAAATCCCCACTTCTAAAAAGCATGTTAGTTAGATTTATGTTGAAGCTGCTGCAATGGCTAGTTAATTAGGGCGTGAAAGGTAGCTATGGATACAGACAGTTGGCATTTTCCAGGGTGCATTCGAATGGGTTGTCATGAAGTGGGTACCTCTGTTTAGCTTTCAATACAAATTGCCAGTGCAGTTGCCTCCTAAGAGTGTGCAATGTTCACAAAATGAAGTGCTTTATTTTCGGCATTTAAAGATACATAACTAGGAATCTCAAAGAGAATATCACCCTTCTCTGATGATTATATGCCCTAATGGGCTTAAGTAACTAGAGCCACTTGGTGAGTTAACACTGAGATAAAAATTTTAGCTGAAATGTTAAGGACTATTATTTATGCTCACCTCTCACCTGCTTATACTAATAGGAGAATAGTTTTCACATTTACATGATTCATCCCTTGCTTTCTTAGTGTGATCAACAAAATCAAATGAAGGAATATTATAAAATCATCAAAAGTAGGAGTTAATTATACCTATGCATATTAGGTACTAAACCATCAAGTTAGACATAATAGTGCACATGCTCTAAGATCATAAAAGTGTACAGACTCTAAACAAACAATGAGCAGATACAAGTTCAGCCAGTAAAATATATACACTGGAGTGATGTAGTTTATTCAACTGAAGTAACTCCAGGGACATACAAAAAAGGTTGCCCTTATTTTACTGAAATTCTATTGTATTTAATAATATTTGAAATAGATGAAGAAGAAAAAAAAACTCATTCCATCTCACATTGATAATTACAAAGTTCTTCTTAGGAATTTTCTTAGAGAAATTTATCTTAAAGTGGCCATAACATTCTCACTTTTATTGCACCAGAGAGTCAAGTCAAAGGATGAAAAATTATCAACAGAAAAAAATAGATGAACATTTTGGTTATTGACTAAACAAAGATTTATTAAATTTTTCTAAATTAAAAAAAATCTAGATACAACATTAGACCTGTGAATAATGGATACTCTTTTTAAATATATAAGTAGAACTCACCTAAACTACCCACAAAATACAATTGCCAATTTTCCCCTCTACATATAATCCATATATTTTAACTAGCATTAAAGTAGAAGATGTATTTACTTCCTAAAGAGCATTTTTATTCAAACAACATTCCATACATATATTTTTGGGAAAGAATGTGCTCCCAGTTCTACAGGCATCTATAAACTGCATCTAGAATCTGGATAACTAATCTGAAGATAAGTAGAATTTAAACAGAATGACTTTCTACACTCTGACAACCTTGATCCTTTAAGGAGGTAATGGTTCTTCCTGAATCAAGGCGCCTTGGTCAGTCACAGTCTTTTAGATCATTAGGGTGCACTTGACAGGTCTTGGTCCCATCTTGATGCTGAACTGAAAATTAGGTCTTAGGTCTCTTTCTCCTCCTTTTCTTCCTCTTCTTTCTTCTCCTCTTTCTCCTTCCTCTCTCTTTCCCTCCTCTCCCCTCAGCTGCCCTACCCTCTCCTCTCCTTCTGTCTCTTTAATGCCTTAATTCAACCAGGCTATGGCACAGCAATTACCGTTAGCCATACTCCCTGACTCCAGCAAGAAATATAGTTTTCCACTCAGAAACCCAATGCCTCATGCAGGGAATGTGGGACTATTCAGGAGCTACCACACACCTTCTTCTCTTCCCCTATATCCCTCACCAACTCTGGATAACTCCTACAATAACCTCCTCTTCCCCCACGCCTGCCCTGCTCCTTCCCTGGGCTTCAAGGAACACCACGTACCACTTCTGTTAGGGCTGCCCTCTTTCTCATTCAGGGTGAAAAGTTTCACGTGCCAGTTTTTGCAATAGTAAATGAAATACACTTTTCTCTAGACTCTAAACTTTGTAAGAACTATATGTTCATTGTGGAAGAAAGGACAGAGATAAAAATAAAATATCAAGTTGCTTTTCATAGCCAAATGAACAAGAGAGGTTGTAGTGCTTTAAAAAACTAGTATGGGTATTATTGGCTAATTTCTGGGCTGTAGAAAATGAGGTTTATTATTTTTGAATAGTTGATGCTACCCAGAGTTGCTTAAAATGTAATTAATGAATTGCCTGAAGTCCATGGCATTCATATATTTATTCGCCCGCCAGAATCTGGTCCCGTTCACCTACTTGTAGTGGAATGATTTATATGCTTGTTTAAGGTTCTGTTAAAGGAAAACTGTCTGGAGGAAAAGCATCAGGAAGGAAATCACCTGCTGAATCCACAGTTCTGTCACCTACCCCAATAGGGCCACCACCACCTAAGCCAGGATCGGAAGAATGGGTCTATGTGAATGAACCAATTCCTGAGGTATGGCAGTTTAGATTCAAGCTAGTAGAATCTATTCTTTTTATCATTTACTAGCGTTCCCATTGCAGGAAAAATCCTGCAATAGGGTTTCCTGCTGCACTCTACCCCACCCTGCCTGCTCTCCTCCCTTGTCCCCTGCCCCGCGATCTCCGCCAGCCCCCCTTCTTTTCTAACTTCTCCACCAGCCCGCTCTCCTCCCTTCTCCCCCGTCCCGCCTTCTCCGCCAGCCCCCCTGCTTTTCTAACTTCTCTGCCAGCCTGCTCTCCTTCCTTCTTCCCTGGCCCCGCCTCCGCTCTTCCCTTCTCCCCCAGCCCCGCCTCCGCTCCTCCCTTCTACCCCGGCCCCACCCCTTCTCCCCCGGCCCCGCCTGCTCAACTTCCTTCTCCCCTGGCCCCGACTCCGCTCCTCCCTTCTCCTCCCCCTCGGCTTGCTTGCTTCTCTGCAGTTTTGCTCCCTTCTGCAGCTCTTGGCTTCTTTCTACGCTGTCGCGATATGCAAATTAGCCGCCATGTTTGTTTGGATAATTTGCATATTCGTCCTGATTGGTTGGTGGGCGTGGCTTGGCTGGTGGGCGTGGCTTGGGCGTAGCGAAGGTGCGGTCAATTTGCATATTTGTCTATTATTAGATTAGATAGTAAGAGTCACACCATTACATATATGTTGATGAATATATTCATCAAAAACCAAGATTATTTTTTGAGTCTATTCATTGATCCACATCTCATCCTTTCTCCACTCCCTCAAGTTACTGAGTCATGCTTTGAACTGCTGTTGAGTGCTCTGTTGTTGAACTGCTGTTGAGTACAGAAATCAAGGGAGCAAATGGCTCCTGTGAGGACCCATTTTTTCCTCAGGGACAAGCAGAGATGCAGTTTCCTAGAAAAATTACTTCCCCAGAGCACATATCCAGAACTTATAGCTCCTTTTCCATGTTCCCATGCCCATCATAATGCCTTCAAGTGAAGTTTAACCTCTGGTTTTCAGAAATGGAAGAAATGTTTGGAAGCTAACTAAACTAATAAAAGAACAGGTAGTTGTCTGGCCTGAGCACTTTAAATGGGTGCACTCATTCAGGTGAAGAGGTGCCCGAGGTGAGCCCTGGAAGCGCCAATCAGTTCTTTGTTCTCTGACAACTGCAACGCCCAGTTGCCAACTAGATACATCTGATTGCCTTAATAGAGAAATCATCTTGGAAAATCACACAGATTGGCCTTTCCTTTAGCTGACAATCTGTGCCAGGCGTTTGAGACTCAGTCATGAATTGCAGTGATTGTGGGGTTGCTGTTATTATAGAGGTTTCCTAGGAAATGTCTTACCTCCCCAATTACAACATAAACTCTTTAATTAATTAATTTGTATTGAGGGCGAAATTACCACAGAAAACATGTGAAGATGAGAACATGAAGTTATGTAATTATGGATGTAATTAAGCCAAACTACACTACTTTTTTTAAATAAACATATTAAAAACTGTCATAGAAGCAAGATATATATATATATATATATATATATATATATATATATATATATATATATAGTGGTTTAAGTGACATTATTTGGCAAGGGTAGAGAGTGAGGGACAAAAATATGGAAACCCAGTTTTTAACTCCAAATCTTGAAGAAATAAAATCATAGAGGACAAGAGGGAAATAGAGGACAGGAGTAGAAAAATAAACATTAACACCAGCTGCCATCCCTATAGATCTTTTAGCAGTCAAGATTCTAGCTGAAAGCAGATAATAAATTAAGAAGAGTCGAGAAAGGACTATTTACAAATATGCAGCCAATAAGTAAGGAAACCTATGAAAATTACATCATTATCCCTGAAAGAGGGATACCTGGGAGCCATCATGGCCCCGAGGCCTGAGAAGGTGAGAGGATCCTCAAGAGGACCTCGGCATGAAGAGGGCCACCCACAGGAGCTGTGACCTTCAGCAGAGGGAGGCAGGCACCCACAGTGACCCAGCAGAAAGGAGCAGGGAAGGACATAGGCAGATCAAATGGTCTCCCCTCTCCCTTATCACTGGCCCAGCAGGTGGAGGACAAGGGCATTTCCTGAAGTATTTCTCCTAAGTTAGTCTTCCAGAGCACAGAGCAGGGTGAAGAATGGAGGATAGGAAGTTAGTCTAGAACAGGGGTTCTCAACCTTTCTAATGCCGCGACCCTTTAATACAGTTCCTCATGTTGTGGTAACCCCCAACCATAAAATTATTTTCGTTGCTACTTCATAACTGTAATTTTGCTACTGTTAATGAATCGTAATGTAAATATCTGTGTTTTCCGATGGTCTTAGCTCTACAGCAGCGGTTCTCAACCTGTGGGTCGTGACCCTGCTAGCAACCCTGCTAGCGGTTCTCAACCTGTGGGTCGTGACCCTGCTAGCAACCCTGCTAGCGGTTCTCAACCTGTGGGTCACGACCCACAGGTTGAGAACCGCTGCTGTAGAGCCTAAGACCATCGGAAAACACAGATATTTACATTACGATTCATTAACAGTAGCAAAATTACAGTTATGAAGTAGCAACGAAAATAATTTTATGGTTGGGGGTCACCACAACATGAGGAACTATATTAAAGGGTCGCAGCATTAGAAAGGTTGAGAACCCCTGGTCTAGAAGGACAATGAGAAGATGTGCAGCACAGACCTCTCGTTGCCTAAGCAAAACCATGTTACCACCAGAAGTAGCCTAGAGCCTAGAGTCTATAAAGCAGGCCACATGATCCACTCTAGGTCTTTTCCCACTCTAAGCTTCTCACATGGTTGAGTTGTAGAACTTACCTGCTAAGGAAGAGGAAAGAAATACCCAGTTAAATTTGAATTTCAGAGAATGGACTAGTTTAACTGACATCTTGTACTTTATCTGGCAATACTAGTTTCAGGCCTGCCAAGGACCCCATATGTATCTTACCTCAATAGGGGGGAGAAGAGGGATGGAGGGAAGGAGAGAGGGGGGAAGGGAGTCAGCAGCCAAGTTCAAGGAGAGCCTTGGTCTCCCTTTGCCAGCCACAAGGGAAGGTGCAGAGAGAACCAATGAGGCAGTCAACATGAGAGGTCTTTGCTTTCTAGTTCTGAAGCTTTGGAGAATAACAAGGTTGGATAGGTGGGTCAAGGGAGTACCATTGACATGGTATATCTTGAGTTTAAAATGATGTTTGACAATTTCTCATGAAGTTCTTGTAGATAAATGAGAGCTGTGAGCAGGATGTTAGTTTGATTAGGTCCATTCTTAGGTGGTATCTCTTCATGCAGAGAGTGTTAATTCATGGGTTGAAGTCAACCAGGAGGGAGATTTAGCAGTGGGCTTATTTAAAATGGTCTTTACCACCATTCTGGATACCACATCCTTTAAGAGAGATCATGACAAACTGGACACCGGAAGGGGGAACTAGGTAAGAAAAAGGAGTTAAAATAATGCCAGAGGAGCATTAAAGTAAGCGTAAATGTTTAATTTAGATGAATGCTTGAAGTATAGTTGGACATAGAATTATAGGCTTTTAAAAGTAGGTGGAGCCATCCAGTCTTCTAAAAATTTAACTGACGATAAAATTGGGTTCAGGTGACTTGACTTACATTCATGTTAACGTTTATTGAGCACCTTTTATGTGCTGTACTGGGTGCTGAGAATCCCCAAACAAGCAGGAAGGCACATTTCTGCTCAATGCAAGGAAGAATGTTCTAGTAACATGAGTTGTGTGACACTGTAGGGGGCTGCCTTAGAAAGTCGTGCTTAATGCATCAGTGAGGTCCACATAGAGACTGAATAATCCATTTCTAGTATTTGGCATTTCTGAATTGAAGAGAAAATTAAGCCAAATGACCCCATGTGTGAATCCCTGAGTAAATAAATCCACAGCCAATAAGGGAATAAGTAGTAGTACCGTAAATTTATACTGAAGATCATCAGTTTTATTTCATTTTGATTATTTCTTGGTTTTTAATTATTTATTTGCATTATTAAAAATAACATAAAAGAAACTTCCAATTTTCAAGGTGCACAGAACAAGATAAAATCTCTTTGATGAATCCAGAGAAATAACTCATCATCACTCTGACATGAACACTAGGTGTTCTCTACACAAGGCAATTTTCCAACTTAGGTAAAATGTGATATCTGTGACAATGCAATTCATTCATTCAATAAATATTTCTTTGGGCACCTACTGTCCCTCAGAGATGTGGAAATTATAGGGAAAACTGTATAGTCTCAAGTAAGACAACCATTCTTTCTGGCTTTATGAGACAGGTAGTCCCAAGAATCAGCTGGGTGAGGGGAAGGAAAAAGGAGCAAGAAGTTGCACAGGGACTTTTTAAATAGTAGCAGTTGCATCTTGACCTTCTTGCTTAGTATTGCTCTTTTGACTCAATTATTCAGAATTTCAGTTTGAAATTATGATTTGTATGCTTTTCCATTTAACAGGACATGCCTTCATTTTTAGCACCTTACTGGGAACTAATAGAACGTTCCTATGCAAACTCCATCAAATTAGTCCTGAGGAACCTGCGAGAAGACCAGCACATTGTGCTTGCTTTCTTGTATGAGATTCGGTAAGTAAAGCTTCCAAAGTTCAAATGTTGTAGTTTGCAGGCATGACATGTAGGTGCCAGCTCATTCTTTTAATGCCTGACAGAACGAGTTTCCAGCAGTTTCTAAGGCGTCCAGATCAGAAGCAAGATTTTGTATCTCAATGGCAGGCTGATTTCAACTCTCTTCCTGAGGACTTGTGGGATGATGAGGAAACCAAGGCGGAATTACACGAAAGAGTGAATGTAAGCTGCTGGGCCACACACTGCCTTGGACTGCAGAACCCTAGCCCATGCCCTCTTGCTTCCCTGAGGTGTAAGGATGAAGAGGGAAATGGCCTGAACACTTAGTCTCAAGAGCGGTTGTGTGAAGGCCCACCGGGAAGGAGCAGGTTCAGTACAGAAGTGACTGAGTGAGCCATGGAGATATTGGGGGATTAGTGCATCAGTCAAGGGGAAAAACCAAGGCAAACACATGGGCGTGTGACTTGGTGTCTTTCAGACAGAATAGAAGCAAAATAAATATTTGTTGAATGACGTGTATTAAGTCTACATTTTCTTTAGGGACATTTTGAAGACAGGCAAAGGATTTGAGTTTTATTACACTCAAATAAACAGCGATGTTTCCTTCTGCCCAGGATTTACGAGACCGCCTGTGGGACATCTGTGATGCCCGGAAGGAGGAGGCAGAGCAGGAGCGGCTGGACATCATCAGCAACAGCTGGTTGCAGGACTCGACTGGAATACTGATTAACAATTTCTTCTCACTGATGCAGGTAAGGGCGCCGGTCAGGATGACCCCGACTCCGCCCGCCACAGCCATGTTCCTCCTGTAAACAGGTCCTTTGGGAATGCGAAGGGTCTGCTCAGGGCTCATTTTACTCAATGCACTCTGCCCACCCTGAGCTCCAAGCCCAGGAAGTCAGCAGAAAGAAATCATTTTGGCTCCAGCCAGACAAGCACCAGAATCAGGAGCATCTCAAGCAGCCACCCACCAGCTCTGCTTCCAGACCACCTGGAGCTGTGGAGGGGACGGCGGAGACCGTGTCTCTGATGGTGGCTCCCTCGTTAGCCTCTCACATCGCATACCCAAAGTGACCAGCCGGAGCCCAGGAGAGCAGATCAGAAGTGTGGGCCAGATCAGACTCAGCAAGCATTTGATGCCAGAAAAAATGGTTATGCCTGGATTGGAAAAGCAGACCATTCATGAAAACAACCTGATTAACATATCTGCAGCCTGTTAAATAGCAAGCTGCACTGAACAAGAAGACAGACATTGATTTCGCCCCCCCCCCCCCCCCACAGACTACCATCAACAGTAGGGGAGAGAGCACAGACCAAGCTCTGCCAAGGATGAGGGCATACAGTTTCTAAGACCTGGGGTGGGGTGAGGGGAACAAGTTACTGGCCACCTGTGTTTTCTAACCAGCCTTGCCTAAAGGGGGGGTACACTATGTCCTATGCTCAAGACAGGAGGAAGCTGGACCACTTGGACCAAGTCATCCTCCCAAAGGAACCGAGACCTAGAAGGCTCTCTTCCTTGATGCTTACATTTCAAAGAGATGGTTCCCGGCTCCTAGAAAAAGTCAGTCTGGGTTCTAAAACCGACGGTTATCAAAAGATATCTCAAAGGGACAGAGAAAGGATTTACAATGACAAGTTTTCTAAAGTCAATATACCGCCTGGCCAGCATGGCTCAGTGGTTGAGTGTCAACCTATGAACCCAGAGTTCACAGTTCGATTCCTGGTCAGGGCACATGCCAGGGTGCCGGCTCGATCTCCAGTGGGGGGCATGCAGGAGGCAGCCGATTGATGATTCCCTCTCATCATTGATGTTTCTGTCTCTCTCTCCCTCTCCCTTCCTCTCAGAAATCAATAAAAATATATTAAATAAATAAATAAAGTAAATACACTAAGAACAAGGGAGGTAGGAGCCTAGGGTTAGGAAGAAACCTGTCTGAAATTTAATCTCTCTAAGGGGAATAAGAAGGCTGTTGTGGTCAAGCTATGTCTACATGAGTGTTTTTTTCTAAGCGAATAGCAGTCAGGGCAGAGAATGGAAAAGGGGGCATTTCTAGTCTTCTGCTGATTCACTTACATGAGGACCTACCGCAAAAATGAGAATATTTAGCTGGTCATTGCCGGAGCTAAGATACAGTAGGTGTTCAAAGAGTGCTTTTTAAACAAATGACTGTGAATGCCAGAGCAAACCCCTGGTGCGTGGCAGGTTGGACCACCGTTGGCCTGAAAAGTCAATAGAAACCTGTGAGGTTGGACCACAGTTGGCCCAGAACACCCTCGCAATGACTAACTCTGGGATCCTGATGGGACCTACAAGGCATGTATTGTGCAAAAGATTAAAGTGAGACAACCAAGCAGCTAAAGCCAGTCTGGGTAACATTTCAGGACATGCGTTTGGGCAAGCAGAGACCGAATGTTGAAACGGGTGTGTCAAACGCTTATAGCAGAAATAACTGAAATCCACTAGTGCAGGTAAAGGGAATAGAGAATTTTTGTGAATCATTCTCAATAGTCTGGGCAATACTTGGAAATGGTATAACTCTCACATCTCAGCAATACCTAGGTTTAAAGCTTTCTCTCTCTCTCTCTCTCTCTCTCTCTCTCTCTCTCTCCCTCCCTCCTTCCCTCCCTCCCTCCCTCCCTCCCTCCCTCCCTCCCTCCCTCCCTCTGAGAAACTGAGTCCACAGCTAAAAGCAACTATGGGGAAAAGAGGACAGTCTATAGGATACATTTTCTACCAAATAAATTTTAGAGAATGCTATCCTAGATCATTTCTAAGATTCCTGTCCCTAAGATTTTAGGACAAGAGAAATAATAAGAAAGCATTATTTACTAGTTATCATAAAGGTGAGGGGAGTCTTGTTTAATTCGGCTTATATGAGAATCCTGGATATAGAATGGCTTCTTACTTATGGTTAGCTATAGATGTATCAAATTCTGCCCTGTTATATAAAATAACAAAACAATGTTAGCCTAGAGCCATGGTCGGCGAACTCATTAGTCAACAGAGCCAAATATCAGCAGTACAACAATTGAAATTTCTTTTGAGAGCCAAATTTTTTAAACTTAAGCTTCTTCTAACACCACTTCTTCAAAATAGACTCTCCCAGGCCATGGTATTTTGTGGAAGAGCCACACTCAAGGGGCCAAAGAGCCGCATGTGGCTCGCGAGCCACAGTTTGCCAAACACTGGCCTAGAGCATTGATACCAGCACTGTGCCAAATACCAATGGTGTAAAATAGGATCTACTAAACTTAGTCATAATTAAAGAGTTCAGTTCTCTAAGCTAAAGAGGAAATAATTTCCTGGTCTCTCAATTTATTTACCAAATAATGTAATGCTATAGATTAATGATTTATGATTTTTATAACCTCACAGCACATTTCTTCACTTCCCCAACATTATTTGCCAATAGCCACTTTGTACATGGGTTGACCATTGCATGCTGCTCACTGCCAGGGGTTTTGTGCAGGTTCTCATGAGTATAGTTTATAAGACTCATTTTCTCACCACTGTTTTAGCAAATCTAAGCATGGCAGGTACAAACACTTACTGCCAAACTGTGAAATTAGTCCATATGTGGATATTTTAAAACTCAATTGGGTTTCTTGGCAAGGAAAATGTTTCCTTTTCCTAATCATTTCCAAATGCTAGTTTGAAGTTACTTAAATATATGTTTATGTTGACAATCCACGAGTAATTCAAGTGTGTCCCATAATTTAAAACAATATATGAATGGTCATTCTATTGTTTAACATAGATTCCAACGAACCAAATGAGCTTCTTCCTGTTTCATTGTTTTAGCTAGAAAAGTTTGATACTGCAGAGAACAGCTTTTCAGAAGCAATTTGGCTTAGCTTTGGGGGATCAAAACAAACTTATTGAAACTGTTCTTGTCTTTTGTTGTAGACTACAATACAGAGCAGACATTTATTCGTTCCAAACTGAATATGAATTGTACAAGATAGTCTCTTGCAAGTTATTGTCTTATGAAATAACTGACAACATTAATTGCTTGCTAAATATGGGGATCCCTTCAGAAATACCCTCGGGTCAGGCACAGCTAAGGGCTTTGGACACTAGGCCAGCTTCGCTCCTTTTAGGAAAGAGGCTTTCTGTAATGACTGGCTATATGCACGAGAGCTTCAGTAGCTAAACCCTCAGGTACCTGTTTAAGTAGCCCCACTGACTAAAGCAAAGTCCAAGGCCGCGTTTACACAACCCAAGAGAAGCACAGATGCGCCGACAAGACTGACATCTAATGGCAGCAAAGGTGGGAAAACTCTTGTGTGTCTTGCTGCAAAGGGAAGTCACCTGGCTGGCAGGGAGTCGCTGGTGAATAACTGATGCTTGCCTCGTCAGCAGCTCCTCTGTGCTTCTCTATCCCCCTCAAGGAACCTACTGGTAAAGCATGGAGGAGTGATCTTACCCTACATATTGAGCAAGGATGGACCTGTGGCAAGAGAACTGCTCATCATCACTTTACTTCCCTTTTTCCACAACTAGAGGACCAAGCCTAGTCTTACGTTGTATTTCAGTTTTTTTGTATTTGTATTTTATATTTATATTTATAATAGTTTTGGTATCTCTCAAATCAACTAACATGTGATCTATGACAGAAGACAATCAAATGTTTATTAATATATTGATTGCTGGAATACAGGACACAGAAAGAATTCTTAATATCAAAATAATGAATAATATGCTCTACACTACATCAGACATCATGCAATCTTTTGACACAATATTTAGAGGCCCTGGCTATGAGGGAAGCCCGGGTCCTGGGTGCCAGCCAGTGGCCGGAGGGAAGCCGGTGCCGGCAGCTGGGGGAAGGAAGGCCTACTTTTGCACGAATTTTGTGCATCGGGCCTCTAGTACTCAGTAAGTACAGAAAATGCAAAGTCACCAGTTTTCTTCAACTTTTATGAAATTTTACACATACACATGTAGCCAATTCTCTTTCTTAATTTCCGGAAAATTAATTTCAACCTAAATTTTAGAGCTTAAAATAGTGTTCACAGAGCTTATATAGAAAATATGCACAGATCAGATTGGGTGTTTTTTTTTTTTTTGGTGTGTGTGTGAGGGGGGGGGGTATTAACATTATATTTGCTATTAAAGGCAGAACTGAACCGTTTTCAAGATACAAGGAGACTCCTTCAAGATTATTACAAGGGAATGGAAGGCAAAATCCCAATAGAAGAAAATAAGAAATTTACTCGCCTCCCATTGGTCCAACTGGATACTAAAGAGATCTTGGAAAACCAATTTAGGTAAGACAGATTATGATGTCATGCTGTCATTTGTCTGAACATAAAGCTTTAAGACTTTAAATCGAATACCACTTATAAAAACGACACTCCTGTATCTGCAAATCCAAAATCCAAAAAGCTCTAAAAACTGAACATTTTTTTCTAACTTCAAATTAGGACTATTGATATGCATTATGTATCCCACTAATGGTGAATATGTACTCATTTTCGCTGCAGAGGGGATAGTGTGTTTTGTTATGGAATGTTGCCACAGAGTGCTACAAATAATAGAAATGATATAGTGTGTATGAACTCTGAATTCTGAAATCAAATGGCTTCCAGTAAGGGAGTGTGAGCCTCTACCACTTCATGGAAATCTCAGGCTGCTCTGTGTGTATGTGTGTATGTGTCATACTATGTACGTGAAAATGGCGGGGGTTATGGGTCTTCTTTTACAGGTAAGAAAACTGAGAAATAGTAAAGACTCAGTCATATGTGATTACGACGTTGTGAGACTAAAAGACATTAGTGTTCTAACATCGGATTCCTGCCCGTAAGAAAACTAACTCGGTGGTAAGGGTGGAACAAAAATTATATTTTCAGCCAAACACTCCTGTGAAATATAAAAGTTTTATTAAAAAATATTTTATAGACCCAATAGGTGGGGACCGGGGAGTGACAAGATCCCAAACCCTGAGAAGCTACAAACAGATAGCAAAGTCTTTAAGCCCTAGCCGGTTTGGCTCAGTGGATAGGGCAACGGCCTGCGGACCTAAGGGTCCTGGGTTCAATTCCGGTGAAGGGCACGTACCTTCATTGCAGGCTTCTCCCCAGCCAGGGCCCTGGTCAGGGTGCGTGCATGAGGCAAATAATCGATGTGTTTCTCTCACATCGATTTCTCTCTCTGTCTTTCCCTCTCTCTTCACTCTCTCTAAAAATCAATGGGAAAATGTCCTCAGGTGGTGATTAACAAAACAGCAACACCCAGGCCAGCTAATTGTTTGCTGGGGCTCACAGTCCACTGTCTGAGTCACTGCTCTGTTCTCCAGCAGCTGGACAGCCAAACCCAGTGCGTGTTCCCCTTTTGCTCCCGACTCCTCCACAGGCCTCAGCAAAGGCATCCTCGGAGCGCCTCTCCCCCATCCCTTGCCCAAGCCAAAAGCTCTGCTCACTCTGTCACCGAGTGGATCCCAGTCCCAGGGAGCATCCTGCCCCGAGGCTCTCTCCTGCCCCTGTTGGTCTTTGAGATCCTAGGATCCTTAGGTGAGAAACTGCCCCTCCTCATCTCTGAATGTGCTATGTGGAGCAGCAATACGATTGACGGGAGGGAGAGGGAGATGGAACTCCGTGTGCCCACATCACTTTACAGGACAGAGAGACGGCTGAGGCCAGCCTAGTGCGAGAGAGGGGAGGCTGCTGGAGCGCCCTTGCAGAGTTCACCCCTGCCACAGCCAGCTTTCTCACCCTCCGTGTCAGAAAGCCAGATGCTAGTCAGCTGGAAGAAGCGAGGCCCAGCTCCACATGGCTCGCTTTTTCCTAGGGAGGATTTGCTCCGTGTGGGAAGCGTATGCCCTGGGTAAATTTCAAAATTGCATTTCTTCACAATGGCCATCGTTTAATCCCCCTCCTCACAGTTTAAGAACTAACCCTGAAAATTATGTCTGGTCACTGTTTGTTTCCAGTTTCCTCTTTTTTTTTTTTTTTTTTTTTTTTAAGATGTTCTAGACCACAAAGATGTGAATACAGGCTTCTACCAGGAAAACTTTGACAGTGGAGATTTAAAG
Source organism: Cnephaeus nilssonii (assembly GCF_951640355.1). Taxonomy (NCBI): domain Eukaryota; kingdom Metazoa; phylum Chordata; class Mammalia; order Chiroptera; family Vespertilionidae; genus Cnephaeus; species Cnephaeus nilssonii. The sequence goes on along the minus strand of NC_137073.1, from coordinate 110,095,861 downwards.
CAAGACAACAAAATTCACAGAGTGACATAGGCATGAAAAATAAAATTCTGTTACAGTCTTTATATTTTTTTGTTTGTTTTCCAAAGAATTCCTCTGGTTTCTCGGATATCCATTTCTACGGATTTAGCTGTCTCCAAACCAAAATCAAAAGCCATCCTGAAGGGCAAGACTGATTACTCCCTGGAGAAAGTAGAGCTAAACTTTGAGACCGATGAGAAGCTGATATTGGACACCTGGCAGCAGGCTTCCTCAGCCATATCTCACATGGTAAGCTGTGCTTGTTTACAGATTTCAGTAATACCCATTCATTAAATGCCAATGTTGGTCGTTATGAATAAAAAATGTACACCATGTTTACAAGCATTGTATACAATATCTCAACTTTTTTTTCTGAAAGAAATATAAAGTGAAACAATTAAAACAGCAAATATATGAGCCCAAGAAATGAATGAACCAACATTTGGGTTATTTTTATTATGCTGGGCCAGGCAGGGTTCCAAGTACAGGGCCAATCATTAGTGTCAATGAAGTGGGTCAAGTGTGAGGCAATAGGGAAGGGTGGGACTATGGCCAAGTGGCAATCACACCTTTGTCTCAAGAGGCACGGTCCTAACCAACTTTGCCACTGAAGGACGAAGCCCAGTATGACCAGATTTTCACTTTTACAAGAAAAGCCAGAAATTCATATTTTTATGTGACACCTACTGATGTTAACATGTTAGAAATTATGTCAAATTTTTAAAGATTTACAGAGCCAAGCGAAATACACATCTGCCCTTTCGGCCCCGAGTTTATAACCTCTGCTAGGCATTATACATAAGTAGCCCATGGGGTAAGTATTATCATCCTCTTTCCATTGACAAACCAAGGCCTAGTGAGATTAAGAAACTTGCCCAAGGTCACTCATCAGGTAAGTGTCAAAAGGAGGTTTGAATCTGGGTCTGTGTGACTTCAGAGTTCATGTCCTCTTCTCCTTCCCTGGGAGGTAAAGTAATGATAGTCCCTGCCTGCACCGAGCCTGCACTGGATCACAGGAGAAAGGAAGAGCATCCGGTCACTTTAATCTAGTCCGAGGCTGCGTCCCCTCAGAGAAGACACACACGGAGTTTAACTCGGTCGACATTGTTCCCTCTCCCTCCAGCTCTGGGCCCACCGATGTAGCTTCCGTCTTCGTTCTGTGCCAAGCCTTCTCCGATTCTCCCTGACCTATCCCATTCCAACAGAAAGCAGTGCCAACTTTCCAAAAGATTTGTGGCAGAGGTAGAAGAGGATCTTGCATGACCAATATTGCTCTCTTGGTGAGCAATCAGCATTGCGGTTGGGCATTTTCCGAGTCCCGTCCTGGCCACTCTGCCTCCGGGTTCTTTTCTCTGGCCCTGGTCCCACAGCAGCCTCAGTGCCTCCCTTCTGTCCCCTGCCCCTCTCCCTTGTTCTCCTTCTGTTTCCTGCCTCTCAAAAGGGATTGTGGACTCTTGCCATTGTCTTGCTTCTTTTTAAAACCATGCAGTGTGCATTTTGACACACATATGAGAGGTGCATGAAATAGAACTGCATGCCCAGATTGCATACTCCTGGAACCCCCAATGGGGAGAGAGGAGGTCTACACCTGCCAAGTCCTTCACGTGCCCCTGCCCAGCCCGAACCCCTTCCTCCCTGCAAACGGGAGCCTCCATCCTGCCTGCTTAGCAATCATTTCCTTGATTTTCTTTTATTCCCCACGTCTATACCTCTTAAGCAGCATAGTTTAGCTTTGCTTGCTTTTGGGCTTTAAATAAATGGACTCCTACCTCCTGCCTCTTTGTGTCTTCTTTTGCTCGGTAGTATTTGTGATATTCATCCCATCCTGTTGAGCGTAGCTGTATTCTGTTCAGCGTTGTCACTGTACAGCGTTGCATTATACAAATAGATCACAGGTTAAGCAGATACACATGTGGGCTCCCTTTTTGGTGTCATTGTGGCCACTGCTGCTGTGAGCATTCTTGAACTTGTCCCCCGATGTGCATGTGCACGCATCACTGTGGGGCGCGTGTCTGGTTGTATGCATTTGCTATCTTCCATGTCGGTGGACAACACTGTACATAGTGCTTCAGCATTCAGAGGCAACGCCGGCATCTTTCCCCATCTTACTGCAGTATCATCCCGCCACCACACATCACAAATTCTGCCTACTGCATTGCTCTCTTTGCCTATCCTTGTACCCATTAAAGGCCAGTGTTGGTCATTATGAATAAAAAAGTTACACAATGTTTGCCAGCATTGTATACAATATCTCCACTTTTTTGGTCGTTGTGCACATTGACTTGTTATCTGGATGAGCAGATCTTCCCACCTGGCCTTCATAAGTCAAGAGCATTTTGGCTTCTCTAGGCTTTCTGCCTTTCCATACACATTTTCACATCAGCTTGTCAAGAGTTAGGAAAATGTTGGCTGTAGATATTTTTTTTTCCATAGAATTTATCAGACTATGAAACTTGCTTTTCGTTTCTAGCTTACTATGAAGGTTTTTAAATGAATTGTACTAGTAAATGCTTTTTCTGCATGTGATGTTTTTCTCCATTTTATGCTGATGTGAAATATGTTGATCAATTTTATAATGTTAAACTGACATCACATTCGTGAAATAAGTCCAACATTGTAATGAAGCCTCGTCCTTCTTACACATTGCTGAATTTGTCTTTTAATAACCTGTTTAGCATTTTTAAATTTTTGAACAAGTAATTTCAACATCCAGGTAATACTAGCCTCATGAGTTGAGTTGGGATATAGCTTTGGAAGATTTTGTGGAAGTTAGAATTATTTCTTCTTGAAATGTTTGGTAGCATTTGCCAAGAAGACATCTAGGCTTATAGGAAGTTTGTAGAAAGTTTGTATGAAGAGTTTCTGTTGCTCCCTCCACACAGGGATTCATTTTCTTAAATAGATATAGGTAATTTCTATTTTTGTGTCTTCTTGGGAAAAACCTGGGTTGGTTTTGGTAAGTTTTGTGTTGCTAAAAATTTTTCCATTTCTACATTTTCAACTGTATTAGCATGAAGTTCTTTAAAATATATCTTTATGTTTGTGTTACTATAATACAGTATATTATCTACTTGATGATATTTATCTTTGCGCTTTCCCCCTTCCTGATCATCTTACCCAGAACTTTATCAATTATATCAGTCTTTTCAAAGAACTAACTTCCAACTTCATTGATTCATTTTACTTTGTGGTTTCCCCCCCCCCTTAATTTTACTTTTTTCCTCATTATTTTTTGGGGGATTATTTCCCCATTCAAACCCTCTAGCAAACTGACGAGATATTGCATCTTATATTTTCAATGGGCATTAACCATTTCAATGCCTTGGCTAATGCCATTTCTCTTTCCTAAATTGTGTTTCTCCTTCCTTTTTTCACATAAATTCTACACTTTCTTTAAGTCTTCGGAGCTAGTTTATACCTTGATTCCTGACCAGTTGGTTGCCTCTTTTCGGAAGTCCTAGCCTTCTATGCTCTTCCAATTCTTTTCACAGTTATTGCCTTTCCCATTCATTTGGCTCTTATTATCTAGATTATTGTTTTAGTTTTATTTTGTTATTTTCTTGAATACTAACTAGATTCTAAAACTTTTATATACCCTACACCTAGACAATGCCCACATCTAACAGGACACTAAGCCCTAAATACAGTCTCGGATGCTGCTGCTTCCATACCGATGATGTTGATGTTGATATTAGCGATGGTGGCAACAACAGTGGTGATCACCACAAAGACCACAAAAGCTACCAAGCACTAGAGAGTAGGAAACCAGAGCTAGGAGTTCTAGGAAAAAAAGTATGAATAATTATTTGCATTGCTAATGGAGCTACATAAACATAATTTGCAAGTCTTGTGTGTCCCATTAAAGTTAGCTGGGGGAAATTACATTTTAAAATATGACACGTAGACATTTTAAATTTATAAAACACTGTTAGAAAGAGAATATGCTACAGCACAAAGAGCACTGGCTACCCTACCCCTCTTGTTGAAGCTATGTGATTTTAGGAAAGTCTGAGTCTTCTGTTCCTTCAGTGTATAACATGGAAGACATTCTATCTACCTTCTCTTTTTCAGATGGTTGAAAAGATTTCATGAAATAATGTATGAAAGTGTTTTGGAAATTTCAAGTGTAACAGATCATTTTGTTAAGATATTCAAAATTGGACTTCTTTCCTTGTGGGACTTTAAAAAACACATAGAAAGCATAGGAGAAAGGATCGTTTGTGAATTAATATTATTCATAATTATTTTGAATCCTGCTTTCATGTTTCTAATAGGCATTTATGACTTTGATGTCACATGACCTTGAGGAGCTTTTGAGTTCCAAATGAGAGAGTTCCAGGTGATTCAGTTAACTATTGCAGGGGAAACAATGCCGGCTGAGATTAGTGCCCTGAAGGGAGAAGTCTTTCACACAGGCTTTCTTCTCTGCAGTGGTCTGACCAGGAGCTACTCATTTAGTATGCTATGCTAATTTTTAGGAAAACTTCCTTCTAATTAGCAGGTATGCAATGATTTCAAAGAAGCAAGTCCTATTTAATACCCACGATGCCAAGGCATTATTTCCAGAGTTTCTTCAGCCTTACAAGCTAGACTGCTGAATGTATTGTGAATTATGTGGTTTGTTTTTTTTGAGAAAGACCCAAAGGTCTTTGAAAGACATGAATAGAAAAATTAAGATGATGATAATTACCAACATCATCATCATCACCACCAACACAAGGTTGTTTACAAGGGAGAAAAATCCAATTTTAAAGGAAATTGCTAACTTGGTACTTTGCAAGAACAGATTCAAAAATGAATTGCTTGCAATTTAGGGTGGAATGTTAACAAGCCAGCTTTCAGCTTTTACCCAGAATTTGGAAGTACAGTATATAGCATGAAGTCCATTTTTATCAAAAGAGCATCTGATTAAAAACCATACCGGCTTGCTCTTTGAAACCTTTCCATATCCCTCCAAGGTTCTGCTGATACTGAAGAAGCTGCGGAATATGATTATCTTAAAAGAAATTCCATCAACTAACAAGCATTGCCTGGCCACCCCTTCTGAGCATAGCACAGTGCCAGAGGGATAATGCCAAGAAGTAGGACTGGCCCAGCTCTCGGGAGCTGCCCAGCCCATGTGGAAGGGGGCGGGGGGGGGGGGGTTTGACACTCAACGCTCACGGAAAAGCTGGGGACAGTTATATGCCAAGCTGTGGGGTATGGAGTGCAGCAGGGATTGGGAGAAGACAGGAATAGACAGGTCTATCTGGACCCCATGACTAGGCTTCTTTGAGGATAGAGATTGTGCCTTATCTCTCTATTTACCTCCACTCGACTTCTTCTTTCTCCTTCTGGCCCCTCCCCCAATTCGCCCCCCTCCCCCACCCCCCAGCAAGAATGTCAAGCTTGGACACTGTAAGCACTTTAGTAAACAAATGGATTCCCTCGGACCGCCATTTCTTCACCAGTTGCCTTCTTAAGATGTTAAAGTTGAGCCACACGTGGCTCCTGCCTCCAGGGTGGGTGCAGGTTTTCTCTCTCTCCTTTGGGAGTCTTTCCTCAATGCTTATTTCTCAGCGTTACACCCAGAAATGCCCTTCACCTCTCCAGAGCCACTTGGACTCCTTTAAAAAGGTCCAATCTGCCCTAACCGGTTTGGCTCAGTGGATAGAGCATCGGCCTGCAGACTGAAGGGTTCCAGGTTCAATTCCGGTCAAGGGCATGTACCTTAGTTGAGGGCACATCCCCAGTAGGGAGTGTGCAGGAGGCAGCTGATCAATGTCTCTCATCGATGTTTCTAACTCTCTATCCCTCTCCCTTCCTCTCTGTAAAAAATCAATAAAATATATTTAAAAATAATTTTAAAAGGTCCAATCTTTCTAACGTAGGCACAGCCCCAGCTGTCCAAGCCTTGAGACAAGGTTTTCCTGCCTGAAGCACAGGGCCAGCCTGAGAGGAGAGCTGAGGGGGGTCCTGGCAGGGCCCTGCCCTCCCCATTCATCAGCTAGTGTGGGGTGGCCACACAACTAATCTCTCAAACCCAGACACGTGTGAGAATGAAAGGAGGGGGTGCTGAGATGAAGAGAGACTGAGAGTTTCCTGAGCGGAGGAAGCTAAGAAGCGACCATGAGGTGAGCTTGCAGGACAGGTCCTCCTCACAAACACTGCGCCTTCCTGGGTGACATCTAGTCTTAGAGTAGAATGAAGCCCAGGATTCAAGTGTCCAGGAGCCCAAGCCATACAGGACATGCGCTTCCCAAACTGCTTGGGGAGCATGAAAAGTTCTCACCCATTTTATGCATAAAACAAAGATAAGCATAAAGCACATAGACAGATGCAATCTCTTCTGCAGTATTAAAATTCCCTGGAGGGGGGTGTGATGGGAAACCTATTTTTAAAAATCCAATACATGCCCAGGATACATGCCCAGGGTTGCAGTTTCAATCGCCAGTAGAAGGCGTGCAGGAGGCAGCCAAATGATGTTCAGATTTCACATTGATGTTTCTCTCTCTCCCTCCCTCCCTCCCTCCCTCCCTGCCTCTCTCTTCCTCTCTCTATAAAAGTCAATTTAAAAATCTTTTTGAAAAAGTCCAAAAGGGGTCAATAATAATAAAAAATATATATTGAGAAACACTGATATAGGGGGGTGCCCCTGATTAAAGGCCCAGAAATAATAGGAACTTGGGAGGATATAGGTAGGTAGATCCACAGGGTCTGAGATTTTTTTAAAAGGGACTTTTGCATAACCAGGGAGCTGTCGTGGTCTGGAGGTGGCAATGAGGAGACCTAGGATGCACCCCCCCCCGCCCCCCCGCCCCCCGCCGGAGGCAGGGCTTGGGAAGGTGCGAGGCCTCCGCGGATGGCCACAGGGAGCTGCATCTTGGGCCAGGGCCTGGTTTCCATCCAAGTAGGATGCCGAAGTGTGCGTGCTGGAGAGACTGAATACAGGGCATGGCTGTTTGTGGTGGTTTCAGTGGAATCACATGAGGACGAAAGCTAAAAGGTTATCGTATTTCACAACATTGCCCTCACTGAAATATGGCTCTTATACAACCAGGTGGCTGCTGAAGTTCATCAGAGGCTCCTGGAAGAGGAAAAAGAAAACCAGCCAGCAGAAACCAAAGAAAAATCTCCTCAGATGAACGCTAACAAAAAAAACAAAAAGGAACCGCCCAAGAAAAAACTTCCAGACAAAAAAGAGAAAGGTATTCGTGGTTTAGGCATCCAGAACTGTGGCTGCTTAAGCCTCTCGTCGGTGGAAAGCCAGCATTTAAGCTCCCACACTAGCCTCTAAGCCGCTGAATGAGGTCCATTAGGTTTAACGGAGAGACCCGGGCTCCTGTGAACGGAGGTATCGGTTTGTAAATCATACTGAGTGCCAGACCTACCTAACTTGTTTATCCAAACAGCCATGCATGTCCAGGGTAAAATTAACCTCCAAGGCAGTTTTGAACATGTTAAAGGGACTCCAAGATGACACTGTGTGATCTGAAAAGGGGCTGACACTCGCTGCAAATAACCAAGAGGAAGTTAAAAGCTAATCATATGTACATACGTTTAAGGTTTAATTCAGATGTCAGGTTTTAGTCAAGCAAGTCCTTCTCTCCTGGAGGCCTCCTGGAGAGCCGAGAGGAAAGAAAACTCGTGTTGGGAGAGACCTCCCCTTAACCTTGGAGATGAGCCCTGCCACAACATTGCCTCCCCTCCGAATGCTTGCTCACGCGCATTTCTTCCGTGAGCTGGGGCAGGAGAGGAAGAGATGGAGAAGCACATGAACACCAGTCACTTCACTCATCAGTTGCTCCTAATGAGTGTTAGGCACCCGCCATGTGAAGCACACTCCGATGGGTGCTGAGGACCCAATGGCGAATTTTAGAGAAACCAGAGCATGGCCCCTCGCCCCATGGGACTGGAGTCTAGCAACAGAGATGGGCCTTTGGCATCTCCCTGTTCTTCGGGAGGGGAGGTGCCAGGTCACCCCACTCCATCTGAGGGGCAGGGAAACACTTCCCAATGGAGTCCATTTAAGCAGCCGTGGGAGGGAGGGAGGGGTGTGGGTGGTGGCCCTTGATGCAAATGGCAGAGTAGCAGCATGATAAAGGACAGGCCAGTTCAGTGCATCTCAGATGATGAAAGGAAAAGATACACGCAACATTTGAAGGGAATGCTTCCATTTACTTTCATGGAATCACTAGTTGCATTCAGTCTCTTCATTTCACAGATGATAAAACAGAAATGCAGGAGATCGAGCTCTCTTTCATCTGTAACTTTATACATAGATCCACTCTAGTTATCGATATACCTTATTACAATTTCTTTGTTTACACTTATTCTTCTTCAAAAGATTTAAACCCCTTGAGGAAGGTCCTTCAAGAACTATTTACTGAACTTAGCAGAGTTATGTAAACTGGGCCCACAACTAAGAGTCACACTGTCAAATTCTCAATTACTGACAAACTCTTAGGTTCCAATGTTCTTCTGTAATCACTGACGTACGTATAGTTACGTGCTAGTTGCAAGGTAATTAAGTAGACTACAGATTCGTGACCATCAGCTACATTCAACTGTATGATCCTCTGGTCTTTTCTTGATGAAGACCTTGGGAACACTTGGCTAATGTAAGTAACCCTTACAGAGTTGTCCTTCTACAGGTGGCCAATGGCGTCCACGGTGTGTTGAGGTTCGCCAATTTCTGTCCCCAGACTCTGAATTGCAGCCTCTTTGGAGTTGGTCCGTAACCATGTCTGCACTTGCTGCACAACCTCATTTTCCCACGATGCCACACAAATGGGGCGTTTTTATCTGTGTCCAGCCCAGATGCCACGTGGCGAGTTCTCAGGGAGCTGCTATCAATATTTCACACTCACACTAGCAGGACCAGGGTTTCCTCCTTTCTAAGTCACTAGAGGGTTATGGCTCTACACATTTCACTTCATGCTCATTTTGTCCAAGTACCATGTGTGTACACTTGTCTACTGTAAGCTTACTCGGTGGGTTTCGTTGGCCTCTCAGGTAAATCACCACCTACAGCAGAGGCCACTCCTATAACACTATCCCCGGAGGATATGATGGAAATGGAAAAGAAGAATGAACTGAGACTCAAAATAAAGGAGGAACATATTGCTGCCCTGCAATTTGAAGGTAACAATTAGAAAGAACTAAGATGATCCTTTTCAGTAGAAAATAGACCAGTAGGCAAATAGCCCACAGCCAGCTCAAAGCGTGTCTTTGGGGACACAAAGCAAACAGAAGAGTACAGCATTCAGCTGGTTGTTTTCATGTGACCACAGGAAGACCACATCTGACTGTTGTATCATTGTCTGCTAGGATCTCAAAGAACAACAACAACAACAAAGAGACTTTGGGAAGGGCTTAGGAGAGCAGCAGTAATGTATAATCTCAAAGAATAGGAACACAGAATGTTCTAGAGTTGGTGTGATTTTACAGATGGAAAGAAGGTTGGGTAGGTGGCTCTGTATTCTAATAAGATTTACTTAGGCATCTCATTAGAAAAATGAACCCTACCCAAAGTTGAACAGGCTCTGAAAGTGAATTCTTGGGAGCAAAGCCCATAGGAGAGCCAGTCATGGATGAGTAATGTCCAAGGGCCTCCTTCTCTCTGGATAGCAATGACTCTACAAGACAGTCTCCTCCAGGCTCCTCGAGTTGTCTTATAATGTATTGCAAAGTGGGACTTGAAAAGATCAGGAAAATGAGCAAAAGTGTCCTCAGTGGAAAGGAACTATGGTCAATATAGTAGGTGACAAAGTCATAACATTACATTACTAGGTCAGCTGGGACACATTAACTGCTCAATGACCATTAACTATTACCGATGTTTTCCATCCCTTGCTTCTCTCCTCTTCTCCCTTTCCCCCATCCCACTACCATCTGCTTCCATAATCCCAAGACTTCCCAGAAGGTGAATTGAACACAGGAAGTAAGTTGAACACAGAAAGATCTGTGGGGTCAGGAAAGGCAGGACACATCTTCTCTCCCACTGCCCATCCCCACCTCTGCTTTCAGTAGTTAAGTCTACTTCATCTTCCAGTTCATTCATACATGACCCCTGCTGTGGTTAATTCCCTCGTTCACACAGTAAATGTCTATTGGGTTTCCATTATGTGTCAGCCGTGTAACAGTTGCTGGGAACACACTCATATATACACAAACACGAAACTAACAAAATTAAAACCCAATCTGGAGGAAGAGAAAAGCAAACAATCCCATATAATATGTTGTGATATTGAAGGTTGGTTTACAGGACAAAGGGAGCATTGGGGAGGGGGAAGAGGGGGCAGCAGGGGAATGTTCAGAAAGACTTCCCAGCAGGTGAATTAATGCTTGAGCTGAACTGGTAGAATGTGGAGAAGTTTGCTCTGGGACACATGAACTTGACCCTAGTTTTCCCAGTGCTGAGAAAGACAATGGCATTGTCATCCCAAATCAAAAGACTCTCTCCCCCTTCTGAAATTAGGACATTATCTATTTGTGTTTTTCCATTCCAATTTGTCGAGGAGGATATTATTCTGAAGTGCAATAAATGTAAAGCTCTCCTACAGTTTTGGCTTAAATAAACTGTCAAGTGACTCTACCACATCTGCTTCTCAATGAGGTATTATCCACATTGTTAGATTAAATGTGTGTCTGAAGTTTCACAGATCAAAGCTTGATTGGTTTAAAATTTGACTTCAGTTCATCAGAAAATGCATGTACATATAATACATTAAAAAAGTCCTTATTTCTCTTTTTAAATAGAGATAGCCACCCAGTTCCGACTTGAGCTGATAAAGATCAAAGCGTTGGCTTTCCTTGAAGATCTAGTAACAAAGGTGGTTGAGGTATATAAGCTCCTGGAAAAGTGGCTTGGAGAGAGGTACTTGCGTGAAATGGCCAGGTAAAGGACTGCAGGACTCTTTAAAAATACACTTTGGTAACTTCCGAAGACCAAAATTGACAAAGATTTTTAAGGTGCATACAAATGCAAATTACATTTACAAATAGAAATTTTGGCCTTTTAGACAATCACATGTACCTTCGAATTGACTCTTTTCAAACAGTAAATCACGTTTCAGAGGGTTGCATTGCTATATCCAGTCTTGCACATGATTTAAGAGTCTGGCTTTCACACTACTCAATGAGGACCTCAGTTTACAAGTGAACAGTATAGGCGATCTTTAGATATTTTTCAGAAGTAAGGTAACGTTTCCTATCTTTCTAATGCCAGGCTTATTGCTAGTCAGGGCCAATTCGTGGAAGGTTGAGAAGTCATGACATGTTTTCCTCGGCATGCTGGCCCCCTTGGAAGGGTAATGGTACCCTGCTCTGCTTTCCTGCTGGGTTCCAAAGGCTTTCCAGACTCTCCCTGCTTGTGAAATCCTCTTCATTGTCCCCTACAAAGGAGTAAAGAAGCATCTGGGCAGAGTGAAAATAGCCCTCAGGAGACCTGGGCTCCCACTTTGTCCACAAATTAGCAGCTTGCCTAATCGCTGCAGGCCCGCTTCATCTGTAAACAGAAGCGCTCCAACTGGAGTATTTCCCAGGCTCCTACTGGATAGAGATTCTGATACACTACAGTTGGCAGCAAACATTAACTAAACACTTGGAAGTTGCTACGTACATATGGCAAGTCCTGGATACAGATGGCAAGTTCTCTCAGAGGCAAAAGACGTGGTTGTTATGGCTTGTGTTCTCCAATCCTTGTCTCATAATGAAAGTTCTGTTGTGAAATATTTATCCCAGTTGTTTATATCCGTTGCTTCATGGTAGTGTGCGCACACACACACACACACACACACACACGCACACACATACGCACTCACTCCGTGGTAACCTTACTGTAGTAATGCGTACAATGATTTCACTGAATAGCCACGTCCGTTACTCATCAGCACCACGGAGCACTGACGCTCAGGTCTGTGGCCTGCCTGTCACTTAGCAATGAAAACCTATCATCTTCATTCTGAGGCGGCACAGCTCGCACCCATGAGCCAGCACATGTATGTAAATGCTCTTTATTTCTATCAGATGTCCTCATATTGCTCAGGTGCATATTATGTGTCTGTATATCTCTGATCTCTGAATGTGGCCACAAGAATTTGAAACCTAGGGCTGCTCAGCTGAGCTTTCCATTTTGGTTATTGCAAAAATCCTGCAGAGATTAAAAATAAAATAGAGCTGTCAGATTCCTTGGAACTTCAAACCCGTTTTTCATTTTCCTAGCATTTTCCCCCTCGCATTCTTGCTAAGGTTGCTCTTGGTAACCTTTTACCAGATGGCCTGCTTACTGTGATATCCGGCTCATGGCTTGCTCTCTGCCTGCATCTGGAGTCCCTCCCCGCTCACCAGTTGTAAGCTCAGCCATCCAATACCCTGCCCCGCCCCCCAACACACTAACACCATCAAGGCCAACCTAATTAGATAACATGCTCCAGGGACATCACCAACATGGCATGCTGGAGTTAAATTGAAGGGTATCAGTGGAAAGAAAGCAATTCATACTGCTTTGGAACAATTTCAGTATGTGAATATTTTGGGGTTCCTAAATTCTGTAAGAACAGATTAAACATGCATTGTTTTCTATTATGTTCAATCTGTGTTGCAAGCTATGAACAAAATCCTCCCAGTAATACAGTGATACAGTATTTATCTATAAAACGTTTCTGGCCTTTAATAGAGCTGTAACTGTAATCCCCAATGCAGCTTAAATCCATGCCCTGTGTGATTCCGCTTTTCTAGCCATGAGGTATGGAGGTGTGTGTGATGGCAAAGATAAGGGTATTCAGAGAATTCAGTAAGGTACCCAAGGACCCATGGCTAGGGAGGGGCCTGGAATGAGAGCTCACCCAGGGTCCACAGTGGTCCCTAACTATCGCTGCTTATCCTTCAGTTTATATATGCTTATGTAAATTTGATCCACTTTATAATTTATCCTGATTCCAAATGAGCGTGTTATTCCAACAGTCATATATTACAGGGTTGTTGTTTTTTTCCCATGGCATATAACCATATTCTGGTTCATACTTAGAATGAAATATATCACTTGTCATAATCTCGCTTATGTAATAAAATATCTTTTAATACAAATATAACCATATTTAATGATCCCTTCTTGTTTAGCTTTGTATTAAATGTGTGGCTGTAAGCTCTACCACAAGCATGTATTTTGACTCTAATCTGCATTTATTTATCTCTACCCTGCCTCTTCACAAATGGATTTGAGGAGAAGTTAGAAATTTTAAACTTGCAGATTGAATTGTCTAACTTAGCCATAGACTGTCATAACTTAGTGTGTGTATCGAATAAGCAGGCAGTGTTAACCTCGTGGGGGTCTTCACTGGCAATAACCCTCTTCATTTTTTCCCCGTTCAGTGTGGAGAAACTAACTGAGATAGCTCGCTATCACATTGAAACGTCTACAAAAATTCAGAACGAACTTTATTTAGACCAGGACGGCTTCTTCATTAACGGCGACATCAAAGTCTTCCCCGACCCCCCTCCTCCGGTTCGCCCTCCGCCCGTGGAGAGGGAAGAGAATGGCACCCTGACCATCGAGCAGCTGGACACTCTGCGAGACCAGTTCTCAGACATCGCACCCAAGGGTAAGAAAGGCCATGGCTCTGGGAAGAGCACAAAGGTGGTCAGGGTTCGCCAGGATGGTGATCACTTGCCCACAAGCAAAATCAGCCCTGTGGGACGGCACGGCCCCCAAATGAGCCCTTGCTTTGTTGTAGCCCATCTCTTATTTGCTTCGTACAACATAGACCTGAATTTAACAAATGGAAGAAAAACAGTGACTAACGCTTTGGCCGTGGGGGGGTTCCTCATCCCTGGCTGGTGAGTTGGTAAATTTGAGCAGTGCTCCATTTGGCAATTGAGAGACAGCTTCGTGTGTACTTCTACTTTAGGCTTTGTATTGGGATTGTGAGTTTGTGGAAGTGGATTTTGAAGATTATCCACCACTCTTAATCCCTTTCAGAAGGGACCTTAGTAGCTGTGATGATAACCATAATGAGTGCTTGAATCCAACCTTAAAAGCAGAGTTTGTATTTCAACCAAAAGTTTAAAAATAAATAACAAAAAGCAGCTATAACTTGACTTGTGTATGTCTCAGATTAACTCTAGAGACCCTTGGGATGAAAAGATGTCAACTGACACAGTTATCTATTTTCAGAGTATGGTAGAGTACAACAGCTTGCAGAGTATGGTAGAAAGGGGAAGGAAGGGAGAAGAAAGACAGGGAAGGAGGGAGGGGGGGAAGGAGGGAGTTATATTTTTAACAAAGTAGGTGTAAAAGGAAAACCGCTTGCCCTGGGGACTTTGAGTGAAATTTGCATAGGCAAGCAAAAAAGAAGAAAACCTAAACGTCTATTTAGGTTCTTTCTGGAACAGAATATGAACTTTATAAAAGTCCTCGAGAATGAAAAGCAAAGGAGAATCAGTGGGTGGGGAGGTTGGTCAGGCAAAATGTTGTGCAGCTACACGTTGGCAGGAGGGACTGAAAGAAGTGAAGAGTGATTTCGTGGCAAGGTTACCGGGGGGATTTCAAGTTGGGGAACTGTTACTAGGAGGTGTGTGTAGTGAGGCAGGAGTTCGATGTTTCAGGAAAGGGCAGGACCCTGCTCTGCTGCTCCTTCCCCATCTGCAGGAGCTGCAGGCGACAGATGGGGAGGCCTCCTCTGTCTGGGGAGCCACCTCCACCCACCCGAGCTGGGGACTTCCTAGGAACCCCGGTTTACCGATGCTGGTTGTGCTTAATGCAGAATTTCCAAGGCTGTATAATACTGAGGGGCTTGTGGATGTTGATGGTTCAGAATGAGTTATGGTCTATGAGCAAGCAGTTAATTCGTTTTCTTTATTATGAACTCAAGTATGCCATTTGGGAAAAAATACCTATTGCATATTTTGCTTCTTAAGTACATGTAAAATACTTCGCACGGCATTTGGGTAGTCCACCAACAGAAGTCATCTTCCGTGCTGTTGTTTTTGCTAATGCTATAAAGGGAAGGCAAACAATAGTCATTCCACTTCCTGCGCCCCAGAGTCACAGAATTAGAGATTCTCTCATGACCCCTTCAAGTCAAGCTGCAAATATTGGCATTGCCCCCACCCGTACCCTGAGCAAGTCCAACAGTTACCACCCACTCCTTCTCCCCGTCTCACCCAGCCCCGGAAAGCATCCCCCGACTTTCATCTTCCCTCTCCATTTCTGTGACTGCTGTTCAGTGCCTTAAGTGATGCACGCCTTTCTATCTTGTAAATGATGTCTTTTGTCATAGTCCTTCCAAGAGTTAGAAAACAATCTTTTATGATACTCTTCATTGTATTTACCCCACAACGCTACGATATCAAAAGACCATCTCGGTTGAAGTAATAACAAATTTGAAACTGTGGAGCAATTGTCAGAAGGTGGTACATTTCTAAATGTATGATCCAACAGAACTTCCTGCTTGAATTTTTTAAAATTGCTATTATTTCTAAGCTAAAAGAAGTATGAGCTTTTTCTTACACTATTTCATATATGCCACTGCAACCCAGGGTATTTCAAATGCAAACTTCAAGCTCACTAAAATATATAAAATAAAATGAACAGATGGATTTTTTTTTCTAGGAAAAAAGCGTACATATTTGCACATAACAGTCATTGTGTTACTAGACCTGCAGTAAGATGATTTTTAGCAAATTTACATGAATGATGAAAATAGAGTTATAAAGTCTAACTTAACGATGCAAATATTAATCTACATAAATAAAATTATAGAAGGAAATCGATAATCTTTGATTAAAACAAGTGACTGGTACTTTCAGTACTTGTGAGTAGTTACTCTCTGTACATAAATGGCAAGAACTAAAGCTTAAGGGGTTTTCTGCTGAGTATTAGCTGATCTACTTGATCTTACTAGCCCTGGCCGGTTTGGCTCAGTTGGTTGGAGCATCATCCCATGCACTGGAAGGTCGTGGGTTCAATTCCTGGTCAGGGCACATACCTAGGTTGTAGGTTCAATCCCCAGATGCGGCAAGTACAGGAGGCAATCGATTGATGTTTCTCTCTCTTTCTTTCTCTCCCTCCCTCCCTCCCCCCTCTCTAAAGATCAATTTAAAAACTAGTTCTTACTAAAGATAATGTAAAATTGAAAAGCATCATGTACTCTAATGCTTATATTCAATATTCCTTTCCTGGTCAAATTCTGCTGCTTGTGATGATTCTAAATCTCCTTTGGTAAAGGTAGTAATTAGACATAAAATATCATTTCTTAATATGATTGTCATAAATAGGCTGGGGGGAAAATGACCTTATGTGTGATAATCATACAAGGTCATGCTAAATGCAATGAAACAACTCGTGCTAGCATTTTTCTTGCTGCCTGGTGGCATGCGCCCTTTAGTATCTTAAGAGCAGCTTAAGTAAGAGCAGTCCCTGAATCAGCAAGACATTTATCCCACCGACTGTCTGTCTCAGGCAGCATTTCCACGAGCATACTCCCAACAGAGAGGGGATTTAGTGAGTATTTTCAGAATTATAACCAAAGCCAATATTGGCATGGCATCAGAAGCTATGCATCAAACCCCATGCTAGCATGGCTGGATGGGTAAGAAGATTCACTGATGGGTAAGAGGAGTCTGACAGCTCTTTTCAAATCCACTCTTGTCAAATGACTGCAATATGATCTTGGGCTAGTTAACCTCTCTATCTCACTTTTCTCATCTGTAAAATGGGTAACTAATGGGGTTATTATGAGTATTATAGTAATTGATATACATAAACTGCTGAGGAAGTGTCCGGTACCTCGAATGTACAATTTTAAGTGTAACCTAAATCATTTAATTACATAAGTACAGTAACATATTACTAGAAAATATAGAGCATTATACAATACTAGAGGCCCATTGCATGAAGATTCGAGCAATAGGCCTTCCTTCCCCTGGCTGCCGGCACTGGCTTTCCTCCAGCCTTCGCTCGGGCCACAGCGGAGGAGCCAAGCCTCTTCAGTCTTCAGTCTTCAGTCTTCAGTCTTTGCTTGGGCCGGAGCCTTCAGTCTTTGCTCTGTGCCTGCATGTGCAAATTAACCTTCCATCTTTGTTGGGTTAACTTGCATACTCACTCCTGATTGGTTGGTGGGTGTTGTGGATGCACGGTCAATTTGCATATTTCTCTTTTATTAGTGTAGATTAATGCAAATTCTCATTATTATTATTCAAAATGTTAGCTCAGCATCCTGAAGGTGCATGTATCCTACTAGCACCTGCAGCATTACCCCAGAACACATCCAGAAAAAATTACATCACCTGGTAGAATTAAACCATAGGTTACATGGCTCCCCAAGGACCGTAAGCATCCCCAACAAAAACACTCATTTTTGTATGGCAGTAGGCTCTGGGTCGGTACAGCCTGTCTCTAAACAGCAAGTGCCAAGCGCATGGGAAAGACAGCCCTTATCCAGTGGAAGCAATTTGGAGTCTGCAGAAATTAGAACACTTCAGCAATGTCCTCTGTCCACATTTAAACCATAAGAACTCCTTTTTCTTGTAAGCCTGTCAGCACTCCACGTAATGCCTGCGGAGATGCAGTTCAATGGGTCCAGCAGATCTGACCCTCACTCCTTCCTCAGGAGAGGCAGCGTTCAGTGGTCCAAGGCCTCTCGCATTGTTCTGAGAACTGACAAGGAGCCCCTGCACACCCCTCTGGGAGACCCTTAGATCAGGGACTGGCCTCAGAGGGCACCATGTCAGAGCTCCAGGCTGTGGTGGCTAAGCCATCATTCAGCTCCTTGGTCTTAGAGGAACTCAAGGGAGGCAGTAGTCATGGCCGCCCGTGTGGATCAGCACAGGGGTTCGCTGGCAGGAGACTCCTGGACAGAAGCTTCCAGGAAGAGAAGCGGGGTAGGGCCTGCCAGGCACCGGGGACATGGCGTAGACATTGAGATTTTGAGGTGGCATGACGAATTTAGGGAACAGCACACAGACCAGCTGGGGCAAGAGGCAGGAGGTGAGGACCACAAAGAGGTTGTGGTCAAGTCGTGAAGTCTCAAGTGGCTTGCAAAGGGCACAAAAGAGGAGGGTTACCAAAGGCGTGTGGCACCGAGGGACGAGGAGCAGGGATTGGAGGAGGAGGAGACCAGGAGAGCAGCGGGGGCTACTCCATCTACAAAGCCTCGACCAGCCCGCAGGCGGGAGCAAGGGCGCCTGGCTTGTTGCCTATGAGGAGGTAGGTATGTGGGCTGGGCTCTCTGCCTTCAGAGAGAAACTGGTACTGTAGGGTTTTGCTTTGTGTAATTTTAATTTGTGTGTGCTTCCAACAGGTAAGTATATATTCCCCTCTCTGACAAATCATCACAAATGAGACCTTTGGGGGGAAGGAAAACATGAGGCATGAATCCCAGTTGCTTTACAAAACCACCTAACGGGCCCCAAAGCCTGACGCTCTTTTGTAACAATGAGGCTGTGTGGCTGCTGGAGAAGCGCAGGAGAGAAGAGACATCCAAGGCAGATTAAAAAAAATATATATATATTTAGGAAGAGAAAGGGAGAGAGACATCAATGATGAGGAAGAATCATTGATCAACTGCCTCCTGCACACACCCTACTGGGGATCAAGCCCACACCCAGGCATGTGCCCTGACCAGGAATTGAACCTTGACCTCCTGGTTCATGGGTCGACACTCAACCACTGAGCCACACCGCCTGGCCCAAACCTGATCTTGCAGACACACTGCTGTGCCCTGTTGTTCTTTTTTTCCCACTGTGAAAAGGAAGTGATAGCAAAAACAGTAACGCATGGAGAAATGGATTCTGGAGTGAAGAGTAGCCCCCTTTTCCCTTATGAGAAACCCGTAATAATGAAGTGGGTAAATATGGGGGGCTGTGGAGTAGGACTGCCCGCTAGCGAACCCCAACTCCACCCCTATGAGCACTGTGACCCTGGGCAAATCAAGTAACCTCTCTGTGCCTTGGTTCTTTTACCTATAAAATGGTGATAATAGTAATTAGTCCGTTTTCTTCACTATAAAGTAAGGAGACTGTATATAAGGATTAAATTACATAAGCCATTGAAAGCACTAACCAGGATGCCTGGTCAGTAGTAAGCACGCACTTTGGCTTTTTCCAGAAATGATGAGTAAGTGTGGGGGGCAGGCATTAAGCAAAACTGGGGGTAGACTTTGGCGGACACTAACAACAATGTGGAGCTGTTTTAAAGGCAGGGATCCTGCAGGCCATCTGAGTCGAGTCACCAAAACACAGAGAAAAACATGGACGCTTGACCACTACCTTCCAAAGAAGAACAATCCATTTTTGAAAATCTGGCTAAAAAAAAAAAAAGACCCCTGGCTTGTATATGATGAGATCCTAACCCTTATGTTCTGCGGCCTGTGTCGTAAGCATGGTGTGGAGTCGAGGGGAAATCAAATGAGTTCCTTCCATGGCACTGACAACTTTAGGGCTGGGTTTCTCAGAGCACAGCATCCCAGCACAGCATTCCAGCACGGCATCCAGCACGGCATCCCGGCACGGCATCTCAGAGAACAGCATCTCAGAGGACGGCATCCCAGCACAGCATCTCAGAGTACGGCATCCCAGCACAGCATCCCAGCACAGCATCTCAGAGCACAGCATCCCGGCACGGCATCCCGGCACAGCATCCCGGCACAGCCTCCCAGCACGGCATCCCAGCACGGCATCCCAGCACAGCATCCCAGCACGGCATCCCAGCACAACATCCCAGCACGGCTCAGGCCGGGGCTTCATTGATGGGAGCAGCAGATGGTCCTCTGGTGAACAGAGCCCCCACGGGACTGGCGGCGGGGACCACGAGCCCAGTAACCCTGGGGCAAGTCCAGAACTTACTCCGATCCTGCCATGCTGTCACCAAGACCCGACGGCCCCTCCGAGATTCTATTTGGATGTGCAAGTTGGCTGATACGAAGGGTGTCGATATTGGCCCGTGTTCCGAGCTAACAAATCAGCAAGAACATTTACATATTGTATTGCTAAAGGAGAACGGGGGTGGGGGGGGATCTAAGAGAGAAACTAGAGAGAAGTAAGTTTTCCTCTGTCCTCAGGGATGGGCTCTCAGCCAGAGCGATGGAGGACGCTGAACTTGTCTATGTGCAGTTTGCACCTGGAAGCTGCATTGCCAGCTTGTTGGGGTACAAACAGTAGAAAGAAAGGATCCTCTGGCCATCGAAACTGCCATGGAGAAAATTCTAGAGAGAAATCTTCAGCTTAGTCTGTCGGACCAAGACTGGGCAAGGAAGCTGCTTGGTTTGGGAAGTGATGGGTCCTCTGGCTCAGAGGGTTAAAACAGCGGGGTGGCCCTGCTTTTAAGAGAAATCCTGCCACGTGTGCTGGCTGTGTGTTGCTGAGCACATCTCCTTGAACTCTCTCACGAGGCAGAGTTCCAGAGCGTTCCCCTGTACAAGGGTGTCAGAGACCTCCTTCACAGCGCCTGTCACTTCTATCAAGTTCACCGCCACCTAAGAGCTCCCTGGTAACTGTGCTCAGAGGCCTTCACCTCCATCCTGTAATGCCTCCTAGGGCCGGAGGTGGGGTGGCTGCAGGATTACAGGCAGCCATCCAGGCCTTTCCCAAGGGACACCCTGCAACTGTCCGGCAACGGCGTTCAGTGAGTAATTCTGAACTAACACGCTGTTTTAGTTTTTCAGAATAATAGAAAATATTTTTATTGAGCAATTCGAAATAATAATTTTGAGAAAGACAGACCTCTCTTTTATTCCCCACCTGTGCTACAGACAGGTGGAGGCAGAAGTCATACCGGTCGTGAGAAAGCCCAAGGACTTCTAGGGTTCCTTCTCCGAGCAGACACTCTTAGCTTTGTTCCTTTCCTGGTGGATGTCATTCATGAGCTTAGCATTCTGCCCCATGTCAGCCAAAGCGAAAACGCTTCAATCGCGGATGTATTGGCTACCTTGGAGTCGACATGGGAAATGCTCCGAACGTGTCAGACGAGGTGAGGAGTCGGGGATGACCTCTTGGGAAATGGTTTGCCAGGGGCTTTTCCATTTAATGGTTATGTGGGCATTTTGTTTCTCCCCAGCCCAGGGCCAGGAGAACTAGCGTGGCTTCAGTCGCACACTTTCATGGTAACTGCCTCAAAGGAAAAGGAAACTTTTCTGGTGTGAGAAGCACGGTTTTGACACATCTTGTCACGAGGCTGCGAGGCTGTTTCAGAGATGCCAGCCACGATGTGGTGAAGGCAGCCGTGACTGGAAGCTTTAAATCGCGGCCCGCAAAGATCAGTCAAGGTAACCTGTATGCGCTGACTCTGAACCTACGGTTCTTTGATCGTCTGCATGAGTGCTTTTTCTAGAAGTAACTTTTCGTTTGCATACTGATGGCAGAATTCAGAGATAAAGAAGTGTTCGTCCTGATGGCACATTATGGACCAGTATTGGCAGCTGCTAATGTGCAAATCGATGAAGTGCCCACTGAGGGGAGCGTGCTGAAGTTAGAGACTTATGCTGGGTGAGCATCAGCAAACTAGCGGATCTTTACAAACATTAGGGTAAAACTTGGGAGTCTCAATCTTGCACATTTTTTTCACTTTCCCTCCAAGGTTACAGGACATCCACGAATTGACCTGAGATGATGTGACTTCGGCTCGCTTACACAGATATCCAAACACCCTGACCATGGTGGACCTCGTGCTGACCCTCCCGGCAGACTCAGCGGGGCTTTCGTCAGATGCAATGCACCAAGTCCCAGAGGCACGCCAAGGTCAAGGCTGATGGCATGTCAGGTCTCCTGAATATTCAACTGAATTCTCCCGACATTCGTAACGTTGACCCCAGGAAAGCTAACCATTTATGGAATATGAGAACGCTGTCATCAGCTGGTGACACAAGACCTAACTCGGATTGCTCATCCAACTCAGGAAGCCATGATGAAAGTGACTAGTAGTATGACAAATGTTGACTTCATCTTTGGTCATAGCAGAAACAACAACAAAAATTATTTTCAAGCCTGAAATATAAAAGTAAAACCATCACCGGTCTTCGCATCAAAGACAAAAGGCATTTGGTATCTCCCAGACTTACACAGCGAAAATCCAAAAACTGGTTTTCCAATCACACTCTGATTCTACTTGTATCTTCACACATTCTTTCACAGTCTTTGGGTGGAGGTGTATATTTCTAAGCAATGGTGTTATTTTGATGCCATCTTTCTGAGAGTTATGTGGACAGATCATATCACTATATGCCTTGGTCATTTAAGTAACGGGATAAATATTAAATAGTTTTTTTACAGTTCACACTAATGTCCCCAGGTAAAGAGTTCTTATGTAACTAGAAATAGTGTCATGCATCCCTGGCCAGTGTGACTCAGTTGGTTGGAGTGTCCTCCTGTGCACCAAAAGGTTGTAGGTTCAACCCCCAGGTCCAGGCTCACCTCATTGGGAGGCAATCAATCAATGTTTCTCTCTCTCCTCTCCTCTCCCTCTGCTTTCCTCCCTTTCTCCTCTTGCCTTTCCTTCCCCTCTAAAAAAATCATGAAAAAATGTATTGTCTTACAGCACTTTGCTTGCACCATGGCTATTAGAGACAGTGGAAATATTTTCTACATCTACCAGAATTTTTTAAGTATTTTGAGCCTCTTCATAGTTTCAAAAGAGGTTTTTTTATGGTTTTATATCAAGGAACATGAATGGTTTATTTCTAACTTACCTGAAAACCAACGTTATATCATGTAAAGATCGTTTTACTGAAAATTCTACTACTTGAAAAGTATTCTCATCTCTATAAAATTGAATATTCAGGTTTGATTTAAAAAAAGATAAAGAATTTATTTCTGAACAACCAGCTGGATGGCCAGTCAAATCAAAGAAAAACATATTCTGCTCTTGCTCCCCAGAAAATTACCGTCCAAATCTCAAAATTGTAGATTTGGTTTGAGCCACTGAAATTTTGCATGGATTACTGCATGCTCCTAAAGGTTAAAGGAGATGATAAAATTTAGCTTGGACTTTTATAAATGCTAAAAATTTAGTAGTAAAAAGAAAATTTGAGATGCTATGTCTACAGCTTTCATTCTTTTTGTTTCTAAAAAAGAATAGCCATCCACTCTGGACCTGAAAGACACCCAATACATGTAGGAGTCTCTTCAGCTCTAGCAGGAACCTCTGCTGTGGGAGTTAGACATTTCTGAAGCAGACTCGCTTATTTTGCTTTCCTATCGCTTTTAAATGCACGTGCGTACAATTTGAAATGAGAAACCGACTAAGCAAACATCTTTGCTGGACAGGGTAAAGTAGACTAGCATATAAGAGCAAAGCATTGAAAAGGTTAGTAGTAATCTTTTAAAAATTCTTTGAAATAGTGAGCCAATTTTATGATTGAGTTTATAATTTCAATCCAATAATTTAATAATTCAAATCTCCTTACATTTATAAAAAAATATATTCTGATCTAAAGAGTGAAGTGAGGATAAGTGTGTTAACTTGATCATTGTGGTGATTTGCATGCCTTTGAAACACCTTTATCCCATATTTTCTGCAATATTTTACTCTTGCATCCTACTGTATAATAGGAAAACTTAGGTATTTTTAAAAATTCAACCAATTCTGAGTAAAAGGTAAAAAAATGAAAAAAGAAAAAGAAAAAAAGCCCTTCAAACTAAAATATGAAGTCCCAGGAAAGAAATAATGGGAGAGCATCAGGAAATTAATTGTTATTTTTATGCTTTCAAAATGTCTTCTGCTTCTCTAAAGGTTATTGTTTTAAATAATATGAATAAAGTGATTCCCCGTCACATAACTGAGAAATATGTTTCACTGTGTTATAGGCATCATAGGAAATAAACTGTTTACGGACATTCTTCTTGACTTGGTGACGCTGAACCTTGGGACCAACAGTCTTCCCAGCAGTTGGATGCACCTCACTCAACCTGAAGTAAGCCTCCATTTTATACGGGTTTCAAAGCTCTGAGAATTTTCATTTGATCAATAAATCAATAGTTTTACGAATAACCAGTTACTCGCACAGCATCTGACATTTAGTAGGCAACCAATAAAAATTGAATGATTGCATGGATGAACGTAAGACATGCTCAGTCATGGAAGAAGGAATGAGGATGCTCACAGTCAATGAAATATGATTGAGCCCATGAGGCTCAGCCCCTAAGCTTGTGGCCATAGTTAGGATCGTCCCATCCTACCTGATGGGACGATCCTAACTAGTAAAAGTAAGATGATCCTGGCAGTTTTTGCTTTTCGTCTTCCTCTGTTTCTCAAGAATGTGTCAGAAAACGAAGAGGTTAAGGAGTATGTCCCTACAGGCTGCCTGCCTTGCCCAGCCCCTTTATCACTTTCTCCCTCCTCTGTTGAAAACGTGCAAAATCAACTGGGACACACGCATACATTCACGTAACAGTAAGCAGAAACCCAAATGTCAAAGAAGCGGAAGATGAAACGCTCTCAGGGTGCTGACTGCCTGGCGTAGAGCGGCCGAAACCCTTCACCCGAATCTCTTACCAAGACCCCTGGGCAGATAGGGCGTCTCGCTGGAATCATACAAACATTCCAGTGGCATATCCTGTTTTCTTCTAGTTCCAGGAGTTAACCTCGCTAATCACAGTAAACTCGGAGTTGGTGGACTGGCGGAAATTCCTGTTGGTGACCTCGCGACCGTGGCCCATCCCTCTGGAGGAGGAGCTGCTGGAGACCCTGCAGAGGTTCAAGGCCGTGGACGAGGAGCAGTCGGGCACCGTCACTTACGAGCAGTACATGCAGGTGGCTAGCGACGCCCGGGGGCGCTAATCCCAGACCACTTTCCGCCTAAGAAGGCGAATGTGACTGGGGCCCTTGACCAGAGCAATTCTGGTCGAGAGCAGAGTCCAGACTGCAGAGGAGTGAGGGAACGGTGAGGTCTGTAGAAAGTGACCAGAAGAAAAAACTCATTTATGAGAAGCGTGAGTAAGGAAGGCGTGAGAGTGAACTCCCATAACTGAGAAGGGCCTGCATTGCTCATTGCCTGCCTGTAATCGAATTCCCCCTGTTGCCGACCAGCTCACACTGCTGGCGGACACAGAGATGTCCACGCTTGTAAGGTGCTCATTTTGAAAAGAGTGATCCCCTAGATGCCTGTGTCTCAGGTGCATGCCTCCACTGAAAGGTCACCCCCCTCCCGCTTCTTTCCTCCCGTGATGAACGCCAGCCCCGACGTTCTCACGCTCTCACCACGGAGCCAGAGGAAAGAGCACTTCCACGGTGAGAAGAGCCCTTCAAGGCGGATCAGACCAGCTCAGGTGATGAGGCTCTGACTTACGTCCCAAGTAGAGCCGTTTAGGAATTCTGAACAAGCTGTCCCGAGCTTACAACTTGTGAAGGTGATTTTTATCTTTGGCTCAAGGCTTCTAACAGTGGGCACTGTGCAGTCCCCCGCCTTCACTGTTTACAGTGCGTGCCCGTCAACACAGGATATCGATTTAAACATCCTTTTTCACAGACATGAGACGAGCAAAGGGTGGTAGCGACTTTTACCGAAGTCCTGAGCCAAAACCAGAAAGCTCCTTTACCAAAGGTGTGCATTTCTTAGCAAAATGGAGAAATGCTTCCTTGGGCCCGGCCCGTGTTTCGGGAGCAGTTGATTTCTGAACTCTGCCCTCTCCTCTTGCCCCCAAATTCCCACTCCTCGGGAGCCCCGGAACAACGAGGCCATCTGGAGAGGCCCCTGGACCATCCCACGTCGTAACTTCTACAGATTTCCAACACTCCCCAGCTCACCAAAAGCAGTTCTTTTATGGGAAAAGTCAAACAGCTTCTAGGGCAAAACTTTGTAAGATTTATTGCAAATGCCACATGTCAACGGGGAAATAGTATAGGAAACTTCATTGCTGAGATGAAGTTTTCTGGGAGAGAAAGGCTCTCTCCTCTGCTGTTTGTCTATCGTTTTCTTTTCTTCTGACTAATTGCAAGTTCACCACAGCAGCCACATGAGAGAGCGTGCTGATTTCCCGGCTCTCACGATGGAAGGAGACACGAGGTTTGTGAGGTCAGGGCCCTGCGCCTCGGCTCAGCCTTGCATGTGAGCATGAAAGCCCGCTCGCCCTGTGCTCCCCGCAGCCCTGCAGCCGCCGTCACACGCCTGCCTCTGTCAAGTGTGCATGTGTAGTCAGTCTCATGTGCAGCTCTGTGATGTTCAGCTCTCACTCCTGCTCTCGGTGAGGGTGCGTGTTATTGCAGGCTTCATGAGTCAGGCGTCCTAGGGTCCCAGCAGTGCGGTCATTCTTTTCTAAGGAGAGGCATTGAAAGGCCAAATCCTCTGGCCATATTTTAGCAAGAGAGTTCCAAGGGCATTTCCATGTTTTAAGGAGAAATCACCTCCCAGGGAGGCAGGGTGTGGTGGCCTGAACTCGCTTTGCCCATTGCAGCCCTGCTCTACTGGTTCAGGTCAGCATTTCATATTGTAAAAGTTTTCATGGATGACTTTTTTAACACTGTACGTTGTTTTCCAATTAGGTTATTTTGTTCTTTCTAATGTGGCCCTCTTGTGTGTGAAACATTTTTTAATCCTCACCCAAGGATATGCTGTTGTTTTTATATTATTGTTTTGGAGAGAGGAAGGGAGAAAGACATGAGAGAGAGACCACCGATCGGTGGCCTCCCAGATGTGCCCCGACCTGGGATCCAGCCTGCAACCTAGGTGTGTGCTCTGACTGGGAATCGAATCGGCGACCTTTCGGTGCACGGGACAATGCTCCCACCAGCTGAGCCACACTGGCCAGGGCATGTGCGAAACATTTGAGACAGTTTTGTAGTTTCTGAAATGCTATAAATGTTTGGAAAACTAATCTAAATGAACCATTGGTTTTACAAATCAAGGAAGATTCCTGTGCACAGAAACCGTCGGATGTGGAGTTGAGAATTGGTTGAGCGATGGGGGAAAGGGTAGGGATCCTACCTCTGTTTCTTTATTTCCACTCTAGCCTCTTTTACTATTTCCTCTTTATTACATGTATTCAGCAATTTGATTGTTATGTTACTCCTTGTAGTTATTTTTCTGCGTGGGGTTCATTGAGCTTCTTGAACCTGTGGGCTTTTTAGTTTTTGTTTAATTTGGAGAAATTTCAGGATATTTTCCCAAATATTATCTTCTGCACCCTCTGCTTTCTCAAAATCCAGTCACATGTTTATTGTCCCACAGGTACTGAAGCTTAGCTCAGTTTTCCCAGTCTCCCTTCTCTGTACTTTATTTCGTATTCATTTCTATTTCTGTGTCTTCAAGTTCACTGATTATTTCCTCTGCCACGTCAACCCTACTATTAACACCATCCCGTGGATGTTTCATTTCAGTTATTGGACTTTTTATCCCTAGAAGCTCAGGTTGGGTTTATTTAATTTCTTTTATTTCTTCCTTCATTATGTGCATGTTTTTCCTCCACATCCTTGAACAAGTGAAATATATTTAGAATCACTAAGTGAATGTAGCCTTGTCTGTTCATTCTATCATCTGTTTCATTTCTGTGTTTGTTCATTTCTATTGATTGGTGTTTCTCCTGGCTATAGGTCATATTTTCTAGCTTCTCTTGCATGCCGAGTAACTTTATATTGGATGCCAGATAGTGTGACTTTTATATTGTTGGGTGCCCAGTTTTGTATGCTTTACATATTGTCAGACATGCAGAGATGTTACTTGAGTCAGTTTTGTCATTTCAAGGTTACATTAAGATTTGTAAAGATGTGTCAAAAAGAAAGTAGAGAATGGTCTGAGCAGAGACTGATATGACAAGATGAAAGTTGTGAGAAGGTTGATGTGGTTGCATGGTGCAACTAAAACAAATAAGAGGGTGACTGGACACATAACCAGCTCCAAGGTGACTGGGGGAGCCTGTGAGGGAGTAATGAGGTTCCACACCAGTATGGCAGCCATGGGAAGGGAGAGATGGGCAAGACATCGCCAAATGGGAATCCAGGGATTTCATAATCGGTGTTAGATACAGGCTGAGAAACAGCGAGGTCAGTAAAAAGTAGGCCTTTGAGCTCTTGAGTCAGCCAGTCAGTTATTCAACAAAGACTTTCCAGAACCAACAATGGGCTCTGAGAACAGACAGCAACTCAGGCAGGGCGTGTGGAATGCGAGCTACTGTCACTGGTGCAGTCCCCTCCAAAATATTGCTGTGTGAGCAAAATCTAGGGCAGTGACCTTCAAGCCTCATCGCATGTCCCAAGTTCAAACACAGCTGGCATCCCTAATTTGTGGATTTTCATTTATAAATTATACATGTGTGCTACTGCAACTGATATATTATAGACATTATTACATTTTTAAAAATAAAAGTTACAAATGATGATCAAATTACATGTAATTGTTAGTTCTAGTATTTGCTCCTGCATCCCCAAGGTTTCTCCAGCCCACTTCAGACACCTCCACAAGGTGGGTTCAGTCTCTGTGGCTTTTAGCAGAACAATTATATCTCAGCATGCTACATGAATAATTTTTATTTTTGTTATAGGCTGGTCTGTGGTTTACAGAGGATGAAGATATAAAAATTCCAGAAAATCCTCTTGAGCCGCTGCCATTCAATAGGCTGGAGCATCTCATACAGGTAATTACTGAGATCTTTAAAAGCAAATTAATGCTTTGCCCTGGCTGGGTGGCTCAGTTGTTTGGAGCATCATCTCATACACCAAAATGTTGCAGGTTTGATTCTCTGTCAGGACATATACCTAGATTGTGGGTTTGATCCCCAGACAAGGTGTGTAAGAGAGGCAACTGATCTAAATTTCTCTCTGACATCCATGTTTCTCTCTCTCTCTCTCAAACCAACAAAAACATATCCTTGCCCTGGCCGGTTTTGCTCAGTGGATAGAGCATTGGCCTGCAGACTACAGGGTCCCAGGTTCAATTCCTGGTCAGGGCACATGCCTGGGTTGCTGGCTCGATCCCCAATAGGGGGTGTGCAGGAGGCAGCCGATCGATGACTCTCTCATCATTGATGTTTCTATCTCTCTCTCCCTCTCCCTTCCTCTCTGAAATGAATAAAAATATTTAAAAAAAAAACCACACATCCTTGAGTGAGGACTTTTTTTTTAAATTGAGTACTTTGACACTGATCAATTCCTTTGTCTTTTCTTCCACTTGTATAATTTGTTTTAGACACCACTGCCACCCTCCAGTTCCTCTGCTCCATCTGCCAGGGAGAGACTAACACTCACTAAGTCACTAAGTGGCAGCACAGAGGAGCCCTGGGGAGGAGGCAGGCCCCACTCCTAGGTAGAATCCGCTGTTGACCCTCTAGGTGAATTTGGACAAGTTCCACCACCTCTCTGGCTTCCCTCCTCTCATCTGTCAAATAAGCTAAGATGTTACTCACCACATTTGTCTCTAAGTGCCCTTCCAATTCAAAAAGCTTAGCATGAAAATGGTCATTTTACCCATATATGTCTTTGTTCATTTCTTTCTGATTTTGACTAACATGGTACAACATACCAACAGTTTGCATATGGTATTGGCCATGGCCCATTGGATTTTCATTATTATCTAAAATATCAAGAGTAACTATTGATAATAGTACTATAATGATAGTGGTAATACACTGATGATAATAATAGAGTAATGCTGTTACCTTCTATTCCTGAGGCCATAATAGAAAGCAATACCTTAAAATCTAAAAACAACTCTGACTTCAGTGTAAATGTTTAAAATATGAAAATATGCAAAACTCAATAAGCTAGGAGAAGTGTTGGAGGATAGATTTAGACACCACAGCAAACTGTGTAGATCTATTATTCCATTTCTAGCCAACCGTGAGTCTGAAATTGCCGAGCAAAATTGAACATGACTCCAGTTATAACCTCAAAGTGAGCAATTTCCTTCCATTGAATGACATATTCTGAACACCTCTGCTAAATGCGAGCCGAGAGCAGGGAGGAGAGAGGGCCCAGGAATTACCAGGAGCCCGAGACAGGTGGCAGTTTCAGGGGCAGCTTTTTGTTTGGGTTTTTTGTGTGTTTTACAATGGGACCCTGGGGGACTGAGGTCAGTTCTGTAAAGCTTCGCGAGGCCGTCTCTCTACGATTTTGTGAGCAAATCTGCAATGACATGAACAGGTCCTTCATTACTTGGCAAGAAACCAGCAGATTGAATAGCACCTTCCCTTCCAGACAGCAGTTTTTAGAAATGTCAGACAAATACCAGATGGTCGCAGTCATATGTGGACTCTAATGGACAAAATAAACTGATGAGCAACATAGATCCAGAGGCCTGGATGCATGCAACAGACTGGCAGCTGTCAGAAGAGAGGGTGGTTAGGGGACTGGGTGAAAGAAGGTGAAGGAATTAAGCAAAAAAACACATATGCGTAACCCATAGACACAGACAACAGTGTGGTCATGGCCAGAGGGAAAGGGGGTGGGGGGGGGGGGGCAAAGGGAGGATGTATGGGGCAGAAAGAGACCTTGCTTGGAGTGAAGGGCGCACGTTGCCATGTGCAGATGATGTTTTGTTGAGTTGTACACTTGAAACCTGTATGGTTTTGTGAACCGATATCACCCCAATAAATTCAATTTTAAAAATTAAATTAAATTGTTAAAAAGAAAAAGAAATACCAGCCGAGGGCAGAGCCTTTTAGTTGCTCACCCTGCCGCTAAGGCCAGACGGCAGACAGTGGGTCACCCCGGGACCGAGTAGCAGCAAAGCAGGAAAGGGCCAGGCCCCTCTACTCCTAGTCTGTGCAAATCCCTGAAGTAACTCAAAGGCAAGTGATAAGGAGAGGAAAATGCATGGTCCTGGATGAACCCACGAGCAGGATCATGACCCCTGAGAAACCTAAGGATGCCTTAGCCTCAGAGGGAGTTTCTAAGCATCTCAGCCTGGCTCCGGGCCTGGCTTACAGAAGACACTCAGTAAACATTCGCTAAAAGGGTGGCTGGATGAATGAACTTACAGATCCCATCAAACTCTGATTCTTTCTTTTCTGCTTTGTCAGCGTAACCAATTTTATGCATTTTCCTATAAACATCATTTTTATTTACACGTTTATTAGATTTGCTGAATACCAGAAGTTCCCTTTTCCGTCTTGATGTATGTCTCAGTAGATGCGCCCACAGCCGTAGGGATTGCTGGTGATAGGGAGCGGCATGGTATCTCGGATCGAGGCCCTGGCTCCTCACAGCGCAGGCCAGGCCCAGCAACACGGGAGCCCCCTAGGAGCTTGCTACATGTGAGGGACCTCAGGCTGCTCCAGACCATCGGCTTCATTAGAATCTGTATTTCGAGCAGATTCTCCGGGTCACTGTATGCACGTGTTTGAGAAGAGCCAGTCACTGCCCCAAACAGGTCCAATGGGTCGTAGGTGTGGCCTGTGGGTCTCAGGCCATGGCCTCAGCTTTGCAGGACCCCAGAGGATGTTAGGTTCCCGCGTACCAGCTCCTCGTGCTGCCAAATGCACAAGACGCTGTGCAGAGAGCTGGCCGCCCCCTCGGGCCTCAGCATGAGAGGGAGACTTAGCAAACAACGGCGACTCGGTGGGTAGCGCACTCTCTCCCTGGAGGTGCGCCCATGTGGGAAGAAGTCACGTTACTGTCAGCAGATTAAGTCTGAAGTCCAGAGCAAGGTGGGCCCGTCTAAAGATTTTAATGGCAAGGGTCCCAGTGGCCTTGGGCATAGTTGGCCCGCCCTCTCCCCACTCCACACACAGAGGGGTGTACCGGAAGCTTCATGCTCAGGATTCAGGGCCCAGTTTGTCAGGGTGGTGCTGATCACAGACCGAGGGGTCCTTGCTCTTGGGTTCCCTTTTCCTACTTAACGTGTGGTCCCCACCATCTTGACTAGCACATTTTTTTTCCTAAATATGTTAATACCATTGGATAGCATACAGTTTCCTTTACCATTAGAATTCCAAGCCCTACTTTTTATGGGTTTTTAAATTTTATTTAGCATATTCTTCGTTTACTATCATTCATTATATGTTAGTTTTACTGATTCTGTCCTCAGAAAGTGACCGTTTTCCACAGCTGCTGGGGAGAGGGCGTCCGCATGCCCTGTCCACCGGCTGACAGCCTGAGTGCGTGCAATTGATCTTTGGCTGACATCCTTTGTGTGCGCAGTTCTTCTTCAGGCTCTTCGCTGACCCTGAGAAGGATCCACCCCTGCTGGACTACACACAGATGCTGCTTTACTTTGCTAGCCACCCAAACCCTGAGGAAGGGGTCTACAGGGCCCTCAGTGTGGCCATTGGGACGCACATCTTCCAGCCAATCGAATTGGTTCCTCTTCCTATAGATCAGGTAATTGAGTTCCAGAAATGGACCAGCCCTGGGGTCTGGAGGGGGATGCCAGCAGGTCCTACATGTCTAACAAAGACTGCGTTCTTTTCCTTTCCGTATTTTCCTGGATAACTAACACAACCAAGTTGCACATACTAGGTCTTCAATCAGCCTTATTCAGTTGGACCCCACTGTCCAAAAAAAATGCTTTTGTAGTCGTCAACATTTGCTCAAAGTTTCTCGGCGGAATCAAAGTTTGCTCTGTAAAGGACAGCCTTTCTTTTGCATGAAGTGTTACTCCTGATAAATGAGAAAGAACGGGGGTCAGTCTATCTGAACGCTTTATGGAAATCCTATGTAAAACCCATCCAGACTTTAGACACATCCCACGTGGGGAGCCTGGATGATCTCTGAGAGAAGAGCATTTCATGTGAAGACAGCAGTAAATTCGAAAGCCCTAAAGTGGGGTCACGCCTGGTGTATTCCAAGCAACAGAGAGTCAGCCGTTGTAGTTGGAGAGGAGTGAGCTGGAGGAGTGGTTGGAAAGGAAAGTGGGGGAGAGAGCTCAGAGGGCTTGGCAGGCCCTGCCAAGAGATGGGACCAGAAGTCATTGGAGTGTGGCCATCTGACTGACAATGTGAGGCCCTCCGGGCTGCGATGTTGAGACCAGACTGCAGTGGGCGGAGGGGCGGGGGGAGGAGGGAGCAAAAGAGGCAAAAGGAGAGCTCGTTATTCAGGAAAGCGGTTGCTTATCCATGGAATCCTTTTGCTAAGTTATTTCTACCTTGATTTGGGGACAACATGTTACCCCAAAGTAGTTGCCACATAGCAAGTATTCAACTGTTTGTAAACATGGCAGGAAAGAAGGGGGGAAGAGAGAGGGGAAGGAATAGAACCCAGTCTCCAAGGTAAAGCAGAGGAGAGCAGCTATTCCAGGCAGAGACAAAAACAGGATCCATGAGGCTGCAAGGAGCCAGAGACCAGGAAAAAGGACGCCCATGCTAGAGCTGTTGCTACAGCAACAGACAGCTGCCTTGGTGGGTAGCAGCCAAGCCAGCTAGCAGGGCAGAATCCCTTCTATCCCTGAATCACCCATTCAGAGTCAGCTACTGCCCCACCCAGGAAGCAGCTCCCCTGGAGGGCTTCTCTCAAGAGCTCTTTGAAAACCCAAGGACGCTGCACCTGAACTGACCCACAACCAGGGAACAGCAGAGTGAACCGCAGAGGAGCCAGGGATGGAATGCACGCGTCCCACACCACGCGGGCCGGCCTGTTCCTGGCCTGAGTGAACCCTAGGAGGTTTGACCTGCAGGATCCACCCACCTCCCTCCTTCTTGCTCACCCCTGTCCTGCCATCCTGCACCCACTGATGCGGCTCTGTTCCTGTGCCCTTTCCAACTGTGTTCTAGTTTCCTGGGCAACCTCATCCCAGGAAGCCATCATGAGCCTACTCAGAAATCACACCTCCAGCAGATTCACAGCCACCCCCACGGCACTGAATCAGAGCTCTGCTTTCGCTTTCCACATAAACAACTAGAAATCTCCCCAATATGTCAGCTTGTCTTACTCTGCTTCTGAGACGCAGGCTGTTCTAGTTGATGTGGCACAGACCTCCTGTTTAACCCCCTTCTTCTTGGGTATTTTAAAAGACGTTCGAGAGCGGAGCACGAATGAGTATGCCCTAGTCCCAGTGAAACTTGAAGTAAGTTGACACATTGGAAAATGGTTCATTCTGACCCAGGCGGTGTGGGGTTCTGATGTTGGAATTTAGTAACCAGTCAGCTTGAATCTCCCAGAGTTTGCAAGTCTCATTAAAGCATCTGGGCAGAGCCTGGGAGGCCCTGGGGTTGGAAACACACACATTTTTATTCCATTTGGCTCTCTGATGCTTTGCCCACATTGGTCCTGTTAGTGACCTGCTCCGCCCTGAGATGCGGGAATGAGCTGATTGCGTATAGAAATGCGTGGTTTGGCCCATTCCGGAGACCATCTGCTGGGAGGCCTCCAGGGCTGCCTCTGGGCGTTCGCCGAGTGTGACATGGCATTTGCTAGGGCCACAATCTGATGACCATGTGACTCACACAGAATTTTGATGCCACTAATAATTGCTCATTCAGATGCACCGGCTCTTTTCCTCTCCCGCCTCCTGGCTTTGATCACACACCTCCATTAAAAACCGTGGTCTTTCCAAGATGTGTGTTGGAGAAGGTCCCTCTGCACACGCTGCAGTCCCTAGTCGCTCTGGTCCCAATCTCAGCCTTGCTCCCCTCTCCCCTCCCTCTGAACCACTAATTCCATTCTGTCCCAACCCCTAGAGAGCAAAAATGTTAAAAGCATCCTCTGACACTAATAAGTTAAGGATTAAATTGTTTTCCTTTAGCTAAACTTGAAAGATGACTTATCCATGCTGATTGTGTCAGGCCTTGGACAAGCTGGTTCCTCTCTATGGAGACAGTGCGGAGAGACCAGTTCCTTCTCTCTTTAATTGTGGTATCACCTGCTCCTCTAACCTGACTGGTCATTGGCTTACCCACAGGCTCTGTCTGTATGTGTCCACACAGCACCTGTGCTGCATCTGAATAGGAATTCACTCATTCTTCACTCGCTCAGCAGGAGGTTTCACATCTCTAAGTACGTTTCACTACACTGGGGAATTGTTGATGGGCAGCCACTGTGATGATCCCCAGGCTTCCTAGGTGGAGACAAGGCCAGTTTCCCATTTCTGCCGTGTAGCGTTTCAGCTGTTCAAAATGGAGAAGAGGATGGATGGATGGATGGATGGATGGATGGATGGATGGATGGATAAATAGATGTGCTTAATTCCAAAATCTTCACCTGATAGAAAGTTCTCTCTCTCTCTCTCTCTCTCTCTCTCTCTCTCTCTCTCTCTCCTCTCTTTCTCTCTCCCCCTCCCTCCATCCCTCCCTCTCGGTTAGATTTAATTGCCAACAGAATGGGGCTAGAATTTGGACGTGCTTTTCAGTTTGGCCAGCATATTCTCTTCTTGACTTTGTGTAGCTAGTTTGTGGTAGGCACTATCATCCCATGGCATAAAAAACAGGTGACAACGTTGGTGCTTTTTCAATGCCTCTGTTACTGGGAAGAATTCAGTCTGACTTCATGTTCTCTTCATTTGTTTGTGCAGACCTACTTCTTCACTGACGAGAGTCCACTTCAGGACTATTCTGAACCAGAGGAGAACTTTTTAAATGCGTTAAGGGAATTCAGAGAGGAAAGGGAGGAAAAGGAACAAGAAATCCCTGAAAACCCCAACACGGAAAAGATTTCTTTGGAAACACTGCTCAACGTGTTCGGAGCACAGAACAAAGCCCAGGACGCCAACAGATTTGCCTGCCACCTGAGGGCAGAGAACGCCTACTTAGAGGTTGGTCAGACTCGGCAAAGGGAGCGACGTGTGCATAAGAGAAGTTGCCCCAAGTTGAAGCATATTTTATGGAATTTCTTTATTAAGTAAAAAGCACTTTTTAACATTTGCAGAACTGTAATAGTAATTAATTTTATTTTTTTTAAGAACTTCATAAAAGTATTTGAGGACCTGGGTGCCAAGAATCTGGAGCCGATCGAAGTCGCGGTTCTTTTGAAGCATCCTTTTATTCAAGACCTGATTTCAAGCTATCCAGGCTATAAGATCCCTGTGAGTATTACCCAAAGGCATCCTTGTTGGGCTGAGCTCAGGTTGGAGCGTAGTGGGACATTCAGATGTGGGCTAGCAGGAAGGGGGAAGAAGCTGGACTCAGCCAGACAGGGTCTGGGGAAGCTGAGCTGGGAATGGCATCAGGCCAGATAGGCCAGCCTACAATACCCCAGGGCAGCAGGCCAGGCACAGTGCAGATAGCTATCAGTAATAGGGGTCTCTTAGTACTATAGATAGTACTGGAGATACTAGGGATAGTACTCTCGTTGCTATGGATAGTACGAGAAATACTAGGGATAATACTCTCAGTGTAATGGATAGACTACTGGGGTAGTACTCTCAGTGCTATGGGTAGTACTAGAAATACTAGGGGTAGTATTCTCAGTGTTATGGATGGTACTAGAGATACCAGGGATAGTACTCTTGGTGCTATGGATAGTACTAGAAATGCTAGGGATAGAACTTGAAATACTTGGGATAGTACTCAGTGCTATGGACAGTACAAGATATACTAGGGGTAGTACTCTCAGTATAATGGATGGTACTAGAAATACTAGAGATAGTATTCTTGGTACTATATGTAGTACTAAAAATACTAGGGATAGAACTCTCAGTACTATAGGTAGTACTAGAGATACTAGGGGTAGTACTCTCAGTGCTATGTCTAGCACTATAGATAGTACTAGAACTACAAGGGATAATGCTCGTACTATCCATAGCATCGAGAGTACTATCCCTAGTATCTCCAGTACTATCTATAGTACTAAGAGATCCCTATTACAGATAGCTATCTGCACTGTGCCTGGTCTGCTGCCCTGAGGTATTATAGATAGTACTAGAAATACTAGGGATAGTACTCTCGGTGCTATGGATGGAACTAGAAATACTAGGTGTAGTACTCTCAGTACTGTGGATGGTACTTGAAATACTAGTAGTAGTACTCTCAGTGCTATGGATGGTACTGGAAACACAAGGGATAGTACTCTCAGTGCTACGGATGGTGCTAGAAGCACTAGGGGTAGTACTCTCAGTACTGTGGATCAGCCTCATCAGGACCATAGGACTACCTTGGATCTAAAACAGAAGGCTGGAGGTAGATGATGGTTAAAGCCAGATGGATGCCAGCATTTGTGTTCTGGATAACTCCCGCCACCTAATGACCCTAGCCTGTGATTGAAAAGTATGGGGAATAAATCCCCCCTTGCCGAAGAGAATTGAAACCATGATCCCCAGCCAAGAGCTGACATATCCATGGTACACATTGTCTATGTAATACACACGGTCACAGTGCCTGGGAAAGATTGGGTGCCAGTTCCATCCAGGAAACTGTGTTCAGGATGGGGAAACTGAGGACGAAACCCATAAAGACTGGACCAACCCAGCAGAAAGAAGGAAGGATGAAAGGAAGAGCTGCACCTCAGAGCTCACTCGGTAGCCAAGCAAGTTTCAACTCCACGTGCTGAATGTACCCCCACCATGGCCAGCCCCGGCTCGCCAACAGCAAGGGGAGGAGGACAGAGGCTGGCCCCTTTCAGGGTGTGGCAGCTCCTCCCACACGCGTGGAGCTCTCCTATTTGGCTCCTGCTAGTTGTTTATTGGACGAAAACACGTTTGCTGAGCTTAAGATACAAGCACTTTAGCTTTGGTAAAATACAGGTGATATAAGGTGCACTTCTCTTGACTTCTCAGTGATTACTACCTTTGCCCAGAAATGGGACTATCCAGACTTAAATATCTTTGTCTCTAAATTGGTGATGCTTTCTCATGCAAATGTTATTACCTATATCAGTGATCATGGAAGTGGGTGTCTACTAAGCCAGCAGTAAAGCATGATTATCGCATTTAGGAACACGGGCTCTGGAATCAGAAAGCCATGGGACTGAGTCTGGGTCCACCACTCCCTAGAACCGGACTTTCACTCTCTCTTGGTCCTGGCTTTCCGGGCTGTTCAGTGGGGTTAACAGCCCTTCCTATTTAAAGGGTTGTGCTGAGAACTCAATGAGATTACGCAGCTGAAGCACTTGCCATGGTACACGACAATGTGTACCACGCATGTCAAGCACTACAGAAAAGACGGCTGTTGTGATGACTAGTCAACACCCAGCGCTCACCACTGACGCCGGTCATATAAGGACGCATGAGCACCCAGCTCGCTGCTGCTCCCAAGCAATACACTTTTGTTTGCAAGAGAATTTTTTCATGCAGGAATCCCATGAGAATGATGTAAGGTGAACCACCCAAGCGCACGATTATAGGAATTCAAAACATAGGGCCTTCTTGGATGTGTGTGCTAGACAGTGAGTCCTTAAAGATGGCCAGGGTTTTGGAAAGTGGAGGGCGGGGAGGGGTGTCGGCCTGGCTTTTGTTGTGGGGTGGAGTGGGGGCAGCCTCCCAGGTGAGAGGAGGGGCCTGGGCAAAGGTGTGGAGAGGACTGCATGGGAGGAGCAGGAGCCTGACCGGCTGACGGGAGTTGGTGAAGGGCTTAGTGATGCCATCGGAGCAGTAAGATGGGGCCAGATTGCAAAGATCCCAGCGGCCACCCGGGGAAGTTCGGATTTGATTTGAAACGCGATGGAGAGTGGATATAGACTTCTGAGCAGGGGTGTGAAAGGGCATTAATTTCCTCATCCCTGTGTGTTTCTTTGTCTTAACCATAGCGTCTCATTATGCCTCTACATCTTACAGGACTCTTTTAAGAATTATTTGTGTCTCTTTCTTTAAATAGGTCTGAGATATTTGGAAACACAGTTGGCTGTTATTCCAAGTTATTCACACATCCCACAAACACCTGCTGTTTGCACTGAAACTAGTATGCCGCGTGTCCCTTTCAGCGTCTTCTATTTTATTCCTTCACTAGAAGCCCAATGCATGAAGATTGGTGCAAGAATGGGCCTTTCTTTTCCTGGCTGCAGGCACTGCCTTTCTGCTCCCGCCCCAGAGCCACCTCTTTCAGCTCCAGCCACGCTCCAGCCCCACCTTTCCACACTGCCCAGAAGCCCTGAGCGGCTGGGATGGTGCAGAATGCCTGCATCCCACCCCGCCCCCAGCCGCTTGACACCTGCATATGCAAATTAACCTACCATCTTTGTTGGATTAATTTGCATACTCACTCCTGATTGGCTGGTGGACATTGCGAAGGTATGGTCCATTTGCATCTTTCTCTTTTATTAGTGTAGATTAGTACAGGGCAGCTTTCTTCCCCACTTCATTTTAGGAGGGCATAAGTCAGTACACCCCTAGAATTAGTGGGGACAGAGCACACCAGAACTAGATAAAGGAGCAGTGAGAGAGAGATGAGTGAGTGTCACACACAGGATGGGGGAGTCATCAGCTGTGGGGATCTGTCACCCTTTTTTCCCTCTTGTTAGACATCCCTCTGGGTACGGTGGGTTCCGGAAGCCTGTGACTTCAGACTGCATTTCATCCCACGTGTTCCGTCCACATTTCAGGGAGCGGCCCTTTTATTTTGAACCAGCAAAAAGGTTTTTCAAAACCCCTTGGCGTTGTGGGCAATAGGATTCATCTCCTATTGCCAAGAATAAGTAGGAGCATAAAATGATACCACAGGTATCCCGGATGGGAGAAAAACTCGCTGCGAAGTCAGGACCACTTGCCATCACCCCTACTCTCGCCGAATGACTGGCCACCATGGTGGTTACCTTGCAGAGAAGAGCTAGTCCTCACTTTGCAGAGAAAAGAACACAGCCCGCAGTGCTGCCTCAGAGAGCCAGCCCCTGGGGAGGTGCCCTCACTCCTGGGGAGCTGGCCGCCAGAAGGCTGCTTTTAATATGGTTCCTTCCTCATTTGGAGGGAGTGTCATCAGTTTGCAGCCTCTTCCACTGAAGTCCTGCTGGCATCTTGGACAGTGCGGTTCCTCTTTGCGCAGGGCTGTCTCCCGTGTGGCAGCAATCTAACATTTGGGGCCTTACCCACTGTGTTCCACCTTGATATATTGACCCCCAAACTACCTCCGCACCTTCCCCAGTGCCCCCCGGCTTCCAGCACCAGAGTGGCCTGACGCTCTAATAGCAGAAAGGGAGTTTGTCTGTCAGCCAGTCGTCAGTCTGTTCAGTCTCGTTCCCTCGCTGCCAGGGTGCTTCTGCTGAGTCAGCTTCCTCGCCTCTCCTCTCCTTGACCTTCACATCTCCTCCCTGTCACTCCACTGAGGTGTCTAAGGAGTCAGTGGGCCACCACCATCAGGACTCACTCACGATTGCGAATCAAGGGGAGTTGAGCCTGCCACCTGAAAAGGCTTAATTCTGATATTCTAAAATGAAAGAAGTCTCCTTTTCCATAACATGCTCTATTCTCACTTTCACTAAGTAAAAAAGGAAAGACACAGAGAGAGAGAATAAGAAGGGAGGGGAGGGAACGTAAGAGAGAGGGGAAGAGAGAGGGAAGGATGGAGGGAGGGAGAGAGGGAGGAAGAAAAGAAAGAAACAGGAGGGAAGGAAGGAGGAAGGAAAGAAAGAAAGAGAGAGAGAGAAAGAAAAGGAAAGGAAAGAAAAGGAAAGAGAGAAAGAAAGAAAGAAAGAAAGAAAGAAAGAAAGAAAGGAAGGAAGGAAGGAAGGAAGGAAGGAAGGAAGGAAGGAAGGAAGGAAGGAAGGAAGGAAGAGAGAGAAAGAAAGAAAGAAAGAAAGAAAGAAAGAAAGAAAGAAAGAAAGAAAGAAAGAAAGAAAGAAAGAAAGAAAGAAAGAAAAGGGAGGGGGGAAGGAAGGAAGGAAGGAAGGAAGGAAGGAAGGAAGGAAGGAAGGAAGGAAGGAAGGAAGGAAGTTAGGAAGGAAGGAAGGAAGGAAGGAAGGAAGGAAGGAAGGAAGGAAGGAAGGAAGGGAGAGATGGAGACAGAAAGAAAGGAAGAAAGGAGGGAGGGAGGGAAGGAAGACAGAAAGGAAAAGAAAGAAGACTCTGAAGACTCAGGCACAGGTCTTAACATCATTTTTGCTCCAGATATCCATGAACAAGTAAGTAGATCGCATTTTAAAATGAACTTTAACCACAGTGGTGTTATTTGAAGATCTCTCAAGATAAGTAGAGCACAAGCTAGAGTGTGGTTTTTCAGGTTACAATGTTTGCTCTTATAAACAGTGGGAAGTGGAAGGTTGTTGCCTAACAGCTCTGTTGGGCAACAGCTCAGTTTACAAAGTTCGTGTTTGAGAGCAGCAACATTTTAAAAGTGCATATTTAGAAACCAAGTATGCATAAGTATTTTCATATGTTTTATTTTGCTCCTGCAGAGGGTGGCCTGGCTTTGCGGTTAGGAGAGCAGGCTCGGGACCACACTGATTGAACCCAATCCGTGTGTAGGGTTCATACCAACCAATTGTGTGATCTTGGGCAAGTGACCTGATGATGCCTTGGTTTCCCATCTGTAAAATAGGGTTAATTATCACACATACCTCACAGGGTTCTTGTATGGATTAAATCACTTAATCTATATATAAAAGTGCTTGGCAGCGATAGATCACTCAATAAATGCTAGCTATTAGCTATCATTATCAGTGGGTCTGATGGTAATTGTACGGGAACTGTTTCTGAGCTGTGGAAAGGCTATGTGTGGGAGAACTAATAGGCTGGCACATCGCCTCTTGAATTCAGAGTCCGCTCTTGGAGAGAAGGAAAGCGGTCCCTGCTGCAGGGCCCCGGAGACAAAGGTTCAAGCCCAGGATCACCCGTGTGGAAAATATCTACACGGAAAATTCAGATTTTTATGTGGGATTTTATAGTTGTTTGAGTAGAGTTGCTTATTTCACCTCTGCTTTCATAGATCTGATACAAAAAGTAAGCTTCCTAAATTATTAAGAAAATGCTTTGGTGAAATGTGCCAAGACCAATGAGAGCATTGTGCCTTGGTTATTAGCGAGTGGAGTCCATTAATTTCCTCTGACAAATATACTTACAAATGCAAGCGAACACACGATTTTCTATTCAAACCTAACAGATTTCTTATCATGAATACGTGATGAGTATATGTAAATTTCTTTTAACTAACTTCTAAATGGAACATATAGCTTTAAAGTTAGGGCTTCCATTCAACAGGAGATAATGATAAATCTGTCAGCGTTAAAATCGGAAGAGAATTTCTGTGAAGCCCCAATCACACGAGGACCAAATTCCTATAACTGTCAGTGTGACTGGAAGGGACTCTCGTGCTGTTTGGTCTTCAGGGCACCTGACTTTAAAATATGCTCCCACCTTCTCATTGACCTTCATAACAAAACACGATGGCTGCTTCAGTGCCTCGTGCTGTCAAAGTTCCCAGGTCAAACACTTCCAGACTCTCTCAAGCTTTCCTCAGTTAACTGCCCCTGAAAACTATGGCCTGCGATTTCAGCTAGAAACGTAGCCCAGGTTGGTTTAAGTATCTGGAGTTTTCAATTCTCCCCCTGCCACGGAGTGTCAGATAACCACAGGCCAGCTCATCCCTAAGCGCCCGAGTTGACAGTCAGTACCTGCACTAGTTAAAGGGATTCAGAGTCCTTGGCGGGTGGACTGCTTCTTCTCTCAGTTCCTCTTCACTCCATTCACTGAAGATGGGCCTTTGACTGTAGAAGATCTGTGTTTTCAAAGAAGCGTTCCTAGTCAAGACAGTGATTCACTGCGATTCCTGGCAGTGACATGTAGAAGCAGCATGTGTGTGTGTGTGTGTGTGTGTGTGTGTGTGTGTGTGTGTGTGTGTCACTCGGCCGAACTAACCCATGTCTTTGTGAGTGAAGTGGCCACAGTCAAACTGAAACCTTTGGAACTCACCTCTGAAGAAAAGAAACTTCCCTAAATTTGTGTGTGTAGGGGAGGGAGGGAGCAAACTAGAAACCACATAAACATAATTCTATATTTTCCACAAGTGTTTGTATCCCTGCTACACTGTGATAGTATGTTAAGTTTATTTTTAACAATAGGGTGGTGAAGGCATGGGGTAGGGAGCCGGGGCAGGCTAGAAGGGGTCAGAGGGGGGCGGGAACCTATGTAATACTTTCAACAATAAAGATTTTTTTAATCACAAGTATAATAATAATTTACAAATAGATTGAAAAAATATCTGTGATTTAAAATGTAAGCAAGCTGGGCATTTTAAGTGGGTGAAAAACAGATCCTTCTATTCCTGGTATTAAAAACAAACAAACAAAACATGGAGAGATGAGGCAATCCCCACCACCTCAGTAATCTGCTGTTCTAAAAGTCTACAAGTCTGTAGACATGATTGATTTAACAGTAGGATTTTCCTTTAACAGAAAGTGAATACTGCTTTTGATTCATTAATAGAGAAATAATCTTTTGGCTTACCCATTATGTGCCAAACTCCATGTAATTGCTTTTATAAACATGCTTTAAGCTAATGGGACAATTCCATTATGAAATGAGGAAAAGCGGGAGAGGA
Organism: Cnephaeus nilssonii; assembly: GCF_951640355.1. NCBI lineage: Eukaryota > Metazoa > Chordata > Mammalia > Chiroptera > Vespertilionidae > Cnephaeus > Cnephaeus nilssonii. Next base: position 110,052,613 of record NC_137073.1, on the reverse strand, counting down.
TTCAAACTAAATACAGAGCAATTTTATCAAAGGGAAACAATAAAAACCTACTTACTCTTTAATCACTGCCATGTATTAGGTGATCATTAATCCTGTCATTTGTAAATGTTTACAACTTCTCTTTAAATCTCTCCTCTTAGGATATTAAACTGATTCTGCAAAGGAGTGAGCACGTACAAGGAAGTGATGAAGAGAGATCTCCCTCAAGACTGACAGAGGACAGGAAATGAAAACCAAAGAGTGTGATGGTTACAATTTGGCAATGAATCCTTCCACATCCAATGCAAACACGGTGTTTGTCATGTATGTTTTTGTTGTAAGTGTAGAAATGACCCCTACCAGGTTATGTGGAGGGCTTCTTTAACTCAGAGAATATTCTGCAATAAATCTTAAATTTCTGAGCAAAAAAATGTAAAGTGAAAAGAAATGCATTTTGAAGGGATTCTGAAAAATAGAAGGCACCAGAACAAGATATTCCAAAAAAAAAAAAAATCAACACATGAACAATCCCTATGAGAAGTATCTAGATGAGGCAGATGCAGTCAAAATTCCCCCAAAGCTCCACACCAGGGCATTTCTGCTGTGGACATTTTGTGGTTCTGGCTCCGAGTGCTGTGAAGTCCACGGTTCATCCCACTAGCCAAGGAGAAGGCTGCTTTATCAGCCGCTGGTACAAGTCAGGCTCCTGTAGTCTATTCATAATTCTTTCATCACAGAATAGAATCTTCCCTGTATAGACAGATGTACAATTATATCTTTTCAGTTGTATAAATTAGCAAATCAATCAATTCTTGAGATAAGTAAGTTGGGTTTTTTGTGTGTGTTTTTAAAGTGAGTGATAATACATTCTCAATGGCGGGGCTCCTATGAAACACCCTCTGGGTTTCCACACTGGCTGCTCCTTCTGAGGGTATCTTGCTGGATCCTCCTCTTACAGAGGTTGTTGGGTCTCCCAACTATTGGGTCTCCAGGGTTCAGTGTTTCCTATCCACAGACAATCCCTGGAGGATCCACCCATTTCCATAATGTATGGGTGTTACCGAAGCTAGTGCTGAAGTTTCCATTCCCGTCTTCCTGGCACACTTCTCTTTTGCTGCCCACATGATTACCACACGGGTAGGTCATAGTTATCACAAGCACATGTCCACGGCCAGCAGAGGAGTCTTTTATAATAATGCAAGTCAGGTCACGTCACCCGCCTGCTCCAATCCGATATTGGCCTCCCACCGCATGCAGAGTCTAGTCCAAGTCCTCACCTTGATCTCACCCCTTGCTACCTCTCTGATCTCATCTCTTGCTATTCTTCCTCTTGCCCACTCTGCTTAAGGGACAACTCCACCTTGTTGATTCTGGAACACACCAGGCATGCCCCTGCCTCGGGACCTTGGCTCTTTTTTTCTTCCTCTCTGCCTGGAAAGACTTTCTCCCAAATATCTGGGGTTGGCCCCCGACTTCTTTCAGGTCTCTGTTCAAAAGACACTTTGCCAGTAAGGCCTTCCCTCAACACATAATACAAAATAGAAATGACTCACCACCCCCACACGGCTCACCCCCACTTTGATTCTTTCCCATTGAACTTATCAGCAGCTGGCAAACTATATATTTACTCTTTTGTTTGTCTGTCATTCCACTAGGTTGTCAGTTCCAGGAAGCCAGTGATTTTGTGTTATTTTCTTTATTGCTATGCCCCAGAAACTAAGAGTAAAATAATAACCAGCTTTAAACTGTGGTGATGCATTTATGCAAAATGTGTGGAAATATCACATTTAGATTGCTCACTAAAACAATGAGCAGTTTCTATTGTAGGTGGGAATTATAGTCTATTTCCAGGAAGTGACACATGTCCTAAATTTGCTTCTTATGGGCTAAGGTTTTCCCAAAACTTTGTCTTTGAGATGAAGATTAATGACTCAGAAGCATGCTTGGGTGGGAAATGCAGAAGAAACTCTACCAGAGATTTCAAAATTACAATTTAGCTGATTCACATGTCATTCTAGTTATTGTCAAATAATTCTATTTATTCTAGAGAAGGGAACAGAGGAATAAGGATGTCCTCTGCTATCCTGAAGTTCATCTTTTCCCAAAGACCTGCATTAGTGCATTGACAGCTTTTTCCCGAAAAGTGAAATCCTCTTTGGATTTTCTTTCTCTTCTCTGTCTTCCCCTAAATAGATCTCCACCCCCTTCACACCTGACTCTCAATGTCCATTTAAATGAAAGACCCATTTCTTCATCTATAATGAAGATGGATGTTTTATATTAATTCCTGCGGAAAACCTGCCAGGGAGTCACCATTTCCTCCAAATCATGGTCCAGGAGGTGTCAGCAAGAACTGCTCGAAAAGCCACCTCCTGCCAGCATAACATTGGCCTCACTGGAAGTTTCTATCAGCTATGGCTGCCTTCTCTCCATCTTCATCAAACTCGCCACCAAATTGTCACCCTCTTCAGCATATCTCTCTTTCTCTCTCTCTCTCTCTCTCTCTCTCTCTCTCTCTCTCTCTCTCCCCCTCCCTCTCTCCCCTCTCTCCCCTCCAGCTGTTGCTTTAATGAGATGGATCTGAGGTCTCTTATCCTAGTTACTCTCCCTGGAAATCAGCGGCATTTTACAGGATCACTTTGGGTATTCTCATATATCTTCAGGAACAAGGTAAACAATACAGACTGAGTGGGGGGGGGGGGGGAGACAAGTGAATTTGTATTGGAGTGGAGTGTCTTCAGCAAGCACAGAAGACTTACCACATGAATAATTCAGTGGACTGTCAGGTATAGGAGAGACTGACTATATCTGTCTTATTCACCTCTGTGACAGAACACATCAAAGAAATTCAAAGAAAGATACGGAATCCATGCAAATTATAATTATGGTTGACACGATGTTGGAAGAGAGATTTAAATTAAATTATGTTTAATAAGAGAAGGAAGACCCAATGACAAAGTTAGGATATTACTAACAGACAACAATAGATAATTATAGCAAATATTGCTGAGGGTTTACCAGAAGGCACCCACCACAGGCATTCAATTCTCACTTCTCACCACTCTTCGAAATGGTTCCTCTGCAGCTTGCCATTGACGTGTAATGAAAATGACATTTTCAAGAGATTGCGTAACTTGCCCAAGGTCACACAGTTGGTAAATAATAGACACAGACTAGAAACCTTGTATTAATCCCAAAAGCCTTCCTCCTACCCAGTTTGCTCAATAAAGGTACAAATAGCCAATTACAAAGCACAGGAGGGAGGAGGTATGGCTTAGCAGTCTTTAACAATAAAAGCACAAGGCTTGTTCCCAGGAAATGGAATCTAATCTGCTGTGGGACAGGCCCTAAAGAATCCAGTGTCCTCAAGCCTTCCAGCAGGAAGGGAGATGCAGCTTTTCCTCCACGCCCTGGTGGTCAGGCCTCTGCTGCAACTCAATGTGCGGTTCCTGGCCACACACTCTCATTCGTTCACGTTTCATAAACGCAGACAAGCTGATCTCTCCGGTCAGAAGTGAAGGGACTCAAAATCCCTTAGCCTGGGCCTAAAGGGACACGGAGCCAGCCCAGCGAGTTGAAAAGCTGTCCAGATGAGGTCTCTTTTCTGCAGCCCCAGGGGATGAAGCAACACTAGGGTGGAGGTTGCAGCAAGACAGATTTCAGCTGAGCCCATGATGCTCCAAGCTCCCCGTTTCTGGAAGTTTTCTGAGAGAGGAAGGACACCAGGTGGCAGGGAAGTTGGCAGCCATGACAGGAGCCCAGAACTTGACCTGTTTGTCCTGCTCCCACTGCAATTCTCTCTCTCCTGAATCAGCTTCTCGGCTCTGCTCCCCCAACTTCCACCTTCCCACGGGTCCTTTCAGCTGGGTCTCCATGGTGTGTGGGTCTCACCTTTCTCTAGAGCACTTTGGCTCAGCTTAGCCCACTGTTTGAGCACCCCATAGTTGCCTGCACTAGAGTTCCCACCCATGGAGCCCAATACTAGCCTTCAGCCACTTAGCTGTTGCCCTGCCCAAGCCAGCCTGTGGTTCCCTAAGGCAGTGGTCGGCAAACTCATTAGTCCACAGAGCCAAATATCAACAGTACAACGATTGAAATTTCTTTTGAGAGCCGAAAACCAACTTCTGCGCATGGGCCACGAAGTTTCAATCGCACTGTACGCGCGCCCGCACGTGGTATTTTGTGGAAGAGCCACACTCAAGGGGCCAAAGAGCCGCATGCGGCTCTCGAGCCACAGTTTGCTGACCACTGCCCTAAGGGGATTACAATGGGATCAGAAGGGATGCAGACATTGGATGGGGCATTTGGTGGACTCGCTGAAGGTTTGAGTGTGAGAGACCAGGAGACCCATAAGCGATGCCCTTAAAACAGGATTGGAAGGTAGGAGGAGGGGGTCTCCCCAGAGAACCTCAGAGACAGATGGAGCCATGAAGTCATCCACCAGATCACATCTGCTAGAGGCTGACTGACTCATGGAAGCCGATGAACCTGCTTTTAGGACCTGGAACCTGATCTAACCCCCGAACAGGTCAGCCCAGTGGCCCCTACCATCTGGGCTCCTCCTAGGCCCCTCTCTACTCCCTACCCATTTCCTATCTTACAAAAAGGTGCCCTAGTTCTACCCCTACACCTTGCCCAACTTACTCTGCCTTTCCTACTGTGCCGGCACATTTGTCTGAATAACAAATGTCTGTGTCCTGATGCAACAGCTCCTGTGGTCTCCCATGGTTTTCCTGTCATGGTCTCTGACACAGGCTTAGCGGGTGTCCTCTGTTCCTGGTGGCATCACCAAGGATGCTGGTGACAGAGGGATAAACAAATCTGTAAGCGCGTTCACTCTTGGATTCTCAGCGTAAGGACAGAGTAACGTGTTGTTTTCAAGCCTGTGTCAAAACAAATCTGGCAAGAGATGCCACCAGAGGCTGTGGCTGCAGTTCAAAGCCCCCAGAGGGCCGAGCCGGGCTCAAAGCAGCACCTTGAGCACTGGAGCTCCGAGCCAGCGCTGTTGTGTCTTTGCTCACTTCACGCTAACCGCAGGGAGACAGCGACACCAAGCCCTGTCTGAACAGCCTCACCTTGCTGTGCCCCCACAAACCAGGCTGAAACCACAGCATCCTCCTCGCCTACGGCAGACTTCACCGTGCACCCCGAAGGGCGAGGGCTGCTGCTTCTTCCGCCGGCCTCACTCTTTGTGCCCAGTTCACGGTCAAGTCCCTCTAAGTCCAGGAGAGCCTTTGCCACCATTCTTCTTGCCAAGAGCCTACAGGAACAGTGCCCTGGACTGGCAGACACCACTAAGCTTTCTCTTGCTGCGGGAGGGCTTGGCCATTCCCTGCTGAATCTGGCTGCCCCTCATAAAGCTCACCCAGGGCGCCATATGGAAATTTCCTTTAAAATGCCAGGGGCCACTTGTAAAACTATGCTGCTGTTCTTTCTTCCAGAGGGCAACTTCCTCCAAGCCGAGACCCATGTTCCTAAATATTACATTTTCTAAGGGCGTCGAGAAAGGTAGCCAGTGGGTAGTAATAAATACTTCTTGGGTATTTGCCATGTGCCAGCTACTATTCTACAAACTTTCCAAGAACTGGCTCATTTAATTCTCATCTCCAGGCAACCGTATAAGGTTGGTATATTACTCCCCTCTTTATATAGCAAAAGGAGCTTAGGCATGAGGGGTTAAGGAGTTCACCTAACTCAGTGGTCGGCAAACTGCGACTCGCGAGCCACATGCGGCTCGCAAGCCGCGGTTTGCAGCTCTGTTGACTAATGAGTTTGCCGACCACTATCATATACTACCCTTTACCTCTTTGCACACAATATGCCACAATTGCCTAATCCTCACAGCTTCCAACTACACGGTAACATTTAGTCTAGTCCAGTGGTCGGCAAACTCATTAGTCAACAGAGCAGCAAACCACGGCTCGCGAGCCGCAGTTTGCCGACCGCTGACCTAACTACACAGCCAGTAAGAGGCTAGGACTCCTACCGGGAGGGAAGGGATCTGTCTCCAGATGTTGGCTCTTAACCTTCCACTGTGGGTCAGGCAGGGGCATCACAAGGTATAACCTCGTGGGGAAAGTCCCACTCGCTCCCCTCGGCTACAGACCAGCCTCGTCAACGCCCTGGAGCCTCGCCTTCGCCCTGGCAGCACTTTGCCAGCAGGGCCTTGGCTTATTGGATCTGACTCCATTGACAGACCGACCCCGCCTCTTGTGGCCACCTGGCTGGCCTTCCCTGTGTTCCTAACGTGTCTGCTCTTCCCACCCGCATGTGGATCTCCTCATGTCTAATCACAGTGTCCCGCTGTTTGACCTTTGACTTGGCCGCATGCGGTCCACTCACTATCTAGTCTCCCAGGTCAGCAGGAGGGTCTAAACCCTTTATCCTGGCAAACACTCTAGACTGAGGACATTTGGAACAGATGAGTCCCCAGAATACACTTCCCAGGGTAAGCCCCTCTACTGCAGAGGAGTCGTAATAAGCCAGGACTCCTCTGTTAGCCTCGTAGCTTAACTTAATGGCCAAATGAAGACTCGTGTGCTTTCAACTGAATTCCTCCCATTTCCTCGATGGCATGGTTATGAGATGATTTGACCATAAGAGCGCAGGCTGCAAACACAAATGCTAGAGGGACTGGGCAGGCATTTTTTAAGTACTGAGCAGGTCAGGTTTTTGTTTTGTGTGTTTTTTTTTTTTTAAATGGCTTCTCAGTCTTTCATTTTAAAAGACAGCACAGGATAGTCCTGGCCCAGCGTTGGTTGGTGGTTAGAGCATCGGCCTGCACACCAGAGTGTTGCAGGTTCTAATCCCCACCCCAGTCTGGGCATGTGTGGGAAGCAACCGATTGATGTGTCTCTCTCACACTGATGTTTCTCTCTCCTCTCTCTCTCTCTCTCTCTCTCTCTCTCTCTCTCTCTCTCTCTCTCCCCCTCCCTCCCTCCCTTCTACTCTTTCCTACAGCAATGGGAAAATATCCCCAGGTGAGGATTAAAAAAGAGAGAGTACAGGATAGACTTCGCTTTTTTCTTAATTTTTACTGAAGAAAACAAGCATAAGCATGATGATGATAAACAGCGATTACCCTTTATCCTCGGTGTTAGCGAGGCCACTGGGCGAAGCGAGGACTGTCACACACTAACTGGCTGCCACCAAATGTCACCGGCAATGGCAATACCATGGGAAGCCAGAAATTCTGGTCCTTATGCAAAATTCCTTAAACTGTAACTATTGACAACCAATTCAATACGTTTAAACCCCCTGTGGGCCAACTCTGTGTAAGCCCAATGACTGTATTCTTCCTTTGGCACTATCAGGTTTTCCCCAGGGGTCACCCCCAGCAAGTCCGAAGGACTGGTCGTGGCAGCAAAAATAGGCTGCCAAACGCAGTGCTCACAGTTCAAAGCTTGTGCCCAGGGCCACCACTCGCTCATCTAGCACCTTCGCATGACCTTCCACAGACACGCTAGGGGAGATGTCCCTTCCTCCAGACACTCGGCACGTGGCCGGGCACAGCAGATCAGCTAAGGGAGTTCATCTCCCTTTTTCCGCTCAACTGGTTGCATTTTTGCAGCGCACAAACCACCCAGCCAAGTTCAGCAGCCCTGACGGGTCCCCACCCAGCGTATCTGGACACTCGAGCCTGGAGGATGAAACCATAAAACAACCTGAAGAGGGAAGGCAGGCAGCAGCCAGGCTTCTCCAGCTGTTGCTCGTCAATTCCTAGACTGCCAGTCACTTGAGCCCCGGGAGGCTAGGGTGCACAGCTAGACCAAGATCAAAGGCACAACCCTCTCTACAGCCCACTTCTCATCCCATGCGTGTCCCATCCACATTAGACACTGGAGGACAGAAGAGAGATATGCACATGTGCGTGGGACAAGGCTGAGCCTTGAAGGAACCTGGAAGTGGTGAACTAGGCCAAGTCCAAGAATAAGCACCTGACCGCATTGCACCATCTGCTGATGCTCTTGCCCACACGTTCCTTTGCATAAGGAGGCTGAATCGCAGTGCACCTACCTTGTACCTAACTCTCAATGTTATCTGCAAGGCTGAATTGAAATGGAAAAGCCAGCACCGCTTCCTGTAGCCACCCCTCCTCCTATGACTAGAAACAGGGCAAAGCTACCAAGGTGGCGAGTTTACTCAAAACTCACATGTCAATTACGATCAAACTCTCATTCCCAAACCACAACGGGTGGATCTACTTCCAAAGTGACTGCAGACTCACTTCATAAGACACCCCCTTCCTCTGGCAGAAACTCCCAGAGGTGGAAGAGCATGGTCAGATGTGTTTCCTATGCCCACCCCATCATCCTGTTCCTTTCCACTGCCACCCCCTTTCCTCTTTAGGAAAGTAAGACTTTATGAAAACCTCTTAACTGATTCTAGGGGAACTCTGGGTAAAAGCACTTCCTGGATCGCCTCCCATCCTCTGGCTCCCCACCTGTCCCAGCACCCACCCAATACCCAGAGATCCTCACAGCTGAGCCACAGGGACATGAGAATGGAGAGCAACCCCCTTCCCTCAACTTCCCTGGAAGGTGATGCGTGCTGCTCTTTCCCACAGAGGACAGGTGAAATTAATCTCCATGTGCATGCTAGAGAGAGCAAGAGGTGCCTGAAGACCAGGTAGGAGCCAATGACTGTACAGCTGGCTGGTCCCTGACCCTGGAAGTTCCTCAAGAGTTGATTAGATAGTAGCTGGTTGGCCATGACCCTCTTATTTAGGTCCTCGGTTTTTTCCTAGGACCCGGAGAAGTCCAGAAATAAACCACTATTTCTCATGAATTGAGCGTTTCTGCTATGAGTGTAGCAGGAACTCAGTCTGGGACTCAGAAGCCCATATGCAGAAGTAAAATCCTGAGATAAAGTGTACCCTGAGCATAGAAGGAGCTAGAGCAGCTAGATTGAGTACCGATGTCATGGCCACAGTGTGTTTTCTGTTACTTGGGATGGTGATCACAGTTTTCACACTACGGGGATGTCGCAGAAAAAGTTGAGAGGTGCCCTATGACATTGACTCACTCTGTCATTTGACATTTGCCCTGCCAAGTGTTCCCTTATCAGATAACCCCCACTGACATCATTACATTTTCATATCCTCAAAAAGTATGCTGTGTTGCTCAGAGAATGCCTCACCAGGCTTCCCAAACTAGAATTTAAAATATAATATACGAACTCCCAGGACAGACAAAGTCCTTTTCTGTGAAGATGCTTTAACTAGCGTGTGCTCTCCTAATTAATCCTAAAAATAATGTCCATCTATTTCAGTAATTACGGCAGGAGAAAGTAAACTTACATTCTAGAACGTAAGAACCACTCCCTTCACCGGAATTTGATGCCAGGTTCTCCTTTCTCCCCCATGATTCTTGCATAGCATCATCCTGCCTCTTAAAAGCAATCATCACCTGGTCTCCTATCATCAGCTGGCTGTGCTATCTTCTCTTCCCCAAAGGGAGAGTCTGCCGGTAATATACCAAAACGTCACTTCTGACCTTGGGGAGACTTCTTATAGTCAATTATCTAATGAAATGTACATTTTGGGTGCTATATCCTTCTGGAAACAGATTTTGCTAAGATATTTTTCGGTAAGTTTTTAAAATGTAAAGTGCTGCTATCTTATCATTTTCAATAAAATGTTGCTTATGGTTGTTTACTTGTCAAAGAAAAACAACAAAAACCACGGGAGCCACAGGGCTGCCATCTCCCTGTAGACTTGAGGGTAGAAAGTGATCATTCTATTTGCAAGCAGTTGCTCTTAACAACTTTTAAACAAATAATACACATGGAAATGTACAAAGGTTACACACATAGATGGTGAAAAGCAAATTTCCATGCCAGTGCTGTCGGCCAGTCCCACAATGCTCCACAAAACAGTCAACTGCTATGACTAATTTCCTAATTATCCTTCCAGGGAGGACACTTGACAAATACACCCCCTCTCACTTCTACACAGATTGCAAATGACTTAAAACATTGATTTTAAAATGACAAAGTCCATGTGAGTCACCCAGGGATCTTATTAAAATGCAGATTCTGATTCAGTAAATCTTTTGTCCTGAGTCCCGCTAAGACCCTGAATTTCTGACAAGCTCCCAGGTGAAGCTAAGGCTGCTGGTCCATGGAGCACACATTGAATAACAAGCATCTTGAAAATTACATTCCTCTAATACATGTTGGGAGAAGTGTGAGTTCATACATGTTTTTTGGAAAGAAATCTTACAACATTTGTTAAAAGTCTAAATACTTGAAGTCTTCAACCCAACAATCCCATTCTTGAAGATCAGTGGAAATAGGTGGAGAAAAATGGCCCTCCTAGAGGAAATGATTGAGTTAATTATGATATATGCAGATCATGGGACACTATGTCATCATTAAAAAATAAAAGAAAATTTTAAAAAGATGAAAAAATAAACAAAAAAGGAAAAATATACAGAGAGAGAAACTTCAGAGGTAAGTAGTTGATTTAGAGACATTTCCACAAGGTATGTTGAGTGAGTAAAGCCAGATTCAGGAAAGTATGTATTATATGATTCTATTTTTTAAAATAAAAGACAAAAACTACATGCATATGTATGTACCATGTGTTCTATGTGTATATATACATGTGTGTGTGCTGCTATATATGATTCTATATGCATGTAGAAAAATATGAGAAGACACACACTAAGTTATTAGCCTGGATTTAGGTGGCAGGATGTGATTGTGGGTGAAAAGGGCAAACAAATACAAAAATGAGGGGAAAATTGTGTTAAAATAGCATGTATGATAGTATTATTGTATATATCTAAGTAGGTTTATACATAAAGAAATTGGAAAAACCCCTATTTTTATATTAAACAAACACCTATGTATGACATCAAAAACAAAATATATATATATTTTAAGATAAAATGTGAGACCTCCCCAATGTTCTCAAAACATGGTCTTTCTCTCTTAACTTCCTTATAATGACTTTGATATGAATGTGTGAGAATCCATGTTTAGCTCATTGGTGCCTACATGCTAGTTTGGTTGTTTTCAGCAGAAAAAAAAAAGAAATCAGAATGAAGATTGGTATCTCAATAATGGCCATGGAAGGACAGGATTTGGGGTTCCCCAAATCAATTGCTCATAAGGGTAGGCACCATAACTGTGATTGAATCCCCTGCCCCCGAGGTCCTCATTGAGAGGTATCACCAATTTCCCTTTATGTAGCTCAGTAATCACCACCTGTCCGCAACAGCTCCCTTCAAAGCTTGTTTTCCCCCAAAGAAATAAACACCAAGTTAGCAGTATTTACCCCACATCACGGGGCAGAATGTAGGGCAGATGACCCAAGTACGTGAAATGCACCGAATTTAAAATCCTTTTATCGGCAGAGTTAAGAAACATTATTTTTTCCTCCCCACCACTTACCCACATCTGAGCACAATCAGACACTTAAAATACACACACAGCAGAACAGCTAGAAAAAAATACAACCACACTTGCATTTTTTTTAAGACTTTCAGATAATATCAAAGATTATTTCCAAGCCACAGTCCTGGTTTTGTAGTCCAAAGCAATGCTATAACCATTTCAGAAATGGAGCACGATACAGGTAGGTTTCCAGCTCCTTCTCCTTTTAAAATACAGATTTTAATTTGACTTCAATGGCAAAGTTACTCGACCTAAAATATATATATAATCGAATACATTCAGTTACATCACCCAAAATGCTTATTTTTATGGGAAATTGAAAAGTATGAGATATCTAGATGTCCAGATACCCAAAACATCTGCTGTCTGCTTCCTTCTTTTCTGTGAAGTTTTTTTCCCAAAGGAGAAAGTTCTAAGCATGAAAGAGAACAGACCATCTTCCCTGTCTCATTTTTTCTTGTCACCTTCATTAAGTTTTCTCACAACAGTTGTCGGAGGTTAACATACTGTTTACTTGCGGTTTGTTAAGGCGGGTCTGAAAGAGTCGGTGTTCTTGGGGCTTCTGGTGCCAACCAGATGTAAACATTTAGTCTTCCTGGGCAAATAGCATCACGTCCCTCTCACCTCCACCAAGTACACAAGCCTGTGTGAATAAGATGGTGGGGCATCACCAAGGCAACTGGAAAAACTATAACCTCTGACCCTTCAGAATTTCCCCTTCCAGACAAATATTGAACTGGCACGGGGCAGTAAGTGTTCAGCCCCACCTTCCCTGGCAAGGCAGCAGCCTCTCTGGGATAAGAAGGCACCAGGGAGATGATGTCCCATCCTGCCTCCTCCCAGCACCTTAAGATAAGGTCCATTGGAAATTCAGACCTGTCGCTGGTTCCTAGAATGCAGCTAAACAGTCCTGCAGGGTGATGTAGGGTGATCCGTGGATAGGGAGGGACACCCAGGATGAGACAAAAGACAAAACACCAAAGTCTTGTGTTTTGCTGTTTGATGGCCCCCAACCCCAACACACACACACACACACACACACCTCATAACTTCATAGCATGGTACATACTAATTGTCTGATTTAATAGGGAATCCTTTCTGAGTTCAGGATGAGAGTAAGCAACATAATGCTCTCTCAGCAGTATAATTTTACTGATTACAAATATTAAAGACATGTGTTTATAGGAACTAAGGTGAAAAAAGCACATCCTGATGCAAGGCCATTTTCCACTCGATGGACTTAGCTTCCCTACAAGTTAGCCTCTCTGAAGCTGGAATGAACCTTACAATTAATGTCATCTTGAGTTGGTGAATTGTGTGAAATAAGAACAATATCAAATTCACATATAAATGTTGCTGATTCTAAAGCAAATGTAAGTAAAGTAAGTTTCTTTCTTTGTGTGAACCACATCCCGCATGATTCAGGGTTCAGGATCTGGAGAAGGGCCGCGTGCAAATGACAGAGATAAGACAAGAAATAATAATTTGGAAATTGGGGGGTCAGGCGAAAGTTCAACTCAAGGGGAAAGACTTCACTGGTGCCCAGGCCTTGCCAACCTTTTACTCAATTTTGGATACACATATAGCCCTTAGTCAGGCAGGCAATTCTGGTAACAGACAGACTATCTTAAAGGTCAGTAAATATTAGTAAAGATTTACTCTGAGACTATTTGGTCAGGGAATTGCTTGAGCCACCATTGTCTCGACTAACAATCAGTGCATAGCTCTGGCCCTTGCCAGGGCTCAAGGTTCACCAGCATTCCGGGCTCCTTGTTTACACTTCTCTGATAGTGAAGACAATGGGTAGCTTCCAATATTTCTTAATCACACCCTCTCAGGCTTTTTGTTTTATTTTTAAATCATGTATTGATCTAGGAAGTATTTTACTTATTGATGATTACTAATCAAGCATCCCTCTAGGTTACCTAATTTACCAGAATTGTGAAGTATTTGGTGCCATAGTAATGATACTTTGCTTTAAAGGTAATTTTTACTGTTACTGTGGTTGTTAATTCCATTGGATGGATTGCAACTCATGTTCATCACTGTGGAAGGAGGGCTCTGTAACTCTACCTTTTTTCCTTTTGTTTTCAAATGTTACATAGCTTTTTATTGTGAAAAAATGAACTCCAACGTACACAAGTAGAATCGTGCTTAGCAGGGCACTGACCTGACCTACTTTGACAGGAATGTGTTGCACAATTGCAAATCACTTACCAACACTGACTGACCTATTTCCAATTATATAAGCTTCTCTGAAACATTTATTGAGAGGGAACATGAATTAAAATCATTATGGAAATACTTCTTCAATCAGGCAGGAGCAAAATTACAGAAAATGCTACCACAAAATCTTATCCTACCCTGCTCTTCAGATAGAGACATCTTTTTCCAGGTTCCCCTTTTTTTCTCCTTGAGTGTTCTTAATGATTTATTAAGAATTATCCTTAAGAACCAAACTGCTCCCTTAGCCAGCTCTTATCTCCTCTAAAGTGACCAGTTTGATTCATCTTACTAGATTGATGACTCATATTTGAATGAATCATTTTGAACCTCTAGATTAAAAGCTGTTTTCAGGACCGGATCAAATTATCTGGCAGTTTTTCTTTTGCACGGGGAGGGGGGTGAGACTGTATCATGCAAAATATTACCTGGATGTCACATTTTTTATGCTGACCCTTCTATACATAAAACATTCTATTTAGGACTCATGGAAATACACCTCAAACTGGCACAAGATTAAGCTTTTGGAGGGTCTAGTGTCTGCAAGTTCCAGAATCATCCAGATAAAAAAAATCCACCCATCCATTTTCATTAAATAATTGCCAAGGTGCTAATTGCGTGTATTTTGGGTGTTCTCTTATTGGGGAAATGTTTTTAACACCTATAAACCACAAGCAGAGTGTTAAACAAAGCTTTTTGTTCCCACAATTTGTTCAAGAACAATTTGCATCTGTAAGCAAAAATTAATATCAACATGGTTCTGGCCCGAAGTGCTGAGTTAGACCATACGTTCGTAGCAGGTCTATTGAAAGAAAGGGGTTCGGATAAACTGGATTTCAGAAACCAACCGGAAGAGGAAGGTGCAGAATCCTTTTCATTTCTACTCAAAATTGGCTCATGGTTTTTACTTTGTTTTTATTGCCTGGAAAACAAGATCTAATCCTACTTGTTTGAAGTTAGTCTCAGAACACAGCCCGACTTCAAAGTGGCTAAGACAAAATCAACTTCTGGTGCATCACAAAAATAAAAGCCAGGGTGTCAAAATAGAACTATTGTCTAAACCATGTAAACAGGAAAACCTAATCTCTCTAAAGTTTCCTACCTGAACACCTTTTTTGTTGTTCAGCAAGCAAGTTGGTAAATCATCAAGAAACATCAAGACGGTGCTTGCAATGGATAAGACATTGCTTCTTTGATATCGTAACTCACAGCAAGATAACCAAGATGGGAATAGTTGCAGCCAGCCTGAATTGAGCCAATCGTGTGTCATCTGCAACCAAAAAAAGGGAAGAGACCAAAGAAGAAGGAAGATAGGTGAAAAAAGCATGCTTAGAACTATTACTTGTTTTATTGAGAATCAAAATAAGAATTATGAGGGTATTTTAAGCCTGGTTGATAAACGAATTCAATCTTCTTCTTAAACTTGAAATCGACTCATTGAAAATGCAAATAAGAAGCTACTTTGTCCCTGAGAACCTGAGTGGTTTCTCTTTCCTTGTCAGTTTCATTGAAATAACATTGTCCTCACGGATGGTGTGTGAATATTTTCCAAGTTTTAGCAAATGTGGTAGCACTTTCAAGAGTCAGGGCTGACGGACATTTACTGGCATCCCAAATCCCATTCTGTGATCTAAGACTAAGCAGGAGCAGAACTTCAACAGACATCAAGAACCCTGCAGCTAGGATTTGAGATTTGCATATGACCTAGCAATGGTCTCCATGTACGTGAAGGCTCTTCTAAACACCCATGCAGAGCAATTCTTGATGTTTACTGACCTCAACAAAGAAAAAGGAGCCTAAATCACTGCATGAAGGAATTAACTTTCAAGCTTTCTTTACTCAGTGAACATTTATGAGGAATTAAACTGGAAAAATTCTAATGATGTTTCATACAGTTATGATTCTATGACTCCTACTTTGCAATCAATGCTACAAAAATCAACCATGCATTCATCTTCTCAATACAGTATACCTGGTGTAACCAGACAATCAATGGGTCCGGGCTGCCTGTCACTACTTGAGCCAATTAAGCAGAGGCAGGGTTGAATCATATATGAGCATTTAAGCCAATACCGCCGGCAGCATGGGAGAGCAGCAGGTCATCCACAAAAATCTGCTCGGCACCCACCATAAGCCAGCTGCTTATATTGGGTGCATGGGGAAGTAGCTAAAGGGTATGCCCAATGGGCAGTTAACAGGTAAGCAGGCTGGAGATTTACAAAGGCCTGCAGGTCTGCAAAAGGGCTGGGGATCTTAGTGATATGCAAGGGTTGGGGTCTTCAAAGGGCTGGCGGCTCTGGTTTCTGCAACAAAGTTGTTCCTCTTTCCATGATCATAGGCAGCTCCCAATGGGGAGGAAGGGCTGCATTTCCAGGTGAGCTCCCAGGTCTTGAGTGCAGCTGCCAGCCAGGTTAGAATGTGCCTTCTTTATTTTTTAATGTATTTTTATTGATTTTTTTAGAGAGGAAGGAGAGAGATAGAAACATCAATGATGAGAGAGAATCATTGATCGGCTGCCTCCTGCATGTCCCCCACAGGGGATCGAGCTTGCAACCCCAGTCATGTGCCCTTGGCTGGAATCAAACCTGGGACCCTTCAGTCTGCAGGCTGACGCTCTATCCACTGAACCAAACCGGCTAGGGCCGAATGTGCCTTCTTTAATCAAAATAAAGCAATCACAGTTAACAGAGCAGGATTAATATTTCTTAGAGTTCTAGCTGGTTCCCCAGCATTCTATTTCTGCCCCTGTCACTGGTACTATGATGGTGATACAGGAATGGACAAGACATTGCCCATTCCTTTCAGGAACTCCTCACTTAGTGAAGGACATTGACTAATAAGCAGTGTCCTCATTTGCACGAGCCCCCAGGAGGCTATGGGAACTGCAGCAGAGAAACAACTAAAGTGTGTACCTGCTCCTCCCAGGAGGGCTAGCCAAGTGCAGAAGAAGAAGAAATACTTTTCCACCTTTCCAAGTTCTTCTGGTCGGGCTAATAATCAAATTAACATGAGACAGGTTAACAGGGGGAAAGAACCTGATTTAATAAGTATGTACAAGAATATGAGCCCTGCGGAAACGCGGGGCAGTTGAGGCTTAGATGCCATCTGCAGCTGAGGAGAACGCAGCGTGTGGCTTGGGACTTCAAAAGGCAGGAAGGCAATTCACATGGAGATGAAAAGCAAGCGTTGGGTAAATAAATGTTTGCTGGGCCATCTGAACAATGGGACACACAGAGGACTTGGACTGGTCCCTGTCTATCACACACGAGCTCCTATGACACTATGCTAGTAGTTATCTATGATGACATCGCCCTTCCTGGAGCCGCTCTCTATCTAAGTTCCTTTTAGGCAGTTAGGCAGAAAGGCTAAGGTTTTTCCTGAGTCTTGTGTTTCTTAAAAATAATCGCCTTAAAATCGTCTATATCCCAAAAGGCATGTTTTGGAGTGGCAAACTCTGCTCCCCCTCACACGGTGTATGGGTATTTCATCTTTAAATTTTGTTCTTTGGGGCAGATTAGTATAGCAGTTAAGAGCATGGGTTTGGAATCATACAGACCTGCATCCTCCTTAAAATAGCAGCATAACTCTGTGGAGGTTATTTAAAATCTCAAAGGCTAAGTTTCCTACTGAATAAGTTTGTTGAAATAATTAAATGAGATAAAACAAGATGCTCAGCATGTGTTTGCAATGATGGTGGTGGTGATGATGATAATGAACGATGATGATGAAGGAGGAGGAGGAGGAGGAGGAGGAGGAGGAGGAGGGGGAGGAGGAAGAGGGGAAGGAGGAGGAGGGGGAGGAGGAGGAGGGGAAGGAGGAGGAGGAGGAGGAGGAGGAGGAGGAGGAGGAGGAGGAGGAGGAGGAAGGGGAGGAGGAGGAGGAGGAGGAGGAGGAGGAGGAGGAGGAGGAGGAGGAGGAGGAGGAGGAGGAGGATAGTGGGTCCCCTGCATTGCATATGCATTTATTCACTTGGCTCTTTGAGGAGTCATTGCTAATTGCAAGCCTTTTGAGGGTTACCCTTCCCTCCCGGCAATGCAGTCCTCCCATGAACTGGTTTTACCTGGTACTTTTCCTATTATGAGCTGTATTTCTCTCTCCTGCCTGGGGCTTTTTTCCATTCACCATTCAGAACTTTCAGATTTTTCTTTTGATAAATGTGCTCATGATTCCAAACCCCCCTCAGTTATGGTCATAACAATGCCTAATTGCCTGCTGGCATTCATAGTGGATTCTTACTTTGTATCATAGTCAATTCCCTCAATTGCTTCGTAAACAAACATTTCTTGTAATCGCCAAACAACTACCTAGAAAGTTGAGGGAAAGGGGTAGTGGCTTTGGTTTTTTGGGTTGTTCTTTTTTTTCAGTGTTAATCAGAGAATAACTGAAAGTGATGTTTTATGACTAAACTGTTGAAATGACATTATTCAAGTTGAAGTTTTTGTCTGGAGTCAGTGGTTAGCATTAACATACTTCTAACATTCTGATATATTATCTTGAATACATTTTAAATTTCATTTTCCAAGTAATGAAATTTTAAATTTCCAAATAACTATTACTTTAAATATAGTGAAATACCCTTTTGGATCCCACTTCTCAGTTCATTCGCAAATGTGAAACACAACGATGGGTTATCATCTTGATGACCAAGAAGGAGAAGACATTCTGAACAATCGTGAACCAAAATTGATGGGAACAGAGAGGAAACAAAAAACACCAAAAATCTTGTATCTCTATACAGGAAAACTGACAATAAGCAAACATTTTTTTTTTTTTTTTTATTTTTTTTTTGCCAAATGAAGGGCAAATAAAAACTCACATAAAGTAAGAAGAAAAGAGAAATGTAGGGAATGCAGAGAAGACTATTGAGTTCATATTCTCCATCCGTAAGATGAGTTTTTAAAATTATTTCAGAGAGCAAGCAGCCTGTTCCTTCCTCCCCAGCTGCCCATCTCCTCTAACATCCTGGGACTCGGCTAACTTGGGAGGCAATGCTTAAGGGCTGCATCCACATAGCACCAGGACAGGAGACTGGTCTAACAGGGAAGGCGCAGTGCATCGTGGGACTGACCTCTAAAGGTGAACTTGCCTGACTTTGGGGATTGAGTAGAAGGAGCCCAGATTGGCATGGAATCAAACAAAGGAAACCAATAGCAGAACCAACAGAGGTGCCGAGGACAACAAAGACAGCAAATCTAATGCTTATGTTGGTGGTGGAAGAACAGCGCCTGGTGTTAGACCACTGGGGTCAGACCAGACCTGGGTTCAGCAACCTCAGTACTTGGGTTCTGGCTAGGAAAGAATTCAGAGCCAAGACTCAAATTATAAGAGAACATTTATTTGGAAAATCACAAAAGTAATTCATAGAAAAAACGGGTTATCATCTTGGCTCTTTGAGGAGCCATTGCTAATTGCAAGCCTTTTGAGAAAAAATGGGTTTAGGAAACAAGTTATAGAGGTAAAGGAAGAGCCCTTGGAGCTTAGAAGTTCTTAAAAGCACCTTGGAGCGGGGAGGGGGGCGGTAAGAAAGGAGAGGGGGAGGGGAAGAGGGAAAGGAAAGGCTTGATGTTATATAATTGAGGCCTCGATGTTATCTCTAGGGAGGACAAGGTCAGGGCATCCAAACTGCATGACCAGCGATTTGCTAGGGGAAGAACGGTCACCCTGGGAACGAGGTCCCACCCTACAATTCTCCTTTGCTGGGCACCCAGGGCTTTCCCCCCTGGTGACCTTCAGTACCGGGCCCATCGTCCTTGCCCTGCTCACGTCTTGCCTAACTGCCTACCACAATAACAGCCACCATTCGCCGAACACTTGTTATATGTCCGTTTCCTGCTAAATGCTTTAAGGTTCATGTCTCGGCAGAAGCATCATTCTGTGCATTTTTTAAATTAGAATTCTGAGACTCAGGGGCGGGCTTCCCCACCACCCTATCCCGTCTCTCTGATGTGATCTGCAATGTAGTCATTTATTTATTTCTTGCTATGAGCACTCCAGTTATATAATTTTGAGTGAGTCTTTCAATCCCTCTAAGTTTTAGGTGATTTAACATGGGAATAATACTACCATTTAAAATCGTTAAAGTAAGACACACATAGCACAATAATCCTGCACTGGGTAAGGAACACCAAAGCTGTTACTGTAGAAGTTCTATCAGAAGTAGGAATTAGTCATTTAGCTAAAAATAATAGAATAAAGAGCAGAACCATTAAAAATCATAATCTAAGTATGTTTGACAAGTTAATGTCTATTCATTTGCCAATATCTTGATATAAGACTAAGGGTTTTGTTTTGTTTTTTTAGTTCATGTCCTCTTATTGGAGTTTGATGTTATTTGTCATGTGCCCTCAGAAGGCTTTTTCCAATAATTTCCAGCTAATGGTTCTTAATTAACCAATAAACTAATGATACTTGTGAAACTGAGTGAAGAATGCCTTTAGATGTTGATGGTTTTCTTCTTACCAATCCTTAACAATTGTCACACACCTAGTTAGATGGCCATATTTCAATGTAAGGAGTAAATCAAATTTTAAAAAATAACTCAAATGTGACTTTATAGAAATAATGATTTTTATATTATATGGATAGGTCATCAGTTTATGTAGTATTTAACTAACTTGGGTAATTATAATAACAAATACATCTTGCAAAAACAAGTTTGCAGACCAATGACATATATCTTTGGTAAATAAACAATTCCACTGGTCAGAGCAGCATGCCTTGGTGATCAGTGGGCCTGAAGTATCAGCCTCGTGTGTAAAGGAAACAGAGACAATTGGTTAATTTGATAGTCAGGTAAGGGAAGCTCTATGACACAAGATTGTATTGTGTCTTCTCTCTCTTATCACACAGCCCAGGACAGAATATATTAAACATCAAAAGAAGAGAGGACGGCTGAACTTTACCTTCTTGGATCATTTTAATTATTTACTGATATTGCTATAACCTCCAGAGTTTCACTTTGAATAACAAGAAAAAAATGCTAAGGAAGCAGATGAAAAAATAAAGGCAGTGCCAAAGCTTCTATCAGACAAAGAAAAAAGTCCCACAGAATTGAGAGACAAGGATTCATACGTTGCAAAGGTAAACTTTGCCTCTTTAAGGTTGTAAATTGTCACTTCTTGAGTTTTCGCTGCCCTACCCGTTTCTCCTTCACTTGTTGTTCATAAAAATAAAAAATGAAAACTGCTAGAAAATTCAAAAGATCAGCGCTCTTCTAGTTCCTTGATTTAATCTAGTCATATTTATTCTGTCACGCCACAAAAATGAACTTACAGATCATCTGGTCCCATGTTTTTTCATCAGAAGAGTGAAATTTTCTCTTCAAAGTGAAATTTTAAAGGGAGTTGGCAATATATTGAAAATATAACAAGGGACATGTACTAATTATGGTGGAAGAAGGTGGTCCCATTGCTACCCTATCCCGATGCCCACTTGAGGACCAGCTCAGGGGCTCAGAGGTATGAAAACCATCAAACACTTTTCATAGTCTTGTTCCTTCTTTAAGCCAGTCAAAAATTAGTCACACTGAACACACACACAAACACGCAGTGAAGGCACTGATAACTAATATAAATTCACTGCTGATGTCTTGGGACTTTGGAGCAGAGCTATTATATGGTTCAATTCTCCATAACACAGCCTGAGAGCCTGTTTACCCAAAGGCTTATGTCATTTGACAGTTCTCACATCAGTTCAGGCCAGGGTCTCTCTCTCCTTGGTCCCACACCCCTTCTCTGGCTACTCAAGCTCTCTGCATCCATGCCCTATTTCCTCCACAGACACGCAACAGCCATTTTTATTCTAAAATAGAGGAAGCCAACTGTCCACCAATACTAAACCTGTTTTTTAGCCACATGTGACCACTCATGCCTTTCACAAGGCCCTTGGAAAACCGGCCACACACTAATCATGTCCCATTGTAAGTCAAATATGCTTTCTACCAGGTAGCTACCATGAACAACATCTAATTCTTCCAATCACATCATCTGAGCTATGATTCATCTCTTCTTATATTTGTGCTGTGATTCTAGATAATCATACTAGCCCACTAAAATATGACTCTTTGGTTAGTAATACTTTCCCCAGTCAGATATCAGAATGAGGCTTTAAGGAGTATTCTCACCAAGTTATTTCCCTCCCCTCTTCTCTCCTTTCTATGATTTTCTTTAAAAATACATACCTATGGTAGATTAGAAAGACATTTGAAAATATCAACGAAATTTACACAAACCTTTAACTTGACCGATCTAGAAAAAAGAGAAAAGATTCAAACTACTAAAATCAGGGATGAAAGAGCAGGCTACCTAGATGATGGACAAATTCCTAGCAAGACACAAACTACCAACATTGACTCCCTATCCTAACAACTTGTTGCAAATTCTCTTAGTTTGGTGGGATTTCACTTATTTTTCAAAGGGATCTCAAATGGGAACTAAATTTTTATAAAGGAGTTTAGGGAGCTTAGTTTGCTCTTCTTTATTTAGGTTTCCTAATGAAGTCTTAGGAGCAATTGACCAACAGCTTCTCAACTCAAATTGCTTCCCCTTTCCTCCCTCAGACCTGACTCAAGTTCAGGGATTTTCTTCTCCCTCTTTCCAGTCCTAGCTGAATGTCCAAGGCTATACTTTTTGTCTTCTCTGTATTTAGCACTCACCCAAAACTCCACTGGGGGAAAAGCCAGACCATATTAGAGCATTGTCCCTGCGGGGCAGCCAGAGGGAAATTGATGGCCTTGTTGAAGTAAAATCTTCATTGGCCCCTGGGAAGGGCGGCTGGTAGAGCTCTGGGTTGCGGTGGTGTGTAGGGTCCCCAAAGCGGAGAGGTGAGGCTCTGGTTTATCTTGCGACGAAATCCCAGGGATTGGAAGACAGGTTGCAGCTAGGGACATCCATCTCTGAGCTGCTCTCTCTTAGCCTTGGGAACATGCCCTCTTTTCCCATCCTTTCTCCCTTCTCTCCACTCTCTCCGCCCCCATACAAATCCTCTGCTAGAGGGAGGGATGAACAGTGTGATATCTCAGGGTACAGGGAAGGAGAGAATACTTTCTTGACACTCTTCATGCCATTCTTCTCTTTACTGTCTTCAAGGCTCAGGCTTTTGCAATTCAAAAGCCGGAAGATACTTTCTTCGGTGTTTTCAACTAGTGCCTTTCTGCCCTTGTTGTGGGTGGAAAATAGCTCTTCCACGGGATTGAGAGAAAGCCATTTCAAGGATCTACACATGGGAGACTGTGGTGTGGTGACAAGGTGATTTATTTGTGATGGCTCCCTCTGTCCTGCCAGGAAAAATCCAATCTTGCCTTCAGCAAGGCCAAGACAAGGGCCAGTGTCTAGAATAGTTGCTTCATAGTCCTTCAGAGCTCTCAGGACGAGTAAGGGAGAGAGAGAGAAGAGAGAGAGAGAGATTCTTTCTTCACCTGAGATTTTAACCAGGGGTTTTTTCAAAATGACCAATCAACTTCCCAAACTTTCTTGGACTTCCGATGGGGTCCACCCCTGGCTAATGATCCCTTTTCCAGGTTAAACTGACAGGCCTCTATGGTCAAGCACCTCTCCCTGTGCCATTTTGACTTTATTGTGCATGTACTTACCTCCCCCTGCTTCTCCCCACCTCCACCCCCCTCCCCCACAATCCAGGAGGGGGAGGGAGGAGAGTTCATCCTTGGCTGGGCAATGCTCTAATCTCCGTGCACTTTGTGTGGAGCTATAGCTTCCGGGTGAAGAAAACAGGCCTGTGCTTCCCGGTGAATATGCTCAGTAATGTCTGACTGGCCCTTCGCTTCCTTGCCCCTCAATAATTAGCTAACTAGGGTAACACCCTGAGTCAAGAGTTCAGAATGCCTAGATCTTCTATGAAGGGAAGGGAATAAGGGGAAAGAAGACACATGGGCAGGGCAGGGAGGGAGCAGTGATTAATATTTCCAAAGCATCACCATTCAAGAGCTGGCCCCACGGCCCCCTGGCTCAGCCTCCTCCTCTTCCCTCCTACGCTCTTTGGTAGCCTCTGAACTCTTTATGAAGGACCCTCTGGAAACGTGGGCACAAAGCACTGCCCAGAATGACCTACGATTTTACTTAAATAGGATTTTGCCCTCAGGGGAGACATTGTACAATTCAGGCAAAATTCAACTTCCCATAATGAACTAGAAAAACCCAGAGTCCTTTCAGTGGAAAAATAAGCACAAGATGTACCCTGAAGTTCCCTACCTGCCCCTGCCATTATTCTTCATTTAGCAGAAGTAAATCCTCTTCTATCGCTGCCAGCAGTGGGAGAGAATATAGCTAAGAAAGCACAGGTGTGGGGCAGAGTTAGGGAATAGACTGCGCTGTTTGTAGAAAGAAAGGCAGTTGCTTTGGAAAAGGTACAGGCAGTGCTTAGAAAGAAGAAGATGGTCAGAAGCCTCCACAGGAGAAAGGCCAACCTCCTTCCAATCACTGGAGATGGAATCGGCAAGGACAGCTTCTCCCATCTGCTCCTGAGCTGGGAAGGCAGAAACCAGCACAAATACTCGATGTTTGAGTTGCACGGTTGGACATACCGGCTCTCACCTGCCGAGATGGAGGTGAGAGAATGCATTAGGATCCTGCAGTATCTCAACACCCAGAAATGCAAGTCAAGAGTCTCAGAGACAGCTGCCTGGGTTCCTCATAGTCCACAGGCCCCATGATGGCAACTCAATTGCTTTCGCATGGTGTCCCCCTGGGTCAACGTTTTGAAATTTAATATTTTGGGTCACAGTTCCTTTTGAGAGTCTAATTTTTTTAAAAAAAATACCTTTACCCCCATATATTGCTTACAATTTCAGGGATTCATGGAGTTCCCCAATTAGAATCCTGGGTTTAGAGTTTTGAGTCTCTTTAAAGCCTCTTAGAATCAAAAATCTGAGATTAGAGAAAATGACCCTGGTATAAATATTAAAATTCTTACTTCCTCAGTGGCCAAGTGCAAGCTCACCCTACCCAGATCTAGATCCACTCACCTGATAGGTCATTTCACATCCTTTAATCCCAAGAGCAAATGCCTTCTCTCTCTACTCCCATAGGTGGAGATAGCTACTGCTGCCTATGTTCTTCCTGGACACGCTTTTGCATAACAACTCAGTCTACAACTCTTGCAGCGGCTACCTGTTCTCCTCAAAATGCATTCTCCGCCCTTCTTCCTTTTACAAATAGAACCTGCAGTTTTACTTGAATCCATAGTTACTCTTTTTCAGACCACATTTTCCTTTCTCCCTTACAGCTCAAGTAGCCATGGGGACTACTCTCTGGCCAATCGCCTAAGAGTAGAGGTAATATCCTCTATGCAACTTTCAGATCATGCCCTTGAAAAGGAAAGTGATTTCTTTTCACTTTTTTGCATCTACTTCCCAAGGACTGCAATGTGCTGGTAAGCTAACTTCAAATACATAGACAAGACCAACATCCTATGAAATCAAAGACTAGGCTGGGTTCCTAGTGGAATGAAGTCATGGAGCTGCCTACCCCAGGGATTATCTACTATGAGAGAGCAGTAAATTTTGCACCTTTGTTAGAGCCACCATATTTCTGTGTCCCCATTTTCTTGAAATTTTTCTGGAAGTGACTTAGCCCAGGGTTATGTAGTCTGGCAACAAACACACCTCTTATTTCTTCTTTTTTAGGAACACATGCTATTTCTCTGTGACAGTTCCATGAACATTATCACTCAGGATCACTTTTAACGTTGACTTTGCATATTTAGGTTGGGAAGTTATGAGATACCAATGCTGTTTTGGGGGACTCGATTTACACAGAGATGCTGGGTTCTAACTGGGCAGGGGAAGCACATGACATAGAATAGAGGGCTTTTACCAATTTTCCCAGTTGTCTGAGTCTAAATGCAGGTGTGGCCATCAGCACTGCAGTCCCTTAGAAAGTGGTTTGTGGGAGGATAGAAGCTCACCCCAACACAAGGGCCATGGGCCAAGGCCCAGGATGGTCTCACCTGAGCCAGATTTTTCTCTGTGGAAGGTTGTGCCTGACATCAGGGTTATGAGCTGGATCCTACCATGAACTGTCTTCTGGAAAGGGCCTGAGAGAGAGACTCTGAGTTACAGAGAGACCAACACCTGCTCCAGCTGCTCTACTGCCACCTGCAGTCATTGCCAGAAGGCAAGTCACTTTCCCCAAAGATGGACACTCTTGTTTACACTTTTATCGAAATGTGGGTATGTCCTGACATCAAACTACTCCATTTCTGGCAGAAATGTCTTCAGCAAAGAAGGAACAGTTGGCACTCAAAGATTCCATTTTTGTTGCATGCAAAGACCAAGACTAAAATCTTGTAGAGACAAAACATCTTTGACATTTCAAACTCTGCCCAGAAAGAACAGAAATGACAGCAAGGCATGAGGCTGAAGACGTGGGGTAGGAGGAAAGGGAAATGAAAGAAGAGCCACAACAAGGAAAATATTATGCTCCTGGAAATGAAACTTCATGATGCTGGGACTCCCCCTGACAGCCCAGAGACTGACTCAGCACGCATTGATAAAGCACTAAAGAAGATTCATTTAGGACTAGACCAAGGTTAGGTTTCCCTACAGCCAGATTCACCCACTTGACCCTCTTGGGTGGTTTTATTTCTCTTTTTCCACAGTTTTTGGGGGTCCCTAGTCACTCCACTGAGCTGGCATGGATTTCTTTTCTCCACCAGGAAGCAGGGGCTATGGATCAAATCTAACTGTTAATTAAAGAAAGTAAGTGACTGTAGAAGGAGGGGCAGTTAAAACAGATTTCTTGAACGTGTTGGAACTTTCTGAGTATTTCTCAAACATCAGATTTTGCCCAGGATACTCCTATAGCAACATATACTGTTTATTATTATTACTGTTGTGTAGTAGTTATTGTTTCACTCTATTGCCCTTCAATATTCAGTCTCAAGGTAAGTCACCCTTAAATCTTTCCCATTTAAGACATATAACTAAATGTTTAAGGGTTATTTTATAAGTTTTATCTAAAAACTGGCCCAGAGAAATACTTTGCTTTTGAAACAGTTTATTTCCCAAGGGCACTGAAAGAGCTCATGCATTAGTATCTGACCCAATAACTTTATAATTTCTGTCAAGAATGGAAGTGAAATTTCTGTTCCTAAGAGGAGCCTGGATGGGGAAGATTCATAATAAGTTCAGATGCTCAGCCCCAAATTTGCCCAGAGAAATTTTTGTCCTTAACCCATTGGAAATAAAGAGAAAAACATGGGACTTGCTGGCGTGCATTTTTACCAAGTCAACAAACAACGAACAATCCCTCCTCCAGCTCTAGCATTCCCGCCTCTCAGGCCCAGCTGCCAGTCACTTATCTCAGCTCTCCAGGACTGCACCAGTTATAGACAAAGGGCGCGTAACCGACTACAGCACAACATGAAAAGAAAATCTTTCTGTGTTTTGTCTGTTTAACAAGTGGTCTGAACGATCACAAGAATGAACGTAGCTAACTGATTGATACTGGGAGTGTACCAGGTCACTGTGAGACATGATCAACTGCCTTTCCTTTTTATGATTCAGCGCTTCATAGCAACTCATGAAACTAAAGGAAGACAAGATATAAAAGAAGGAAGAGAGACGGTAGCGCTGAGAGAAGATGTATGATCCAACCAGGTTGCTGTGTCAAAGGACTTGCTTTACCCACAGTCCACTGCTCAGATCCTGTTTTCACAGCTGGGGGCTCAGGTGTCCTGCGTGCCTTTCCTGATCTGCCTTTCTTCTCTCTCTCCACTTCTCTCCTGCGCAGTAGTGACAAAGCAATAGAGTAAATGTCTCTCATTTGGGGGACAGTTGGAGTGAGGCTGTCCTTGCTCCATTTTCTAAGTCTCCAAGGACTCACGGGACCTGGGTGAAGAAAGTAGAGAAGGCACCATTGGTCCCCATCACCTCTAGAAGGACGAGGGAGCCTTCTCATTTCTTTGAGCTCCCCCATGCTTTACCTAGGTTTCTCTCTGAGGTCCTTCGGCATCTCCTGCCCCACCCAAAGAGAGCTAGCACACCAGTGGAAATCCCCTGAGCAAACTAGCACATGCTGTACC